>NC_046302.1:37488575-38141908 GCF_004115265.2 Rhinolophus ferrumequinum | reverse complement strand
TGGGCTGGATTTCAGGAGAAGACTCTGGCCTTCGGCATCCGGCCTCCTGAGGGTGAGGAGCCTGCCACTAGCCTGGGCCTCAGAGAAGAGAATATACCTTTCTCTTCACCCTTGGCTGATGAATAACAGCAGAGGCTAATATTTTGGAGTGGCAGGTGTCAAATTCTGTGCTAAACACTTTATGTGCATTATCACATTCACGATAAGGGGCTTCATTATTTCCATTCTATAGACAAGCAGGCAGATTCCAGGGTCCAGTGACTTGCCTGGGCCAAGTGGCTAGTGAGGAGGTGAGGTGGGGATTCGCCCAGGCAGTCTAGCCCCCAGGCCGGCTATATATACAGCCCCTGCTCCACCCTCCGCCAGGAACAGATGGCTCCGTTCTGCAGTGAGCAGATCTGGGCTCTCGGTTACTCCCATGAGCCCCTTGGGTGGTGGTTCTCATCCCAAAGGTGGGTGGGTATCATATTTGCCTGGGAAATTTTCCAAAAAGCACCTGTCCTCTCCCCATTCCGGCTTGTATCAGAATAGGCGGGGATGAGGCGCACAGCACATAATGGGAAAAAGTTCCCCAATGATCATGTTGCTGCCCCACCCCCACCCCCACCCCCAGGCCTGGCCGTCTGGGGACCTGTGCCCATCAGACCCCTGGGAGAAACAGCCTCAGTCCCATTTTGTGTTCCAAAGGAGCCCCAAAGTTGCTGCTGGCTTCCTGTCCCCGCCCCGCCAGTCAGATTCTGCCCATTTCCAAGCTGGGTGGAAGGGTTCGGATGTAATCACAACCATACCTGCCAAGTGCCATGAAACGTGGGGGTAGCACAGAGAGAGGATTCGGACGCCGAGGTTTAACTCCTGGCTCCTCCACTGCCTAGCCCAGGGCCACCGGACCTCACCAAGCATAGCCTGCAGCCAGGGCTGTGGTTATTCCACCCCCTTTGCATACATTTATTTGAACGTTTCTATAACACAAAAGCGGGGCTTTTTTCCTCATGGTTTTCGGTAAGGATCGAGTGAAGTAATGGATGCCCTGTTGTAGTGCAGGGGATCCTGCCGACTTCGCCAAGTGTCATGCGGGGCGTCTGGCGGGGTCTCCGGTCCCGCCCCCCAACACAAGAACGCAGGACATGGTGAGGCCAAAAAGGAACACCCACGGAGCCATAGGTAGGGGAGTCACACCACTATACTCTCGCTGGCGGCTGGGTTGGAGACACAGGAACCAGGAGCAACACAATTCTCAACCCTCACTGCACCGCTTGCAGACTCAGCCACCATCTTCTTGCTAGCTCCCCCCTTTTTCTTGCTAGCGTAGCCACGGCAGTTATATTAGTGCCCAATGGCTCACTGGTTACAGCTGACGGCCAACTAGCCACAGCTGATGGCCATTTGATTAGTCGATGGCCATTTACTACCTGAGCCAGCACCGTTCTATGTGAGGCCGAGAGCCTGGAAACTGCTTTTTGGGGCTCTGTCTCCACACCTGTGCTTTGCTCCTGCAGGTAGGTGTGAGAGGTGGTGGCGAGATTAACTGGCTCATCTCTTTAATTCTCCCCGGAGGAAGGTCTGGTGCAAAGTCAGGGCACCAATCTTGATTGGGAGGAAACACAAAGAGGCGGAAAGACAGTGACCACGTCACAGATCCGCAGGGCAGGGACAGAGGGGCCTGAAGTTTGTACAGCGGTTTGGTTTTTTGGTGGGGTTTTTTTTGGTGGGGGGACGTGGGAGTAGGCCTCTGTAAAAAAATTATACAGGATGACAAATATAAAATTAGTACAAACATGAACATTTACCTAGAATGAGAAAAGAAAGCATAGCAAATTACAAATGTTAAAAAGCTAAGAAATACCAAATACTACAAAAACGCAGAAAAACAACATTTTTATTAATTTATAGCCCAATCCACCTCCATTATACTTTTCTTCTATATTTTTGGTGTTGCATACTCTTTGCTTACCTCTTCTTGGGACAATTTCGTAATTTTTTCTGTAGAGAAAACAGAAAGATATTCTAGGCTTTCCTCAAACATGGTTGATCTAAATTTGTTTTTTTATGATGGATAGTTTAGAAAATGTTCATGTTCACAAATTAGTATGGGTTTTGTCATGGAAATGTTTAAGATTGTTGCTAAACTTGGGGAAATCTCTATCCTTTTCTTCTGTATGTGGGTATAGGAACTTAGGGCATTTCATGTTTTCTTATTCAAATCAGCCAGAATTGAAACACAAGAAAATCTGATAAATTCTAGTTCATATGATTCCCACTGAAAAAGAAAAAAAAGTATGGTGTGTGTTATGTTAAAAAATTTTTATTTAATTTTATATGTATGTACATATATATTTACAAGAAGCGGAGTACAGCATTAGGAATAGAGACAGTGGAAATGTAATGGCTGTGTGCGATGTCAGAGGGATAGTGGATGGGGGCGGGGGGTTATCACTTTGTGAGGGATATAAATGATAAATGTCTAACTATTACATTGTTTTGTACACCTGAAACTAATTAAATAAGTAAATAAAAATTAAAATAAAATGAAAATCTTATTCATGCTGCTTTTTAAAGATGGTAAGGAAGAATTTATGGGGGGGCAACTACAATGGGGGCTTTAGTAGGGGAGAGAGATCAGGCTGAATACAATAAGGGAAAGTGGAAATTTATAGCGAAGGAGCAGGGTTGGGGGTCAGTGGGTAGAACATTACTAAGAGGAAACATCAGGAGTAAGGGGGTATCTGGCTCAATGGACCTACAGGCTTCTCACTGGAGGAACGCCAAGGTGATCAGACGTCATCTGGGTGAGGGACAGGTAGGAGATCAGGGAGATCAGATATGGAGGGTGGGGGATTCTGGTTAAACTGACGTAGCAGGATTCTTGCTAAAACGGGACAATGAAGAGAGGAACATGGAAGACCCAAAAGTCACGGCCTCGTTGAAAAGAGAGTTCAGAGGAGCCTAACTAGAGTTTGGTCAAGGAGAGAATCTTTGTCAATTATAGGATTGCATTTCCATTTTGAATAAGGATTGATAAGAACCAAAGTTCTTGATTTTATGCATTTGATGGTCAAAAGAATGTTTCCCAGACTAGCTTCTGGCTCCATCATTTGAAACCTTATTTTTCCTATGCTACCCACATGTCCTGTAGTCTTGCCTCAGAGGACACGCGCATCTTGGGACACAAACCTCTGGCCATATGCCCAGCAGCCATTGCTATACCGGGATGACTGGCAATAAGCTAACTATACATGGAACTGACCACAAACCACATAAATAAATCCCACTTGACTCTAACTCTCTGTCCTGAGTTTGGTTCAGCAAATAAGGTCATTCTTATTGCCACTGGAGTGACCATCAAAACCTAAACAGCTCTGCCTAATTTCCAAAGCCTCTACAATCAAGCCCACCCCGTGTATCTATCTAGAATACACTCCCTCCTATCCCTTCCCTAGTCTACCTTGTTCAGTAAAGAAAGTACCCTCACACGTGCAGGAGACACATTTACTTTACTGTAAAATGACATTTATTCGATTTTTAAAGTAAGTCGGTTGCAGAAAACTTGAAAAAAATCGAAACTGCCCAAAAGGTGAAAAGCATCTTCCACAGCCCGAGCATTAATATTCATTTTCTTGCCACCTCTTTTCAATGAATATATACTTCCCTATGCTTCTCACAAAATTGAGAGCACGCCGATTTGCAAACATGCTCGTAACATTAACGGAACACATTCTTTCTGCCTCCATGTCTTCACCTCTAGATCCGTGAATCTCAGAGTTGAAAGGAACCAGAGCAAGGAGGGAGCTCTTCGGTAATATTCCGAAAAGAACGTGACTAAGAACCAGCTTCTGCTTGAATAATCCCAGTGAATGGGAAGCCCCGCCTCCCCGAGGCAGCCGGTCCCTGGGGTGGGCGGAGCTTTCCTGGAAAGCTCATTCATTCTCAGGGAGCTGAGACTGGCCTCTCCGGAGCCTCTGTGTTCGAGCTCTGCCCTCGTGAACAGTACGGATGAGCCTTCACATTCTTCCCAACAGCCTGTCAAGTCTTCCAAGACTGATGTAGTATGAACCCTTTCCTAGGTTCAACAATCCAGAACTCCTCACCATCTTAAATCTCACCATCATTTTTTTTGGTCATGCTATTAAACCATGCCATTCAGGGAGAGTTACAGGTGTCTTTTAATTACTTCCTTATGATCTTCCATATTTTCCAAATTTTTTACCATGAACTTGTATTACTCGCGTTAGAAAAAATTACTTCTCTGCTGGTCTATTAATTATTTTTGGCCCTTCATTAGCTGAGTCCTTAAGTGCCAACACTTACTCTATTGTGCCATCCCTCCCCACCATGTGTTCCCTCTGGCTCTTCAATGACTGGACTAGCGCCCCATGGCCTGACACCAGGGACAGGTCTCCCGGTGGATATTGGTCCACTCGTCCAGCTCTTGGGGAGAAACTGTTCATATTGTTACACACCAGATCTAACCACATCACGCTTCTCATGTTTCTCTCTCCTGTCCACACGGAGAGTGTGGGAAACTTTGTTGAGTGCCTTGCCAAGATAGCCTTTGCTCTTCCTAACATGCTGACAACAAATATGTTGAGTGAATGAAAAAAAATCCTTTGGTAATTACATCGCTGCGAGTTTGGTCTGACATGATTTAATGAATTAATTCTGGAACAAGCATGGTTCTCTGTAAAGTGCTCCCAGACCATCTGCTGACTAATTCTAGAATGCTGTTGAGTGACATTCAGCTTACAGCCCAGGAACCACATTCTCTTTTTGAGAATCAGGACATTTTGCTCCCTCTGGCTGATTAGTCCTTCGTCTCTTCTCTAACCCATTTTACAGGTGCTGTCTCCTCAGGTCATTCATTCAGGACCATTCCGCGGCTCTGCCCTTTCCTGATCTCCTATAATCATACATAACCACAACACAACAGCAGCAGTGGTAATAGCTACCACTTGTTAGAGCTCGCTCTGTGCCAGAAACTTCACTAAATGACTCTACAGACTTCATCACATGTGTCACTTAATCACTTTTGAATACATAAAGTTTTAAGCACTTGAGAAACAGGTGTTATTATCATCCCCATTTAGCATATGAGGAAACTGAGATTCATAGAGGCTCAGGTTCCTGCACTGCTCACTGTTCTCAGCTGGGGAACAAACCTGGGTCTGTCTGGGTCCAAATTCCAACCTCTCACTACTTTCCTTACCTGCCAGGAACCAGCGTCTGTGTTACACAACCCAGCCCTTCATTTTGAGCCCTTCTCCTGTTGTTTCTGGGGCTTTCATCTTAACATTTCTGGCACCTCCCGGGTAGCACTTAACATGGCCATAGGCACAGTCAGTGGATCCTTCGCTGCTCAGTGGCTTTTCTTGAGCACGACCCCCTGGTCCCACCCCTCGCTGGCTGCTGGCTGCATCTGACGTCTCCACCGCCAGGCCCTGGGAGAAGCTGCCTTGGATGGGGCTGGGCAAGGTGCACAGAGGACCCAGCCCAGCTGCCTCCACCCCTCACCTCAGCATAAAGGACAGGCCACATGACAGAAGCCAAAGGAATACACCCAACCCTCTGAGACACAGCGAGGATGACACTGAGAATGTTCTGCCATCTGTTCTTTCCCACTGAGCCCCTAGGGGTTGAGGCCCCAGCTGATGATTTTGAAAATCTAATTCTCAACAAGGCCTTCCTGACTGGTAATTAAATTCTGTGTTTTTCTTCCAACCGTCAGGGGGCCTTACTCCCACATCTGCTGGGCAAACCCCTGGGCCCGGAAGCGTGGGAGGGGCAGAGGCCTGGAGACCCTCCTCAGCCTCCTGGGGCTTATATTTCCATTGCCACAGGTGCGAGGCTGATGACAGGACTGAGTGGCACGTCCGTGATGGCTGGCCTTCCCAGGACAGTCACTGTGGTTAGGAGGGCTTCAGGAACATGAGCGCTGGAGTGGAGATGGGGGATAGACTGAAAGCAGGATTCTGGTAGATGAGGAGGAAAGACAGAGGCATGGGCGAAGGCCTGGAGAAAGGAAGAAAAACTACGACACACTGAAGTGACAAGAAGTGAACCTGCCTGGATGGGCCTTCACTGCCGTCAACCAAGGGATGAGTTCCTGGGCAGTATTTGGTTGGGGTTGGGGGGTGACGTCCATTCTCATCACGCCTATCGCTGTGCCTCGGTCTACAGAACAGAGAAAACTTGGGGCTGGGGCTGGGTGTAGAGGGGGAGTGCCCCAACTCAGTACATGGCCCACCCAGTTTGTCCAGCCCAGAAATGCAACATTTCCTCATCTCCAACTCCTGCCTATTTCACCCTTCTATCACCCCTCTGCCCGGCGGGCCACCAGCACATCTGACTGTCCCAAGGCGACGAGCCCCCTCCCTGGTCGCTCTCCTCCAGCACTGCTGCTCTCGAGCACATTCTCCATACGTATCTCCACACGGCTCCCCGACACCTGAGACTCTCCAGTAGCTTCCCAGAGACGTTAGGTCCAGAGTGAGGTGATAAGGCTTTCTGTGATGTTGTGTCCCCATCTCTCCAACATCATCTCTTGTCACACTAAGCGCCTGAGATTTCCTGGTTCATCTCTGGGTCTTTAGCTCAATTTATAATTACAACTCCAAGAGTAATAACTAACATCTCTTACACATGCTTAATTCTCATGGGGACCCCACGGGGACGAGGAACAGAAAAGTTAAATGACCTGCCTGTGGTCACAGCGGCTCGTAAGGGTGCAGCAGGATTCTCACCCAGAGGGCTTGTCTCCAGAGCCCAAATTCTTCAACAGTAGATTATAGCCCCTTTGAACCCTCGATGGGCACCAGCGGTCCCCTCCCTCTTGCACATTCCCCTCCAGACCATGCTCACTTGCAAGCCCCCAATGCATTTAAGGTTTCTGACTATACAACACCCCCTCCAGGAAGCTTTCTCAAGGCCCCACACCCCAGGTTTAGGTAGGGGCAGGGGCCCCCTACTTCACTGCACAGTGGAATCACCTGAGAATCTCTTTAAAAACTACTGATGCGGGGACGACCGGATGGCTCAGTTGGTTAGAGCGTGAGCTCTTAACCACAGGGTTGCAGGTTCGATTCCCGCATGGGATGGTGGGCTGCAACCCCTGCAACTAACATTGAAAATGGTGACTGGACTTGGAGCTGAGCTGCACCCTCCACAACTAGACTGAAAGAACAATGACTTGGAGCTGAGGGGCCCTGGAAAAACATGCTGTTCCCCAATGCTGTTCCCCAATATTTCCCAATAAAAAATTGAAAAAAAAAAAAACCAAAAAAACTACTGATGCTTGCCTGCCGCTCCCAGACATTGTGACCACATTAATTGGGGTCTCCCTCCGCCCCCCAAGATGACTGTAAAGTACGAATGGAAGCCATTGTCAGATTAAAGCAGGCATCAGCATCATGGCCCAACAGCCAGGCCCACCTCCAGGTTTCTGATCCTGTACCTTGGGGTTAGAGCGCTGAGCTAAGGAGTCCTTCAGGTGTCCACCTGTTCCCAGGGCGTCCAGTGCTAATCACTTCGCCCTGATCACCTCTGTTGGAACTGTGTGCCTCTCGGCCACCTCGGTCAGCCCCGCAGTTTTCTGCTGTTATCTGTGGTAACAGGTGCCAACACATGCTGGATCAATGGATCCGAGATGCCAGGCAGGCTTCCACCGTGGCTGGCATTCTGCAGCCGTCCTGTTTCGAAGTGAGAAGTGCAAAAGGAGCTGTTAGAACCAGTGTTGTGTTGAACACAGGGGTAGAGTAAGTCGCCCAGGACACAGATGGAGAAAAGGGCAGAGCCAGGATTCCATGCGTAGCCAGGCTCCCAAGCCCACACTTTTAACCGCTATGAGGAAGGCCCTTTCCTAGGTGACCCCAAATCTCCCCGACCCCACTCACCCAGTTTAGCCGCCCAGTGGGTTTCAGAGCACAGGTCTCCATCTATTGGCGGGTGTGAGCAGCATTTTTTAATGATCAAATCTCGGGCAGAACTGAACAAACTAGAAATAGATCAGAGTGCACTCAAGTAGTAAGGGTAAGTATTGCTTAGCAAAATACACACGTGCGTAAACTTACACTGATGTAAAATGCAGGTCCAACTGTGGGTCTTGGTCAAAAAAGTCTGCCAAACACTAGCTTGGCGAAAGTATCTCCACCAAATCGCCGTGCAGCGGCTGTTCTCCCGCCCGGACCCGGACAGAGAAGAGCGAGGCCGCCCCCTGCTGGGCGCCGCCAGCACTGCACCAGGAGTCCTCAGCCGCCCTGACTCGGTGTGGGGGTCTGGGGAAGAGGTACCAATTTCCTCTTGGGACAAAATCAAAATACAAAAACAAAAATCTAAAACACAATGTTAATTCGTTTTAATTTCCAAAATAAATGCGGCCCTGGTCATCAGCGCCACACTCAGGCTTCACTTTGTCTAATCATGTCATCTCCCCAGGGAGAGCTGCAGCTCTAGAGGACAACTTGGATTCTGCTTATCTTAACCCGAAACCCGGGTGGTGAGGTACCGTGTGGGTGCTCGACACTCACTTGCTGACTTATTGACCAGCACTGAAGAAAGAAGTTGCCCAAGGTCACCAAACGTTTAGCTAATGATTCTTGAGCACCCAGGCAAGAACGTTAAGGCTCGGGTATTTTTCTTGTTGCAAAAGCAGAGGTGACAGTGGTGTCTGGAACATATTAAGTAGCTACTGTGAGGCAGGCATTCATAGATCCTGTTTCATTAAATCCTTGTTCCTCCCTTGGCATCCGCACTTTGCAGATGAGAATACCAAAGATCACAAGGCTGGCAAGTAGAGAAACAAGTTCCAGAAGCTGGGTCTTCTGACTTCTCTAGGCCAGCAGGAAGAGAGTCGGTTGGGACCCTTTTCCCAGCTGGGCCGCTAACTCACCTCTAGCTTTGCTCTGCCTTCTGACTTCTCCCTACACTGTCCCTGAAAGAGCTAATATACAAGATATTATTACAAGGTATTATTACAAGGTGAGATGATGGCTTGGAAGAGTGGGCCTTCCTGGTTTACAGTGGGTAGCTGCAGTGGGTTTTGGCATAAATCTTAGAGGTCCCTCCCCAAACTCTAACTGCTAAATTTGTTGTCTGGCATATCAAGCACATTTTCACGATTTTTAACCATAACCGCCTTCTAACAGAGGATGAATCTGTCTGATAAGAAGCTCTCTTGTCCTCTGTGCACCATGATGGTTTGGATAAACCTGTCTGGGATGAAGAGCTCAGGAGAGCTGAGAAGTAGAAGGGTTTGGAGATGAGGGCAACTTGTGGGAAATAGATGAGGAGCAGTGAAAGGGAGAGAAAGAACAAAGTGCTCATAAAATGGCATGAGGGTGGGCACTGCAAGACCCCAGACCCTATTTTGTATAATAGAATGAAAAAGGTTTCACGTCCAAGTTTAAATCCATGGCAGAACAGAGAGAGCATGTACAGACACAGGAAGCAGGAGGCAGAGGTGACCCCAAAAACCTAAACCCCAAGTCCATAAACATCTTGGAGAAAACTTTGAATTTCTACAAGCATTCCATAGAGAAGGGGAATTTCAGATGATGTCTCAGGGGAAACCTGAGTTTCCATGATAACCTTATGTTCACCTTATGCTTATAAGCATAACCTTATGCTTATATTCCTCTGGAATATACTAGGCAAGAAAAAGGACAAACTTTCCAAGGAGACTTTTGGAGGAACAGAGCATACAAATCACAATATAATAAACAGCCATATATAATCAATCCACAAATATTATTAATCATAGCCTCTTACCCTATCACTCTCCCCTTACACCCTATAGACAGCCATCTCCGAGACACACAAAGAACAAAAAGGACCCAGGTAAACCCCTCAACACTCTACGCTCCCTCCCCTACTGTATGTATAACTACGCATACGCTTGCCTCCTTCCAGCTTCAGAAGAAAGAAGTTGCCCTGACCTGACCAAGTTAGTGCTCTGGGTTTTGGTTCCATAGATGTCCCTGGGCTCTGTCTTCCATCAGTCATCCTGTTTCCTGTATCCCTGCTGATTATCATCAGCATATATAGGATGTTTGTCTCCCCAGTATCTTTTTAAACGCTTCCTCTAGTCTGTAGTTTCTTGTAGCTAATCCCAACACCTCTTCCTTTCATTCACCTCAAAGCTCCTGGAAAGAATCTGTACTTGTTTTTACTGCCTTCCCCGACTCCAAACTGACTTCTGCCCCATGTTGCTGATGAGACTGCTTAAACAAAGGTCCTTGTCACTAAGCTAAATGGACAGTTATTGGCTCTAACGTCCCCTGCCCCCTTTGCAGCATGACCTGTGGCCTTCTGGCTCTGGGAAACTGGTTTTCATAGCACCACTCTCTCCTGGTTTCCCTCCTACCACTCTCACGGCTCCTTTGCAATCTTCTTAGAACAGAATTTCTCAACCTCAGTAATACTGACATTTTGGGTTGATAATTCTGTGTTATGGGGATCTGACTTGTGCTTTGTTGGATGTTTAGCTGCATCTCTGACTTCTACCCACGAGGTGTCAGTAGCAACAACCGTCTCCCCCTCCACCCACATTGTGACAATTAAAAATGTCTTCAGGTGTTTCAAATGGCCCCTGGATGAGAGCCTCTGCCTTAGCAGGGTGCTCCTCTTTCGTTAGCCTCTTACATATAAATTTCCTTTGGGCTTGTGGTTTTGGTTTTCTCTGCTACCTTATGCTAATATATAAGTCTGTATCTCCAAAAGTCACATGGCCACTGCCTGCCACCCATTTCCACTGGGTCTCTTCGACCCGTCAAGTGTAGAGTGAACTCAGTCTCTTCCTCCCTGTCTTAGTTTGGATTCTCCCAGAAGCAGAGCCTGAGACAAAGACTCAGGAGCAGGTGGTTTAATTGGGGGCGGTCTCAGGAAATAGGAGTGAGGAATGGAAGAGAGTGAGAGAGCAAACGGGGAAAAGTCTGTAAGGTCCATTATGAAAATTACTGCTATGAGCAGTGCGGGCTCAATTCTGCTGAGATTCCTTGAGAAGTATGCTGAAGGCTTCCAAGAACCGTCCAACCAAAAGATGTACCTTTACGCCCTGGCTAGCGTATGTGAGCAGGGGGCATCTATCCACTGGTTCTCATCCTCTGTTGTTGAAGGCTGTCCCAGGGTCATTAACTCCCCTGACTTCAGGGCTGTGTTGGAGCCACGCAAGCCAAACAGACTCCCATGGCTTTTTGAAGAAGACCCTAGAATAGACCTCAGAATGATGCATTCCATGGGCTTGAATCGGGCGTGCTGTCGGCATGTGTCCAAGCTTACCAAGGACTGTCTACCACGGCTGCCGCTGAAATCAGAGGTTGACAAAGGGCATCCAAAATGGTCCATCCAGTCTGCCCCTGGAACCACTCTGATCCCCTTATGCCCCACAGTGTCTATTCAGTTGCTGAGTCTTCAAGGTAGTGGCCAGCCATAATCTCGTGAAAACACTTTGTACAGGAGAGTTAGTGGGAGAAGCTACTACCCCACTCACTGCAGCAGCAGGTCTAGAGGCTAAACTTGCTGATCATTATCTTTCTCCACTTCTCTTCTAGATGTTCCTGATCATCAGCTGGTCTAGGTTGCTTGCCTGATGGAGTGACCCGGACCTACATTCCTAAGGGGTCTGAGCCCTCAGCCGACATGGCCTTGCCAGGCCATGGTTGTTCCAAGAAACTATTCTCTAATATCACCAGACTTGGAAGCCCTGAGGTCCAGACTTATTCCTGAGTGAATCTCCTGAGTTTCAGACATTTTCTCACCTGGTACAAGTGGCCCCTTGAGAGTGATGGTGAGAGGGACCAATCCTACATCCACCTTTGATTCCTGGGCCTGCATATTCTAGCAATTGGGGATACATCAAGTGCCATAGAGCAGCGACATTCTGGATGAGAACACCCAATTCGAGTGGAATCTTTGAGTTGGGACCTTCGCTGAGATTTTTATAAGCCATTCCATCATTCTATTCGGTCCACTGCTCCCAGTAATTTGGTATGCACCAGACCAACGGATCTCCTGGTCACTCACCCATTGTCACACCTCCCTTGCTATAAAATGGGCCTCTTTTTCTGAGGCATTGTTACGAGGCATCATATGTAGATAAATCAGGCTCTCGGTAAACTCTTGGATTAACGCTAGAGTAGGTATTAATCCCAGGAAGAAGTTTTACTGCTCTTTCCAACGTACAAGGGACCTGATGTAATCAGCTTCCCTCAAGTAGCCGGCTGGGCAAGGGCTCAGGGGAGCCCAGGCTGTTGAGTGCACACCTAGCTTCCATCCGTCACCATGGCTACCCTATTCCCTCATCAGACTCATCGTGCAACCCCTGCGATGGCCGAGGTCAAGGCTGACCTCCAGAGGGCGTCCTGTTGTCCAGCACCTCCTCTGTGGTGGGTGATGTCTGACAAGTATTAGCAGGAACATAAAGACCCACACACATTGCACCCACTCCCGTAGGATCATCCACACGCCCCTTCCCCAGGCCTCCTGTGCGTCGCTTCTTCTTCCTTTTGGGTCCCTGACCAACCAACCAAGCCCTTTGCCACTGCCAAGGGACGCATCCTCATGAAATACTTCCCCCTCTGGACCACACCGACCAACAGGCGCACAGCTCGAAGTTCTGCCCACTGGCAGAGGTTCCACGAACCAGTCTTTCAAGGCTGCCTTGGCTGGGGCTTCAGGGAAACCAGCAGTCTGTTTGTGGCTAACACCAACACATGGAACTAGGCCCGGGACCCTTCTTCCACCCTTAGCTGGTCACAAGGAAATGCTTGGTGTGAACTGAGGGAGAGTCATCGATACCACGGGGGGGTTGTGCCTTGGAGGTCTGGGGAACAGGCACGTGCCGTCTATTTGTACAGCTGACTTGGGCCCACTGGCCCTGCTCATGTCAGTCCTAGATGTACCACTTCCATCTTAGCATGGACTGCTGTTGGGCCTGCCGGGATTTATAAGGTGAATGGTACACAACCCAGCTCACGATGAGCCATTCTAATGTCTTTGTCAATTGATGTCCCATGGTCAGGGCCCAAGAAAGCATGGTGGGAGCTGCTTTTCAAACAGTGAATAGTTCTCTGCTCCAAAACCCACAGGGTCCCTGATATAGCTCCCTGACTGGGGCTTGTCAGAGACTCCACACTGCAGCCTATCCATCACGAATTTCTCCAGCATCACTGAACTTGTTGGGTCATATGGTCCAGCAGCAAGGCAGCTGCAGTGTAGCCTGCGCTTGCTGCGGAACCCCTCCTTGCACCAAACCACTCAATGAATGGGCTGGAGCAGTATTTCCAAATATGGCATGGACTGCGTCCCAAAGCCAGAGATCCACCAAGCGCTGTCTCCTTAATGGCAGAAGGTACAAAGGGCAGTAACTTGTCCTCATCTTGGAGGGGTGTGACATGAGACATCAAAAGCCTCCTCTCCATTCTCCAAACCTGATCCTTTTTCTCCTGCTCAGTGGATGCAAAACATGGGAGCCTCTCTTCCTGACTCGTTCTTCCTCACCCCCATGCTCTGCAACCCCCAGCTCCCCAACACTCTGCCTCCAAGTCCTGAAGATACGACCTCTTAAATTTGTTTCTTCACTCTGACCTCCCTGTTCTCCTTCCCCCCACCAATTCAGCCTTCTTCATTTATCTGTTCAATTCCTGCAGAAGCTTCCTAATCAAATCCCCCACTTCCAATCTCAATTGTCCTCTAATTCACCTCCCATTTTACTCCCAAGGAAAAGCTACTTACTCGCCCCCTCCAAACCTTCATGCTCCCATCATTTCATTTATGTATTTAGGTCTCCATTTTCTGCCGCTAAATGCGGGCTTTTGGAGGCTAACGTCCATGTTCTATTGGTGGAAACCAATCCCCGGAGAGTCTGTGGGATGTCAGGGAGGTGTTCAGGCCCTTGGCCGCGTATCTTCAATGTTCTCCCCAGCACTCACCTCCTTTCCCCCAACAATGGCTCCTCTGTTGAGCTATGCTCTCTCTCACCTTCATGCTGTACCTGAGCTTTGCGCCTGGAATGACATCCACCCACACCCTCCCGTCTCTACCTCCTCTGACCCCCTAGTTCTTCCCCATCCTGCAAACTCAGCTCAGCCACCACCTCCTGCAGGAGCTCTTCTCCCATTTGCTCATTCCACCACAGGAGCCTTCTGTTTGTTCTCACCGCATTGAGCTCTGTCTTAGCGCTTGTCGGGCTTTGTGACAATGGTTTGTGACACCAGACTGAGCAAGTCACTTGAGGGTGAGGACTGGCTTCCAGTCCCGTGTCCCTGGGGTCTGGCTCAGTGCCTAGCACACAGCAAGTGTTTACTAACCAGTGAAATTTGCATGGTGCAGAGGTAGCAAATTGGCAGCCTGCACGCTAAATCAGGACTGCAGACAAATTTTACTTGGCCCACACACTTCCTGGATGAGCTAGGCTAAATAGAATCGCTCAGGTTACAGGCTGGTGACACCAACGACATAGAATTGGCCTCCATTCCCTTTCATTGACTGTCTAGTTAACCAGAGATGTACTCAGGCAATACACAAGACCATGGATACAAGTGACCACAGCTCCTTGGGGTGCATGCCTGCTCCCCTTGAGACAGCTCCAGTCTCAGCGGCCTGTACAGCATGAGGGTCAGAGAGCCGAACCACCCCAGGTTCACTGCTTTTTATCCCATGCCAGGACTCAGGGAGTGGAGAGTGGGGGACATAGAGGCTGCCCAGGTTTACTCTAGTCTTCTTTCTTCCTGTACCAACAGGTCTGTTTAAGCTGTATATTCAGCATGTCTGACCATGGCCACACAAGAACGTCTACCAATCAGAAATTTCACATTTATATTTTTAAAATCCAAATTTTCATTTTCTCTTGAAAAACCCATAGATCTGGCAATATCAAGCCTGTAATCTCTGATGGCAAGAGATGCAACTTTGCCCTGTAGACAAAACAGAAGCTCTCTCGCTGCCACACTCCACACTCGTCTGGCCCAATGTATTACTTCCACTACCACCAGCCTTCCTTTGAAAGGGCTTTGAATCATCCTATGCTACCCTATTACCTTATGTGAGTCCCCCTTCCCCCACCCGGGGATAGTCCTGCAAGTATCCTCCCTTCATAGATGAGCGGGTTGAGATCCAGAGAGGTCAGTGACCTTGGTGGCTAACACAGCTTGTTAGCAATGAAGGCAGGACTCAAACCCAGATCCGGGACTTTTTTTCACCACCCCAGGCCTGGTACCACATACCCAAATTGTGGCTTGCATGCTTGCTTCAAAGTGCTTCACTTCTGTTTCCAGAATGTTGTAAGGATTTAACTTCGCTGTTGTGAAATTGTCAGCAGCCTACAAATTTTATTTGGTCTACACGCTTCCCGGCTGAGCTAGCCAAACAGACTGGTGCAGGGTTGGCAAGACTGGTGGCATGGATTTGGCTTCCTCCCCTCATTTACTCCTTATGACAGTCCTATAAGGTGGGTACGTTTGTCCCCTTTGTGTGGGTGAGAACCTGAGGCACAGAGAGCCTAGGTGAATGCAAGACTGATTTCTGATGGTGCACTACTCTGGTTCTATCAGTTGTTAAAATAATGGGAAAACAGCCCAGCCCTGAACTGCTAGCATGCCTCCCCGACCACCCTGGTTGCTCCCCCAGGATCCACAGCCCAGCCACGACTGGGTTATCCCACACCAGCCACAGGAGCCTGTGCCAGCCCCTATTCCAGTGCTAGTTCTGACTGGCTAGAGCCTGTGAAGGATTTTGAGGATTTCACCGCTGAGTGGTAAGTTCGTGTTTTTAATGCTATACATTTTTAATGTCACAGCAAATGAATGTACTCTGCTAAAAGCCCAAAGAGCTTATCAGTAGAAGTTAGCCAGCTACTTTGGCATGTGGCAAATTACTAAATGGATGAACGAGGTGCTCCCCAGGACTGCCTACAGCCAAGGTGCCAACACACTTTCTGCCTCAGCACCTGAGACCCGCAGAAAGTGAGCGACGTTCTGCAGCTCACAGCAGAATCTCACAGGAGACAGCGGCATGCATAGTTAGGAAATTGCCCCTTCCCCCACCCCAGTGACTCACTGCCCAAACGATGCAGTTAGGACCACTCTGGCAGGATGTCAACTGTCAGAAATTGTACCTCAGGGTGGCTGCAAACTCTCTGGGCAAGAACCAGGGGCAGGTCCCAGGGGCTCACAGGCTATGGTCCTGACCTTGTCCCGAGGGCAACCATTCACATTTCGGGGAGCAATGGTTGGTTTCTTCCTGAATAATCTTGCACCTCCGGTGGCAGGTCTGAACAGCTTGGAAACCTCAGCAAGTCACATCTCTCTTCACAGAAGGTAGGTCCCCTCCTCAAGGGGAGGGGTCCTCAGGGTCAGGGCAGCCTGCACCCAATGAGGAAAATGCTCATTCTCGCCTTCAATTACTGTCACCTTGGTCTCCTGAGTCCCCTTTCATAGCTGGGTTGCCACTTCCTGTTCTTTATGCCCCCACTATCTAAACCCATTTTCCGCGGATTAATGGCTTAAATCATGGTACCCTCAATTCCAAAGGTAACTGGCATTTTTTATAACAGCTGTATTGATATATAATTCACATACCATAAAATTCACCCTTTTAAAGTGTATAATTCAGTGGTTTTTAGTATATTCCGAGTGGTGTAGCATCACCCTATGGAATTTTAGAATATTTTCTGCACCTCCAAAAGAAACCTCTCACCATTAGCGATCACCCCCTATTTCCACCTCCCCCAGCTCCTGGCATCCACTAATCTACTTTGTTTCTATAGATTTTTCTATTCTGGACATTTCCTATAAATGAAAGAATATGTGGTCTTTTGGAAAGGCCTTCTTTCATTTAACATGTTTTCAAGGTTCATCCAGGCTGTAGCATGTACCAGTCCTTCATCCCTATTTATGGACAAATTAACAATTGTACGGTTACGCCACATTTCGCGTATCCAATCATCAGTTGATGGACTTTTGGGTTGTTACCACCTTTTGACTATTGTGAATAAAGCTACTACAAATATTTGTGTATAAATTTTTGTGTGGACGTATTTCGTTTCTTTTGAGTGTGTACCTAGGAGTGGAATGGTTGAGTCACATGACAACTCTATGTTTAACCATTTGACGAACAGTCAGTTTTCCAAGGTGGCTGCACCATTTTACACTCCTACCAAGCAATGTATGAGGGTTCTGATTTTTCTACCCTATCACCAACATTTGTTATTTCACTTTTTTGTTCTAGCTATCCTCGTAGATATGAAGTGGTACCTCACTGTGGTTTTGATTTGCATTTCCTTGATGCCTAATGATGTTGAGCATTTTTCCATGTGTTTTTGACCAATTGTCTGTCTTCCTTGGAGACATGTCTATTTAGATCCTTTGGCCATTTTTTAATTGGGTTTTTGTCTTACTGTTGAGTTGTAAGAGTTCTTTATGTTCTAGATACAAGTCCCTTATCAGATAAAAGATTTCCAAATTTTTCTCCCATTCTGTGGGTTGTCTTTTCATTTTGATGGCATCCTTTGAAACACAAAATGAATTTTGATGAAGTCCAATTTATCAAATTAATTTTTTGTTAATGTTTGTGCTTTTGGTGATATATTCAGTAAGTGCTGGGGATCAGCTTTGGATCCTATTCATTCCCACTAATGTCAATCTGTAAAGTCAAAAAGAGCTTTTATTCTTTCTACTTGAGACAGAGAAAAAATTTAATTTTATTATGAAATAGTTAAGATACACATAAAGGTACCAAGAATAAAATATATCTGTGTCCCCACCACCGACTTAAGAAATTTTAGCCTGAATTTGTTTATTGTTCTCATGTATTTCTCTATTCTTTGTCAATATGTAGTATTGGTTTGTCTTTTTAAACTTCATCCAAACCCATCATGTAGTACATAATCTGCAACTTGCTTTTCTGCACTCCACATTGTTGAAGATTTATCCATGTTGGTATACCTGGTGTAAGCGTGTAAATATAGCTCTAGTTCATTAATTTCCACAGTGAGTGGCTAAACATTGTATAATACATTATTTATCCATCCTATAGATAGATATCCATGTTGAAATAGATAAAAACCAGGGAAAAGGACATTAAACATTTTTGAGCACATGAACTAGCACACAGCACAGTTTAAAAACTGCTCAAGGGTATTACCCCAAGGAGTGAAATTGGGGGGCCATGGGCTGTCTGTCTCAGCTTGCGTTGCCACAACAAAACACTATAGAGTGGGTGGCTTAAAACAAGACATTTTTTCCTCCCAGTTCTAGAGGCTGGAAGCCTGGGAGCAGGGTGCCAACACGGCTGGATTCAGGTGAGAGCCCTCTTCCTGTCTTGCAGGCAGCTGCCTTCTCACGCGTAAGGCTTACCTCAACTTCTCTTCTTGTAAGAACACTAATCTCATCATGGGGCCCCACCCTTATGACCTCATCAAAACTTAATTGCCTCCCAAGGATCCCACCTCCAAATAACATTACACTGGGGAGTAGAGCTTCAAAATATGAATGGGGGGGGCACGCACAGAAACATTCAGTTCGTGGCTTGAGGTATAAACATATTCAGCTTTACTAGATAATCACACCCTTTTCCAAAACAGGTGTAGCAAACTATGCTCACACAAGACAAGGAAGTTGTCCTTGGTCTACCTCCTTGTTGGATTGAAATGCACTCCTATCAATGTACTCCTATTCTGCCTGGAAGAAACGGCATGTGTCATGTAGGTATGCATTTCCACAGTCAGTAGTGGGCCCAAGCATCGTTCCTGTGTTTATTGGCCATCTGTATGTTCCTGCTCCATAAACTATGAGAGAGGAAATCTACGAGAAAAAGTATCTACAGAAAAAGTTTCCAAGATTATCCCAGAGCCTGAGTTGGGACGCATACTCAGGTGTGACCACTTGCTGAAGAGAAAAGGGAACCAACCCTTCAAACATTACCTTCTCAGGAAGACTTTAATTCTTCTCAGGCAGGCCAGTGCAAAGTAGAATCAGCAGCAAAAAGAACGACGACGAAAAACCCAGGTAGAAAAAAGAGGTTTTGTTTTTCTTCAAGCATAAAGCCCTCATTTGAATCATAGAACACAATCTTCCCTTGCGAAGTCGAGCTATGTAAATCTGGATAAGCTGTTGTTCTTCTGTTCTCAGTCTTCCGATCTGCACAATCAGGACACCAATCTGTACCACTGCTTACCCTGCCCCATGTGGAAATTCTGAAATAAATATTCTTTCAAATCTTTGAAAATAAAGAGTTTGTAGAAATTCAAGGCTCTGTGTGCGTTATCATCCAATGCCTTCCAAAAGCTTAAGTGAGAGAACTGTAGTTCTTTGAACAGCGTTTTGGAGTAAGCGGATCTCCTGAATTCCTGCCTACACAGCCTGATGAATCTGTGGAACAACGAATTACCTCCTAAAGTCACACAGTCCTACCTTTTGGTCTCAGAAAAGAAATCTAAGAAATTCTTCACCTTACAGGTACAGAAAGCAAATCCCTCAGTGGTCAGGTGACCTTTCTGGAGTCTCCTGTCCTCTGGTTCAAGCTTTTCATATATTAGTCACCCCACCCTCTGGTGTGATCCCCCTCACGCTGCAGGGGCCGAGATCCATCCTAAAGTCAGACTTGCTTGCTTTAGACTCAACCACAAGAGTGAGGGCTCAACAGGCCACAACACTTTACCTTCCAACTCTGAGGATGAAGCAATCATGGGACAGAAACTGAAATGATTCCTCTGAGGTGTCAGTTATCAAAGTACAAAGAAAAAAGCTGGTACCAAATATCTTCCTTCACCAAAGCAGCAGCAGCTAGTTCGATATAATTTACTAGCAAGGGGCGTTGCCAACGAGCAGGCCAGGGTCTGTGAGACCACACCAGCTGCTGCCGCCACACCTCCTGTCAGAGGTTGGACTTCACTGCAGCCGGCACGCTCATCATTCACTCACATCCACCCCACCAATGGACCCCAAGGCTCAGCAGACAGCAAAACAGTGACTCCTCATCACACAAAGGGATCCCTGATGCCTAAAGCCATCTCCAACTAGAAGGTCTGCCACCTGCAGAGCAGCATAAGGGCAGCTGAACTGAGCCCACAGCCTCATAACCTCTGCTGGAGCAATGGGTGCTCTTTCTGCATCTCCATGAGGTTCACCAGCATCACCTGCAGCTTCTCCTGAGCTCACTGCCTTCTTTGCTCCAGGCACGTTTCTCCCAGCCAACGCTCCACGGTAGCCAGGACCTTCTGTGATTCTGTGAGTCAGTGCTCTCAAACATGGAGTCAAACAGAGAAACTCATACCTACCAAAGACCTAGGAGCATCACTCCTTCACAGATCAGTGATGTGATTAAAACAAAACCTCAGAGAAATTCACATTGGTTGCAAAATTAGAGCTGAAGAGGTATTTATATATTTCATAAAGATTTATCTATAATTTTTCTGTTGGGACTAAAGTTACAAATAGCTGTCATCTACTGTGAAAAAACATTCAAATAAGGGAAAGCAAGGCCAAAAGCTAGCAAAGAAGAGAAGGAGGGAGCCAGAATGAGATGAAGTACTACCCACAGATTATTTTACTTACTCATGCTTGGTCTATTCTTTAAAAGCAGCATCCAAGGGCAAAAGGCTTGAAAAGCAAGGACTTAGGTAAACAAAATTTTTTTCAACCGCAAGAAAAGAGGTGTCACATTGCACTAATACGTCTAGGTCTCAGATATAAGACAGTGTGTAGAAGAACCATTTCAAAAAACTGGAAACATTTCCTAATTGTTGATAGTACACTTCCTAGTTGTTAACAGATCTCCTTCCAGTGTGAGTCGAACTGAACATTCCTGAGGAACATTAACAGATCCAGGACTGGATGTTTAATGAATATAGGCTGCACTCTCCCTGGTTCCTCACTGTCCTTTACGGTGAAGATAAGTTACAGAAGTCACGAGATATTAATATAGTATTTCCTATCATTTTGATAACCAAATGAAAAATCTGAAACTGGAACCAAACGAGGGGAAAGTTATTCAGGCTATTTTTGAAACACGTGCTTCGGTGTTCAACCACATGCAAAATGTATGCAGTCCCTTCATCTTACCTGCTGCACTGACCTCTGGGAAGTAACTGTCAGTTGAGTTTTGTTCCCGGGAACAAAGGTGCCTAAGAACTAGGGAGACGTCAGCCCTCTTTGAAATCTCACTGGTCCCAGCCGGAAAGGGGGTGGGGCTACAGGAAAGCCACTGCAAAGCTATTTTTATCTAGATCTAATACACCAAAGGCCACTTGCAAAACATTTTGGGAGTAGGACACAGCTATTGCTTGAGAAAATCAGGCATCTTATAACAATAAGCTCTGTTAACAAAATATAATCAATCCACATCCAAAAGCTAACTTGGGAGCTGCTCCAGGCACCTCTAATTAACTGAAGCAGATAGAAAAAAAATCCTCAGAAATTATCATTGTTTAAATACACTCTATTTTATTTTTATCTTAAAATAGTTTAACCTTTATGCTACAGACTTATTTCAAAAAACAGAAAATCTTATCTTGCACCAAAAAATATATATATAACACTCTGTTTTATTATTTTTTTCTCCAAAGACCATTAAATACTAAATGGAAACAAAAACTAAATAATGAATGTAAAGAACCAAATTTTGTTTTAAAAACTAGAGTTGCACATTTTAAAACATTAACTCTAAGCAATGATTTGTCGTCACTGCATCAAGTTCACGCTCACACTCCAGCAACAGCAGATCTGTTAACCACCAAGTGCATTGGTTCCTAGCCATACAATGGCTAACATTTCATTTTCACGGTAAGAGGAGCAAAAGGCTCAATGACCTTTGTACTCTTTTAAAAAAAACACACACAAAAAAAAACAACAAAAAAAATATTTCCTAGTTATCCAGTGATTTTTTTAAAAGATCACTACCCTTTAAAATTTGTTAAAAGAATAAGTACGTAGTGTTTTAAATAAAATGAAAAAAATACAACAGCATTGAACTAAAATACGTGATTATTTTAAACAAACAGTGCACAATCTGAGGAAGTTTGGTTAGGGCGCAATCATTTTTATATATACATGGAAGTCACATCATACACATACTGGAAAACAGGGATTAGGGGCTCTTTGCCTTTAAAAAAAAAAAACACGTTTAAACTGAAAGACAAAATGGTGTCCCCAGCTTTTTCAAACAACCTTGTGACACAGTACAAAAAACAGGCAACATTCATTTTTAAGTTACCTATGGTGCTCATCTGCTAAAAGTAACAATGAACAATTGACTAAATTAGCAAATCAGACAGTTCATATTCACAATTGATACTCATAAAAACAAGAGTTTATGGGATGCTCAATTGTAAAGAATAATGGAGTCCATTCAGTCTGGCCCCTTCCATCAACATGAAGACAACTACTGGCGAGCAGCAATTACATGTTATAGGGCAGTTGTGCCGCTACAATAGCTAGGTTCCTGTTCTGTGGTTTCAAACTGGGGGGAGGAGTGCCATAAACCAATGTGTGACCCAAGGCTCCCATTTAGCAGATCTATTATTACTCTGAATAAATGAGGTCCTGTGAAGCATAAGTAAGTATTTACGCTACCAAATGCAAAACTTTGGTTTAAAAAGATCCCCTTAAAAGAAATTTCCAATATCACAGGAGTTGCTTACCACAGAGAATTTTCTCATTAATACCTTGCCAGACGCCACATCACTGCTCTACTGGATCCGGCAATGAAAAGAGTTGGAACATCTGTCTCTCTACACTTAGTAGGTGGACAAGTTCCAACCTAGTAGGGGAAAAGCTGAGTGTCTCTTCCGTCCCTTCCCCTCCGCTTTTTGCATCTTAATGTCTAAATCTCTGTTCTGGTGGGTTAAGTCAGGTAGTCGGGGTGCTGGAACAGGGAGAGAGGAGGGCAAAGTGCAACCGGATATAAAAGCAAAAGCCAGAAAGGAGCTTGGTTACAACTTCGTTCTGCTTCTAATCCACAGTGCACACTGTACACCGGAAGAATTCTCTTTAAAGGATGACTATTAGGGGCTAAAGAAAACACATCATGGGAAATCACCTGCTATATGGAACTGGACAAACGTACTGTTAACACAAGAGAGGGTAATACAAAAACGTTCTCTAAAATGGGGCTCTGCCCTGATACTGGGGACAAAATAAGCTGCAAAAACTTCAAGTCACATAATCTATTCTTTTCCCAATGATTTTCCTGGAAAACACAGACCAGAAATTGTACATTTCTGCTTTGTCTGGCATTTTAATTCAAGTCAAAAACAACGTGTAACAGTAAAATTCAATAAATTAATCTTAAAGTAAAACGTGAAGGTCCAAGAATACACCAGTAGTGAATCTGCAGAAGGTCCTATTTTGCTCTGGCCTCTGGGTCTTTGGTTTTTGTCTAAACTGTGGCCATGTGAAAGATTTGAGATATGAGGTGCTACAACTGGAGGTTCATGGTCTTTTAAAAGCCTGATCTATTCAAAGTAGCTTGACAGAAAATTAAAAGTTGGTGAACAGAGGCCAGATCAAATGAGATGCTATCAGAGAAGATCACAGAACGCATGCTGGAATCCATTCCCATGGAAGAGGTGTATGGAAGAACTAAAGCAGCAGGAAGAACGGTAAAGGGATACATGAGTCTTTTCCACAACAGAAGAAAAGGCCAGGCAGGTGGAGCCAGGCAGTCACTGACGCATGCGCACGCAGGGGGTGTCATTCGTTTCAGCGGCCCCAAAGCCCCCACCCTGCACAGTGCCTGATGCAGAACAGGCACTTGGTGTGTGTGTGTCCGCTGTATGAAAACGGAAAATGGTGGTTCTCATGCTCTTACGATAAGGAAGAGCCACCAAGGCATTGGAGAGGGAGGCAGAGAGCTTTAGCAACATTGTGTGATAAAAAGGGAAACAAGACACCCCTCCAGCCCCCCAAAAAGCAAACAAAAACTGTGGAAGAAACAAAAGGTGAGGTCTTCTAGGCCAGTATTACTTCACTCCTTGTGCACAGTATGTAGTGTTCTAACTCTAGGTATTGCTTGTAAAATAATTCACTAGTAACTACAACACATCGTAGGAAAAAAGGTAGTAACTAATGCCACAAACTCCAACACTGACATTTCCTGAATTCCCTGAAGCTCCTATTACTCTCTGCTATTCCTTTGAGATAGTAAAACCTAGTGCCATTAATGTGCTTTGCATCTGGTTTCTTATAGTATTGTTTTGGTTTTTCCACTTTTAGAAGGAAGAGGAGGAAAATACCCAAATGTAGCATCAGGTCAACTTCAGCTCAAGTGTTGAACAGTTGAACATCTGTTATGGAGAAACCAGCTATGAAAGAAGGCACTTTCCTCTCAGATTTTCAAGTGCCCATAGCCTTGGAAGCCACGCAACTGTTTATATTCTACCCAAGTAACAGGTTTCTATGTTCTGCCGTTATTTGAATTAACTAGGAAAAAAAGTTGAGGGACAGAGATTTTCCTAGTGATCTCTCAATACTCTCTTCCCACGCCCAGAAAACCTCATGGTGGGTATGTATCCAAAATGCCTCAGGCCCCAAAAGGAGACATTTCCCAAAGAGTTCTGAATTATTGCAACAAGGAGACCAGGTAAGTCACCTCAGCAGTATTTATAAACACAAAAGGGCACGTCAATTATCTGTGCTGTAGGAAGTCAGACAGGAGCAAAGTCAGGAAAGAAGGCAGAAGTCTTAAGCTAAAAGGAAAGTAATACTTCTGTCTTCTATTTTTAAGGACAGGTTTCCAAATGTACATGCCCTACTAGGTGCCAATAAAGACCTGACTAGTATGTGTGCAAATGCCCTAAGGTGGGAGTGCCAATGGGTAGGCTGACAGTGGTCAAGTCTAGATATTAATTTTATTACACAGCAAAATAAATACAAGATTCGAAAACTGAAATTCATTTCACCTGGTAATTAAAATAGTATTCTAAAAGGCAGAGTTTCCTAAGATTAAAGGTCACCAAGTAAAATGAATTTGTCTAATTCAATTCATCATTTTCATATTCCTACTGAGGGAAAACAGAAATTCTTTTCTCTGTGATAAGTTATTTTCCTAAGTGACCTCTTTTAATTAAAAAAAAGGGGGGGCAATTTTCCATGAGTTTTGATTATACAAATGCCACAAACAGCTTCTGAGGCTGAAGCTATGACAATGAACTTCCATGTCACAAAAAGGGGGAGGAAGAAGTGGAAGGGAGCAGTGCAGAGGAAACACAGTGACATTGCATTACAGTAGGTATTTACGTCTGCTGTCCTCATCCAAGGTGAGGTCAACAACTTCGGCGGGGGAAGCCCACGTCTGCTGGGGAGTCACAGCTGTCCATGACTGTGTTTGCCGGCTGCTAACATACTGCGTGCCTGCGCCATGCTTCCATGAAGAAACGCTCTGAATCACACCTCCTCGAGGATGGACACACCTGCAAGTGAGATGAAGAGAAAAACATGGCTGATCGAACCGTAGGCAAGATAGAAGGCAATACAGCTTCACTAGTACTGATCAATGCCTTTACTAAGTTCAACCTATTATTCAAGTTCATGAAACCCACAACCAATATCCTTCTTCCTCCCTTCTTCCCTCAGTGTCTGTCTGTCTGTCTGTCTCCCCCTCCTCTCAGTTTAGCCTAAGAAAGACCAAGAGTCTTGTCTCAGAAACCGAGTTATGTCTAGGTCTGTTACCGACAATGGATAAGATGACGTTTCTCTGAACTCATTCAAACCTTGAATTTTCAGGACAGGGCACCATATAAAAACCCAGAGCAAAATTAAGACGGCCAATCTTAGTCTGAACAAATGAAACAGTAAGAAATATAGGTGAAACTTGTTCTTAAAATGAGCTCTGTGCCGTATTTGGTAATAATACCTTCAAAGACAGTAATAGTAACACCCTTTTATAGATTAGATTTCTAAAATCCATAAGGATCAATTCCCCTCATCCTGAAGGTTACAGCAGAAACCTTTGGCTGGTTCATCAGAAGCGCTCCTGCTTTACTTCAGTGAAAGTAACAAAGCTCAGCTGAGGAGATTCTCTAAAAGAAACGACTACTCAGTTTAGAGTCCCTAGAAGTATTCCAGCAGAGGGACAGAACTGCCTTGCTGACAATCTTACCAAGAGTTCGCTGGAAGAGGATTGTTTCAGAAACGCTGACATACTGAATTTCACATTCCAGTCAAACGACAGGGCTGTGGGCCTCCAGTCTGAACCATTAAGTTTTGATTCAAACAAGAGCAGGCAGGCAGCTCATGCCATCACTGCTACTTATGTCCTCACATCAAAAATGCTGACCAGTTTCTAGGCAGCATGTGTGAGAAGTGCCCAGAGGCATGGTTCTAGTCACACAAACTAGCATAGTGGATCTTGAGTAGCTGTTCTGACAACTGTATAGAACGAGTGATGCTGGGTCACTTGAAAATTCCAGCCTTGATTCAAGGCGAGCTGCACCACCAAGTTCAAAAGATCATTAGAGTACAAAGGGTAAGGTTCAGTTGAAGAACTGCTCCAAGGACCTTAAGTTCCTGGAAAAAGGCCCTGCTCCTACAAAAGCTAAAAGGACTCCCTTACCAAGAAAGGTGCTGGGAAACATCCCACGGGGCCAGAGCAGGGGCAGAATGTAGACTTGTTACAGTACCAAGGCCAATCACATGTTCAGACATGGGTCAACAGCTACTAACCCGGGGCTACCACATTTTCAAAGACTAGCTAGTAAAAAGCATGAAATCAAGGGACGTAAACTCTAAAATTGAATCCAAATCTGTCCAACCCATTAACTACACTCAGATTAAGTAATCCTGCAGTCACAGAAGACTGCCAGCCAAGGAGTCCATTCAACATTTATAGAAATGGTTTTGATGATGGATGGCAGTAGAATACTAAGCTTACTGAGCAGTTTTACCTCCTTTGACACTCCCAACAGACCTATGAGATAGATGTGGAAGTTATTAGCTATTCTACAGACAGAGAACCTGAGGATTCAAAGAGGTTACATGATTTGCCTAGGGTCGCATTGCTTGAAAATGGCAGGCCAAGGAACTCCAGCTTCCAGTCCAACGCGCTCCACGTCATGTTGTCTGTCACTTTACAAATTTGTGTATTAAATTAGGTGAGGCACACACAGCGAGAGTCAGCAGAGCACAAAGACAGGTCCAGACTAACAATTTAAAAATATATAAAGTTCTTCAACAGTTCAAAGGCTTATCTGTACAGTACTATTCTAAGTAAAGCTGCTACAAAATTTAGGAGGAATTCAGGGAACGAATGGCTACAGAGTCAAAAATCTTTGGCAGAATTCCTAGAAATAGCTCTGAAGTAATAGGTACCCTGTACTGCTTCCTAAGTAATCATAAAATACAAGGTAAATCTTCAGGTAGTTGCTTTAAGAGGGATCTGAGCCAATCTGCTCATATAAAATGAGAAAACCAAGGCCAAAAGACAACTGGCCAAGGTCTTAAGCAAGTTAAGCACAGAATCAGGACAAAATCTGGTCCCCGCTGGGGAGTTCATTTTCTACTACATAACTATGCCATCCTCAGACTACACCTGAAGATTACACTGTGTTTAACTGTAAAGAGCACTGCCTCTCCCCTGTGGGCCACTCAAAAAAATCAGCAAAGCAGATTCTAGAAAATGTCCAGAATGAGAGTGAGATGTTCAGAGGCAGTGGTGACTACAGAGGAATGGTTGAAGAGAGAGAAGAAGAAGGAAGTGAGGCACTTCTTCCATCTATCTGAATTAGATCACTTCTGTAGTTACGTTACAAATGGTTCTAGTTACCAGAAGCCTACTTTAAGCACAAGGGGAATTTATTAGAAAGACACTGGAGCACCTCAAAGAACATAAGGATGATGGAACAACTCAACCTCATTCATTTGACTCAAGCCCCAACCCTCTCCGTCTGTTTCGCCTAGTTCAACTGTTAGATTCTCTGGAAAATGTGATGGTTCCGTCTTTGGTCAAAAACTTTCCAGGCCCCGATTAACTGCACTGGAAGGGCAGTTCCCAAAGAAGGGAGAATCACCATGGGAGGGGCTACTCCACCTTGTACAGTGCTCTCAAGAGCAGAATATGAACCATTTATCAGTTTCCGAAAGGCAAGTTTTGGATGATGCTTACTACACAGCTACAGCCATTACAAGATGGAGGGAACTGCCTTTTAAACGTTCAAGTAATTGCTGGGCCATCTGTCAGGACTATCAAGGGAGATTCTAAGATGACTTCTACGGTCATCAGTGACTTTAAGATTTTGAACAG
Source organism: Rhinolophus ferrumequinum (assembly GCF_004115265.2). Lineage (NCBI taxonomy): Eukaryota > Metazoa > Chordata > Mammalia > Chiroptera > Rhinolophidae > Rhinolophus > Rhinolophus ferrumequinum. Next base: position 38,113,690 of record NC_046302.1, on the reverse strand, counting down.
TACAGGCAAAACTTCCCTGTTAGAAGTCAGAATAGTAAGTTACAGGGGACATGGTAGGAGAAGGATGTGACCAGAAGGCGGTTCAAGGGGGACTTCTGTTGTATTTTTTGATCTGAATGGTCACTTGACTATGAACAGTTTGCAAAAATTAAAGTGTATATTTATGACATTTCTGTGTATATTACAAGCCAAAAAAACATTCACAATTTTTTTTATGACTCAATGATGTGAACCATCTTGAATGATGGCTAGGAGATGGATGAGAACAGAAAGAGGCTTTTAACACATTTTTTTTTGTTTTTTAAGTACAGGGGGGAAAAGGTCAGGCTAGTAAACAAAAGGGTGCTAGAGAAACGTTTCAGTTATTTTATAAGACGGTGTACATTACAGAATAACTTATGCCAGAGAAGAAAGAAATGCAGGAGGAAATGGAACCACAACAGTTATAACCCCTATGGAGATGCCTTATAAAGAAAAAGGTGAGAGGCTCAAAATTTTGTAAGGCAACTAACATAACGCACAGATTTTCACATATTATTTTTCTGCATTATGAAAGATATAGGATGGGAGCATATGCAGCTACTTTTCAATTGGTCCAATCCAATTCTAGAAGATACAGGCTTTGTTCTCACATTTGCGTATGAATGAGAACGATAGCTATGAAACACAGCCTAGAGTCATATTTTGAGTCTTATAACCAAGAAAATGCTTAGGCCTTCCTTTCCTCAAACAAACAAACAAACAAACAAAAAAACCACAACACTTTAAAAATAATAATTTTGATATAACAATTTTCTGCTCTCCATACACTGAAACCAATAAAGGTGAGACTTCACAGTGGAAAACAAGGGAAAAAAAACACAGAGCAGAAAGAGGGCAGGCTCTGCTGGTCAGCTTTTGATACACTTAACTTACTATTCTAAGAAAACAACATTAAAAATTAATCATTTTTGCTCTCATTTACAGAGCCTGAAGGTGACCTCTTAGATAACACTCCTACTTATTTTTCCTAACAGGATGAAATGAATCCTTGCGTCTTTAGGGAAATACTTGTCTGCCTCCCTTGCTTTTTTAGGATTAGCGTTAGCAATTGGTTCTAGGAAGCAACAAGTCTTAAATGCAAAAGCCTTCCCGCATCAATTCTTTTCCTGAGGGATGAACCAACATTAACACCAGTGAGCACAGGACCAAAGAGTCCAGTGAAATGAAGGGTCTGGTTATCACAGAAGCTTCAGAGAATAGGTACGGAAGGAGTTGCTTGTGACAGTTCCGTGACAGAAAGATCTGCACTACATGGATTTATCTTCCCAGGGCAATTACCAGTGAGGCTGGTAGAAGAGAAGGAAAAACAACCAAAGACGAAGAAAAATATTGGCACGAAGGTCATAAATGAAAAATTCTGGCAAAATTAAGTGACACGGAAGAACTGGAGAAGTTAGAGAAGTCTCCATCTCACTGGCAAAGGACATCTTGTGAAACTGGACTGTCTAATAATTCATATCTAGAAATGACAACATTTAGGTCAGGAGTTCATCACGGCAATACAAAGCAGCCATTAAAGATGCAATCAACCATTAGTTCAGAAAGCATGCTTTCTAATCCATGGCTACAAGAAACACATCAAAATCTAAAGTAAAAGAGCAGGGAAAGATATTAACATGCAAGAAAAATAAAACTTTTATCAAAAAGAAAGGACACATCACAACTAGAATTATTGAGTGCAAAGGTCAACCAAAATGCTTCCAAATACGGAAAAATGGCACTCAAAGCAAGTCAGAGCAACCACAATGCCAAGAGAACTCAAGGACCAAGTTTGAGTTTTTAAAAACTCCCAGAAAGCCCACAACAAGGTAAATATTAAAAGAAAAAATAAGAACAGAAAAGCTAAATACAAACAAAACATCTATGCATGCAAGTCAAATTAAAACAAAAAGATGTGGATCAAAACCTAAAACCTTTTTCCAAGCGATAACCCTGCCAGAAGCCCATCAATACTTCATAACTGCAACCCTAGACCTGTAAAAGAAATAAATTCCAGATGAGATACAGGCAGCCAAAGGGGCAATTCTGAAGCAACCATTAAGAAAACCTATCCCCCACCTGCTTCTCAGCATTTTCATCTCAATGTTTGAGATATCAGGCTTCTAAAGAAACTGCTGGAAATTTTTTCAGAAAGGTGGAGAGGAGCCAGTGAGACTCTACTCAGTCCTAGACCCAAAGATCAAAATAAAATATCCCCTCAAATGGATACAAGAGTCAATTCAAAGTACTCCAACAGTATCTGTCAACTCTACATTTCATTGTATGGATAATATTATCCATCACAGAGACTTCAGAATGGATTTGTCACCTCCAAGACAGGATTTCCCCAGGATTCAAACCAAAGGATCAGAATAAAACACATCTTTATGCTTCAGAGCCTGTAAGAAAAAGTCCTTGAAAGTAATGTTACAGCATGTCATTTAAAATGTAGCCAAGTCACGTGACTTAGTACAAGAGTGGAACATGTCTATAGAGTAAAATGACAATCTGGGTATGTTCAACCTAACAAGTTCAAAGAAGGGTGTACTGGAGATATAATTTGTGTGTGTGCGTTGGAGGTGAGGAGGGACTCAGAATTTAAAATTCCAAGTTTTAATAGAACTATAATGATAATTTTAACTCCAGATACCAATAACATTTGTACAAAAAGAAGCAAAAGATTTAATGACAGAAGACAAGTTGAACAAAGAAGCTGAAAAGAAGGGTGGCTAACTCTGTAACATTTCTAGGCATAAGGAAACAGTGAAGAACGAAGAACTGGACCAAGTGATATGGCTCAGCAGAGTCACAGATTAGATAAACAATGCACATTATTACCTACTCTTGCGTACTTAAGTAGGAACACATGAGAAACAGTGAATTAAAACGTGAAATGTAACTCAGGAGGAAGTTGGTGAGTGGATAATCTGCTCCTGACACAACTGAAGATTATTTACCCACGTTAATCTGTCAATAGGCAGGGGGAGTTTTACAGTAGGGAGCCTAAAATAAAAAGTACTATTATAATCTAGAAAGATCCTGACATGGGGCTTAAAAGAATAATAATGTCTTCTGTATTATAAGGAACAACATTTGCTGAAGTAAAGGAAGAAACAGGAGTTCTATCTTCCTCATCTAACAGGTAAGTCAGCTTGAAGGGAACAGATAGAAAAATGGAAGAGACCTTAATAGGAATAAGTTTTTGATTAAGGAAGAAAAAAGAATGAAATAAAGAAAAGATTAAAGAATGAAAATTCCTTCCCACAAGAATAGGGGAAGTAACTATTAACAAAAGAAGAAAAAGAAGCAGTTATGCAGGCCTATTTATGGCATAAATAGAGAACGAACTGCTAGGACAATTCTAGTTCTGACAGAGCACTGGCCCCTCTGAAGGCTAAACTATGACTTAACTCTACATCCTTCAAGTCCCAACTGTTTAACTGAAAAATGCTCTCAGCATAATCAGTTTTCATTAGAAAAAGGCACCCTCAATTTAAATGCATGTGTATTTTGCCCCTACTCTCCACTCCTAAAGTCTTACCTTTTATAGCAACAGAGGAAATGCTGATGAATGTTTTATTACCTTACTAATCAAGAGTAAAATCAGATTTAAGAGCAAGGTAATGTAGATACTGGGGAAATCAGGAAACCACAACTTAAGATTTGTGACACAGGAGAACAGTTGCCTGCTATATAGAATATGGATTTTCCAAAGTCTAAATTTTTGTTTTCTATCTATATGTGAGTGTGTTAAATGTTCCTCATGAATACTTCTGAAAGGGCTGCATCCAATTCTTAGGAACGTATCTTAAAGCAAGAGTCAGTAAATTTTTTCTGTAAAGGACTAGACAGTACATATCTTGGGCTTTTGAGGGCTAGAAGTTATCTGTTGAAACTTCTCAACTCTGCCACTGGAGTTCAAAAACAGCCATAGACTATATAAATGAACAAGCATGGCTCTATTCCAATAAAACTTAAGTTATGGGTGAATACATTTTATTTGAATTTCATGTAATTTTCATATGTCATAAAACATCATTCTTCTTTTGATTTTCCCCTCAACCAATTAAAAATGTAAAAACCATTCTTAGCTCGAGATCCATACAAAATCGGCAGCAAGCCAGATTTGACCAATGGGCTATAGTTTGCTGACCTCTACCTTAAAAATGCCAAACTTCATAAATTAACTTCATAATACTACAAACTAATTGGATGTCTTTTGGCTTTTTTTTTTATCTGGAGAAACAAGAATCCCTGAGTCACATGCACATCACTAGAAATATACTCTGTTAGCAACAGACTATAGTAACTTACAAGTTTTAATGAAAGATAAGGAGAGATGGTCTAGGAAACAAGCAAAAGAGGTTATGATGTCAGGTGCATATTTCCTAATTGTTTGCTCCCAATACATTTCACGGTAAAGTGAAAGGCAAGAAAATATGAATAAAAGGGAAAACATATAATGATACTTATGCCCTAAGAGAAAAATCTGTCAAGCAATCTAGGCAAGAAAAACATCAGTTCTAGTTCACATACACATATGGTCGAAATGTTCTTGATATGAGACAATTTATGCAACACATCTTGTAGCTAATATCATGTTTAATCAAGTGTTTCTTAAGCCAAAGGAAGCTGAGAGATAGCTCTCGCCATTCATGCCAGCCATACCATGAGGCCTACCATTTTCTCCTCATTTGTTTTCTGTTTAAAATAAAATTCACAATGTAAAACATCAGAATATTCCAATTAATATCCTACCTTGCATGTTCCTGAACTCCCACAATCTCCACTTCACTATCTGAAGAGGCAATATTAATTTCTTCATTGAGTGGTGCATTGCCAGCAGATGTCTTATCACTTGCTAGGAATCCTGGATCCAAATGACCTGAGAGAGAAGGGGGAAAAAAAACACATTTTGTCTTACAAGCAGCAGAAACAACTCACTGACAGGTCTCATCCAGGTTTAATCACAGAAACAGAATGGGCTTATGAGAGCCTGCCACAGTGAAACTGTTACCCATGGCAAATAAGCCAGGACAGCGCTCTATTAAAAAACAAAAAAGTTAAAAAAAATAAATAAATAAACAGAATACACGCTCATGGCTAAAAGAATGTTCAAACAATGTGGAAGTACATCAAAGTAAGAGCTCCAAGTCTCACTCTCTATTCCTATCCCTTAGGAGAAAAAACCTGGAGTACTTTGGTAAGTATGTGCATCTAAATATAGGTATATAAAAACTGTGATAATACTCTTTATTTTATTTCATAGTTCTTTTTGCATTCAATTACAGTCTTTAAGTTACCCACGTAACAGTTTTGTCACCACTGAGACAGCAATGGAGTTCTCTACTGCTTATCATTTTAATAGAACAAAATTCTACCAAAAAAGCTCAAGGCATAAATGAAATAGTAGAAGTAGTCATTAATATATTTATACCAGGATGTGTTATGAAAGATTTAACAATTTTCTCTAAGTGAATTTAAATTTGATAAAATCTGACCCAAAATCACATGTAAAAGAGAAGATCTCAATTTTTGCTCTGAGCAACTAAAACATAACCTGTATGTTGCTGACAGTTCTCATTAGACAGACACACACCACATAACTCTGGAGAGTAAAACAGTTGTGGCACAGAGGCATGTAAGTTTTCATAGTGGTCTTCACAAAGCATCTATTACATGGTACAATAAAACACATTCTTCAACATCACAGAAATCATGAGCTTCCACAGAATTCTCTCTCAAGAAAAACTAATGACAGCATCAAAGTACACAACTCTATAAACAATTTGAACAAGAGATAAAAGTCAGCCTATGTACCCAGTTCTTGAATGCTCTGACTGAAAAGGATGAATTTTAGAATATCTAGGAGTTAACATGGTATAAACAGAGTTATAACAGGTGCAAATTTTCATTTACTATTTAAAGAGTATTTTTATTTAAATATATTGTCATCTGATACAAATTTTTTCATAGTAAAAAAAAAAAATCTTTTGTGACACCTCACATAAACTAAACCAACACCAATAAGATTTTACACATAGAACTCTCCCTTCCTTCACCTCACTCATTCCAATGCTTCCAGGTCATTGAGAAACCTTGCACTTTCATACTACTGCCAACTTTTAGTGGAACCCTTTTGAAAGTCATAGGTAGTCCCAAAGCAAAAGCCTTACAACTTTTACCCCCTCTGACCCTGTAATCCCACCCCTGACAATTCAGTCTAAGGAGAAAGAACTTTAAATAAGCAAAATGTTACGATGTCCAGAGTCACTACAGTGCTATGTAGAAGGTTGGGGAAATGTATGCACATACAAGCATCACACGTAACACTATAAAAATACATCGGTGCTGGGTAAAAGCTGTGGAAAGGAATCAAGTCTGAATACATATGACTATGGATCTCTCTTACAATTCTTTAATATAATTTTCACTTTTTTTCTTTAATTGAAAACATGAGAAAACAGAAGACGAAAAAGCTTAAAATGGTTTCCAGATACAACTGGTGATTATCTTACAGTCTGCATGAGCTTGTTAACCTTCTGTATCAAAGAATAATCTAGATGGGGTTCTATGTGGCATTGGCAGTCATTGGCATTCATCTTTGAACCCTATAAGCATACAAGGTGGCATGCACCAGACAAAACCCAGTTTTGTTACATCTGGGGCTGCTTACATGGAGTTTAGTTAAGTCTAGATTTGGTAAACCTGGATTCTTGCTCTGACCCCAATACCTTGCTGGTGGCCAAGTCTTTTATCCAATTCCTACTTCGGTGCTGTAGTGATTACTGTTGTCATGCAGTGCTGCTGCTGCAACTCCAGGGAGGGATACAAATTGACAATCTCTCTTTTTTCAAATCTGCACTTTGTCCCTATTCAGTATTTCGAACAGCCTTGGTTTGTGTGGGTCCAACAGTTTACTTCACCTATTTGTTCCTACAATAAATATTTGTTTATGATACGCACCATGCTAAGTGCTAGGAATACTACGGGGAACAAGGCAGGCGTCTCTGCCCTCGACGAGCTTACAACATATCCAGGGATGATAAAAAGCTTTCCATTGCACTATGGCTTGAAAACTGCTCCGACGGGGCAGAAGCACATCGGAACCCTTTTCCCAGACTTGAGGATAATCAAAGAAGCTGAGCTCTCAGAGAAGAGCAGGCACAAGTGAGGGAAAACAGCGTAAGGAGCACGGTGTTGCCCTTTAGGGTGTACAAGTTCAGTGAGATTTGGAGTAACGGTAGTAAAAAGAGAAATGAGAAATGAGGCTTGCAGTCAGCAGAGGTCAGATCATTGTAAGGAGTCCGGACTTGACCTCGAGAAGTCGAAAGCCACTGAAGGATTTAAGCAGAGAAGTGACATGATCTGGGTTTCTATTTTGAAAAATTTCCTTTTGGAAATGGAACTAACAGTGGGGCAAGGAATACTACAGGCAAGGAAAACAGTTTGCTGTAGTTTCGTGGGTGAGAAATGATTATGGCTGACCTAGGGAAACAAAATGGGGACTGTTCTGTGTGTCTGTGATGTACAGAGGGTTACTAATGTTGGAAATCAGACAAAGGAAAGAACACAAGTAGTAAACAGTGATGTCTAGGTTTCTGATTTAGGAAGCTGGGTAGTTACAGTGGCATTCAGTGTACCAACAAATGGCTGAGGGTGGCTGCTTAGACCATGACAACGACATGCCTCTGAGATGTCCAACAGGCAGCAGCTGGAGGTACTGTCCTAAATCTCAGGTCAGAGGTCTAGAGAGGAAACAGAGATGCAGTAAGTCCTCAGTAATAGGTGGGAAGGTGCAGCTCACCCAGTGGAGTGAAGAGGGCCTAAAACAGGACTGTGACAAGTGCCAGTAACTAAGGGATGGACAGAGGAGGGGTGCTCACCAAGGTAAGCGAGGTAGAAAGAAATCCCAAAGGTATGAAGCCAGGACACCAGGGAAAGAGCATTTCTAGAAAGAAGTGCTTATCAATGCCCAACAGAGCAGGCTGACAGGGGAGGGACTAAGCAGAGCCCATCAGAATCAGTGACAAAATGACCATATGTGACCTTGGTAAGAGGAGCTTCAGAGGGGTGATGGAGTGGAAGCAAACGCAGCAAAGCAAGCTGAAGAATGAAAGGGAAAGAAGAACTGAGAGAGGTACTGAGAGCGGAAGAAGGGTTTGAGTGGGGGGGATGTGTATGTCAGCAGTTTTTAAAGACAGGAGAGACCAGGCCACATTTAGAAAAAAGGCAGAGAACAAAAACAGGTTTGATGACAGAAAGCTGAGGAACGGCTGACCTGTGAAGAATGTGGCCAGGCCATCTGCAGAGCACAGGTGTGGGTGGGGAGTTAGAAAAGTGAAGTCGCCACTGTGAGGCACGAATGCTGCTGAGAAAAGGCACAGGGCAGCACTGACGCCAGGGCGAGGATGCCGATGAGGAGGTTACGCCACCCCGAACCCCCAACCATGTGCTTTTCTCCAGCTGTGCGGAACCGTGTGGATCCAGACTCCAAGTGTGCAGGGATGCCGACGATACAAGGAGTGGAGGAGGCTGGCAAAGGACAGCTGGGCTCACAGATGCCAGGCAGGGAAAGAAGGGAAGCTCGGAGGGGACCGTGAAGGGTGGCTGCTGGGATCCACGAGGCAGAAGAACAGTGCAGGGGAGGGAACAGCAGGAGAGTAGAGAGAGGCCCCCAGTGGAAAAAGAGCAAGCATTAGGAAAAGGTAGGAGGAAACCAGAGCAGCCTTGGATTGTATGGGTGTAAGTTTACTTCATCTACTTGTTCCTACAATAAATACTTGGTTACGAGACGTAAAACACTGTATTTCCACCCTCTTGGCCACCCACAAAACATAAGCCTCTGGACCTGTCGGTTTGTCTCCCACCTTCTCCTCCACTCGCTGTTACTACTCTCGTTTGCCACAGCCGCTCATGCCTCACCTTCCCACAACTTTTGCACTGGCCTCGGGAATGCCAGCTCCACGGAAAACTGCAGGAACTTTTCCTCATCTCCTCGTGGAAACCTGACTTTCCTGAAGTGCCACCTCCCCTCCAGTCCTCTGAAGTGGCTCCTCAGTAACGGACCGTCCGCCATCCTCCTGGACCGACACCAGCAGCCCACATCTCCCAGGATGTTTCCCTTTCACTCAGACATGGACTCCAGGGCAGTTTCACTCCTTCGTGAAACATTTTTGGCATCTGGCTTGGTTTCTCTCCCCCCACCCCATCCTCCATCTCTCTCCACTTTAAGTCCCGCTCTCATTATTACTCATTATATGAATACTCACTGTTTACATGTACAACCGTGGCAAAATTCTCCATGCCTACTCACTAAGAAGCAAAGAGCTAAGTGAGCCCCAAGAGACACTTAAAGCGCCCTGTGGTAGACTCTCAGCAAGGGCCTCAGGCCTTACCGTCCGCAAAAGAAACAACTGAATTAAACTAAATGGGCAGACTGTAGGAGTCACGGTTGCTATAACCAAACTCTTCCTCCTTGATTGCTCAATGGTTTTAAACAACAGTGATTAAGAAAACACCACAAGAACGTGACAGAGAAAGTTAATTCTTAGTATCTCTGTGCCCAGCTCTATCTCCATAGTTCTAATTTATAACTGCAACTTGTGGAATATTCTGTGAAATGTCTCCGTCATCAGCATTTCTGAATAACCCATCTTCACTGAGGAGGCCCGGCATCCTGACCCTACCACCTACATACCCTAGTTTCAGACCTGGAAACATCATAACTCTGCCTTTTTTTTAAAGAAGGGGGAAGAAATGAAAAAATAACTATGCTACTTTTGCTCATAACTTTATAATATCTTAAAAAGAGCAAGATAACCATCACCAATATTTAAGATTCTTCTAACTTTATTCATCCATTATGGATCTAGAAACTAATATTTTACACATTGCTTTCACATTATTAGATCAATCCAAACCATTCTGGCAAGGCTACTTTGGCCACAAATATTGTAATCCAACCCTGCTGGAATTTAATAGAGAACTTGTATAATGTTCTAAAATCAGGTTCTGCTCTTGTAGCCAATATTCTTTATTACTTAGTCTAAAACTCAGTACGAGATAAAATAAGGGACATAAGATTAACTGATGGGGGCTAAATACAAATTTTTCTAGTGAATGTTAACTCTAGACCAATGGTGTGAGAATTCTGCCACATTTCCTGTCAGAGCCATTAGATCAAATGTGCCACTCAGATAACAAGTCAGCTGATCCACACCAATCTATGGGGTGCCATACTCTTTGAAAGACACCAAAGCATTCTCCAATAGCCAGGCAAGCATGCCCCCCTTCTGTCTATTTCCGAGCCAGGACAATGAGTCCTTTCCCTGCAATGTAACCCTCTTTAGCATGTCACATATTCCTTTGGGGGCTCCTGTGCAGTCTGACATTCTCTGGCCTTTGGGCCATTCCCACCGCCTCCCCTCGCCAGGAATCCAATGGCAGAACACTGCCTAAAGAATCTGCAAAAGTAAGCCAAAGATGCTATGAGGTTCTTCAAGTACTGTCCGTGGTTGTAATCTATTCCTGTTCGAGGACAAGAATAAGCCCTGTAGGAAAAGTGTAAATACCACAATTATCATACATTAAATTGGAAATAAATCAGAGGACTTATATTTAGCTCTATGGCAGCTGGCTATCTCTGTGTAGGTCTTTGCCTGTGTGGCTTGTTGGAAAGATAACTTCACTTTATGAGAAAATTCTAAATTTTTGTCCTCCCACTACAACCTTTTCAACATGTAAATCAGAAAGAAGCACACAAAAAGTAGTAACTAACGTATCATGGCAGACATTTTCTTTTGTTTGTCTTCCAAAGAAATAACGTAACTATATTTTAACTCACAAGTCTACTGGGTAAGAACTAGTCCTGGGCCTATTTGCAGCATATTAAAGGAAATTATTACATACTGGCTAACAGTGGTGTAGGAGCTATAAAACGGGTTAATTTAAGTCCCTACTCATTTTGCTTTAAAACAAGCAAATTATTACCTTGTGTTTAGTTTTTTTTTTTAACAAGAATGTTAAAAACAACTTTAAAAAGTGGAAGAGCAGATCAGAAATCTAAAATCTTGTGGTCCATATGAAGCTGGTAAACAAAAAGAACGTGACCAAACTTGATCTCCTTCACAGGACTGACATATTGACTTCAAAGTGCTAATCACAGAAACATGGCCATGCTGGTCCGATTATAAAAAGCCCTATGCTAAGAACAGGAAATCCAAGATTTGTTTCTCTGCACTACAACTAAGCTTGTGTAACAGACAAATCAAGATTACCATCCCTATTTTAAGAATGGGAAAATGTTCACAGCCTACCTTCTTGACAAGAAGGCTGACAGAAAAATGAAATCATTTGTTCAAAATTTTTAATTTTCCAGGGGGGAAAAAACTGTAAATAAATTTAGTTTACCACAATTATAAGCCTTCCACACCAAGAAAATGTCAGACTGCTGCTTCTCTTAGCTTCATCTACATTTACAGTGAGCTATTACTAGCAATATACAAAAATTAAGCCATTTTCAGATGTATCAGTACAGCTTCCTAAACATGTCTAGTGCAAGAGTTACCTGGGGGTAATCATAAAAATCAGATTCCCACACTCCATTTCAGATCTATTTACAGAACCTTTAGGGAGAAACCTAGGAGTCTGAACTTTTGTAAGCACCTCAGATAATTTCCATGCTTCAGCAAAGTTTAAGAAATACTGCAGTGAGAGCAACTCATTCCAAGGCAGGACAGTAAATTAGAACCCCACTGACTGGGTCCATTAATCACTTCCTTATTCAGTCTATTTCAGTATATATTAATATAATGTTGGTTAGCATTCCTGAGGGCCTACTGTGTGCTGTATCCTGTACTAATCACATTATGTTATTTCACTTAATGATTAACAATAACCTTTTGGGGTGGATACTTGTTTTATCCCAATTTTGTAAATAGGGAAAATTGAGGCTTTACATAATTTACCTGAGGTCACACAGTTTGTAAGTGGCTGCTGGTTCAAAACCAGGCGGTTTGTTGCCACCTACTATACTGTTCAATGACAGCATCAAGTAAGAAAAAGTGAACAGATAGCAGAGTTGAAATGGAAAGTTTAGGTCTTTTGTTGACTAGGGGCTTTCCTAATTTCAACTGTTTGCTTTGGTTGAAACTAAAACTAAACAGGGGCGGCCAGATGGCTCAGTAGAGCGTGAGCTCTGAACAGGGTCGCCGGGAACAGGGTTGATTCCCACATGGGCCAGTGAGCTGCACCCTCCACAACTAAACTGAAGACAACGAGCTGCTGCTGAGCGCCAGAGGGGCGGCCGGATGACTCAGGTGGTTAGAGTGTGAGGTCTGAACCCCAAGTTTGCCAGTTCAATTCCCACGTGGGATGGTGGGCTGTGCCCCCAGCAACTAAAGATTGAAAACAGCAACTGGACTTGGAGCTGAGCTGCACCCTCCACAACTAGACTGAAGGACAACGACTTGGAGCTGATGGGCCCTGGAGAAACACACTGTTCCCCAATGTTCCCCAAATAAAAGAAAATAAGTAACAACCAAAAACCACTAAAACTAAACAGGAAAAATTATTTTGCATTCTATCATTGATGGTCCTAAATGGAGGAGGGCTGCAGACCTAGTCTGAGAAGCTGCTACTGATTAACCCCTGAATAGTCTATTTAGTGACTGGGTTTTATTTTGTTGAGAGGGAGAGAAAGACTCAGATTAAACATTAGAACATTTATCTTAAACTCAAGCCATAAGAATGATCATCCAATTGATAGATAATAGCTCATCTCAAAACTATAAACTGACCATTGAGGATAAATTCTTTTAATATTTTGTTGCAACACTAAGTACTTTTGAGTTTGCAAGATGAGTTCCCACTATGACAATTACACTGGGACTCGAGTATACTAAGTTTTATTTATTACTTATACCTGCATTGCCAAATTTAGGGGGGAAAAAGCCTTTGACTGAGCCAATAAATGACTTTATAAGAAAATGTCACAGCTATGACCACATCCTATGATATACAAAAATCTACACATAATTTATGGTCTGACAGACACATACGTTCTATTATATCCTAGAGAAATGATCACACACATGTACCGAAAGACATGTATAAGAAATGTTAATGGCAACATCATTTGGAATAGCACCTTAGATATCCAAAAGAATGGGTAGGTCAATTGTGATACAGTCATTCATACAGTGGAATACTAAACAGCAGTGAAAAATGAATGAACTAGAACCACACTTACTTACAAGAACATAGCTCAAAAACTGTTGAACTAAAAAAGCAATTTGTAAATGATTACCTTCAACGTAATACCAATCAGCATTAAAACATGCTTGTTTACAGATACGTAACAAATGCAATAAAAAAATAAATACATAGTAATCCTAAACATCAAATACCAAATTCAGGACAGCTTCCGGGTAGAAAAGGGAAAAGAAAGAGGAACAAAGTTGAAGCCACGAGTGCTTCCCTCCTCACATATTTTTGCCACGTTTTATTTCTTAAGATTGGTGATATACGTTTTATAACTCTGTGGGGCTGAAATTCAAAAAGACAACCAAATATAGAATTAAGCAAACAAAGGCTAGTGATGTTTTAAATAATCAAGCTAACAATTACTTGAATCTGAAAATGTGATGCTTTCTCCAACGCTGGCAACCTTAATGATATTTTAAGATCCCAAACCTGGCATTATTAGGTTGAATTAAATGAAATTGCTGGGTTTGTTATAGGTCAAAAAGTCAGATATTAACAATTCCATATGGCCCAAATATTAAAATTAGCTATATGAAAAGCAAAAAAAAGTTAATTATTCATGTTGTTCTCAAGAATTTACTATAAAGTGGTCAACATTTAATGGCCAGACTAAAACAACAGGGAAATAAAACTGAAACAGAATGGATCACTTACTTGTCAATGAATGAAAAGTGAAGATAAATTAGCCAGTATACAGAACAAATTATAAAACTTAGAAACACATATTACACAAAATGTGGTCAAACTACTCTCCTTTGATATAAAGTATTATTACTTACTTCTTTTAAAAGTACTTTTACATATTAATAAATCTTTAAAAGACCCTTGTTGGGCAAAGCAAGTATTTATACATAGAAAAATTGAAGTTCAGAGGAGAAACAGCTCATCCAAGGTCAAACAGGCAGTTAGCAGTCAAAACATAGTTAAAATTAAATTCAGGTCGGGCTCCAAAATTAGCCATAATACATTAATTAGAAGTTCAACAAATAAGAGAGTTTTATTTACTTCCATCAAAAATTATGAAAGGAAGAATTAAGGACGATGATCTATGGAGTTGTTTTTTTATTTCCTAACAATTTCTATATAAAATGTTCTAAACTATAACCCATTGTTATTTTTGTAATACAAAACTCATTGCCCATAAATATATTTTAGGTAGTGATTAAGTTACTAGATTCACTCATAAAAGCCAATGCAATTTATAATTTAACTAGGAAAGCATGATCCTTCCGTAACACGAAAGAAAAGACACACTATATAAGCAGTCTCTCAATCTCCTCCCCTTCTTTTTTTAAACTTCAATATTAGTACTTTTAGAAAAAGGTTTTAATTAGAAAGAATGTTGAAAGAGTTTTGAGAAACATATTGAAGGAAACTTGGACTCACTGTGCAAGATTTTCAAAGGTAGTGGCAATGGGTTTTTTAGTGAATAAATATCACTCTTAAGAATCATCACAGAACCAAGATAAGTAATGCAAGACAGGGAGAGGTTTCCCTGAGGTAACAGAGGCAGAAACTGAAAGAGAAGGGTTAGAAAAGACCAATATGAGAACTATGGTGGGGAAGTAACAGTGACACTGCACACAGAGAGGTGGAAGGAAGTGCAGCACTGCATAGGAACAGCCCCACAGGGCAAGTTTAACAGCCCCTCCCCCAGCTTCAAGGCTGCTGTGCAGTCACCTGAGGGAAACAACTGAGAAATGGAGATGGGCCGGGGCAAGGGGAGGAGTATTGGGTGGTTTTTACATGTTAGGCATTTTTAATCAAGAAATTCGCCTACTGAGATCTACCTATGCCTATAATTAATGTCTTATGTATTGTCACTTTTGCTTCCTCCCGATTAGGAAAGATGAAGGACGTTACCCAAATCTCCTTTCAGTTTGTTATACACGGCACCCTGGGTTGTCCACCATCACCTAGCGCCAGATGCCTCGGGTTAGCCTGCTCTCCTCGGCAGGGTCCACTACAAGGAACAAGCTACCAGGACACATGCACATGACACCATTAGAGAAGGGGAAAGGGAGGGAGACCAACCTGCCTCCGCATTCAGCTCCTCTAGAAGCCCGCTGGTCCTCCAGGTAGCTCCTGTGTCCTGGCCTCCTACAGAATTACTGTGCTCTTGAACTACTGCAGCCGCCAGTAAAGTGTCCACATTTACCACTTCTGGGTCAGAGCTGGTGTCAGACATATCATAATGAGCTACAACTGGAGGTCCATCTAGGGAGGAAAGAAAATGTATACTTGTATCTAATGTGTGGGGTGAAAAATACTTCTGAAACTAAGAGCCCTCTAAATGCCAGTTGCCTTTATCTTATTCTAGCTGATCAGAAAAGCTGCACTTTATATATCTAATATTTTGTACACAGGGTGGGAGTGGAAAAGATAACCCAAGCTTACAAAGATGAGGGACACATTTGGGAAGGAGGTAAAGGAGTGTTATGAAGAACAGAAGACAAGACTATACTGAACAGTTACACTGAACTGACGTCATACTCTTAGAGCAAAAGATTAAGAAAAAGGGGAAGACTCCACAGAGAAAGTGAAAATGATCTTTTAAAGAAAAAAACAGATGCAAATTATTAAAACTCAATTTATATTTTTTAAGAGAATGAATCTAGTTCTTTCTCTTACTAACTAATACTAAAACTCCCCAGTAGATTCCAAAGAAAATCAAATATATATTTTCCCATTTTCTAAAGAAATAAGGTTAACACTAAGAGCTCTACTTGACTGACTTAACTATTTCCAGTAAAGCTCTTTTATAATATCAGGGATGTTATGCATTTTACAACATTCTACAAAAAGACAATACTCACAAAATCCATCTTCAGGATTTTGCTTTGGATGTCTTGTGAAGGATATTTATATTTTCTTTTCCCTGAGAAAGACAACCAGCTCAGACTCAAGGAAATGATACGCTATCTTATGGGTTATTCCAGAGGAAGATATTAAAGTTCTTACTGGAAAAATAAGAGCTCCCTTCTACCTCTAAACCCCTAACTAGCTGGAAAAGGGCAGCTGAGTTCCAAAGTAATTACACTGCAGTGATTCATGCTAAAATAACTCAATGTTCATGCTTGTAGAACAGATACATGCTTTAAAATGCTAATCTAATCTTTTTCTAACATAACAGCAAAAAGCATAGTTTTCATTCAAGTATGAAACCATCCCTTACTACTACCACCAATTTAGAAGCAGAAATAAAGGAATGTTTCTTCCCCCAACAACTAGGAAATGCAGGCAAATTATTTGTTTCCATAAAGATTTTTTAATATTATCCTACAAATTAACATTAAACACACCTATTTTATGGAAATCTTGACTATGAAGGAATACATATGCCAATGAATCATTAAAATAGAACACAATGAAAGATTATTGTTTTAATACAAACATCCATTGTGTAAACTGTCACTGAATAAAACATGGAACATACTTGGGTATTTATTTATCCATTAAAACTATGTTCCCAAACCACAGGTTTATGTAGCGACATTTTTAAAACAAAAAAATGACCAAACGTAAAGGCAAATGAATTGTTAAGTGCCACTGTATAAAGAACAGACATGTCACAACATGAAATTCTGACGATCATGACAATTTCAGTTGACTACTTAAAAGCAATTTCTAATTCCCCCAAAAGGGTAAAATCGAGTTCATAAAACTCAACAGTGTGGCCTTGGTATCAGCTGGTAATGGATTTTAGTTCAAATGGGAAAAAAAAAAAATTGGTTCATGTTTGAGGTTTTTCTTTTCTAAAAAAAGAAAAGAACGCTGTATCATTTATTGAGTTCTCGTCAGAGTTCAAAATGATTATTATGGAATTAAGGTACTATGTGATGTCCAAATACTTGTGTCCAAAGACGAAGGTCAAGTACAATATTGACTATTTGACCAAATGTTCTATTTTTTAAAGGGCTTTATTTTTTTTTAAGTGTTTTGTGTTTACAAAAAATTAGTGGTTTATTTTTAAATTTTATCACTAACACCACTCACAGCCACTTGCCCCACAGCCCTCCCCCACAACTACCAAATTGAGGCAACAGGTCAACAGTCAAGTCAAAATTGTACCACTCCTACATGTATAATCATGCAAAAAAGTATTGTGTATGTGTACATGCAGAGTGATATCACCTACCCATGGAAATAACTTGTCTGAAAGTCTTCATCAGTAGGAAATACAAGCATAAACTTGTTATCTGGCTTCATTCTTGCATCTTCCATATTTCCAAACAGCACACCTTATAGCTTAGCTTAAATTTTGTATTCATCATAAACAAAGACAGTAATATTTTCATATTTTAATTACAGTTAACAGTTAAAACAAATGATTATCACTGTCATTTTTCATTTCCAGTATATTCAAGCGATGACAAGTCAATACTATACATATTTTAATAAAGTAAAGGAATAGTTGCCCTTCCAACTTTGTCTTCCAAGAAACCACAATTAAGGACCTTGCATTCCAAGGTCACCTTACACTTACCATTAGCAAACCAAGATTACGTAAGATGTGTTTAATGCACTTAGCATCAGGGATTGGATTTTGAATTATTAAGTGAGTATTAGCTAGCTGATGGTGACAATTTGTAATATTCTTTTAAAATGTGACTCATGCTACATAGCAGAATTAAGAGACAGGTAAGGTCCTGTAGTAATATTAATGATCTTTTCAAAGAAGTATCTCTTGAAGAAAAAAAAAAGAAAATTAAACCACTGAGGAGGAGCCAGAAAAATTCAGCACCCTGACAGAATGTCTCTGTCAATTCATTACAGGATGGAATAAACATGGAGATATTGCCCTTCCTCTTACTTGATTATTCCTCTATGCTGTTAAACAACTGGACTGCTACTAAGATTATTCTGACTTTCAAAAACATCCAAATAGTCACTTCAAGTAAAGTTACACATGGAAACATTTCCAATTTACGATCTGGTCATTAACGTAAGCACATTTCATTTTTACAATATTTAAGGTTATCCAAACTCCACATTCTCCTACCTGCTGTGATCCCTATTAAAATCTTAAAACAAAAATTTATAATAATGAACTCACTAGTTTTTCTACAATTGAAGTATCACTCTTACAAAGGTAAATTTAACACAGTTAAATTTAACACAGTTAATAACGATTTGGTCTGTGGTTAAGCAAAGTGCTATGTCTCCTCCTGACTGGAACATTCTGAAATTCTGCTGCTTGTTACAAATCACAAGGCAAGAAAACTTAAACGTCCAGCAAACAGACTACTTTTTGTACGTAAGAACATCACCTCACCCATTTTATGCTAGAAATAGGTTTGTACCCTCTTACTGACCTCCTAGCCTATAAATAGGTTCTAACTTTCAAATACCAAAATGTAGATGTCATCACACGTTCCTGACAATGAGATTTATACTTCTACAAACTTACACCTTCTATATTGTTGTCATCAAATGTTTAATTTTATAAATTAGCTTTCTTTCAGTCAAATATGTTCTCTTCTATAGAAATCTCATGGAAACAATGTGAATCACATAAACCAAAAAACAAAGCAAAACCTAACATCCTTTACTACATTTAACCGTGACAAATCCTTCCTTTCAAATTTGACAATCAAAAGCACAAAATTTTGAAACTATACAAGGTAATTACAAAATTTACCACAACCATTTTATGGATGAGAAACGTGAGTCCTTGTTAGGTGGAAGGAAAGAGAATCGATTACAGTTGTTCTCCTTGTTGAGGGAACAGGAATGTACAGGTGCGACTGGGAGCAGCACAGCAAGCACACACAGATTTGGGCAGCAAACACATGGGTTAAAATCCTGCCTGCTGCTTCTCCACAGGGCTATGGCGAGGGTTAGAGAAGACGTAACCCAGAACACAGGAATTCAAATGCTGGTCCCCACCTTTGCATTGTAATAGCACCTGCTCTACTTCGCTATTTGTTGGCTTACCTTTGCATGTAAACTCTGCTGTACGCAGTATGCAGAAAGCTCTGAGGCACTGCCTGGCTGGTGCCTTCTATGGGTCATACATTCATCTAACTTCTGAAGTCAATGCGTGGCTGGAGTTAACCACATCATCACAAATGGGCCTTTCGGGTTTTTATTTTTGTTTGAAATGTCAGCTTGGATGCATTCATATACAAGTATTTCAAAGCGAAATAGAGAGCAGTTTGGGTTATTTCATATTTAGCATCATCCTTGCCTACAGAGCCCTCCCACTAACACAAATGTTGTCAGTCTCCCAGTACGAAATCTAGATCCAGGAAACAGGAATTCCTCTTGTATCCCTGAGATACCTGGAAACGTCACTCCTCTCTATTGCTGTCTTAGGGCCAAGGAAAGGTGGGGCAATGAACCGATACATTATTTGCCCCTTCAAATACCATTTCTATGGTTACAGTAATGAACAATAAAACTCAGAAAAAATTCCTTCTTTCCTCCCTACTACAGCCAACCTCAAAAGACCCCTCACTAGGAGAGGAAAAATCTACCTTGTTGCTGCCAAAGGACCTCATACAGGCTCTGTCAGCCCCGTCATAAAGGGGCCCAGGTCCAGTGCCATTATCTACAACATTAAGAGAAAAGGGGAAAGGGTGGAAATCACACTCAACCTCAATCCAGATAGTGAGATTCCAAAAAAAAAGTTACACCCGAAAGAATTCTTAGCACTTACCTAGCCAAAGTGTCTAAGAAGGCGTGTGGAGGCCAGGTGAAGGGAATAGGTGTGGTTAAATGAGGTGTGGGATTGAGGGAAAAGGCTGACCTCAAGAGTTACAGAAGGGAATTTGCATTTTAGGAGAATCTATCCAAGAAAAAACACCTTTTTCATTACACACCAAAATATTTACCAAGATGACAACTTACATTTGCAAATGAGAAAAAAATACAAAAATACTTATGCTGTATTTTTATTACTATCAAATAATAAAAATATATACATAGAACAATTTGCAAAAATAGAAAGTAGTCATTTTGAAAGCATCTCTTAGAAAAGATGATTAATTACATCAACCAAAAAAGACAAAAATCTATGTAGAAAAGTGCCATACCTAGAAAAAAAGGAGCTTTAAATACCAAAAACTGCATTGTGTATATTTTCTTCAGAATAACATCTTAAAACTATTTTAGTAAAAAGAAAACTGTCTGAGAAGATAGGGCTAAAATGGAAATGAAATGTGGCAATACGCACTGAAATTTTGTTTGGAAGTCTTTTTTAAAATACAACTGAATCAAGGACCTCCTTTGTACTTGTTTCATCATACCTATCTCAATTACTAAAAATGTAGGTGTTGTGAAGATTCCAAGGTGGGAATAAAGTTTTAAGGATTACATCTGTCCTTATATCATACTGGTAAATGACAGGTCATTTTGTCCACCTATGCTACTGAAGAAGAGTTAATTATGAAAGGATCCAAGAAGAGGTAACAGCAAATATTTAAGATTATCAGGGTAGTTAAAAAGTTGATCCCAAAAAAGAAAAACAATTTAATTTTAACCCATCATCACTAACTACATAGTTGGGAAAACTGAATCAAGGAGTTACTCAAGAAAGATGACTCACGTAATTTATCTGGACGTTGGAGAGAAAAATACAGAAAACGGGGCAGTGGAAGAGGGCACGATCTTTCAATTTATCTTTCTATTTCAGGGGCAGGTCCATGACCTACTGTTTTGAAGGTTCAGATCTACAGAGAATAAAACAAATATCTGCACTTCATACACAAAAGAAAAACACAAAAACTGGATAGGATTTTGGCTACATCCTCATGTCCATGTACCCTGCTATATAGCCTCATTCACTCCAACTTTTTAATTACTCCTCAAAGCAGTCTAAATTTTGTTATTTTTAAAATCTTCCTCAATTTTTAACAGGATAATTTAGGACATATCAAGGAAAAGAATCTTGACCTTTTATGTTAAATATGGTATTCTGTTATTTCCTTTTTCAACATACCAATTACCAAAAAACTGAAAATTATCCACAAATATGTAAATTCTATTCTTAGTTTTATTAACTACAAGCTAGTATCATTGATTTCATTATGGAAAAGCAGGTTTCTTGACTCAGGAACACTCACTGTGAATTAACTGGTAGGGAATCACTAATATAACCACACTGTCCTCAACAGAGTAACGAGAAACATTTCCTTTTTAAATTTTTTATTTATCTAGGTCAGTTGTTACATTTCAAACGCACAGTCAGATAAAAGATATAAAGAAAATGCAATAAAATAAAAATCACAGTAATTTAATAACATTCTTCTCAAATCTTAAAAGTTATAATAGGAATAAGACTTTGTTACCAAAGAATACACTTCCTCGTGAATTATTATTCTTTCATTCTATTATATGTTGTGATAATATGAAAAGATCGACTCAATAATACTAGTAAACTCAATTTGGTTTCAATCCCCACTAACTTTCCTAAACTTCAGAGGAATTAAAATTAGAAATCAAGAAAAAAATTAAAAGTATATATAGAAACTCCGAAGTTCTTCATGCTAGTTTGCAACTCATAATACTCAAACAACTCTTGTAGACAAATTTAAATACAAATTTCTTATCTCTACAATGATTGAGGGCATATATGCCATTTCTGGAGAGGATTTTGAGAAGAATTTTTCTTTGAGAACAATTTTTATATAACAATTTAATAATAAATAAACTTTAATAAATTTGCTGAAATTGTTTTGATACTGTATGTTCTCTGCCATGTGGCATTCCACAAAATTGTTTTCATTGTGCCCTCACTATACTACAAACAGGAGAAAGGGAAAACAGTATAAGCCAAACAAAACAGAATGGGTACAATTACTTAAAAGGTCACCTTCTATAAGATAACTTGCCTATAATTAGTTATTCTAAACAAATGATAGCAACAAAGCCTGTATGCCATCTCTTCTATAACTTTCATGTAACTGTACCATTAGGCAAATTCAGTTGATATTAAAAGTGGAAATCATTAGTAATATCAACCTGAGGTGCTCTGTTTGCTCAACAAAAGGACTCACTATATCACTTCTTTCATTACCAAGAAGATTTAAATGATTTCATTTCTAATATTTGGACTTGCATACAAATTTTAAGTAATAAATCTTATGTAAATTAAGATATATTCAGAGATCCTTGCTATTAAATCTGCATAGCAGTAGGGAATGACAAAAGCAATGAAGCAAAATAAATTGTTGTATATTCTTTTACTCAGTCTGCTAGTGAAACAAACAAGAGGTCGAAAAACTTTCATCGACAATAAAAATAAATAAAATGACTTTTTCCCTCCAATTTAATCACCCTAACTAGTTTTATCTGTTGGCAACATTTTTTTCTTACATATATTTAAGACTCAATGAATGGGTATTATATTAATGACCTGAATCCAGTAAAATCCCTGTATACTATTGCAGTTATCTGTCTCCAGAAAGTTGACAAATATAACATTAATGAACATACAAAATTAATTATTACAGAATTCTGAAGGTGGGTACACACACACACACACACACACACACACACACACCCTTGAAACTAGGCTCATTTCTCTGCATTGGTAACCAAAAACATGGGCTTTTCTTTCTCTTGAAGATCCAAAATGACAGAATCCTTTATTCTACTTCTAAGTGGGGAAAAAAAACACTTCATGCAAAATATTAAATCTTTTTTTTTTCATCTTAAGATTTTAATTTCACTGTGTTGTGTTCTAAATTAAAATTTTATTTGGGCTTTTATTCCACTTAATTTTAATAATGCACACAAATATGCATCAATGTAATTATGAATTACTATTACCTAATAAGCAGCTCAAATAGTGAGATCAGTCGAATCTGCCGGTTAAATTCGCTTAAAATGATTAGGTATCTAATGTCCTAGAACACTGAATTAACACAAACTAGGCAGAAAGCAGTCTACAGACAGATCATTAGAAAACACATTTACCTTTAGTGAGGTGATGACGCCTTCTTTTAAATACCAGCAGCTAAATTCTAGGTGCATATATTAGAGAAATGCAATAATCCAGATATAGAATTGTATTCTTAAATAAACAGCATTTCAACCATGTCTTCATTAATGCTATAGGTTGAAAGAAGTTTCTTTCCAGCATTAGCCCTTTATAGACTACAAGAGTCTAAACAGAATACACTCCTCATCCTTTTAAAACTCAAGAAAAATTAAGGGAATTCAAGGTAAATTGAGGAAAGACCACTAGACACTTCTAAAACAATACCTACATGAAAATGTCACCATACAATACAAAAAGTAATTCCCACTTCTTAGTATTAGTACTTGTAAGTACTACTTATAATCTTAGGAATACAGACTTTGCCTCAGTAAAAGCATTCAATAATCCACAACAGCAGTTAAAAAAAAAAAAGAAGTATTAAAACTACTGCCAATACTTGATGCTTCTTTACATGTCCATAATACAAAAACAAACTTTTTGAAAGAGGAATTTTAAAATTGTGCAACCTGAAAAGGTGTAATCATTTAAAGCACAACTCATAAAAACATTGTTTTTCAAAACAATCCTTAAGACAGCAACATATTTTCAAGGCCCTGTGAGAAACTGAAAATCAGGATAAAATTGTATGTTTCTGCTACAAAACTCTCCAAACCCCAAAATATTAAATTTTACTTTAAAATAAATTTTAGCATTTTGGCATATATTCTATGAATTAAATCAATATATTCTGGTGTTCCCTTTTTACCAAAACCCCTCTAATCTTTATCCAAAATTATGTAGAAAGGCTTCCCAAAATTATTAGTGTTTAATACCTTCTAAATATTCAAAATGTTATTACCTTGAATATCAATTATTAAAACTTATGTTTGAACCCTTGTGTAAATCGGTACAGCCACTATGGAAAACAGTATGGTGGTTCCTCAAAAAATTAAAAATAGAACTGCTATGTGATCCAGCAATTCAACTTCTGGGTATTTATCCAAAGAAAATGAAAACACTAAATTGAAAAGATATCCATCCCCATGTTCACTGCAGCATTATTCACAACAGCCAAAGCATGGAAATAAGTGTCCAAATGGATTAATGGATAAAGAAAATGTAGTTTTACATATATATTCGTGCTATTCATATATATTCGTGCTATTCGAATATATATATCTCTCCATTCATTTTTATGGCAGCCATAAAAAATGAATTCTTGTGACAACATGGACGAACCTTGAGGGTATTATGCTAAAACAAAGACAAGTGCCATATCATCTCACTTACAGATGATATGAAATCTAAAAAAACAAAAACCAAATTCATAGATTGGTGGTTGCCAGAGGTAGAGGGCAGGGTGCGAGGAGCTGAGGGTTTATGCGTGAAGGGAGTCAAAAGATACAAACTTCCAGTTATAAAATAAATTAAGCCATGGGGATTTAAGGATGCATGGTGATTATAGTTACTAATACCATACTGTACACTTGAATGTTGCTAAGAGTAAATCTGAAAAGTTCTCATCACAAAAAAAAATTCTGTAACTAGGTATTGTGACAGATGTAAACTAGACTTATTGTAGTCAACTCACAATACATACAAATACTGAATCATTATGTTGTATACCTGAACATATAATGCTGTAAGTCAATAATACCTCAATAAAATAAAATAAAGCCTTTGATAATTCCATTCCAATTCAATTTTTCATAGAAACAAAACAAAACAGAAAAAACTCCAGACTTCTTACTCTGTTATCTAATAATATCAGAATATATCCAGTCAATACTAGGAATTATTTGTCTATATGTTATTCTTAAAAGATGAATTCTTATTTTCTATTTTAAAAATAAAAAGCATTTCAGAACATGCTTATATATATATATATATATATAACAAATATTAAATCAAGAAACAAAGTGCTTGAAGCAAAACTGCTTCAATACATGCATAGAAAAGTATCATGTTAACATGCTGAAATTAATATTTTCTTATGTCTAACATTCTATGTCTAGTAAAATCTGTGCACCCAGTAAAAAGTTGAAGACAGAACAAACTTCCCTGAAAACATCTCAACTTCAAGTAAAGATTATAGAATTAGTTCAAATTTGGTCGGTCATCCAAAACCAATATGCTCTTTCCATTGATACAAAACTTAATTTTTTTAAAAAATTAGCTGAAGTAGTTTACAAGTGTTGCACTATTATTTCTGAGAAAAATCCATCAATTACAATAAACTCCTATATTTTGGTGAAAAGTCATACTAACATTATGTAAGAGTTTAGCATATGTGAAGAAATTTATCACAAGTTGCATTGGTGCTCAAACCTTACTGGTGACAAGCCCTACTTGTCAAATTATGTTCAGGAAATCTGACAGTCATTACACAATAAAGACGACACTTCTGGTCTTTTTCATCAATTCATACATATATTCTTAAATGAGAACTGAGCACATTAACAAGCCTTCCCCCCAAGTTAACTTCCAATGCTCATACATCAAGTTCTATAAAAAAGAAAACACCAAATAACATAGTTATTTTTCAGTTCAAAACTAGAAAAGAAAAAAAAATTGGCTCAGTCTATTACAGTTAGTTTACAAGTTGCAAGTATGCGGATACAGAACTGAGTAAAAAAAGTGGTGACAGTTTTTCTGAGTAAAATTACTGGTAAATTATTAAAATAAAGTTCTTGATTGTTTATATATGAAACTCCAAACATACCACCTATCCTTTGTCTTACAAAACACAGAATTAGATATTTTCCCTAAGTTGCAACTTCATTAGATATTAAAATATTTAACTTTTTTCATGTTTAGAAATTGTTATAAATTTGAAGGGAAAGACTAATAAATTTTTATTTGTACAAAGCACAATTTTTTTAAAAAGGTAGTGTTAGCAAAGTTACATATTCCTATTGAAAAATTTCATCCTAATTTAGCTGTTTCTCACAATATTCCTACCAATGCAGAAAAGATAAAATACCAGT
This sequence comes from Rhinolophus ferrumequinum, assembly GCF_004115265.2. NCBI lineage: Eukaryota > Metazoa > Chordata > Mammalia > Chiroptera > Rhinolophidae > Rhinolophus > Rhinolophus ferrumequinum. The sequence goes on along the minus strand of NC_046302.1, from coordinate 38,087,491 downwards.
ATCTCCCAATCCTGGGCCGCACATACAAATATCATGTTGCAAGACTTTCAATCCTGTGACATTTTCTTCCCTTTGACATACTCCATGGGCCCTTTAACATGCCAAAGACCATTTATTTTCAGTCCAGGGATTGAAAACAAAATTAAATTGGTAGTACATTAGCTAATACACGTAAGTCACTAGTCACTTAAAAATCCATTCAATACATACCCTAATAGAGTGACCATTTCATCTGTTTCCTCAACAGGTACCTTTACATCAGGTACTGGACAATTTCACTGGATGATATCTGTCAGGCACTGAACTTTAAGATAGAGCTCAAGATCATCTATGTAACAATGAAAGACTATTGTTCTCATGCATGATATCAAATTCCAGTCTAATCTGCTTTCCCTACAGTATCTTGCATAGTACGTACAGAGTATATATTTGCTCAAAAATTAATTCATTCTTCCTGCATACAAATGCTACTTAATATTATAATTCATGGAAGACTAGCAACAAACTAGTTCATTAAATGACATATGGAAGAATGATATAAAAATGTTCATGCAATACATTCATTCATGATCTTCAGAGTGGGATTAATTATGTGATTCCCCCTACCGGAATGAGAAATAAGTCAACAGTGTTTGTAGAAAATAAATGCTAAAAGATTCTCAAAGAATTAACTACTTACCTATTTGGATTCACTAAGATTCCCTATTTTATACCTTTATTTATATTTTTGGCATAAAAAAACATAAAATAAGGATCATTCCTAGTTATCATATAAATATGGTTCTACATTCCAACCATATGTAACAAAACTCTAAGATTTTGTCAAATTCCGCTTTGCTGTGAATTTCTAATTTTTTAAAAAGAAACTGTTTACTATTATAATTTTTAAAAATCAAAAGAAACTTACAATGGGCAAAAACAAATTCTTTCTTACACAATCCAAAAAGCAGATAGTTAACACAATTTTGTGACATATTCAAAGGTTGTTCTGAAATATTCCCATTCTCAGCCAAGTTAACTGAAAAACTGTTACAAGTCTAGGAATTCTAAGGTACTGTCAACACTCCAGCAAGTCACATAAGAATCAAAGGGCTGCTGTGGCAGTTCTTGGAAATCAGGCATTTGCATGTAAGCACCTGATTGGGTGATACGGGAAATGCTTTGGCCAACTAGCTGCATTTTAAGTTCCCTGGGTTCCAGCAGCGGATTGTTCTCTTCGCCAGTGTCAAGGTGAGTTAACTTTTCCATCCACACGCAGAGCGTCTCCTCTGTCTGCCTCTGCATCTGGGAAAAACAGCTCATGGCCTCTTCTAGGACACTGCCTACGCGGTTCCTATCACACACAGCACCCCTGTCCAGTAATCCTGGAATTTCCCTGGGCGCTCCTTCAGATCCCCCATCACGAATGAAGCCAGCTTTAAAGACATTGAGGCAGGCCATTTGATAAAACAGCATTAATTCAGAAAATTGTATTTTTATTAAGACATGCTTATTCAGGAAAATAGCATACGCATTACTAAGAACAACCACATACACAGAACAGTGATAAGCAGCACTTACATTAACTAACCAAACTAAAGTAATTCCAAGAAAAATAAAACAACTAACGTAACCACCATTTTTCATAGCTTCAATATATCTGCCTGGCAACACATATTCTGTTACAATACAAGAAACTATTAATCTATGACAGTGGTTTTCAACCTTAGCTAACACATAAAACCAGGAGTGGTTTAACAAATACCAAAACCTAGGTGGGCTCCAAGGCATTGTAAGTTTGTTTGGTTTTGTTTGAAGCTCCCCAGGTGACTGGAATGTACAGCCTTGGTTGAGAACCACTGTACCCTCCAATATTTTTATTGCTTTGACTTTAAAATTCTAAGTGTCATTTTGGCAGCGGGCCCATAATATATCAGTATGCAGTAATTCTCAGCTGAGTCTTACCAAACACTCATTTCAAGTTTTAAAAAATTCCTTATGGAAACCACATGAAGGATATACACAAGTTTGGGATATGCTACCCACCCCTCCGGAGAGCAAATCAATGTCTGAGTTGTCCTGCAATAAAAAAACCTGTTTCCACATGATCCAACACTTTCCAAATGTGCACATAATGTACAGCTATTACTATCCACTAGAACAGTGGTTTCATAGGATTTCAGTTTAGAATATGCTCCCCTACATATCCTGTTTTGTCCTTGAACGAGGCCAGATTACCTTTGGTTTGGGTCCCATACAGTTTGGGTCTCTAAAAAAAACTAATTATACTGACCTCTTCATTTTTTCAGGGAGCTATTAAAAATGTTACCTCCTCAGACCACTTGACTACACTATCTAAAATGGCTTTGCTATCTCACCCCTGGTCGTCATCTCTTATACCCTGCTTTATTATTATTCATAGTGCATATTCCTAGCTGACACCGTTTCCCCGAAAATAAGACCTAGCCGGACCATCAGCTCTAATGCGTCTTTTGGAGCAAAAATTAATATAAGTCCGGGTCTTGTATTAAAAAAAGACCGGGTCTTATACTATATTAAAATAAGATCAGGTCTTATGTTAAGTTTTGCTCCAAAAGACATATTAGAGCTGATGGTCCAGCTAGGTCTTATTTTCGGGGAAACACAATAGCATATGATAATTCATTTATAGTCTCCTCAAAAAAGAGTAAATTCCATGAGGGCAGGGATTTTTCACTCACTGTTGCATTCCCAATGCTGCATAGTAGGTGCTCAACTATTTGCTAAATAAATGAATGATTGAGGGAATCAATCTTGGCCTTATACCATCTACCTATATATCAAGAAGTCTTATTAAAAACAGCCCTATGAAACGCTCAATTGTAATTAACCCCAGATATTTCTGAAAATATGGTTCACTTTATCTTAATAGTGGTTTTTAATGAAGATGTAAAAGAAAAATTTACCAGGTCTCAGTATTAAGTGTTTCTCCTAGACAATGAGAACTGTTTAACCAGTTATGCCACCTCATTTCAATAACTCAAAGCATGGGACAAATTTTTAGCACCATTTTATCTAGTAAATAAAAACGTCATGAAGTTTGTTACCAACCTTCCCTCTAACTTCATCTTACTGTTTTTCCCGATTACTCCAGCCTTTCTTCATGTTTTAAAAAAAATTTGTTTATATGTAAACTTCCTCAAGAATGAAGTACCTTTCCCCAGAGTATGGTATATTTAGCTTATGGAAAGATTAAATGGAATTTAAAGAATATCAAACTTTCTTTACACAGTTTCCCCTGTTTTAACTGCTGGGTATAGCACAGGAAATCAGACGGCTACTTTGATTTGTTTCAGATTCTGGCATCCCTTATTTTCCAACAAACAATTAAAATTGTGTATTTAAAAGCTCAATTCAGAAAATGGTATAAAAATACTTATGCTGGGGACAGTGAGATAAGTTTCAGCCTCATAAAGATGACTACCAGCAATAAACACTGATAAGCAAGATATTTTGAGATCTTAAAAACAGGGACCAATTGGACATTTGTCAAAACCCATAGGACGTTCAACACTAAGAGTGAACCCTAATGTAAACTATGGACTCTGGGTGACAATGATGTGTCAATGCAGGTTCATCGACTGTAACAAATGTCCCACTCTGGTGCGTGATGCTGACAGTGGGGGAGGCTGCGCATGTGTGAAGGCAGGAGGTATATGGAAAATCTTTATACCTTCTGCTCAATTTTGCTGTGAACCTAAAACTGCTCTAAGAAATAAAGTCTATTAAAAAGAAAACAGGGACCATATTCTCACCTTAAACACACATATGTTCTTTTATTAATACTAAGATGTATCCTACTTTGAGAAAAAGAATTGTATCGAAAGCAAAGCTTATGCTTTTGCATATACAAAGTTAATATAGGCACTCAACTTCAGGAAATAAGTTAAGAAAAGCAGACCAAAAATAATACCTTGTTGCTTTAACATTCAAGATTGCAAAAGGACAGCCATCAGTAAGATATCAAAGCTTCTAAACTTAAGGTAACACTATCCAGACATTGTAGCATAGAGAAAACCACATTTAAACAACCCATGCTTTTAAAAGAATCACTTAAATGGAATAAAAGAAAAAAGTGCTCATGCTTGTTAATTAATATAAAGCTACACTGTGGTTTTTATAATTGATAAGATTTTTAAAAACTAGACTCCACTGTTCAGACCTTGGTACCCACTAGCACTAACACAACTTAACTGAACCAGACTACCAGTTTCACGATGATACTTAGCTATGGGAGACTTAAAATATCAGTTCTCAGCTCTGGCTGTGCACTGCCACCACTGGGGGAGCTTTACAAATGCTGATGCCTGTATGCTAAGTGAAATAAGTCAGACAGAAAAAGACAAAGACTGTAAGATTTCACTTACATGTGGAATCTAATCAAACCGAACTCACAAAAACAGCAAATTAGTGGGGGCGGGGGGGGGGGGAGAGGATGGGGGAAGGTGATCAAAGGCACAAACTTCCAGTTATAAGATGAGTAAGTCCTGGGGATGTAATGTACAGCATGGTGACTATAGTTAACAATACTGGATATATGAAAGTGGCTAAGACCTTAAAAGTTCTTAATAAACACAAATTGTAACTATGTGAAATGGTGAATGTGTTAACTAACATTATTGTGGTAATCATTTCACAATACAAATATCTACCAAGTAATCACGTTTTACACCTTATACTTACACAATGTTATATGTCATTTATATCATCAAAAAGCTGGGGGTCGGGGGGGAAATGCTGGTGCCTGGGTCAGACCCAGAGATTCTGATGTAATTGGTCTGGAGTGGTGCCTGGGCATCATAAATCTTAATTGCTCCCCAAGTGATTCTATTATATAGCCAGATTGAAAACTGCATGGATTTTACCTGCCTGTTTGCATTTACTAAGCTGAAAATAAGCAGTTTTCACCTGATTACTCTGTCTCAGTGTTTTGTTACCAATGTATTTAGTGGGTCTCCTAAATAGCTACTAAAATACAACCAGATTATAAAAGGCTTAAAATGGGAATGTGGGCTTTTAGCCACTTCATATTCAGTCTAGGAAAAAGGTCATAGTATTCCCAGTGTGGGTTTGCGGTCTTCTACCATCAGTCCCCCACTGCTTAAGTTAATATTAATTTTTTTCCAAGTAATTCAATCCCCAATAAATAGGCTAAGAACCTTCACAAATCATAAAACAAATGTGGCAGGAGGAAAACGTGCAAAGAACATAAGATTGTTTACCAAAAGAATACAAATGGACAAACATGATTTTTCAACTTCACTAGTGATCAAAGAAATACAAATTAATGCTAAGATACAATTCTTCCGTCGAATCAGCTTTTTTTTTTTTTTTTTAAATAAATACTCAGCAAGAATAAAGTGCACCAAACCCTCAAGCTCTTAGGTGGAATAAACTAAATATATTCTTTAAAAGCAATGTGGCAGTATGTGTCAAGGGCTGAAAGTGTTCACACCCTTTCCCATAATAGCAAAAACTAGAAACAGCCCCAAAGGACCAACGTTAGGGAAGTTATCTTACAGTTAGCTAAATTACTTTTTTAAAAATAATAAATTTTACGGAGAATATTATTTTGGTTGAATGCTCAAAATGCAATGTTAAGAGGAAAAGAAAAACAGAAATACGTATACATAGTATGATACATTTTGTTATATACTATGGAAGGCAGCATATTCAAATGGTAACATAAAACAGGATTATGGGTGATTTTAATCTACTTCACATTTCTCTATTTTCAGAAATTTCTACAAAGGATTTATTACTTAAAAACTTCTGTTTTTTAAATTTTCAAGCAAGAGTAAATTGATCACAAGCATAAGTCTCTACCACAGAAAAACTGTGAAGCAATGTCACAATGCATTTCAGTGCATAAACGTGTTATGAGGAATAACGGGTGGTGACATGCGGCGTGAGTGGGGCTGAGCGGTTCCGGCCACACAGTTGGGGAATTCAGGTGATCTCACACTGCTGTCCTCAACAGCCTCCCTGACATTCTCCAAAATAGACCAATGAGATTTTCTAAATACAAATCAGCCAAGACAACTGACCCTTACCTACCAAGGTGGTTACTATTTTTGGAACCTGTCTAAACAGGCATTTATTTATATGGTGACTATTAAACCACATTAAAGCAGGTCATTTTAGCCAAAACAAGATTCAGCTACCCTAAGGTTTACTCCAGGCTAAATCTTTATGAAAAACAACACTTACTGAAAAAACTTTTCCCTGCTGCCCATGTAAACTGATGCACGTAAGTTAGTCTGTTCAGAGAATTTCTAGAGCTGAATGAAATCTGATGTCCATTATTCATATTCACTAAAATCAAAATTCCCTGAAAGAGCAGACTTTACAGATCTAGTCTCAAAGTGATTTTTACAGAGACACGCCCCCTTCAAGAGAAATAATGCTCCCATCATAAAACTGCAAAGCGTGATTAACAGTACAGCAAGATCATCTATAAGATAAATGAGACATCTGATAAGAGCCTTGAATGCTCAAGACCATCACACAGTATTTTCACATTAATAGTCACTATAACATATTCCATTTTTGCTCATCTCCAAGTCCCCAGAATGAACGAACTGCCAGAATTATCTTGGTATGCCTCCAAACAGATTCTTAAAACAGTAATACATTTTCAAAAACTTCAAGGACAGAACGATCTAGTATGCATACTAAGCTGCTTTCCAGTTAACTGTTAACTAAAAAAAAAGTCTTCATAAAAATCTGTTGCCCAGATATCAAACTCAATTATTAAGCATTATCATGCACTATGTAAGTCTGCATCATTATTTTCCCTCTTAAAAGAAAAAGCATTAATTGTTAAATTATTTGGCATAAGAGAACACTTAGCATGATTCCTTCTATGTTGAAGCTGCTGCCAAACAAAAGCTGATAAACGAAGCATTTTCTGAATTATTAAATTAGATGACATTGATGAAAGAATAGAGTGAGAATCTCAATATAGCAGAATCCTCTTGGTTTCATTCTGTGTAAACAGCTGGACTCAGATTTCAACATCCCCGAGATTCTGTTAGGCACGTCCAGTCTAAGGTTCGCCTGAGTGTCCATGTTGTTGCACTCAAGTCAGTTCATAATTTATCCTATCTGTACAATTTCCACAACTTTCCACAACTGCCCTTGCTATAGAAGGTTGAGTGTATCCCCCTTCTCCATAGTGATAATGTGACTCCGGAAACTGAGGTACAAATAACGGCTGTATTAAAATGCACAAGGTCACAATTTTTCCGGGGTAACAACATGGACAGTTGAAATGAACTTCCTGATATTTAAATGTAGGCTGTTCCATCTTTGCTGCTTTGCATAACTGCAGGAAAGACCATTCATACCTGTCTCATGTGAACAGCACCTCCTAAAACTGTACAGGGCACAACCAAGGCAGTCACATACAGCGACCTTGCACCCTTACCTACCACTTTATTCTCCGTGATGACCTTAAAAAACTTGACATATTTTCAAAAGCCACAAACTTACTAAATCATGTGAACAAAATAAATTTTAGAAACTAAAATTTACAGATACTAATTAATAATTTACTTTGGTGTTTTGGTAAGTATTCAGTTCCAAATAGACAAGAAACAGACCACTGATGGTTTAAAAGTTTTAAACACTGGTCAAGGTAGTCAATTAGCAAACAGGTTTGGAAAATATAAACAAAGCACATCTAACCTATGTAAGCCAAATGAAGAGCGCCCGTGAACACATTTCTCATGCCACCTCTACAATGGGGTCTATCTTCAAAGAGAATTTTGTTCACCTACCTTCTTCCTTCCCATAAAAAGGCAAAGTATTGGGGTGGTTACACAAAGATCTGTTTAGTGAGTGCAATTAAGCACTGTATCAAGAGATCCATCATGATTAAGATTAGAACAGAACATAAGAATAAACAAGTATTAATACGTTTTCTTAAAAATATTAAATGTAAAACTGAAATATATGTAGAAGCTGCCTTAGAACAACCCCAAAGTCTGTTTCCCTCATGCACTTAACTGATGAGCTTCAATTAAATCCCCTCCCCATTAATTTTAAGGAACTACCAAAAGAATTCAGTAGATATTAAAACAGTAAGCCTTTCTTCTGACTGTTAAAAACTTATATTTAATATACTATATGATGAGACTTTTACTATTAGAAGTTGAAGACTTATAAAGTGCTTTAAAACCCATCATTCTTGTTTTGAGTTTATATCAGTTTTGATTAACTAGAGGTTTAATTAACCAATATTCTTTTTCTTGAAATATTCTTTGTATGTCAGCAATATGCTGTCTGCATATGTAAAAACAAAAACCTTTCAGAAAACTAGGAGGAAAAAACATAGTCACCCATAAAACTCTGAAAACTTCCCTCTTTAATGTAGCAATAAACAATGCTGTCGTGACCTAATGAAGTGCCATCTAGTTTACATAATGTTCCTAACCCTAAGAGTCTCTTCAATAATGAGAATTCACCAATTAGGAACTGTTCAGATCTCATCTTTCTTCCACTATGAAATCCAAAGACTTCCTTTATCATGCACAATACCAGATGTGATAACACGGAGAAAAAGATAGTGTCAAACATTTAATAAATTAAACCCTATACCAATAATGCTGGAACAAGCAGATTTCTATCAAACTTTCTAAAGCTTTGGGAATACGGGGGAAATTTTGCAAGAACATTATTTTCAATGAGAGTGACCACTTAAATAGAAAAATGTGCACCAAGGATAACTAGCTTATCATGCACTGAATTGAGGAAAAACACAGAAAACTATTGTTAGAGAAGGAACAGTTATTAGAAAACTTGAACAAAAGATAGAACATGTTGTTTCAGACACCAGAAGCTCAAGTGCAGCGCTATGTAATAAAGCAAGGTGCCGATTCCTGAGGATAGTGTACTTAGTAATAATGCTGGACAGTGAGTCCTGACTCTAAGCAGTGCTAAAAAGGCAATGATGGGAGTTCGTCATGTGTTACAGAGAAAGGGGTGTGGAAAATTCCATTACTTAAAAATAATCTTGTCCCTATCATTAACCATGTAAATATTCTTTTTGCTGACGTGCTAAGTGCACCGGAAACCTCAGAACAGGTTTTTTAAATTGGCCACGTCTTTTTAATACACTGCAGACTTCAAATTTACAGAGCTGCAGGTCGCCTGGATTTTTTCAAGTGTCACTCATCTAACTGAGCCTGACAGCTGAGAAATGCCGTCAGGTGCTCAAGAGTCAGTTTAAAAAACATCCTCTACCTGGTATCTCTGCAGTGATTGTCTTGCTGCTCCCTGAAACCTCTTCATCGTCATCTGACGAGCTCGTGCTTGAGTCACAAGTCAGGTCACTGTCACTGGTACTACTGTCCTGCAACAGGTTGTATTTCTTACGCGCAGCAGCCTCCCGTTTCTGCCTCAGTAGCCTGATTCTCTCCTTGTGCTTTTGGCTCCGGTGACCTTTAACCTTGGCAACTCGCCCGTTCTGTTTATCACTGGATTGCCGGTTTTTCTTGGCAGCCATAGTGGATGTTTCACTTTCAGAGCGGGACCGCCGAGACTTGCGCCCAACTGTGGCACCGGACACTCCAGAAGGGTCTCCTTCTACCGCAGTTTCTGCCTGGGAGGGTTCGTTCTCCTCTGCAGAAGACAATGTATCGGAATCAGCCAGGTGACCACTAGAGGAAGGGGAAAGCATGCAGTGATTAGAGGAGTCACTCTCATAAACGCGGCCAGTTGTCGGCTTGTCACTCTCGGTGGACGCTAACTGAGACTCAGAAGAGTCCCTTCTCAGTTCCATCAATAAGCAGGGCATTGAAGAAAGAACTGGAGAATCTACTACACCATCTTTCTGAACTTGAGATTCCAGTTCTACAGATCCGTCTTCCTCCTTAGCTGTCTCTTGTTCGGATGTTTTCGGTGGAACTTCCGACTCAATGAGTTCTTCGACTTTTCCAACTGCCTCCTCCATCTTCATTTCAGACTTCCAAGTTAAATCATGGAGCAGTCTAGGAAACTATGTCAAAGATGTCACAGGAAAGCAACCTGTACAAAAACACACAAAATCAATTAACAGAAATGGCAAATTCTTTCATAAACACAATATGCCTACCTTTCTAAGTGGGTGGCAAAAGTTATTAACATACAGACCTTCAAAATATATGTATCTTCATATATTCATTGACAGTCAAATTCAAAAGATTTAGCACTATCAAAATACTAGCATACACAGCTACCAAAAATGGCACAATACTAATCCTCTATTCCTGAACCTGCCAGGCCAGCAAGCAACCAAACAAAGGTTTTCAACTTTAAAACTTAATTTAATGTGTTTAAGAAATGGATCCTCAAAATTCTGACATAGTTAATATGTACGTTTTGACTTTAAATGACAAAGAAGGCTCTTAAAATGCTCTAGAAAACAACTGGAATGATTAATTTTACACTCAAATCATCAAAGAAAGGGGGCGTGGGGGAGAGTTACAGTGGAGTAGCATCAAATGTACCTTTATGTTTTTTAAAAAAACACAAAACTTCAACTACGGGAGGTGTATTTGGCAAATGAGCAACCAAAGCAATTACATGCATCAAACCCGCCTGCTCTTCCTCTCAGTAAGAGCTGCTCTAGAGGGCACTACGACCAAAGGCCTGAATGTGTTATTCCCTCAGGCCTTCCTAGTTCCCACGTACCTCTCATCATGCCGAATGTGAATCTAGTGTTTAACCATATGTTTTATTTCATAAACAGCAGCCACTAAATACAGAGCAACTATTTTGTGAACTTAGAAAACCTAGGACACTCTATTCTACGAATGACTTGAGGGGTTTCAGAGCAAACCCCCTACACACATTTTCCACCTTGATGTTAACTTTAGGACCTAAGAGCCCTACCCCACTGTGTGTGCTATAATCCCACTAAATCATGGAGAAACAGGACATAATCTTTAACCACAAGAGCTGTGACCTATACAGTGCAAGCTTCATTAACTGGTATTTTTTAAGAGGATGTTAAGAATGTGCAGGCCAATTATTACCTCACTATGTACATGGGAAGTTAAAGAAGGCACTTCTCATGATGGCCCACAGGTCACACAGCGACACAAACATTAGGCTAAGCAGTATGCTGGTCAGGTACAATAAGACATCATCACTTCACTCCGAGCTACCTGATAGTTCACTATGAGGTAGGCAGCAACTAGAAAATATCTGAAAAATCCTTTGATTGGGGCGGCCGGATGGCTCAGCTGGTTAGAGCGCAAGCTCTGTACAATAGGGTTGCCGGTTCGATTCCCACATGGGTCAGTGAGCTGTGCTATCCACAACTAGATTGAAGACAACAAAATGCCACTGAGCTTCTGGGGGCGGCTGGACAGCTCAGTTGGTGAGAGCTGCGAGTTCTCAACAACAAGGTTGCCAGTTCGATTCCCACCTGGGATGGTGGGCTGTGCCCCCTGCAACTAAAGATTGAAAATGGCAACTGGACTTGGAGCTGAGCTGCGCCCTCCACAACTAGAGTGAAGGACAATGACTTGGAGCTGATGAGCCCTGGAGAAGCACACTGTTGTTTCCCAATATTCCCCAATAAAAATTTTTCAAAACTCCTTTGACTGATCTATCATGCCAAGCCTACCTTTTTGTTTAGCATAAATATGAATTTTCTACATACCTGTTTTTTGTTTTTCATGGCCCTGTTCTCAGCCGCTGATAAAACAGACATTTGGATGAAGTTTCCTTATCACATTCATGAAAACCAGAACATTCATAACCACTAGAAACAGTTATTAATTTTAAACAATCCCATTTATATAGCCTATTTCAGAAGCATATTTGCATCGTTACTAATTTTTGAGTTAAATGAAAATAAGCATAAATGTTATTCCTAACACCATTACAAAAGGAATGAAACACCTCTGAAAGCCAACAGAGGGAGTAAAAGTGAAACCATCAAACTGCTGGTGTCATAAATGAAAAATGCTGGCAAAACAAACAGGAAATAAAATATTTGCAGATAGGAAATACCCCCAGGTATGAAGAATAAACGAAGATTTTCTAACTGAATAAAAATGAGAGTTGATTCTTCTGTAGCAAATGAAGTTTATATTCTGGAATAAAGCTTTTTCTTAAAGCTGAAATACCTGAGAAATAATACTCAAGTGAAATGAATGCCAGCCATAAAGCACAAGCATCACAAGTCTCAAATTAACTTCTGAAAGCAGAAGAACTGGACCTTTCAAACTACATAATATAACACTGGGTTGAAAAGTAAATTTATTAAAATAACCATAAAACTCTTGCTTCTTCTGTAAATAGTGTGGGTAGCACAAATGAATCTTGACTTGTTTTTCCTTCTAAGAAAACATGACAATATCAGTCTTTCAATATGACACATCAATCAAACGATTACCTTTCATTTCAAGTTCCTTAAACTTAAGTGTTTATCAAGATTTATGACTTCTGCTGCCTCAAAAAGCAACCAGTATTGCAGTCAAACCCACATACATATGCCCAAATCAACCACAAATACTGGCATCAACCATAAATGGGACACAAATAAATAGCTTATCATGTGTATGTCCACACAAGAATGGCCATAAAGAATGAAAAGTTCTTTATATACTAATATGGAGCAATTTTCAATATATGTTACATGAACAAAAAAGGTACTTTATACCATTTGTGTCAAAAAAGAACAAAATTATATTTATAAATGAGTTTGTCTGTAGGTGCACAGACTCTCCAGGAAGATACTTAAGAAAATGTTAACACCAGCTACCTTGGCAATGAAATAGAGTGAATGAGGGAATAGGAATCAAGACTTTTTACTGTACCTGGTTTTGTACCTCTTAAATTTTGTATTACATACAAGTATTATATATTTAAAAATCCACTCTCACGTAGAAGTCTACTGAAAAGTCTTATGAAGAAAAAGGAGTTGTGTTTCTTCTGCTCATGACACCAACCACTATTCAGGTCAAATATGGTCAAGTGAATATTACTAGAATTTCCCCCTATAGTGGAATTTTGTTCTAATTCATAAAACACAAGGGAAAATAAGCCACAGGAAGTGAAAATAGAAGCTCTGACAAAACCCTGAAGTGGAATAAAAATGAAGTCCCCACAACACAGGGGGAAAAGATGTCATATGTACAGATTAATCTTCCCAAACAACCAGATTATTTACTGCATATATTGGTTTGCGGAGGGGGGATGTGGACTTTTCTGGTAGAGGTAGTCCAAAGTAGATAGCAATAGAAAATGACAAAATTATCAAATGGGAGTTCGATCTTATAAATGGGATAAAAGGCTCTCAACCCTCTGGTTTACTGTTCACAGAGAATGTACAGTGAAATACTAAACATACAAAATATAGCATTTATCCTATTAGAACAGCATTTCCTCCATGCTCTTCTTCCCTCTAATCTGCAGGCAATCAATCCTCTTCTGTGTGGCTACGACAGCTCATCCCCGTCTCAGCTCCCTGGAACCCCACGTTACTGACTATTCCTTGGCACTCCTCAACATCTCACACTCAACTGGACCGTCCATTCATTCATTCGTCCATTTATTCATTTTTTTAAATTCTCCTTCTGCCTCCCCTCTCCCCCTCTCAGCTCCCCCTCCAGGTACCACACTCACTTCTTTCAAAGCTGACTTTATTAAGAGTTGTCTAAACAGCCTGCCTCTATTTCCTTACCACTCACATTCCCTCTCCAACCCAGTCCCATCTGATACAGTGTTTCCCCAAAAATAAGACCTAACCGGAAAATAAGCCCTAGCATGATTTTTTTCAGGATGACATCCCCTGAACATAAGCCCCAATGCGTCTTTTGGAGCAAAAATAAATATGAGACCCGGTCTTATTTTCGGGGAAACACGGTATCTGCTTCTATTAAACCAGTAGAACAGTCCTTACCGGGGTCAGTAAAGACCCCCATATCTCTAAATCCAACAGACACAAGCTGGCTCTCATCTCACTTAATGTCTAAGCAGCATTCTCCACTCTCTCTCCTCCTTAAACTACTGTTTCTTTGGCTCCCAGATTTCCTTTTCTTGCTGCTCCTTCTCAGGCTACTTTGCAGGTTTAATAACTTCTTCTACCAAACCTCAGCAGTGAGTCTGAGGGCTGGGTCCTTCACTCACCCACCAAAGTGACCTCTTCTACACCCAGAGATTCCAATACCATCCCTCTATGAGTAATTTTGTTACTCATCTCAGACTTTCTCTGGACTAGTCATCTCCATTTAGATTTCACAAGGGCACCGCGAGCTCTTAGTGTCCCATAGTCATCTCTGAACTATCCCCCTCTGCTCCTTCTCCTGCTTTCCCCAGGCTCAGAAATAGCGTCACTATGATCTCAGCTGCTCATGTCAAAAACTTGAGGGCTATCTCTGATAATGCCTTATCCAGTATTCACTGCATCCCGCCAATTCACTAATTCCTATCAATCCTACCTCCTTAGATTTCTAGCCTGCCCACTATTCTTCATCTCTATTGTCAACCACTCTAAACACAATCTCTACCATTTATTTTTCAATGGAATGATTGACAATCATCTCCTGTCTCTCCGTATTTAGTCTTGCTCCTACCAACCCACCAATTCTCCATACAGCAGGTAGAACAATATTTTTACAAGGCAAATGACATGTTTATATGAGAAAGATTTTTTTTTAGATTCCAGATATATAGAAAATATTTTTTAAATGTCCTATGGGGGGGGGGAGGGCGGTGACCAAGAGGATAGTTAAAGGCAACTTGAATTTTATCTGATGTTTTTCTCTCCCCTTTAAAAGGATTTATTTGCAATAAGTTTTAAAACCAGCTGTTAATTCTGGACAATGAAAGTGCAACATTTGTTCTATTAGTCCTGTACTCTAAGACAGAAGATGAGGACAGGTAGAAGAGTTAAACCATGGAAAGGAAGCAGTATGCTGCCCCCTCTGAGGAGGCAGGGAAGTAAAAAGCATAAGGCTGAATGAGGCTACTGTGAAAATCAGAAGGGAGTTTATTTCATATCAGACCTCCTTCTTGGTCAGCAAAGCTTAATACAAGGTGAAAAGGAAGGACGGTTTGGGGTTTGTGAAAAATGGAAAAGGGTTATAACATTTGTGACAGAGAATAAAACAGAGTCAAAAAGAACAATTCACAATATTCCATTTCCAAACTCCAGAAGGATCACCGACACAAACTGAAGAGGAGCGGGAGGGGCTGTGCTTGCTCTTCCCTGCCCAAAATCTGTCCACAGCTCCAGCTTCATCAAGGGCCACTCACACCCTAGCTCTCTCCAGCTATAAAGAATGTCACATAAACCGTTTTTTTCAGATCTTTGACCTTTCACCCTCATTTTGTGCCTGCCCTCTTGCTGGTACTCTTGCTGATATCAGAATAAATATTACTTCCTTGGGGGAGCCTCTGGAACTGTGAAGACGAGTAAGATCCCTGTTATAAACATTTTACCATCTATTTTCCTCCACAACACTTTGTGTAATTGTAGCTAAGTAACTGTTGTTTAATGCCAATCCCCCATACATAAGGACATATAAAGCTTTAAAGGAAAATAAAATTATATAAATCCCCCCCAGCGGATTTAACACAATGATTAATGGCCAAAACGTACCTTAAGGCAAAAATTATTATCGAAACAAAAGGTGTCATTCTACTCTTGCATCGCCCAATGACAAGCATAATGGGAATCTGTGGAAGTTTTCTTCTGACTGCAAGTTTCTTCTCGAGGAAGTAGAAAGCAAGGTCATTACCAGTTAAGAATGAGGATGAATGAGACGGTGGTGTGGCTGATCAGGTGTGAAACAGTAGTGCGAAGGGGAACAAACTAGAAGTACAATATATGACTTCCAGACAATAATAAGGACCCACTTAAAGGGTTATAGACATGAACTTAAAATTAAAGTGAGACTGGTACCCATGGTTACGTTTTTCTCCTTTCAAGTTCAACTGCATAGTAAGTCCAAGGGCAAAGGAGGTAGAAATTGGATTTAACCAGAACTGTAGTTTTGCCAAGCAAGGAGAACAAAGCAAGAAAGAAGCAAGACTGTGTGTGAGGAAATGATTTTCATGTCACATCAAGAAGGTACAAAGCAGTGAAATGTGGTAGGACCGATGGAATGGACAACCCAGTGCAGTCGGTACTATATTCATAGAGTGAGCTGGAAAGATAGAAGGTGGTAATCCAAGGGCACCAGAAATGAAACTGAGATGAGGGGAGCGTTGCAGTTATTGGTAACTGACAGGATCTAAAATAGTGCCACTCAAAGTGTTGTTCCCTGAATGACTGTCTGCAATGAGAGATGTATAGAAATTAAGAGTAATTGATTAGAAACTTACAGCAATTTGATATTGTTGTGACAACCAAACCGCGTTTCAATTTCCAAGTAATTGATTTTGACTGTATTTTACCCAGAAAAATCTTCCACTGAAAATAAAAATATACGGGTACTTCACAACAGATAGTTTGAGAAGCATTTGGTTAGAATATGACTATGGAAGTAAGTTGGCTGAGAAAGGGTGGGTAACAAAATCATTATGGGAAAGTTCACAGAATGAATGGGCATTATCAGAAGGACCATCTACCGTGTCTCCCCGAAAATAAGACCTAGCAGGACAATCAGCTCTAATGTGTCTTTTGGAGCAAAAATTAACATAAGACCTGGTATCATATCATATATATCATAGAAAACCTGGTCTTATAGTAAGGGTCTTATATTAATTTTTACTCCAAAAGATGCATTAGAGATGACTGTCTGGCTAGGTCTTACTTTCGGGGAAACACGGTAATTATAAAATTGTATTGCTAGGTTTATAATATAAATAGATGCTACACATATTAAAACAATAGCATAAAAGTGAGGGAGGAGAGCAAGCTCTCCAATCCTGGAGCAATGTTTCTATATTTTATTGGAAGTATTAATTTAAGAAGACTGTGGTAAAGATACAGATGTAATCCCTAGAGCAACCACTAAGAAAATAACAAAACATATAGTTTAACCCATCCCCAAGGCAGTAAAGGAGATACAGAGAAGTAACAAAAAAGAAACATTAGAAAATAAATAACAAAATGGTGAATGTAAATCCAACCATAGTAATAATTACATTAAACATCAATGGCCTAAATACTCCAACCAAAAGGCAGAGATTGTCAGGTTGGATAAAAAAGATACACCTGGGGCCAGCCCGGTGGCTCAGGCAGTTGGAGCTCCACACTCCTAACTCTGAAGGCTGCCGGTTCAATTCCCACATGGGCCAGTGGGCTCTCAACCACAAGGCTGCCAGTTCAATTCCTCGAGCCCCGTAAGGGATGGTAGGCAGCGCCCCCTGCAACTAAGATTGAACACGGCACCTTGAGCTCCCGGGTGGCTCAGTTGGTGGAGCGCATCCTCTCAACCACAAGGTTGCCGGTTCGACTCCCGCAAGGGATGGTGGGCTGTGCCCACTGCAACTAGCAACGGCAACTGGACCTGGAGCTGAGCTGCGCCCTCCACAACTACGACTGAAAGGACAACAACTTGAAGCTGAACAGCACCCTCCACAACGAAGATTGAAAGGACAACAACTTGACTTGGAAAAAAGTCCTGGAAGTACACACTGTTCACCAATAAAGTCCTGTTCCCCTTCCCCAATAAAATCTTAAAAAAAAAAAAAAAAAGATACACTGGTAGGCACTTTAAACAGATGTACCTTAGATTCAACGAAGAAATACAAGTTGAAATAAAAGAAAGGAAAAAGATATATTATGCAAAGAGCAACTATAGGAGAGCTGAAATGTCTCTAGCAATCAGACAATTTTACTAGACACAAAGAGGGACACTTCATAATGATACAAAGGTTAACATAACAGGAAAACATAAAAATTACACACATACATCTACATATAAAATATATGCACTTAGGCTCAGAATACGTGAAGCAAAAACTAACAGAATGGAAAGGACAGAGATAATTCAACACTAATCGATTTCAATTCCTTATTCTAAATGGATAAAATTAGACTGAAAATCAGCAAGAATATAAAAGATTTGAACATTATCAACCAACTCCACCCACACAAATTATATGTAGACCACTCCACTCCTTGGGTGGTTACTGGCATATGCAACTGGATAGACGGTAACCCCAATTAAGATGTGGACTACAGGAAGAGTAAAAAGAGAAATAATCAACTTTGGTATGAACTAGATAATTCTCACAGGAACACAGGTCTCAAAGAAGAGAAACACAGATTTGGACATCATCATTAAGTAGAGGTGGTAGCTGAACATATCAGTTCATCCAGGGAGAAAGCATAGAGTGAACAGAGAAGAGACTTTACAAAAGAAAAAAGAAAAAAAAATGCAGCAGCAGCAAACCAGTTCTTTGGTGTATAAACTGGTAGGTAAGAAATAATTCTTGGAGGAAAAAAAAAAGATATCCATAAAACACACAAGAAGAAAGTCTTCCTTCTTGCAATATATTCTTAGATGTTTAACAACTTCCTATAGACTTAGAATTGTGAGAAAGAACCATGACTAATGGAGTCTTAGCTAAGACTAACCGTACAGGAAGCCCTCCTGAGGGTTTTGACATGGCATGTATAAAGTCATTAAGCATTCAACATAAGTAAGACTTGCCTTTTATGACTTTCAATTTTACCCCTTGTGAGAAACAACCATCATTAACCAATCCCTTAACTGACACAAAATGAATGAATAAACTGAAACTGTGTTGTCCTTCCTGATGTGACAAATGCAAACTGAAGTCATTTGCTGTTAACAAGTTTACTGTTGCTACAGGCACTTTTCTGTTGAAACCACAAGCTGACACAAGCACAGCCCGTTAAATGAAACTGCTTCTAGGCAAGTTTTTGCTCTACAGTCATGTAAAATGGGGCATTCTAATTGCCAGCACTCCTGCATCTGTTTATTTCCTGTCACCACCATGGAACTGTAAGAAATACAAGCAGCTACTACCTCAAAAATGATCTATATGAATCAGTTAACTTACACTGATTCTTTACAGGTACAAGCCACAGTATTAGATAACTCATGAATTCCAACTTTCTCTCTTGCACAAAACAATATTCTGAACTAATTATGACTTTAGACAAAAAAGCAACTCTAAAGACAGTCAATGTTTTGCTAACAAAACAAGAATGTTTTTTCCGACTAGAGAGGCTATAATATTTTCCCATCACAGAAACTTAAGTTTAAAAAAGAAGACTTACAGGTAATCCTGTCTATTCCCTTGCAATGCAGGATGGTCCAATAGGACACCTTCTTCTGTTTTATTTAATCTAGATTCAAATACCAAGTAATAAGGCTTATACCAACCTTCTTTGAGAGAACGCTATGTTTCAAAAAGAATTGATAATATAGTTTTTTTCCCAAGACTCAGTCTACTGTAGTCCTTAATTTTAAGTTAATACTAAATATTCTATTATCTGTGACCAACATATATATTCAACATAAAAACGGTCCCAAGAAACACACTAAAGATCAACTTTTCATGTGTCTGCTCTTATTTTTAATTTAAATTCTTTACCCACTTCCCTTCACCTGCCCAAAAAATCTATATCCACAAATTTTCTAAAGTAGTAATAAGTGGGTGTTAGAGCACTCACTATAAAACAAACTTGGGTACTGAATTCTCTGCTCTTCAAATCAAAATAGATTCTACCCTCTAAGTTTTATTCTTTTTTAAGGACCATTTGATTGAAATATTACCATAGAGAAGTGTACACATCATTAGTGTGCAACTTAATGGACTTTTTTAAATGAACATATCCATGTAATGAGCACACAGATACAAAACATTCCCCAAATCCAAAGCCTTCATGCTACCTTCTAGTCATTACCTGCCCCCACAAAAGTAACCATTATTGTGACCTTTATCACCACATATCAATTCTCCCTGTTCTTAACCTTCAAGGTGACATAAATAATGGGGGGCTATTCTATGTTCATGGTTTGGAAGACTCATTGTTTTGTTTTTACTTTTTGGTTTTTTAATTTTTATTGGGGAATATTGGGGAACAACAGTGTGCTTCTCCAGGGCCCATCAGCTCCAAGTCGTTGTCCCTTAATCTAGTTGTGGAGGGTGCAGCTCAGCTCCAAGTCCAGTCACTGTTTTCAGTCTTAGCTGCAGAGGACGCAGCCCACCATCCCATGTGGGAATTGAACCAGCAACCTTGTTGTTGAGAGCCCATGCTCTAACCAACTGAGCCATCTGGCCGCCCCTCTGGCAGCTTGTTGTCTTCAATCTAGTTGTGGAGGGCGCAGCTCACTGGCCCATGTGGGAATCAAACCAGCAACTGGTTGTTAAGAGCTCGCGCTCCAACCAACTGAGCCATCCGGCCGCTCCTGGGAGACTCATTATTGTTGAAATGTCAATTCTTTCCAATTTGATCCACAGATTCAACATATTCCCAATCAAAATCCCAACAAGCTATTCTGTAGATAGGGGCATAAGGATCCTAAAGTTTATATGGAAAGGCAAAAGATTCAGAATTATCAACACAAGTTCGGAGGACTTGACGCTAGCCAACTTAAAGACTTACTACAAAGCTACAGTAATCAAGACAGTATAATATGAGGCAAAGAACAGATACATAGGTCAACTGAACTGGAACAGAGAGCACAGAAACAGACCCACACAAACAGTAAATTGACCTCTGACAAAAGAGCAAAAGCAATTCAATGGAGAAAAAGTCTCCTTAACAAATGGTGCTGAAACAATTGGACATCCATATGAAAAAAAAAGTAAAGTAAACATATACCTTACTTACCGCCTTTCACAAAAATTAACTCAAAGTGGCTTATGGACATAAGTGTAAAATGAAAAACTGTAAAACTTCTAGGTGAAAACAATAAAAATTAAGCTGAACTTAGGTATGACAATGAGTTTATATATACACATACAACACCAAAAGCATGATCCATGAAAGAAAAAAATGGTAAGTAGACTTTCTTAAAATTAAACACTTCAGCTCTGCAAAAGACACTGTCAAGAGAATGAAAAGTTTAAAAAGTTTAAAAAAGACAAAAACAAAAGGCATCCGTCTTTCCTGCTCTACTTGCAACTGCCAAACTTTAAGAACAGTCAGCACTTCGAATTCCTTACCCTCCACTGCTTAACCCAACGCAATCTAGTTTCTATTCCTATTACTCCACCTAAAGTTTTGCTAAGACTAACATTACCTCATATCACCAAATCCAGGAGTTTTTCAGTCCTCGTTTTTCAGTCCTCACTCCTTACCTCTCAGCAATATCCAATACTGTTAATCATGCCTCCCCCTTCCCGAAAATACCCTTCCTTGGACTTCTATACCATTACACTATTCTGGCTTTGCCCCCTTCCTTTCCAATTCAACCAACTTATATCTCCTTTGTTGACTCTTTCTTCTCATCTCTTTAAATTTAGTTCTTCATGGCCCAGTTCTAGGCTCTCTTTTATTTTACTTCTAGGTAATATCATCCATATCCCTAGCACCCAAATTCATACCTCTATCCCAAAGGCTCTTGCAAAGATCTCCAAACCCAGACGATCAGCTGTCTCCTTGACATTCTATTTAAATTATCCCAAAGATATTGCCAATTTAAGATGCTAAAATAAATAGCCAAATCTGTCCTGCCCCTAGCAAGCAATTAATGCGCAATTAATTTGGTACGATTACCACACCCAAAACCACACTGCCCCAAATCCCATTCCATCACCAAGTCCTACCAACCTGGCCACCCAAATATCATTCACGTCTTCCCATTTCTCTAGTGCCTACCTAGTCCGAGCTACCAATACTCACTGCCTGGACTACATTAAAACATTAGTAGTCTCCCCACATCCACTCCTGATCACTACAATTGCAACCCAAACAGTTTTTATTTAAAAATGAAAATCTAATCTTGTACCTCTGGTTAAACTCTTCAAAATACTAAAACTATTTTTAAAAGACTAGGACAGAAGATATTTAATCAAATAGCTATTGTGTCAGACAACATGCTAGGTTCGTGATTACAAAAATGAATAAATCACAGTACTTGCACTCGAGTACTATCAAAAACAAATATCTGTTGAAGACCTGCTATTTAAGTGTTTCAGGGCAGTCAAAGACAGTAAGCAGCTCACACAAATGAATTGGATGAGTGTAAGTAGGACAGAAATGGGTAAGTACTACGGCAGAGGTATAAACAACTCAAGATCAGAACTAGAAAACAGTGTCTATATAAAGAGGGTAACAATTTAACTGGGCTTGTGAAGGTAAGAATAATTTCAATTAATAAAAACAAGAGTAAAAAAGGGATCCTACAAATCTCAAAGCTATATTCTATAACGAGAGACATGAGGAAAATCAAAAGAAATAAGAAAGGTCAGAGGCACTGGACTCAAAATCCAAGAAGGGATTTCAAAGTTTCATCTGAGATCACTTAAAGATTATTAGATTTAGATGAAAGGTCTATTTTAACAAAGATAATAATCCTGCAAAAACAAAAACTGCTGAGAGTCAGTTTTCATCAATGCCACTCTCAGCACTAACACAATACGGTGGTAGCCACGAGATACAGTGATCCAACATCTTTCAAAAATGAAAACAGAAGTTCACAAAACATGAGTCCTAAGGCTAGAGAAGAAAGGGAATTTGAAGTGCTATGGTCCACTAATTATTGATGTTCTCTAAACCTCGGTTTCCTTCATTGTAAAACTTCAGTCGTTGGTAGGAGGCAATGAGTAATACATTTAAAGCACCTAATACACAATCAGCACAAAGTCCAATAAATAAAGAAACAGTATTTTTTAAATCTTTATATTCTTTCCTCTTCCTCTTCTCTTTAAGCCCCCCATGGAATTAACAAGTCGCTTCTCTACAACCAAAGTCATCTGGATTCATTCATGCATTTATCACATACTTACTGAATACCTCGTATCAGCTACCTGTGCCAGGCACTGGAAAATATACTGTACCTTCCCAACAAAGCTTACAGTCTAAGTAAGAGACAATCAAATAAACACACAATTGAATAATCACACAAGTAAATATAAAATGTATTTATGTGGTAAATCCAGTAGAGAGAACATATGTTGGCACCATGAAAGGAATTAAACTGTAACACAGCCTAGGACGTCTAGGAAGGCGGCCCTGAGGAGTTAATAGAAACCCACTGTTTCAAATAAACGAGGGAAACATATGAGGTGTGATCAAAAAATATGCTTCTGTACAGCAATTTCTGTCAAATAAAAACATGACAGTGTGTCCTCATCCACCTTATTCACCGGATCTGGAACCATGCAAATTCTGGCTTTTCCCCAAAGTCAAAATGATTCAGGACATCGAGGCAGCTGTGACAGCACAAATAAAGACACTCACGAAAGAGGACTTCCAGAACTGCTTCAGAAAGTGGCAAGAACGATAGGATAAGTGCATTCAAAGTGAGGGTGAGTATTTTGAGAGGGATTAATGGCAATGTGTCTTTTACTGTAATAATTTTTTTTAATTTAAACATTCACTATATTATTTGATCACACCTCATAGATTTAAGCTGACTTGTACTTCAAACAGACCACCCAGGTTGCATAATGGAGACTGGATGGACAAGACAAAAGTAAATGTCAGTATAACAATTTGAAGGCAAGGCAAAAAAATTATGGTAGCTCTAGACTGATGGTAATGACAAAAAAGAAATGTGAATGAATCTGAGAGATCATTGAGTAAATATGGGGGAGAAGAAAGGAAGGTGTCAAGTAGGGCAGTGAAACTATGTAGTCAGATAGTGTAATGATGGATAACATTTGTCAAACCCACAGAACTGTTATTCAGTATTACTCAACAAAGTATTGTTTTTCACCACAAAAAGTGACCCCTAATGTGAACTTAGACTTGAGTACTGTAGCAACATTAGCTCATCAATTGTAACAAATGTAACAAGCTAATGTAAGAAGTTAATGGAGAAAACTGAGGAGTGCATATAGAAACTCTCTGTACTTTCTACTCAGTTTCTGCAAACCTGAAACTGCTGTAAAAAATAAAGTCTAGCAGTAGTATAGTGGTAGTAGTAGAAGTATTTTAATGCTGAGGAAACTTGTTAACTTGGAGCTGCTTGGGGCCAACTTTTGCCCTCATGAGAGGAAAGCCCTGCTGAAAAATGAAGCCACAAAGAAAAGCAGTACAGAGCCAGAACACAAAGAAAGAAAAATAATGCCCAGATGATAGCAAATGAGTTCCTAGATCCAACTAGGCCGCAGGCCAGTTGCACATTGGACTTCTCACAGTTAAATGAACCTATTAAATCTCATTTTCCCTTTCTTAATAAATGCACGTGGAGCTACTATATATACGTGTATGTATGTTACAGCCGTCTTCTGCGTAAACATTTTCATGGGAGCCAGGGTCACAGCACACAGAAAACCACTCCAGTTAATGGTTCTACTTGCAGACTCCATGAAGAGGGCAACATGAACACAATGTGCATTAGCTCGGCCTTTGCTTCCCAGCGCCGGAAAACTAATGCCTCCAAGCGGCTCCGCTGATCAATTTTAGACACAGAATAAACATCCAACCATGAATTATCCAAGACCTCAATGTTTTCAGAAAGTTTCAAGGGATATTTTAAAAAGCAAAAAGATATAGGCAATTTCATTTGAAAAACCCACTAAAAGAATGCTTTAGTCACTAGTGATGTTTTTTAATTGATGAATTTTTATTACATATTTGTAGGATTTTTAAAAAACTGTCATTTAAAAAGATACACAGAATCTAAACAACTCTATTTAGGTTTTCGGAACATTTTAATTATTTTATTAATTATTGCTCATAGTTAACCTGAAATGTATAATCCCCATTTCTAAGAAAAGAATATGTAGGTCAGTGGCCAAGATATATTTAGATAGATTTAGACAGATATATTTAGAACAGTTTCTGAATTTCCAACCTGCTTCTTAACCTAAGACTAGATCACGCTACACAAGCAGCCTTCTCTAACCAAAATAAAAGTTCTGAACGTCTGGATCTTTACACAAGTTAAATTAGGTTATACATTTAAAAGATAAGATTTTGAAACAGACCCTTTTAAAATAAGTTTTCCTAATGTATTTGAAGTTTGATATTTGAAATTGGGTTTTGCCCACAAATCTACAGGAACACATCTTTTGTATAAATCAAGGCATATTTACATTTTACACTTAAGAAGGTGAACAAGACTGCTCCTCTGATAATTTTCCCTAAAAACAAAACATCCGTTGTTTTGATTCATTTTATACAAACCACACAACCACCATTTCTTTGTTATCTTTATATTAGGAGAAGATTATAGTTTTCCATAGTGTGCTTACTTTAAATTATGCCCAAGGCACACCAAACGGTTAATCAATGAAAGTAAAAACTATGCCATATAAAAAGGGAAGGGAGTTATTAATAAGCAAGCGAGTTGCAGTTTAAATAGCCTCAACAGTCTAGTATAAACACATTTTTTTAAGTTATTTTTTAATAGGTTTAGCTTCAAAATCCAAAAATTGTTAGCTGGCTTACAGTTTAAGTATTCAACTAAGCATGTTTATTACTGAATCTGTGAGTCAAAAAGGATGCACTCTCCTAGCACTAAATATCAAAGCAACTGGCCTCTTTCTAAATTGTTGCAAAAACAGTTACTTCTTATATGGATGGGACTTTAAAAAAAAAAAGTCATGAAACCACCAACAGGAATGTAGCTAACCTTAGAAGTTTCTGCCTCCAAGACAGTTATAATATAAAACAGATTACAGCTTGCATCTATTGCTAACTCATTTTTTAAAAAGTCGTAGTAACTAAAGTAGTAAGTAAATCACTGGGACCAAGGTTATAAAAACAAAATCCATGGCAATCAGTTGTAGGTCTTTAAAACTACCCTCTTAAGCTCTTTGTCAAACTTTGGCTACTCTATACCCAGAAACTTAAAAAAAAAAACAACAAAAAAAAAGGTAAGGTGTTTTAAAGTTTTGCTTGGCTTTGTTTTTTAAATATAAACAAGAACAGGAGACCAGGACCAAGAGACAAATTGCAACCCATGAAGATAAAACTAGAATGAAGCAGGACTTTCAAACAGTATTGTGTGCCTACTTCCTGCTGGTGTTGGCAACTGTCACAGAAAAATTATAAAGTGACTCTACAGTTAGACAAGTTGGATATCAGAATAGATATTGTGACAATCTAACATTGGGAAATTATCACAATACTAGTAATCATCCAAAAAAATTAGAATCTAATGATTACTACCTGATTTTTCTGTGACACCCAAATACACTGCTGTAAGAGGATGATTTTTAAAGCAAACGAAAGCAAACACACACACACACACACACACACACACACACACACACACACAGCAATGGCTGAGAAAATTTAAGTCCAAGAAATTAAGAGTTAGCCTTACATATGGGGGAGGAGGGAAATAGCACATTATGAGGAAAACAATAAAAAAAAAGTTATTTGTGTAAATGTTTTCACTCACCCCCCTCAAACTCATTATATTACAATCTCCTTTGAAAGCAGGGAATATGTTAATCATCTTCAGTTCACTCACAGTTCCTAACACACAATATTTAACAAGTATTTGTAGAATTGATGAACTGAATCATTTTTAAAAATCACCAAGACCACTAATGAAATGCCTTGTTTGTTTAAACCTTAGTACTACTGACTTGTATGTAAAAATGTATTCCACTATAAAGAATCAACATGATTTCTGATAGAGTAACTCTCCTTTTACCTTTCCATATAAAAACATAAGCAAAAACTAACACAACTGCCAATAGCCTAGCAAAGCTGTTTCCTTATATTTAGAATACTGTATTATAAAATCAAGGCACACTCCTGCATAAAGAAGCAAAAACCAGACACTATAAAACTAAAGAGGTAGAGAGCATCTTACTGAAAAAGAAAACGAAGTCCCCTCTCTCCAGATGTTCGGGTCTAGGAAGAGATTCCATTACGTCTATTAACAGTGATGTTCCCAAATCTTCTGAAATAGAAAAATTAACCACTTTTCTAATTTTTACATAGAAGTGCTAATTTAATGACAACATCACTCTTATCTTAAATAAGCACTAATACTGCAAAACAAATTTTGCTTTCTAAGGACGTCTTTCCATTATGTGTCAGGATTTGGGGTTAGTTTTTCCACTGAGAAGTTGTAGCATGGATAACGTGGATAGTGCAGGAACCAACGATGACGATTAAAGTAAAAATACTAGAGAATTATAAATACGGTGGAAATGGCGCTTTTCTCCACAGCAACTTTCCCCTTCCTTTCCCTTCACTTAGCTCTCTCAAAAGGATGAGGTTGAAGAGGCTATAAACAAGATACGGTATAAAAGACTCAGAACTGGGAATGACAAAAGGCATTCAGAGTAAGGAATTATGAGTGATAAATTAATGGAGCTAAGCAATAAGCATCAACAGCTGCTAACATCACAGAGAACCACAGACTATGTGCCTCCTGGTGGAAGTACTCAGCAGCATCTATAAAGCATTTTTGCTCAAAGTAAAAAAAAAAAAGAAAAACAGAGAGAACAGACCTCATAGAAACCGAATCTGATCCAGCCTCTAAACCTAATATCAATTAACAAGAAACCCAGGGGACAGAGGAACATGTTTAAAACCACCACAGGAATGTAACTGGCAAATTCAAACTGCAGGAAAATTTCTGTATCTTCAACAAATAATTTGCCAGAGAAAAGAAATGGAAGGGGTACCTACAGATTACAAAACAATGCAGACTTTATTTGACTCTTGATCTGAATAAATGCATTTACGAGATAATAGAGAAATCTGAACACCATCATGATATTAACAAATTATTGCTATTTTTCAGTTTTTGTTTTTTCCTTCAAGAGTGAAGTTTAGTAAGAAACTAGAGTGCTAAAAGGGTGGAATACCAAAAAGGCACTCTAAAAATTAATGCAGCTGACTATTTGGCCTACCCAGAACTGAAATATAAATTGTGAGATTGCAACCACGGGAAGAGAGTAGCTTTGCTTGCTTGCTAGCCAACATTTTCTCCACTGATATAAGCTCTATAAATAGGCCAAGAGTGATAATGGCTGCTCAAATCACTTCATGTAGCAGATACTACCGCTACTGACATGCATCTGGCCCAGCACCAGGACTGGGGATCCACGAGCATCAAGTAAGAAACCAAGGAAGTTGCCCAATGCAACGAATGCACCATGGCTAGTGAGAAACCATCTAAGTACTCAAAAGCGCCATCCATGTAAATCAGAATTAATTTCAAGATTTCTAAGATTTCTGCTCTGGCCACTTCCTATTTTCTATCTCCTTCAGAAAACAGTACACATAAAGATGAGTTACCACATGCTGGGACCTAAGGTCTCCAAGATCAGTATTGCCAAAAACCTATCCACTATACATGGCCTAAGGCTCACAGCAAATTGTTTAGTGGATTGCAGTGGAGAAAAATGGGAAACCCTTGATGATGAAATGTTGATTTAAGAATAAACTATGCTTCCATCTAGGTTAAAACTAAGGCAGACAGGATACTGCTTAAAATCTTAACCACATGAGGTTTTTGTTCTTAATACAGAAAGGAAAACAGTCCTGTTTTCCTAGAGTTTTAGTCCACACCCAACTTCCCTCTCCCCAACAATACCTTTCTCTAATTATAAGGCACCTAACAAAATGCTGACTCTGGACATCATAAAAGCTATTTGTTTAAACCAGACAACTCAGTGAAAAACAATTTGTGATCCCTTTGGTAAGTATCTTGTTTCCCTAAAGTTAATCACGTTAATGAAAACTTCTGATTTCTACATTACCTACACACAATCCTAGTTTATCCGCATTCATGGGAACGGCTTAGATAAGTTTTAACAGATTTAATTTTGTTCCTCTTTAAACAATCAAAACTAATTTACTAATACATGGACTTGAATTCCAAGCAGAGTAAAAAGTATTTTGTAAATGAACTGGTAGTACAAAAAGAACATTCAAGACTCCAATCAATTTCTTTTAAGCTTAAGGACTCATTTAAGAAAAATACTATTTTCCAATACCTTATTTTAAATGATTTTATAAAGGAAAAGACTAACCCCATACTATAGTTGTTTTGTTATACAGTCTACTTTTCTCCTACAGTGTACTTTTCTTCTCCACAGAAAGAAACTTAGAAATCATCTGGTTCGCTACATTTGAAACCCCTGAGCAGAAATGATTTCTTTTATCTTCGTATCCATCCCCACCTGGCACCTAAGTGGTCAGTAAATGGGTTTATTATTTAACCAGGTATTCATACCCCACATACAAATAATTCTGCAGATAGATTTCTACTTTTGATTAATCTTAACTAGAAAATACTCACCCATGTAGTTTTAAAATCAAATAAAGTCAAGTTAATAACAGGATTTACACCATCTATCCACTGGCTATTAAGTGACAGAATCTGAGCAAAGAGGAATGAGGTCCCTGTTTTGAATAAAGACATGAAAGAGAATAAACAAAATTTAAACACTGTAAATTAAAGCCACAAATCCTAAATAAGACAACCATCAAATCGGAATCATACTGGTTATTTTACGGAATTTAGAAATCACATTTTCTATTATCAGCTACTACTAATGTTATGATAAATATGCATAACATACACATTTCCTCCCTAGCAGTTTAGGAATACACAAGAGAATAAAACAAGCAAGATGCTTTTTTAGTTTCACCCTGCGCCTCTCTTTTACCACAAGGACGGGAATGCTGCGTGTGAAAACTGACTGAACATCAACCCCACTTCTGCTGAGAGAAGCTGCCCACACAGAAGCAGAAAATACTGTTTATTTCCCTTAAATTCAATCATGAGTCCTGAAAAAGTAAGGAAAGTAGGTACAATTAAAGATAAAGGCTAAGGATTTCAAAATTTCATGACAACAGTCGAATTTAAATTTAAGACTAGAACTGGCAACTAAAGAAGAATAACTATGAAATTAGTCTGATGATCAGGAATCAATCCAAAATAAATAAAACCAATAAAGTTCTAGTTACTGAACTGAAGGCTAAAGAAAAATCTTTCAAAAGGAATGCCCATCTCATCTTTTATATTCCACCTGAGGTCCCCGCCCCCTGCCAAAGAAACAGTAAAGTAACTAACTCATTAGCAGACTAAGATACTGCACCTTCACAACTTGGCCCTACCTTCATCTTACCCTACATATCCTCTCTGTAAATTCAAGGCACTCGCCACACTTAACCATTCGAGATCATGGATACTCATGACTTTGCATAAGCTGTTCAATAGCCTGGAATGCCCACCTGGAAATCCATCTCAAATCTCAGGTTTAAATGTGTAAGTTCCTTTGGCATCAGGAAATTTGTCAATCTTACTCACCAGTACAGCTTTAGCAACGAGAGGTCTACTGGCACACAGTAAGCAATCAATAAATTAGTGTGGTGAGAATAAAGAGGTTCCACCTGAATGTTTTGTTGTCTGTATTTTCCCAAAGATTTCTCAATAGCTCTTACCCCTTTCTATAGTCTCATAGCTTTTTACTCAGTTACTAACTCATACATCTATTTCTTTTATACCCTATAATTACAGCTACCCAAGAAACTTCATTTGGCCCCAAACTCTTTCATAAAATAATAGAGAATACTGAAATCAGTGTGGTTCAAAAGAAAGCACATCATAGTTATTTTTCATCTTTTACAGGTTTTCTCAAGTATTGTCAACTCCGTAAACATGTTCCTAGTTACATGCAGAAAAATTACAAAGGTCGAAGATAATTTACCAAAGTTACAAATGTAGAGTTTGGGTCTCTAATTCATAATGGTTCCAAACTTAAAAAAAAAAAAATCCTTATTACCCATACATCAAGTCTATTCATGCACACATCAAAACAAAACCATAAGATTGAAGATCCCAGCAAAACAACCCCTTGAATAATGAGTGACTACAGAAGCTCCCAAAAGTTATTCATCATACAGTAAGGAGACTTAAGGTACTAATGAAAATAGAAACCTTTGAAGGTCACACATTGAGCACTCAGTTCTAACAGAACTGCATTAAATTAGAATCTAAAGCTGAACCTATCTTAATATATGGGTCTTGGATAAATCATGAAGACTGTAAAACAAAGTATTATGACACTTGCTCTTTCATAAACGCATTTAAGAATAATATAAACTGAATTAGTGAGGAATGTCTACACTGTGAACTTAATATGGTGCTAATAAGGGAAAAAGTTTGTAGCTCCAAAATCCAGTCCCTCCCCTTTTCCACAAAAAGATGTCAGAAAACAAAAATTTTCCATTAAGAAATCATATTTAGCTGACGCCTACGTATAATTACCTTGAAGTTTCTCCCTTCCTTTCGTATTGTATACCTGTATGTGAAGTTTACACCTATATCTTAACATTACAAAAAAGAGATGGTTTGAAGCGTTAAGATTGCAAGTGGTATTTAAGAGTAGTCTGAAGGAACCTGATTTAGAAATGTTTAAAAACATTTTCAATTCTCATTTAATGGAATTGCATGAAATTTCACGGAGGCTCTTTTTAAAGGAGCATACAGGTTATCACAGTAAATTCCATCCTAGTTTTCTCAATTCAAATTGAATTCATAATTTTTGTATTTACTGAGCAGATAGCACTCAACTAGGCATTGTATTAGTCAGATTACTCCGCCAAAATATTACACTTCCTATTAAAAAACGGTTCGCTTTGTGACTCCCCAGGACATCAGGTAATAACTATCCATTGTAGGCCTCTAAAAATGCTTGTTAAACCAAAAGGCAATGCTTACTGGAGGAATCCTGATTGCCAGGATCAGCAAAACGACATTAAAAAGTTAATAGACTCCGTCCTTAAAATATCCCAGGAGAAGAAAAGGAGTGATTCAAACTGTTAGCAGGTGCCCAACGACACTGCACAACAATAGCCTAAGCAAAACTGCCAGAGGTATTTGTAATGAAGAGGTCCAACCTTGACAAAGCATCGTGCAGTGGGGTTTTCATCCTACTAGATGGAAGGATTCAGAAAGCAAACACTCAGGCAAGCAGCGAAAAGCGCCTCCGAGGATAAAGTGCTCAAGCGGCTCCGTCTCGGAGAACGCGTCCAGCGGTTCACGCCATCCAGCTGCGAGCATCTATCCTGCGACAGCGGCGAGGACGACTTAACAGGCCGAAGGAATGACGCGCGGTTCTGTTGGGGGCAAAGGCTCCAACGACACACAGAGGTGGGCGCTGTGAGAAATAAAGCACGAAGCGCTCCTGGGGACAAGAAGAGAACTCTGGGGACAGTCCGAGAAGACGACGGTCTGGAACTTGGAGGTTCGTCCATTTCCATCCTCGCCGGTTTTCCGAATAAAGTGGGCAAACTCACCAGAAGCGGTCAATTTTGAGGACGGACGCATCCCTGCCCTTGACCGGAGGCGACCGCCGACCGAACGTGGTGGAAGCGCAGAGAGGCCGGCGGCGCCGAGCCCGAGAAAGCGCTTCCTCCCTCCCCGAGGCCAGCGCGGCCGCCTGGGCTCTCGGGAGTCGGGGCAGCTGTCGGCGCCAGACCCGACCCGGGCGGGCAGAGCCGCCGCGGCCGCTTCCCCCGCGGGCCCGGGCGCCGGAAAGTTGCGTGAAGGCAACTCCAGGGCCGCGAGGCCGCCCCCCGCGCGCCCCACAGACTGCGGCACCTCCCGCGTCCTCTCAGCCCCGGGTCCCAGCGCTCCGGGGAGGCGAAGGGGCCTCGGCCCGCCAAGCCGGCCGGGTCAGGAGGACAAGAGGGTCACCAGCGGGCGGGCGGGCGGGCGGGCGGGCGACCCCCGTCGTTGGCCCCCACGCGAGCCGCGCCTCCCGCCAAGTCCGGGCGCTCACGGCCGGCGAGCGCCAGCCGGGCCCGTCACGACGCCAGCGCCCGGACGCTGCGGAGCTCTCCCCCGCGGCCCGCACCCCTCCGACTCCACTCCACCCGGGCCCGACAAGCAGCCCGGGTGCCGCTGAGCGACCCGTAGCCAGGCCGCGGCCCCGCGCCCCTGCCCGCCTCACCTGCGCTCCGCGGCGGCTCCGCACCTCCTCGCCGGCTCCGCGCGCCCCGTCGGGGCACGCACCGACCCCCGGGCCGGGACTCTCCTAGCCGCGGTCACTCGGGACGCGACGGCCACCGTCGCCTGCTCCTGCTCGGCACAAGCCCCAGCGGCGAGCAGAGGGTCGCGGTCAGAGCCCCGCCGAGGCTAAAGGGAATCTCGCCGCCTCCGCAGGCTCTACGACCAAGTCCCTTCACTCGTCCGCGCCGCCCGGAGAAAATGTCACCAGAGGCCGTTCCGCTCGGCGCCTCACTTCCGCCCGGAACCACCGAGCCCGCACCGAGTCAGCTAGAGCGGCCGCTGCGGCGAGAGCCTCTAGGGGCTGGAGAGGGAGGCCGATGGAAAGCCACACAGCGCCCTCTGGCGGAGGGAACCCGCGCTCCTCTCACTGCAGGGTGCCCGGCGAACGGGCACCGGCTGGCTTCCCGGGCTTCTTTCCCGCGCTCCCTCCTTCTGATCAGGCAGCTCCGTTCCAGAAATACCTTTCTCCAGAGTCAGAAAGCCGGTCAATGCAAGCCAAGGACAATGCCCTGAGAAAAGGACGGCGCTCCCTTTCCCGGGCGCTGCTCAGTACTCACCCTACCTGAAGCCTTCCCGAATGAAGCTCGTAGTGTCCGAATGCTCGAGTCACTCCATTAGGGATGCGCAGCCTTCTCTCCTCACTTTTTCGCGGATGCCCAGCGCTTGGCTCTGGGAGACTCGGTCATGCAACTCATGCAATGGCATCAACATCCCGTAAGTTTCTGGAATGGAACCTTGCAGGCCTCGCAGATAGACCGCCACCTGCTGGTGAGACGGGGTGGGCCAGGGACACCCCGCTCCGCCCTTGTGCGCGTTGCAGACGCCCCAAATTCCACCTATGCAGCGTCACTCCCCTGACTGGCAGTTCACCTTGGGAAGGGTGACACACCGGTGCACTCTATGAGTTTTCGAGGCCCTTCCTTGAGGCCCAGGGTCTGGGGAAACGTGCTGGACGCAGGACCCGGCGGGAAGGTGAAGTGGGCACACGCCACTTGGTGGGGTACAGGGCTTCCGAAGGCTGGAAGATGAGGTGCTGAGAACACACCTCTCTACTCAAGATCTGGCCAAGAGGCTGTGCTCTCTAAAAGCAGGGTTTTGATAAATAAATAAATAAATAAATAAATAAGGGCTTGGGAAGAAAATGTTAAAGATCTTGACCTTTTCAGGAGCCATGCGGGGACCTGGGGTGACACTCCCCAAGAGGAAATTCTGAAAATCACAGCGCTGGCGCCACTCAGCCCTTAAAATCAGTCTCCCCTTTTTAAATCAGGCCCTTCAGCTCCCCCCAGTTCACTCATTTAGGCTGACTGCCTACAAGCATGGGCATCCCTGACTAAATAAATAAATTGATAAAATAATTTTATAGTA
Organism: Rhinolophus ferrumequinum; assembly: GCF_004115265.2. Lineage (NCBI taxonomy): Eukaryota > Metazoa > Chordata > Mammalia > Chiroptera > Rhinolophidae > Rhinolophus > Rhinolophus ferrumequinum. The sequence goes on along the minus strand of NC_046302.1, from coordinate 38,053,076 downwards.
ATAGCTAACTTTCATTGAATGCCTACTATATGCCAGGCACTGTACTATGCATTTAAATGGATTCATTTATTTAATCCTCTCAACAAACCTATGAGTTTGGTGGTATTATTAGCCCCAAATGACAAAGGTGAAAATGAGACACAAAGTAGGAAAGTGACTTGCCCCAGGTCACACGTCACAATAAGTGTCAAGATTGGATTACCACACAGACAGCCCAACCCTAGAGGCTGCTTTCTCAATCACTACCACCAACTGCCTCTTTGAAATTAACTGAGATCATACCGCATACCATCTACACATTTTGTCTATGTAGGTTATTTCGCTCATTCATTCACTTATGCATATATTTCCCTGCTACTTTAGTCCTCAAGGAATTTGAGAGCCTGTGTAATAGTGACAAGAGTCTAAGCTCTTTCAGGAGAAAAAGAGAATAGAAAAGAACTACTAAGATCATAGCTGTCAGTCTTGGAATGAATTAATTAATGTGGACTAATACATTCAGTTTTTGTTTTTGCCTTTGTTTTTTAATTTTATTGGGGAACAGTGTGTTTTCTCTAGGGCTCATCAGCTCCAGTCGTTTACCTTCAATCTAGTTGTGGAGGGCGCAGCTCAGCTCCAAGTCCAGAGCCATTTTCAATCTTTAGTCGCAGGGGGCACAGCCCTCCATCCCATGTGGGAATTGAACCGGCAACCTTGTTCCGAGCTCGCGCTCTAACCAACTTGAGCCATCTGGCCGCCCTACATTCAGTTTTAAAATAACTCCTTGACAGTCTTATCTGGTCAATACTGTAGAAATACTGAAGTAGGACCCTGACTACTGAGGTACCATCTTGGCTCCTTTTCCTGTTTGATATCAAGTCAATTCCCTACGGTGAGTGGACTCTACATATTTTTGGAGGCTAGAGCATTTGATATCCTAATTACTATTATCCCTATTACTGCCATATTTAGATTGCCAATAAGGCAATTGCTTTCTTCTTCCTCTCTATAGGAGCATGAAGGGCTGAGGAGATGATCCTGCTGCCGCCTTAGATTTATCTCCTAGAATCTCCTGTGCATCACATACTCAGCTCTCCCAACTCCTGAAATCCCATTTCCATAAAACCAGCCCAGCCCAGACACCACCCGTATCACCAGCACCTTTACCAACTCCCTCTATCCCATGGCCGCTACAGAAATTTCTATTAAGAATACTCTGCTCACAGACATTGTCCTATCGACATGTGCACCCCTTGGCCTCTCTGCAGTGTTACTACTGAATCATATCAGCGGTTCTCTCAACTTCTGTCCTAAGCCCTACAGGCCCAGGTCAAGCCCATCAGCATCATTGTTTGCATCTGATGCACCTGCAGGGCTGGGCCTGCAGCAGATGCTATTAGAAGTGGTGGACTAACCGGTAGCATCAGAGTGAGTTGCCCCTGCTTTGACTATTCTGTATACTCTGTTCCCTCCTGATGGAGCAGGTTACTATAAGGCAGCTGAATGGGGGATGGAGGCACGGATAACCTTCTCTGCACTGAGATGGCCACGTATGCTCAGACAAGTCACCTCTTCCAGAGTTAACATTACCGGCTTGGCCTCAGAGCATCCGTTATTCCACAGAATTTAATCACGTCTCCATATGAAAGGCCACCCAGAGCATTCTAAGGATTCCAAATAGCAGAAGGTGACCTGGCCATCAGGACCAGGGGCTCTGGAGTCCAACAGATCTGAATTTGGATCTGGTTCTGCCTCACTTCTGTAACCTCGCAGAGCCTCAGCGTTCTCCTGTGTCAAACACAGGTGATCCCTGATACTGCTGTGGACGGAAGACATGTTCAGACCTGAGGAGAACTTTCATGAGTTTACGTGAGCCAAACTGAGGACAATTGCCGGGAAGCACAATCTCAACAGATTAAGAAAATTCTCTGGAGAATGGCTGTTTTGCAGCTTATTTTATACATTAGAATCAAAGGAAGAGACATAAGGAGGGTTACATGAAATCCATTGGGGGTAGATTAATTGCCGCGATGGTCAGATATAGCTGAGTGAACATATCCGAAATTTTTACACATAAAAATAATGTCATTTATACACAAAGCAGCTCAAATTGTTATTATTAAATGCATAAAATAGTCAAAATATCAACTTTTTGTTTATTTTTGGATTTCTGACACATTTTGAAAAAAAAACCTTGAAATCAATTAACACAGCAAAAGAGCTAAGGGGGTGGGAGAAAGCAGAGCAGGAAAATCTCTGGGATTGGATAAAAAGTAAAATGGAGAGATGCATACTTCTCTTACATTGGTGGGTATAGGATAGTTAATAATTAACACTTTACAGCACATAGAGATGGTGTTCCGGGTACAAGATAACAGTGAGGGGTTCTATAGTCTGTCTGCTCTGGTGCTGGTGGGTTGTGCCTTCAGGGGTCCAGAAAAAGGAAGTACTCTGACATTCCAGGGCATGCTATCTTAGATGCAAAAAAGACAATAGACAGGCTGACTTAAGGTAAACATTGACCTTTGTCAAGGAAGCTACAGGCCAAGGATGTGACTACCTGCCATGATCCACTCTTAGTTAGGAATTACTATGTTCACACCATTCTATGTGGTTAATTTCAGTCTCTGAGTTTGTAGGGCCTGCCATGCTGGCCTCCCCCGAGTTTGTCACGTTTAGTATGTGGCCCCTTTTTTATCCACACTACCTTGTAGGATCTTGTGAGGAGTGAGGGTGAAATGAGTCAAATGTGTAAAGCTCTCAGGCCAGCTCTTGGCTTAGAAAACACTCTATAAAAAGGACCACTGTTCTGATGGCCGACACGCCAAGCCAGCACCTCCAACAGGCACAGACTCACACTGGTCAGTACAGTGGCACTGCCATCTCAACTGAGTCATTTTTCAAGAGCAACAGGTCATGTGGAACCAGAACAGAGCAGGACAGAAGGATGTCATGAACGTGGAGCCACGTGGTGGCTGAGGGTTGGTGAGGCAGAAAAAGGGTTAATAAAAGTGAGCCTGAAGGAAGACTGCCCAGGCCTGTATCCCCTCCCCAGGAACTGCCCAGGCTTTAGAAATAAATCAAGATGTCCAAACACCCTTAGAAAAAAGAAAGAAGACCCTAACCAGAGTAAGTTGGTTCTTGATGCCTACACAAACTGCTGGAACCTGTCCGTTATTTGAACTCTAGCCTCATTATAATACAATGAAAATAAAATGAACGTTAAGGCTTGCCCCCCACCCTGCGGGTTTTTCTGTAAGAAATGGGTAAGAGCATGCACAGAAAGAAAACTAATTATATAACCAACATATGCCAATCAAATGACCTCAGTCTATACGTCACATCTCCTGCTGTAAGGAACTGCACCTACCCTCTCCTATATCAGAAAAAGCTAACCTAAAGTGAGGTGCAGTTTTCTAAGACTCTGCCCCTGCAGCCCCTCCTGCCGCCCCCGCCGGTGTTTCTCTCCTTACTGCCTGGGACAGGCTGGCTTCTTTAAACACGGACAATGTCTGTCTGCCTGACCTTCAGTAAAACTTCCCTTGCTCTCCTCATTTCAGGTTGAGTCTGTGAATTCCTTCACCTTTTGCAAATGAACAGCGGTTAATTCCAACGACACAAGGGTGAGTGAGAGAGACGCCTCCCTCAGCTCCCTCCATTCTCTGGGATGGATAATCCAAGCTCCTCCATCTTGGGCTCCAAGTTCTTTCCAGCCACGGGATCCCCCTGACACCCCTTCTCTATGTAAAGTCTGTAACTTCTAATAAAAACTAGAAATAAAAGCAAAGGACAGCTTAAAATTTTTCAACAAGTATATATTATTGGTCTTTCATCTTTCAATGAAAAAAATAGCTCTATGACACAGCATCAGACCTTGGGGGACCTCCGGGGTAGGCGGGGTGAGGGCTCCTCTGACACCCCATTTAAACTAGCACGCCCACAGCCCATCACAGCATTGTTTGTTCCCTTCCCAACACTGGCCCTCCTGAGTACCTGTTGTGCGTATTCTTCTTTCTCATCCATCTGACACCCCAGACCATAGGACACGGGTTGTTCTGCTCTGCGGTACACGGATGTGAATGGAGGAAGTCCGTCTAAGCATCTGGGTGGGAAGACACAGAAACCTGAAAGGATGTCAAAACAAGGAAGTGGTGCAGGTGCCAAATAGGTGAGAGCTGGGAGGAGGGCAATTGGGGGATGCCTCACAGGCCCTGGAACCTGCCTGACTGTTGTTAAAAAGGAGGCAAAGAGCCAGTGCCTTGAAGGCAGAACTCACACCATCCTTCTTCTTAGCCCTCTTGATGTCTAGCACAAGACCTGGCAGATAAGACACATTCAACAAACAGGTGTGACTGAAGGAACAAGTCTGTGGAGAAGCTGACCTGGAGAGAAGGGAAAGGGGGCAAGAGGTGGAAACGCCCTGGGGGTGTTTGGAGGATGAACTACCCCAGAGCAAGGCTGCCTATGGCTGGACAGCAGAGGAGAGAGAAGGCCAGAAGGGAGGCGGGGGGCTGAATGGGAGTGTAAGGAGTCTGGGCTCATTTTTCAAGAACTAATGGGGAAGCAGGTGTGACGTGTTCTCACCTAGAGTTCTACTGAGTGTTGTGGTCAAGCCCAGCAGAAAGCAGTCCCTCCCTGGCCCACTGACAACCTGGGGAGAAAGGAAAGCATTGACTCTAGGCTGACCACGCTACAATGCAGGTGGAGCTCTGGGAGGGCGAAAACTGAAACTAAGGACTGCTGAAAGAGCAGAAAGAAAGCAAAGCACAGAAAAGAAGCGAAGGGCCCGCAGCCCTGGAGAACTTCCTCGTGGACACATTCCAAAGACATACTGTGATTTGGAAGAGACAACTCAAGGACTCTAAGGGCTCAGAGCAACTGAAACACCATCTTCATACAGAACGTCCCTGTCCTCCACCTTCCCCCGTCCAGTTCCGAAAACTGATTTTTAGGGAAGAACAACATCAGACGATCTGTGGTATAATCATAGATATAGATATAGATATGTAGTCTTTGTCCTCTGTTCCTGCCACAGAGCTCCCAAAACCCTTGTCATTTCCTGAGTGATGGGAGTGTCTTTTGTTATTCTTAAGAAACTTCTTTCCACTCTACCCACATTTATGCTAATGAGGTGACTCTTGGTGGACCCCCACTAGGTCCCCTAGGTAACTTCAGGATGAGGGTTGGTCACCAGAGGAACCCACCTCAAGATAAGAGGGTTGGAACTTTCATCCCCACTCTCCCTTCTGGGAAGGGGAGAGGGGCTGGAGATCGAGTTCAGTCATGCCTGGCCGGTGATTTCATTAATCATGTCTACAGAATGAAACCTCAATAAAAACCCCTAACTGATGGGCTTTGGAGAGTTTTCGGGTTGGTGAACACGTTGAGATGCTGGGAAAATAGCTCGCCCAGAGAGGGCATAGAAGCTCTGTGCTACTCCCTCTCTCCTATGTTTCTCTTCCATTTGACTGTTCCTGAGTTGCATCCTTTCTAATAAGCCAGCAATAACAAGTAAATTGCTTACCTGAGTTCTGCGAGTAATTCTAGCAAATGATCAAACTTGAGGAGGAATCATGGGAACCCCCGAATGTATAGTCTGAAGAGAATAGGTGTGGACAGCCTGGGGCCCCGCCTGTGGCTGGCATCTGAAGTGAGACACTATTGTGAAATGAGCCCTCAGTCTTTGGAGTCTCCGCTACCTCTAAGGAGTTAGTGTCAGAATTGAACTGAACTGTTGGACTCCAAGTTGTTGGAAGATTGATGTCTGGGGAAAAAACAACACACAGGATCCTAAAACTTTGGCTTTAAATAAATACGCTATATTCGATTTAAATAAACATGTTACATTAAGCAAGATCAGTCCCAGACCAAATCTCACTTCAGACTCCTCCTTCCCTGTGACCATGTCCACCTTTTCCCTTGGCAGTCAATGCTGCCATCATCCAGGACTCTGGAAGGTAGAGTGGATTGCTTTGCCTCTCCCAGTGGTACTGAAACATAAAGGAGTGCATCTGAGGAGGAAGGAGGAATTAACTTTCCTGGTGACATTTCAGGTACCAAATCCTGGGTGGGGAAAATAGTACGGGGTGGGGATCATCCCAAGATTCCTCATTTGCACATAGTAAGTGGCCACCTCCCACGTGTTAGAAGGGCCGAACAAAGTATGCATGACGTGCAGTTTCATTCGAAAGACATTTATTGGAAGCCTGCCCACCAAACACAAGGTGTGCTGTGTTAGGCCCTTGACGTGTGGTATTTCATTTATCTTCACGACAGTCATCAAGGGTAGGCAGGTTGTACAGAGAGGGAAACTGAGGCTTGGAGAAGACAATGCACCAGACCAAGGTCACATGAGCTAAAGGGGCAGAGGCCGGGTTCCCGGAAGAGAACACGTTCACCTCTCACAATAACACTACTGTCTGTTTAGGAACCATGTTACCGTAGGCAGAAGGAAGTGGGCCACGGGGAGAAAAGGGCGAGGAAAGGAAGGAAGAGGTAAGGGGAGGCAAAGGAAGGAGGAGATGAGGTCATTCTTAAGAAGAGGTGCAGCTACCAGACCGGCCAGAACTAGATTTCAGTGGCTGAGAGCAGACCCAGGATGCCCTCTTGTCACTCAAGGTGAACTTTAGTTTATCGTGATGGATTATAATATCAGCACTATGGGCAGGGAAAATCTCCACCCCTTGTGCCACCACGACACTTCTGACCTGAGCCAAATAAGGACAAAAATCCCTCCTCCCCACAGGAAGGAGTGGTCAGCAAAGACCAGCCTGGGGCTACCTATAATGTCACCCCTAAATCTTAAATATTTTGTGCCCTCATTCTAGTAAATTCTAAGCCTCTTTGTTCTACGGCGCAGTTGCTCTTCTGGCCTGCCGGCTCCCACCATTGCGGGAGTGTACTATCCTCTTTTCTTTTAATAAATTCACTGCTTGCTTGGTTTATTCAGTGTGTCCTTGAATTCCTTCCTGTGGTGAAAACCAAGAACCCGCTTTCCACAACAACAAGGCTCTATCTGGAAATAAATCGCAATAGTCCACAAGTGGAACACGGAAATCTCCAAAACAGAGACAGGGACATGGGAGAGGGAGAAATGAATTCCCAAGAGCAAGAAGGACTGTGGAAGAGGAGGCTTTCGACCAGCGTCTTGGATAAAGAACAGGGGATCCGAAGACAAGGTTGAAGAGAAAGGCATCCGAGCAAAGTCCAGCTTGAGTGCAGGGCACAGCAGAAGGGCCTGGAATAGGTGTTTTTCTCAAACAAGTTGATACATCAAGTGGTATGGTTTGGGCGGTCATCTCCCAACCCTCCAATTTTACCTTTTTGGTGATTAATAACAACATAACATTTGTACAGAGTTTACCTTGCACCTTCACAGTACGATTTCATTAGCCCCTCTAGACAGCCCTGAAAAGCAGTGAGGGTGGGTATTGTTAACATTTTGCAGGGATTATATGATGACACAAGGAGATTTGGAATAAATGCTGACTGAATGGATGACTTGCCCAAGGTCACCAGCACTACAGGGGAACGTCAGGAGCAGACCTTGCTCTGCCGTCTCCAATCGCAGACTCTTTTCACTACTGTACATACGTATCTGGGAAGCTGAGCGAGGACATTATGTGTGTGTGTTGGGGGGATGGGGAATTGGACTTGTTATTGTGTTTTATAACGTGCTGATCGTTTGAAAAAGGCTCTGGGCACGAGAACAATACAAGCATTCATCACAGGACTTCAGTAGACTGACAGCAGCAAACGTGACCTCAAATTAAAGGAAGTAGAGCATCTCATGTGACCCCTCTCTGGAGGAGTTAGTGCAAAGGCACCAGGCTTTGGGGAAGCAGGACGGGGTCCCCTAGAAGAAAGACAAAGCAGAGATTTACAGAACTGCTTTGGGGACAGGAGGCTGGAAGGGCCTCCACCTGCCAAGCAAGTAAGCCCCCGGGAGAGCAGGGGGCAACTTCCAAAAGGCTCACCTCCTCTTGAGGAACTTGTCATTTACTGGCAACCATGAGTAACCATCAGGCCAAGGAGAGGCCTTAGTGATTATCCTCTGATTTTGCAGAAGAAGGATATCTTTTTACTAATTTTACTTTTTGGAGAAAAGTGATTTGTAGAGCTGCTCTGGCTTTTAATCCTGCTAGTGGTTTCTGCCATGAAGCTTCAAGTCACCAGAAGGGCAAAAGGTCCTTCTTTTCCCAGGATTTCCACTTAAACTTCAGAAGCTTCAAAGCCTATCTTCTCAAATCCCCCCAACGTCAGGGATCGGGGGAGGACAACCATAAGCCAAATGTTTTCCCATTGCCACAGGCCTGTAGGACAGCTCACTTCCATTCTGGCGGGCCATGATCCTGTTGTATAATCATGTGCCCAGAAACCCCAAGTCAACGTTGTTGAAATGAAAGAGCCAGGAACACTGAGGAGAGAGCTTATCTTCCTGGGAGGCCCAAAAGAGATTGCCCCGGGCTACAGGGGGTGGGGTTGTACGGTCACTGCTAAGGCTACCCTGTCCCTGCACGTAAGCCTGCCAGGATCTAGAGGCAGAAAAGACCGTGACACTGAGGGCTCACCCCAGCCAGTCCCGGGAGCTCTGCAGAAGGACCCCAGCTGCTAAAGGGCTGCCTCTGCCCTACACATCTCTCTCTCCAAAACAGGGACTGTTTATATTTGTCTTGTCTCTCCCTTCCCATCACCGCCCTATTTCCCTTCCTCGCTCCTTTCTTTTGCTACATCTTTTTCTTCATGTTCCTCTCTTGTATTGTACCCCAGTTCACATCTTCTTGGTCCCCATTTTCACTCCAGCTGTGTGCTGATGTCACCTGCCGTGGGGCTTCCCTCCTGGGACACTGGGATTGACGGTCAAACCTGGAAGAGATGAGAAATGAACACCACCCAGGGTGACCCTTGGCCAACGGGGCGGGGCGGGAACTGGTAGATAAACATCCCACCTTCTGTCCCTCGGGTGGACAATTCTGCAGCCTGTGCAGCAGGGCTCCTCAGAGGTAAACATCAGGACCACGCCCCAGGTGGCATCCATGGAGAATAACCTAGTAGCTAGCGCAGGCACCCTGAAAATGGCTCACCCTCCTTCTTTGAACGGTTCTTCCAAGTCCCTCCCTCCTGTTTGTAGGGTACGCCCCAAAATCGACTGCCTATGGGCAAGCTCTCATCTCCGACTCTGTTTTGGGGGGAACCTAAAACCACAGTTCTCCTCTTTCCTCACCAGTCCCCACTGGGCTTTCCCTCTTCTCATCGCTGCTCTGTTCTCCTTTCAACAAGTTCTCCTCCCAGATTTACCTTAGAGACAGTGTGCCCCGGGCTGAACCAAGTGTGAGGGAGTCAGAGATTCCATCAGGACACTGTCCTTGGGAGCTTTGGTCTCCGCATTATTGAGGTAGAGGAGGCTAGCAGGACAGGCGAGAGGAGAGAGATTCGCAGTTTCTAAGAAGTCTTGGTTGGGGTACAGGTGACTAGGACCGGGGATGGGGAAACCTTCCCCGTTCCCCTCTTAGTTCTTCTGACTCATTGAATAATTCAAATGACAAATGGCAGATTAACAGGAGAAAATCAAGTTTTAATACGTGCACCCAGGCAATTCACATAAGCATGAAAATTCCAAAGACAGTAAGGCAAAATGAGATATACATCATTCAGAACTACGGAGGGGGAAGTAAGGCAACTCACAGGGAGGTGAAACAAGGGATACACAGAGCACTTTGGTCAAATGGGTCAGTGCTAGGTTCCTCCCCAGTAAACGAATCACACCCAGTTCGTATTAAAGTACGGTCATCTATGATGATAGCTCCCTTCCTGGAGCAAGTTCTTTGTCTAAATTCTTTTAGGCATTAAGGGGAGAGGTCAGTTTCTTCCTGAGCCTTGTTTGTTTTCAGCTTGAATAATCTGCCTGCCAGACTGGCACATCTTGGTGTGACTGGTTCTGAACCCCCCACACTAGTCAGGTCTGAGAGAGAGAGATCCATTGACATCCTGTTCCTCGTGGGCACATCATTCTCTGGAGGGAGGCCTGGTTCTGGCTGGAGGGGTCTTTCCCATCTCTGCACAGCCCTCCCCCCACCTTTCCCCATCCTACCTGGACTCATTTCCCTGATAGCTTTGTCTTCAGCCTCCCTAGGGTGTCTCTCCCTCCAGTAGGTACAACTTGACCTTGAGCAGCTGCTCCACTCTCGTCCTCATTGAGGGAACAATAGAACTTTCTTTCCTGGGGCCTTTAGTCTCTGGCAGGAAACACCCACCAGGTGAAGGATTCTCCTTCAGGAGCTAACCCAGGAGACCATGAGTCTAGAGAATGATAAAACACCAAACTGCCACATTCTAAGCACCAGGTGAGCGGAGGATGAAGTAAGTAAGTTCTGGGTCAGTTCAGGCCTCGGCGAAATTTCTGGGACAGAAGAGGAGGAGGAGGAGCAACGTTTCGGGGTCTAAACAAAGGATCCAGAATTCATTTGTACTGGATGATAACCAAGTCCTCCAACTCAAGTATGCAAGAAACATCCCTTCTTTATGTCCTGTAAATCAATTTAACATCTACTCTAAGCACACCCACCTCCCAGCAGGAAAGTCCACATCGGTCATTGCTGAAGCCTCATTTCCCTTCCCCACCCAGGACCCCCAGAACCCAAGTGTCTGGAAAGTTAGGGGGTGGGGAGGCGGGGCGGCGCGCGGTTTAGTCTTCCATCCCCACAGAGATGTCATTTTCCAAAGCCCGGTGGTGGGCAGTAGCTGGATTCTGTTTTCATGTCAAGTATGGGGAGCAGAAATTTTTGCCAAGGCTGGGATCCCCAAAGGTCTCCGACCTCACGAAAGTGGACTGGCCACCTCCATCATGGAAGGCTGTGCAGGGGTGAGGGCACCTGCACCTCTCTCTCCTTTAAGGACCTCATGATTTCCTCTCTCTCAAAGACCATCTCCCCTCCTTTCCCCTTTCCTTCCCCCACAACACACATGAAACTCAGTGAGTTTAGAGTTAGTTTTTCTAAGGACAGGAAGAGTCATTGACCTCTCAGGCTTCTTCTGCTTTTCATCAAGCCCTAATCCCTGAGACAAGGAATGACCAAACTGGCAGTCTATTTGAAATGGACGGGGTGGGTGGAATACTATGAGAAACACACAAATTAGTATGTCAAAACGTCATCCTGTCACTCATTCATTCTCCAGCTCTTTATAGACACTGTGGAGCCAAGCTCCACGCCAGAACTGGGGACACAGATGTGACCAGAGGAAGTTCTTCCAGGTGCAGTGCTCAAACTAGTCTGTCCTACTGGGGAAGACAGACATGACATCATCTAACATCAGGACTCCATGACAACATGATGAAAATATGTACCCAGAGACACAGAAGCTGAGACCAGGAAGCTGCAAACTTGGCTTGGACCCCAGAGAATACTCACCTAGGAGACTTCTGAGCCAAGACTTGGAGAATGAAGACAATTCTGCAACATAGAAAAGAAGAGGAAAGGCATTCTACGGAGACGTCACAGTGGAATCGAAGAGCCAAGCCACTCTCCAGGGAACAAGTGGGCCTCGAGGTAGACAGCTCATTTGGGAGTGCTGAGGGCAACAGTGAGAAAGGGAGTTAGAAAAAAGAACCGAATCCCCCAGGAGAACATATTTGTAACTTGGGCTGTGATCGTTTTCTCCTTTTTCCTTGCTGGGGTGGGAGTGGAGGTACAATAAATAACCGTCTCTCTTCTTCGCCTCAAATTCGAAACCGATTGAGAAATAAGACACAGGAAACAGGTGAACATTTAAATGTCAACTTCATGGTAGATAAAAGCTAGATTGGAAGACACAATGCAAAAATGCAGAGTCCCCATGGACTTTCTAATATGTCACGGCCACTGTAGACATTCACCCAGCTGCAGTCAGACCTGGACAACCTCAGCCTTGCCCTCCAAAAGCAGGTTTGCTATATGATGAACAGCCCAGAGTGTACCCCCTCTGTAGGCAGGCAAGTCCTAAAGAGAGTATGATATTCGTTCTCAAGTCCCCGAGAGAGTATTGTACTGGTTCACTAGGGCTGCCATAACAAAGTACCACAGACAGAGTGGACTAAACAACAGGACGGTATGTTCTCACAACTCTGGAGGCTGGAAGTCTGAGATCCATGTATCAGCAGATTGGGTTTCTGAGGCCTCTCTCCTTGGTTTACAGATGGCCTCCTTCCTACTGTGTCTTCACATGGTCGCCCTTCAGTCTGTGTAGTGTGTGCCCTAGCCTCCTATTATAAGTCATAGTGGATTAGGGTCCACCCTCACCAACCCGTTTTAACTTCATCACCTCTCTAAATGCCATTGTATCCAAAAACAGTCACATTCTGAGGTATGGAGAGCTTCAACATATAAATTTGGGGGGAACACAGTTCAGCCTATAGCAAATACGCAGCAGGTCTTAGCAGAGCACGCTCAGTTCCTTCCCTCAGACTCCCAGTCAGATAGGTCTTTCTTCCCAGGAGAGAGGCCTGAGTCTCCCGGAGTGGGGCTCAAATGCAGCCCCCTCCACAAGGAAACACAGGAGCACGATAAGAGGTTCCAGGTCACGCCCCACGTATACTCTGAGTAGTCACATTATTACTGTTTTCTGAAATAAAGGGCTACCGCACACTTATGCAGAAATCAAACTTTCCAAAGCACTTTCATATCCATAAAACAAACCATAGAAAGAAAGATACAGGAGTTTTCAGAAATCACCTAATCTGTTCTTTCTTACAGAGGAAAGAATCCAGGGCTAGGGTTTTAAGAGACCAGCCAAGGGCCACACAATTAGTTAGTGGTCACCTGTCTTTCAACCCTATCAAATGTCCCAAGTTCATTTGACTTTAAGGTCCCCAAAACAAAACGTTCTTCCGTCTCATCTTCTCTGTAGGACCTACCTATCCTGAAGACCAGCACAGCCATTTGAAAAGGGACTTGAAAGAAAAGAGATTCAGAGCTAACTGCTCTGAATGGAACTTAAGTTGCTTGGTTTAAGTGTATTTGTTTATAATCGTGTTCCCCAGTGTTCAGCATAGGGTCTAATCCACAGTAGGTATTTAATTCATGTTAGCTATACACGTGCATGCAGAGCCAGAAGATTGGAAACAGGAAACGTCATGTTTTCGGAAGTGGATGAAGGATTTTTCAAACAATGGAGCCACGAACAGGAGCCATTGATCTGACGCCCCTGCTGGGCCTGTACTCTGGCACCTCTCCTTATTCTCCAGGGATCTTTTTAAGGTCATGTTGGGATCTTTCCTCTCCTCCACCTCTATATCAAATTTGTTTCCAAGTTCTTTCCTATCTCCTTCTTTCCCATCTCTGTTGCCACGTCTTGGCCTAGACCCTTATCACTTCATGCTGGTCTGGACTCACGTGTCTGGCAGCGCTGAGCACGGAGGCCGAGGAGGCAGCAAGGAGGCTATCTCAGCCGATCAGGCTGCAGTTGGACACTTGTTTTGACCCCCTCCCCCTCCACAGCCTGTGTCTTCCTCCTTATCACGCCCCCCATATGGACCCTCGCGCCGCCTCCTTTCAACCAGCTCCCAGCTCCTTACTCAGCCAGTCCTACTCCCCACCCTTTTGAACTTTCTCTACCACCCCACCCAAGCCTACCCCTCCTCCCAACCCCTACTTCAGGTTTCAATTAACTAGCTGCCCATAGAAAGATTCCAACAAATTTATTCTCCCTGAAATAGAAGTGACCCATAACAAGACTTAATGAGATCATCCCCCAAGGAATTTAATAAGGGACAATTGCTCCAGCCAGTAGAATGAGAGTGTCAGCTGTGTCTCAGGGAGCATTTGGGGGAGGAAGGCAGCAATCTGATGCTGCATCTCTGGGAAGCCTTGGCGGACTGAGGCCTCTGCGACAGGCAGCAGGGCTGTGGAAAGCAGGGAGAGTGGCAGATCGGCCTGGTGGGAGAATACAGAAGCACAACCCTCTTCAGAAGTTTACCAAGAGCTCACAGGAAACCTGATAGTCTCCCTGACTCAGCTTCCCATGAGTTTCCCAGGTTAGTTCCTGAGGTCACCAGCTTTAGGTGTCTCAAGGTGAAGATTGCTGAGAATGGACTCTTTGCCCCCTCCTAAACTGGCAGAGATGGGGGCGGGTGCCCACTGTGGTAGAGCTTTCCTTACAGTCTCCCTTACAGAGCAGGGAAAAGAGGATGCTTGTTTTTCCTGCTTTTGAAAGCTGATCGCCTCTGCAGCCAGGACCAGTGCCAGCTGTGGTCAGCGTCCAGCCTGGCAGATGGGTCATCGAGGACTCAGGGTGACTCCTCAGCTGTCTGCACTTTTCTCTGCCTGTGCACCAGCTGCCTCAACCGTACATCTCCTCGGCACTCACAGCCCCCAGCCCTGCATCTTCTCACCCACTACAGAACCATTCTCCCTTCTCTCAACACCAAATCACCCAGCACCTGCCTCATCCAGAGAGTCTCCAAAAGTCAGAGCTGGAAAGACTCCTTTGTGCCACCTAATCTGACCATCTCCCCAATTTACAGATGAGCCACTGGAGCCCAGGGAGGGTACGGGACGTCTGTAATGTACTACTTCTCTATGTTACTTAACCAATGACCACAGTCTGCTGGATTAAAACAACACACACCTATTATCTCAGTTTTCATAGGTCAGGAGTCTGACCTTGGCTTGATTGGATCCCCTGTTCCAGGGTTTCGCCAGGCTGAAATCAAGATATCAGCTGGGGCTGCCATCTCATCAGAGGCTCAAATAGGGAAAGGTCTGCTTCCAAGCTCCCTCAGGCTGTTGGCAAAATTCACATTCTCACGGTTGCAGGACTGATGTCCCCAATTTCCTTGCTAGTGGTTAGTGGTATGCCCTCAGTGACTAAAGGCTGCGCAGTTCCTTGCCAAATAACTCTCTCCACAGGCCTGCTCACAGCATGGCAACTACTTCCAAGCCAACAGTTGTGAATCTTCGACCTCAGGGAGGGCCCAGTCCTTCTTTTAAGGCTTTTCCCTGATTAAGTCAGGCCCACCCAGGATAATCTCCCTTTTGATTAAATAAAAATCAACTGATTTGAGATCTTGCATCTTTCAAATCTCTTCACCTTTGCCATGTTCTATGAGTTAGAAGCAAGTCAAGGTCCTGCCCACACTCCAACGGAGGGGATTATATGGAGCACAAATAATGCAGGAGATATGACTCCTCAGGCCATGCTAGGGTTTGTCTACCACATCTCACATCACACAGCAGCGATAAGACATAGAACTTAGATTTCATATAGAAACGGGTCCCAGGGGCCAGCTATGTTTCAGGATTCAGAATGTTCCAGATTTAGAAGACAATCAGGTGCTTACACCACAGACTCACAACACCTGCAGTGGAGTCTGGACAGCACCCTGTAATCAGTGAAATATATTTGAGTAGTCACGCCAAGCTATTAGCTGCATGGTGGTTCAGATGAGGTTTGCCACCAAATGAATTCAGGTCAGAGTAGGTTTTGACAAATAAATTATGGAAGACCTTTGGCTTTTTAGAGCTCTGGGGGCTTTGGAAATTTCAGGAAGGGAGTGTGGACATGTAACACCTACCACTCGTTGAGTGCTTGCCCTACACAAGACTCGGGCTAAGTCTGGGGCATCCTCCCAACCCAGTGGAAGGAGGATATTTTTGAGATATTAATCATTTTCCTTCTTCTCCTTCAAGTGGGCTCTGCATTCGTTGATGTGGGGTGGGGGGAGAGGATGGGGAATGAAAGAGCCTGGAAGTCTTTCTTGCTTATGTGTTCCAGAAGCAGCTCAAGCCTCAGCTTGGGAAAGAGGTATGGGGCTTTGACAATACACTCTGGACAAGCAAAAAAAAACAAAACAAAACCAGATCAAAACAAAACAAAAACTAGAAATAGATCCCTCACCCTAGGCTTGGGAGAGGAGTGAGATGGGATGGGGGTCCTGGAACCCACTGACGCTGGCAGGCCCCCATAGGTGGTGGCTGCACACTGCGTCTAGAGAAGCTGGAGTTTAGGTGGCCTCAGTAGGCTTTACCTGAAACGGAGGGCAGGGGCGGCCTGCTGGGACACTGGCTCGCGGCTGTCCTTACTGTTTTCTCATGTTGTGCAAGTGAAGCCTCTCTTTGTAGCCAGAGTAAGCCTAGTTTCCTCCCGCCCAGTGCAGAGCTGGTTGTTGAATAGGGGCAGTGCTCACTGAATGCTCGCCGAGTGACTCTCTTCAGTGAGGACTTGAAAGGTGGTAGGAACTTCCCACCACCTCTAGTGGTTCCTGTGCAGTTAACTTCCTCTGAAATGTTTGGTCTGGGAGACCCTCTGATCAATTTCATTATGGGCAGTCAGGCATTATGACATCATCCTCCATTCAAAGCACCAGAGCCTCGCGATAACGTGGTGTAATCCCTAGGCTTGAAGTGGGAGTGTTTGGGTACTAGTCTGTGCCCCAAGTGGAGTGAATCCCACCAGGTGATCTGACTCTGGCCCCAGAACCCCAGAGATAGCCTTTCCGGGAATGGGTTTGTCCTTTTTTTTTTTTTTCCCCTCTGAAAGTATTTTTTAAATATGACCGCCCTCTGGTGGCTAAAATTATATATGTAAATACTCCATGCCCTTCAAACACGATCCAGTCAAGTGATTCCATGTCGCAGGAATGAGAGAGTTGCTGGATCAGGTTACCGAGTTTGTCTGGCGGGGTGGGAGGTAATACCTCCTTTCTGAGTTTGTTGGCACAAAAAAGCAGACTTTAGGTAGTTAACTGGATCTGGCTCAATCTGGCTGTAAACGTCACGAGGGCTGGGAACTACTTCTTCTGGCCCAATGTTTTCTCCTAGTGCATAGCAGACTGTCTGGCACACAGTAAGTGTTCGAAATATTTAGGGAATGAATGGATGGACTGCAGGCATGCCTCAAAAGGAACAACCACAACCTCTTTCATTTTTACCTTACTTTGCTGCCTCTTCCTACACACTAAAAAGGCATTTGAAAAATTTCACTATCTAGTATTTTATTTTGAAACTCAGTAAAATTGGAAGAGAGACTTCCTTGACACGATAAAGTAATAACTCTGAAACCAGGATTAAAGTTTAAAACCCTGTTAGTGGAAGAATTTCCACTCAACTCAGGAACCCAACAGGGGGTTTCTTTGGCAGATTGTATTTTCCAAAGGTGGCCACCTTTTCAAAGATGGTATCTCCCATCCCACCTGCTCTTCTTAGACTGTAATCCTGACAATCCAAATCTGCCCACTGGGTGGGGAATCTATGTCCCTTTCTCTTGATTCTGTGGGTATACTTTTGTGACTGCTTCAGTTGATATGATGGAAGTGATAGATGCTTTGTGACTTTTGTTCTTTCTTAAAGTATTTTTTTAAGGGGAACAGGACTTTTATTGGGGAACAGTGTGTACTTCCAGGATTTTTTCCAAGTCAACTTGTTGTCCTTTCAATCATAATTGTGGAGGGCGCCATTCAGCTCCAGGTCCAGTTGCCGTTGTTAGTTGCAGGGGGTGCAGCTCACCATCCCTTGTGGGAGTCGAACCGGCAACCTTGTGGTTGAGAGCCCACTGGCCCATGTGGGAATCGAACCGGCAGCCTTAGGCGTTAGGAGCTCCAACCGCCTGAGACACTGGGCCGGCCCTGCTTTGTGACTTTTAAGGTTAGATCATGAAAATGCTATACACTTCTGCCTTGCTCTGTTGAGATGTTCATTCTTAAAAGCCAGCCACCATGTTAGAAAGAAGCCCAAACCAGCCATCATGGAGAGACCACTCAGAGGGGTCATGTGTAAGTGTTTTACCCAGAGGCTGATAGCCAGAGACTCCAGTCAACAGCCAGCAAAAACTGCCTGACACGTAAGTGAAGACATCTCCTGACAACTTTACCTCTCAGCTGTTGAATCTTCTCCAGCCTTTAAATCTTCCCAATTTGAGGCACCAGATAGTAAGGAGCAAAGTAAGTCATGTCCCCTGTGCCCTGTCCAGATTTCTCACCCCCAAAATCCATGATGCTTTTATGCCTGTTTTGGGGTAATTTGATGCACAGCAATAATGACTAAAATATTTACTGTGTACCACCATTCCTACATGGGTATTTCCATAATATGATAATACCTCTTGGGGGGAAAAAATTAGAAGAACTAAAATTGATAAGGAGGAAGTAAATCATTTTTTGCATGTGAAGTATTACATACGTGGAAATGCCAAGAGAATCAACCGAAAGCATATTAGAACGATAACGGAAGTCAGTAAGCAGCTGGGTTCAAAATTTAATTTCTTTCCATTGTTTCCACTCCGAGCTGCGACTCCCCTTGTGAAGATAACCACAACATGGCTGCTCGCAATCGGAATTCTCATTTAGAGACACCGTCAGTGAAGAGTACACACTGGTTGCCAGTTTAGCAAATAAAAATACAAGATGCCCAGTTACATTTGAATTCCAGGTAAATAGCAAAAAAAGTTTTCGTCTAACTATGTCCCATGAGTTCTATTAGTTAGAAGGAAGTCAGTAAGCTCAGCCCACACTGAAGGTGAGGGGTGCAGACAAAGAGGCTACTAGAAGGCAGGGGTCATTGGGGGCCATCTTAGAGGCCTCCCATCACACCCCCCTTCCTAACTTTTCCTGAGAAAGCCGTTGTATTCCAAATAGATACTGCTGCTCCTTTCCAGAATTTCTTTCTTGGACAATGATTTTATTCGGAAGAGCCAAAGGTTTAAAGGTCTTCCCACTAGGTTTTCGTCTACCTCGTGTCAAATTGAATGGATGTGTTTGTTGCCTGCTTCCCACGTGAATAATAAACGGGGAGATGAAAGATGAATTATAGTGTTTGCACTTTATATGTCCACAGCGTTGCTGAGGTCTGTAAGTTATAAATATCTGTCTGATGGAAAGCAGGGTGGTGGGATGACATTTACTTCCTATAAAAGGAGGTGGACTGGAGTGGTAAACTTCAGACCAGGTGGGGTGGTACAGAGAAAACCGTGTTATAAAGTATAAATGTGGGGCTATATGGGTGGATTACTTCTCTTGCTGAGAACTAGAAAGGCTAGAAAAATGAAAAAAGAAGATTCTGTGTGAAGGCATCGGAGAGTCACATAGGCAGGCAGCACTAGAGGAGCCAAGATTCCAGAGAGAAGGGAAACTCTAGATGCTGAGTCTCTTTCCCCTGCCAGGAATGTGCTGAATCATAAGTAGTGTGCGACAGGGAAGCTGAAAAGCTGAGTGAAATGGTGCCAAGAAGTGGGAATCTGAGCAAAGGTTTGGTGGTCTCACTGGGCTGGGAAGGAAAAATCTGGAGTTTTGGACAATCAAAGCAAGTCAGAGATGCCAAGATCCCAGAAAGGAAGCTCAGAGAAGTGAACTCAACAGCCTGAATTGTTTTTTCTCCTTACTCAACAGCCTGATTTTTTTTTTTTCCTCCTTAAAGCGCTCTTCCATTTGTAAGTAGCACAGGTCAAGAGGTAGAGGACTGAGTCCAGAAACTAGCATTCTCATAGTGTTGGGGAGATAAACCTGTGTGTGTGTGGCAGGGGGGTTAGGGGGGGCGAGGAAGAGCCAGGAGTGCAGTTTCGAGGCTCTCGGCCTCATGTGGAAAGGTGCTGGCTCAGGTAGTAAATCGGCCATCAACTGTGATTGGATTGGCCATCAGCTGTAACCAGTGAGCCATTGGCCACTAATATAACTGCCGTGGCTACGCTAGCAGAAACATGGGGGCTAGCCAGAAGATGGTGGCTGAGCTAGCACAGATTGCAGTTAGCACGGACAGTGTGGCTCCTGCTTCCTGTGTCTCCAACCCAGCCGCCAGCAAGACTATAGTGGTGTGACTCCTCTATCTATGGCTCTGTGGGTGTTCCTTTTTGGCCTCACCATGTCCTGTGCTCTTATGTGGGGAGCGGGACCAGAGACCCCACATGACACCCTGCATGACAGTGTGTGCGTGTATATATATATATATATATATGCACACACACATGTTATAAAACATATATACATATATATACATATATAATATATATATGTATATATAATATATAATATATATTATATAATATATATATAATATATATATAAAATATATACATATATATTATATAATATATATATAAAATGGAAAGTATAAATTGAAAAAATACAATAACTGAACTTAAGAATACAATACTGTACAAACAGCACATTAACCAGAACAAGATTAGTGATCTGGAAGATAGGTCCGTAAAAATATCCAGACTGAAGGAGAGAAAAAAGATGGAAAAACAATTGAAGGAGAAAAAGGATGGAAAACACAGAAAAGAAAATAAGAGATATATGGGACACAGCGAGAAAGCCTACCGTCTAGGTAATTGGGAGTACCGAAAGGCAGGAGAGAATGGAGCGGAAGCAATACTTGGAGCTATAATGGCTGAACTTTCCCAAATAGATGAAAAATATCAACCCACTAATACAAGAAGTTTTATGAACTTAAGAGAAGTTCAAAGAAAAACATACCTAGAACCTCATAAAATTGCTGAAAACCAGGGATTAAAAAGCAATCTTAAAAGCGGCCACAGGAAAAATACACGTTACTTTCAGATGAACAGTGTTAAGATGGAGGGGTGACTTCTCAGTAGAAATGACGTGTGGGGGCAGACTCTTAGGGTGATCCCCATGATCCCTGCCTCCTGGTGCTCACACCCCTATGTAATCCACCTCTGAGTGTTGGGCAGGGCCTGTGCCTTGCTTCTAACCAATAGAATAAGGCCAAGGTGACGATATGTACATGATTGAGTGTGTGTACGTGAATTATGAGATTACATGATTATGTTAATAAGATCATGGTGCCCATTCTACTGGAGTCTCACTTCCCCTGCTGGCTTTGGGAAGTGAGTGACTGTTGGGGAATCTCATCTGGCAGGGGGACTGCAGGTGGTTACTGGGAGATAAGGGCAGCGTCAGCTGACAGCTCTCAAGAAACTGAAGCCCTTAGTCCTACCACCTCAAGGGACTAATTTCAGCAACAAACTAAATGAACTTGGAGACAGATCCTTTTCTAGTTAAGGCCCAGATGAGAACTCAGTCCCAACCAACACCTTAATTACAGCCTTGTCCAGGACCCAGCTAGGCTGTATCCAGACGCCTGACTCTCAGAAACTGTGAGATAATAAATGTGTTTTGTTCTAAGATGTGAAGTTTGTGGTAATACTGTTACACAGTGCTAGAAAACTAATACAGGACGGAAGTTAGAAAATACCTGAATTCTGTATTTAAAGTGCTAAAAGAAAATAACTGCCAACCTGTAACTATAAACCCAGTGAAAACAGCTTTAAGAATGAAGATGGGGGGCGGGAGGGTGGAGCTGGCTGAGAAAGGGGAAGGGATTAAGAAGTACAAATTGGTGGCTACAAAATAGTCATGGGGATGCAAAGCAAAGCATAGAGAATACAGTCAATAATGTTGCAACAACTATGTATAGTGCCAAGCGGGTACTAGACTAATCGGAGGGATCACTGCAAAATTATATAAATGTCTAACCACTATGCTGTACATCTGAAACTAATATAAAGTAATACTGAATGTCAACTGTGCCTGAAAAACACATAATTTTAAAAAAAGAATGAAGGTGAAAACCAAAAAGGTAAAGATTAATAAATTGGATGTTAACATTAATTCTGTTCACAAAAGATGCTATTTTAAAAGAGTAAAATGTCAAGCCATAGAATGAGAAATTTGCAATACTTATAGCTGATCAAGACCTCATAACCAGAATATACTGGGGGTGCCAAAAAAATGTATACACATGACTTGTATTCACCTTTTGTTATCGGTATAAGTATTACAATTTTTATATAGTTTTTTCCTTTCTTAAAATGGGTATACAATTTTTTGGCACTTTCTGTATAAAGAACTCTTATAAATCCACAAGAAAAAGGCAAACAGCCTAACAGAAAAATGTACAAAAAGACTAAATACGTAACTCACAAAATAAGGTACCCAAATAGTTAACAAGCATGTGAAAATCTTCTCAATCTCATTAGTCTTCAAGAAACTACAAATTGAGGGCGGCTTAGTTGGTTACAGCAAGTGCTCTTAACAACAAGGTTGCTGGTTCGATTCCCACTATGGGAGGGGGGCTGTGCCCCCAGTAACTAGATTGGAAACAGTGACTGGACTTGGAGCTGAGCTGCACACGATTTGACTTGTAGCTGACTGGAAAAAACACACTACCCAATAAAATTTAAAAAACAAAAACAAAAAACTGCAAGTGGAACACTACTGACAGTGACAAAATGACTTAAAAATATTTTTATTGACAAAACCAGGTATTTATGAAGATGTGGAGCAACTGGAACTTCACCCACAGCTCGTAAAGAGCGTAATACAATCATTTTAGAAAACATTTTGGCAGTATTTTCTAAATTTAAATGTACCAGCAGTTTTAGTCCTAGGTATATACTTCACATAAATGCACACACATGCGCACCAAAAGACATGTATGAGAATGTACATAGCATTAGGTTCTTTATTCATAGAACGTCAAATGGAAGCAATACAAATGTCCATCAACAGTAGAATGGATAAATAAAATAATGAAGTATTCTAAAGTAGGCCACAACTGACATTTTGGACTAAGTAATTCTCTGTTGGGAAGGGCTGATCTGTGACTTGTGGGATATTTAACAGCACCTCTGGTCTTTACCACTAGATGACAGTAGCACTCCCTTAGCTGTGTCACCTAAAAATGTCTCCAGAGGTTGCTAAATGACTCCTGGGAGGCTTAAATCTGAACCCCTCCATGTTGAGACTCACTGCTCTAAAGCAATCAAAGTAAACAAAATTCTGCTACATGCCACTCTGTAGACAAATCTCAATTAGGTAATGAATATCGTGTGAAAACAGCTAGACACATAAGAGTACACGCTGTATGGTTTCATCTAAATGAAGTTCTAAAGTAGGGTAAATCAATCTATGGGATAGACGTTGGGATTTTTATTACTTTTGGGAGAGTAATGACTGGGAGGGGGCATATGGAAGGTGGTCTCTTGGAGATAGATTTAGATATATAGATATTGATATACAGACATATCTATCCATATCTGCGTCTGTGTCTCCTAATTTGGGCGATGATCATACTCGTAGGTATGTTCACTTTGCAAAAATGCATCAAGTTACACCCTTATGATTTTGCTGTGTGTGCTCTACTTCAAAAAAAGTTACTTAAGAACATACACTTGTAAACCTAGAGATGATGAGACACATAATGCTAGAATATGAAGCAAATGTTTTAAAAAGTTACTTTAAAAATACAACCTGAAGGGAGTCCAACATCTCATATTGGAAGAGAAAGAAAAACTGAACTGTTAGAATAAAAAAATAAAAAGGCAGAAAGATGTGGCAAAAGATGAATAAAAAGAAGGAAAATCTTAACTTACACCAATTGATACTCAAAAAAAAGGAAAATCTTATTTTCACAAAGAACAGAAATGGAAGCTAAAAGAAAATTCAGGACTGGAAGGTAAAAGGATTTCTACTGGGGTGGGGACATCCAGTTACTCACTTGTTAATCCTGCCTTCCATTCTTCCTTAACTAACAGAACCCCACATCTATTCTGTGCAACGTGCCCATGAAAATGCTACATTTTCCAGTCCCCCTGGCAGCTGGGGTTGTCCAAAGTGACATGGACGTGAAAGCTGGTGCTGCCAGCAGCCAACATGTGACTATGAGGTGACCTTGTGGATATAAACCAGTGCTAAAACATAGTGGACCACAAAGAAGGAACTGTAGTCCTTAATGACCATGGAGGTCCCCATCTCCACTCTGGACTGCCTGCTTCTGGCATTTTATATGAAACAAAGATAAACATCTCTTTTGTTTAAGCCACATTTTTGTTTTTGTCATATGCAGCTAAATGCAGTTCAAAACTCATACAATGACCAGAGGGATCTGCTGGCCCAGTCGAGGGCATTCAGTATTACAAACTGGGGCTAATGAGCCTTAGCAGCAATAGAGTCGTGGTCCCCAACTAAGAAACAGGGGATGAAACAGGGACACTTACCAAGAAGGATCCAGAACCTATATAATATACACACAAGAAAATCTGTTGGCTGAGTATGTATCATGTGTCACACATACATGATAATTTTCAAGTATTTGTAGATGCTGTTTTGATGAATAAATTGACATAAAAATGGTGTTAATATCTGAATTCATATTAGCTTTTTGTTATTGCACGTTTTCTCAATCATTGGATACTAATCGCACAACTTTAATGGGGTGGGAATATCTGATAATTTTTGATGTTTAAAAAATATTTTGGAGACCATCTGAATGTCATGAAGTATAACATGTGTATTTCTACGTGTTGAAATACTCCACAGTGTTAAAAAGAATATAAAAATATGTGTAAATGTTGAATGTGCATAGATATCTAGGAGGATTCACTCTAATGATACTAGTTACTCTTGGGGAGTAGAACTGGGAACGGGGTAGGAAAGAGTTTAGATTTTCAAATTTCATATACTTTTGAATTGTTGTGATTATTTACAATAAGCAGATATTACCTTTGTGGTTAAAAGTAGTTTGGAGTTTTGGAGGTCGGGGGATTAAAGACTTTTCTTTTTTTTTTTCCAGGAACTTCGGCATCCTCAGCCTGTAGTTAAAGGCTAACTCAGTCAGTGGCTGAGTGTGACAGTCATTTTACTTCTTTGGGCCTCAGTTTTGTCATCTATAAAACTAAAATGGGAATGTACAGTCCTTTCCAGTCTGATATTATGTAAACTTATAAACT
Source organism: Rhinolophus ferrumequinum (assembly GCF_004115265.2). Taxonomy (NCBI): domain Eukaryota; kingdom Metazoa; phylum Chordata; class Mammalia; order Chiroptera; family Rhinolophidae; genus Rhinolophus; species Rhinolophus ferrumequinum. Next base: position 38,028,380 of record NC_046302.1, on the reverse strand, counting down.
GACTCTTTGAGATTGAGGGGAAATTCTTATTTATTTTTGTGGCCCCACTACGTAACATACAGTATTTAATACATAATAAGTAGATGAATGAGTGATAAGGGAGACAGAGCAACTATTGTGGCCACTTGACGCCTGCAAGTTTACATGATGGCTTTATCGTCACATTGCTAAGTAATGTAAGAGCTACGTTTCATGCTCAGTGTCTGAACATGCTTTAGAAAATCTGGATCCTGGAGGCAGACAGAGCAAGTCTTTCTCCCAATGCAGTGGAGGCTGTCAGCCCACAATGGCTGCTGCAGAATTCAGAGAAAACTGTTAAATGTGAGAGCTGGGCACTGAAGATAAAACGAAAAATATATACCTGCACAATAGGAGAGGAAGCTGTGCTGAGATTAGAAGTGGTCCGGGCACTGTGGTACTAAATAAAGCTGGCAGAGTGGCCTCTCTGAGTGGTGTCTCATCAAAGCCGGGATATAAACAGCCCAGGCACAGGGTCACAGACAGGCTATGGTGAGCCACCTGTCACATGCTCCTGGGATAATGCACAGGAGAAAGGTCCGCTGGCAACCAAACAGGCTCCAAGGACGTCCACACACAATCCTCAGCCTCCTCTTAAAATAGCTTCCGATGCATTTTGGTGAGGAACGTATTTTCATTCATGCTGCACTTCTTACCCAGTATCCAGCTTCATTCACATGCTTCCCGATTGTGGAAGCTAACCCCATTCTGCTGGTAACTCTGAGCCCCTGGCTAGGGCCTGAGGTCTTAACTTAGTGCAGACAAAGGCAAATCTGTTGACAGTACTGCCCCTTTCACAGGGCAGAACGTTGGGCAGAGGGCAGTGACCCTTCACGGCTTGGACCTCAAAACGTTCCTAGGTTTCTGCCTCCCTGGCTGGTCTAGTTCAGACAGTTGAACTGGGAGGGAAGTTTCATAGACTTAGAAATGGGGGTCTAATGAAACAGTAAAAACAAAATGGTCAAAAGCAGGTATCAAAAGCTGGTTTAACGTAGACCCAACTACACAAAACGTTGATTCTGGATTAGAAAAACAATTGTCATGAAGCACATTATGAGACAATTGGAGAAATCTGAGTATGGACTATATATTAGATAATATTTAATCAATGTTAAATTTCCTGAATTTGATCATGTTACTATGATCAAGTGAGACTCTGTTCTTAGAAGATAAATGCAGAAGTATTTAGGGGCGAAACAGTGGTTCTCTCCAGATAGACATGAAGTCCAAGTGTCAGAATTAGAGACAAAAAGAGAGGGCCCCTCGTACCCCGCCCTCACATGTGCATATATTTTGATGTTTCCAGGAAATATGCAGGTTAGAGACCTAGGAGTGGTAGTAGAGCAAAAAGGTTTAACTCTGAGCTGCCTTAGGTGTTTGTTTAGCCACTCCACACCCTTCCTGGCACATCAAGGCAAACAAAGTCAGCTTGAGCTGTTGCCCGACTCCTCCACAATCTATTCCTTCTCTTTGCTCTCTTGTCCCAGGTTTTTTGGCTTTCTAGGCCAGAACTTTTTTTTAACCCCAAATTTTGTTGGAACAAATAACCAAAGGTGATTCACTTTAGATTCTGGACTAGAGAATATTAATAAAAACACTATTATCTATATATTTAAAAATTTAGATGACACAGCAAATTCCCTAGTTTTTTTTCAAAGAACCAACTTTTGGCTTTGTGGATCTTCTCCAATGTATCTATTTTCTGTTTCATTAATTTTGCTCTTATCTTCGTTATTTCTTCCTGCTTGCTTCTTTGGGTTTACGTATTTTGCTCTTCCTAACTTCCTGGGATGAATGCTCTCACTTCAGTAACTTCATCCCTTTTTTTTTTAAAGATTTTATTGGGGAAGGGGAACAGGACTTTATTGGGGAACAGTGTGTACTTCCAGAACTTTTTTCCAAGTCAAGTTGTTATCCTTTCAGTCTTAGTTGTGATGGACGTAGCTCAGCTCCAGGTCCAGTTGCCGTTGCTAGTTGCAGGGGGCGCAGCCCACCATCCCTTGCAGGACTCGAGGAGTTGAACTGGCAACTTTGTGGTTGAGAGCCCACTGGCCCATGTGGGAATTGAACCGGCAGCCTTCGGCGTTAGGAAGACGGAGCTCCAACCGCCTGAGCCACCGGGACAGCCCATAACTTCATCTTTTAATAAAAACAGTTCTACCTCTTCTTTGTTCATCGGCAGACCTCTTCTTCAACAGCTTTATTGATATAATTTACGTACCATAAAATTCACCCATTTGAAGTGTATAATTCAATGGTTTTCAATACATTCACAAACACGTGCAACCTTACCTCAAAGAACTCTGTATCCTTCACCTATCACCCCCACCCCTCAACCCCCTCGCCGTAACCAACCAATTTGCTTTCCATCTGGACATTTCATATGAATGAAATCCTGTAATACATGATCTTTTGTGATTGGCTTCTTTCACTTGGCATAATGATTTCAAAATTCATCCATATTGGAGTTTGTATCAGTACTTCATTCCTTTTTATAGCTAAATAATATCCCACTGTGTGGATATGCCATGTTTTGCTTATTCATTCATCAGTTGATAGACATTTGGGCTGTTATGAATAACGCAGCTGTAAACATTCATGTGTAAGTTTTTGTGTGGACATGTGCTTTCATTTCTCTTGGGTATTATATACCTAGTGGTTGAATTGCTGGGTTACATGGTAACTCTAATGTTGAATCACTTGAGAGCCTGCCAAACTGTTTTCCAAAGCAACTGCACCATTCTACATTCCTACTATTAGTGTATGAGGGTTCCAATTTATCCACATCCTCGTCGACACTTACTATTATCTGTTTCTTTTATTCTAGTTACCTTACTGGTTATGAGGTAGTATCTCATTCTGGTTTTGATTTTTATTTCCCTAATAACTAATGATGTCAAACATCTTTTCATATGCTTACTGGGCATCTGCATATCTTCATTGGGAAAATGACTATTCAAATCCCTTACACATTTTTAAATTGAGTTATTTGCCTTTTATTATTGAGTTGTAAAAGTTTTTATATTCTGGATACAAGTCCCTTATCAGATACATGATTTGTAAATATTTCCCCCCATTCTGTGGACTGTCTATTCACTTTCTTATGGTGTCTTTTGAAGCACAAAAATTTTTAAGTTTCATGAAATCCAATTAATCTATGTTTTCTTTTGCTGCTTGTGCTTTTGGTACCATATCTAAGAATCCTTTGCCAAATCCAAGCTCATGAAGATTTATCTTTATCTTTTCTACTAACAGTTTTATAGTTCTAGCTGTTATATTGAGGGCTTTGATTCGCTGAGTTAGTATTCATATATAGTGTGAGGTAAAGGTCCAACTCTACTCTTTTGCATGTGGATATCTAGTTGTCCTTGGGCACCTCCTTGTACTACCTTTAAAAAAAATATTTAAATCTTTGAACCTTTGAAACTCTCCTGACATAAGGTATGAAGTATGGATGTAGAATCAGTGTTGAATTATCCATTTCTCTACTACTGATTTAAAAGGCCACCATTTTCATAAACTAAATTCCTGCGTACATTAACATCTGGAGGTAAGCAGGTGAGCTGATCAGAAAGAATGAAAGCAAACCCCAGGAGACAGAAGAATGGGAAAAACATAACTGGAGTTATAGAATCTTTTCTTTCTTTTCACTTAGCTGACCTAACAAGTGACTGCATGACAACTGTCATAATGTTTACTTAATAGAGCTACTGAAGGACACTTAGCCACCAGCAATATAGAAAACTAACATTTTTTAATATGAAAACGATGTATGCGGGCACAAAAATGCAACATAATTAGAAACAACTATCCTATCAATAATGACATTATTATCTCATCTAAGAACACAGAAATTAAGTTATTAAGGAATGCCAAGAGGAAATAATTCTGTAAAGTCCTATTTAATTTACTTTGGTTCTGGTCACAGTTCCAGCATGTCTACTTTCCTTGTAAGTTCAGCTTCAATGGTATCCTAAGGAAGAAAGAAACATCTGAAATACTACAAAGAACAACATAAAACAGGTGCTCTAACTTCTAATGTCATTTAAAGTAAGAAAAGCAAAAAAGAAAAATACTAAAACAGAACTTAAAAAATACCATTACAAATATTAAATATGCTTTGAGACATTCCCTTGCTTTTACATCTCTCCCCTTTCCCAAACCCCAAAAGTTTTCAGACTCGATTCTAATAGACATCTAACGGGAAGAAAAACCCTTCAGAGAAATAAATCAGTGTAATGATACACAAATACATTTTTCTGACCTTTACTCCTTAAATAACGTACTTCCATAGTTATCTCTCGTATCGCCTCTATTCCATTCTCTTTGCCACTGTCCTCATTACTTCTCATTGTCCTAAATAGGTCAACTGGTTACTGCAATTTTCTTTCTCCCTCCTCCTATTCATCCTGTACATTGATTACAGAATCATCTACCAAAAGAACTGACCTGATCAAAAAGCATAGCTTCGCTCATATTTCTACTTGGCTTAAAAAACAAGGAAACACATAGCAACTTTCAGTGGTCCCCTACAGACTCCATTCTCTTTACATTACATGCCCTTTACATCATAAACCAATTGACCTTCTTCTGCTCTATCTCCCATTGCATACTCCTAGGCAGCTGGACCTCATCACTTGCCAAAGATCGGAAAAGTTCTCCATTTTTCAGCTCTTGTGCATTTGCCAATTTCTTTAGCCTAGAATATTCTATGTCTCACCACCCTCCCCTCTTTTCACCCAGGAAAATCTAAACAAAATTTTAAAAGACATAAAAGACCACTATGTACCTTTTATGGAAAAAAATAAATACACATGCCAAAAGAAGTATTAAAAGATGCATATGAACAATACACAGTGACTTTGGGACTGAGGTTTACCTCTGAGGAGGAAGGAAAGAAGGAGGAGGAAGGGAGCTTTAGCTATCTCAGCATTTATTTTATTTCTTTTTTTAAAACTTGAAGAAAAAAATGGAACTTACTAATTCTCGCTTTGCTTCTTCAATTTTCACCTGAGCAAGAGATGGATTCTTTTAAAGAAAAAAACAAAGAAAGATTATATTGCCTCAATTAGGAATCAAGGTGAAAAAAATGCAACAATGCTTTTCAAAAGGCAAAAACAATTACAGAAGAGTATATCCAGTGAAATTCGGCTTGGACTTTAAATCCTTAAGCATGAACTCACTAATTTCATGAACTCACTAATTTCATGATCATTTAAGGCCTTTGGAGAAGGTTGGAGGAGATGTCTTTATTTTTTAATTCATAAAAATAGTTACCGGCATTAAATCTAAATAGGACTCCAATTTTTTCTTCAAAGGTACAGTCTGTCGTTTTAGTTCTGCCAGTTTCTGGGGGTGAAAAAAAACACAGAGTCACAGAGTAATAAGAGATATCACAATGCAACTAAATACTGCCAATTTCTGAAATGAAAAGTGGTAAAGCATTCACATTAGGATATTTAAAATAAAGTATCAAATATAGAGCTTCAAAGATAAATGGATACACAAAGTCACCTCCAATGGAAAAACAATCCTTATAAGATGCTTAAAATGGGAAAGCTGTACTACCATTTATTAAGAATAGGATTTAAGTTTGCTGTCTAGGAACACAAAATAAAGTGATTAAGAGGAATCAGAATGTAAGGGAACAACTAGAGTCTCAAATACATATTTATTAACTGTCAACTTTAGATTCCCAAAATAAAGTACAAAAAAAATCTTAATAGTAAAGTAAAACAAAACCACATGTTACTCCCTCTCCCACCAAAATAGATAAAACCCTAATCAACCTAAAAACCCAGAATTGCATGCCACAGGAGTTTGGGGGCCTGCATTTTTACTGTATACCGAAAGAGAAGGACGAGGAAGACCTAATGGTTAGTACATCGTCCTTCAATAAATTTAATAAATAAATCAATAATGTATTGACTCCAAAGAGTTTCTAGCATATAGTAATAAATTTGAAAAAACTAAATAAATATGAGGACATATACAGACAGCTAAATAAGAAATACAGATGTAAATACTGGGGAACGTAGAGTACAGAGTTTAGTAAAGCAAATCAGGTCGATAGTGCATAAAGCTCTATAAAAAGAAACGAAAAAGCAGATTTTAAAGAAAGTTAAATTGGGTTAAAATCAGCTCACCTCTGAAAGTGCTACCAGTGATTGATGAGACAGAGAAGCATCCATGCCTCTGGCTGAAAGTTTCTCCTACAATTACAGAACAGTGGGTCTAGTTAAGAAAATTTTCAAAGTGACCATCATGACAAATTTTCAACATATAACCCACTGAAGAGAAGCTACAAATCATAGATGTAAAAACACACACACATCTAAGCAATTCTGTGTTGCATGTGAATCATTTCCATAGTCACACACTTGTGACAAGATGGGCCTGGCTGCCCATGTTTAAATCTGCTGCCAAGTGGCTATGTAACCTTGGGCAAATTAACTATCTTCTCTGTAGTTCCCTTATCTGTACAAAGGGAATAGTAATACTACCTTGTGAAGATGAAGGCCAAAAAGAAGTCTGAAGAGAGCCAACTATATTTAGTGCTGCACACATACCTCTGCAGCTCTGATTCCAATTCTGAACTCCTCTGATTTTGCTTTTAGGAAGTCCATGTTCTGAAGACGATTATCAACTCTGGCCCTTTCCGTACACAGATGCACTTCTGCCTTCTTGAGATCCCTTTAAAAAGTAAAGTTGAAAACATTTTCTTCTACTCAGTGAAATTATTATAAAAAAAGAAACTGTACTACTTTTTGGATTCAATTCTGGATAAGTCAAGAGTAGATAACAGGGGTGGCCAATTAGCTCAGTTGGTTAGAGCGCGGTGCTCTTAACAACAAGGTTGCCGGTTTGATTCCCACATGGGCCACTGTGAGCTGCGCCCTCCACAACTAGATTGAAACTATTACTTGACTTGGAGCTGATGGGTCCTGGAAAAACACACTTAAAATAAATAAAAGTTTAAAAAAAAAAAACGCAAAATCTTCCTTTTTTTTAAAAAAAAGGAGTAGATAACGTACTTGCTGGATTTTCTACCATAAATTTTATATATCAGAGTAGCTACCAGGCATACCTCCAGGTCATCTTCCCCTCCACGTTGTTAGGTGGCATTTTTCTTAAGAAATACTAAATAATTTTAAGATTAATCTATCACAATTATTCTTGGAGAAAGTAAACCTGCTGCTCAAAAAGTGATTTAATATATCCTAAAGCCAATTTGAATTATGGAGGTCCCAAAGGCCTCCCTCCTAGATACGATGTGACACAACGCCTTGCATATACATACTTAATATTTGTCAAATAATTTACACCCCACCAAATTACTTGTGCCTATACATAATCCTGACCCACAGCATCTAATCTCTGGGGCAACAGGGACCTAAAGAAGGTCTGGAGCATTGAGAAGCATACCAGAGCTCTAGTAAAAAATGGCAACAAAATATAATGTACTTTTTATTTTTTTATATTGAAAGAAATGCTTTATTAGTAACACTTTTTTGTTGTTTTTTTTTAATTTATTGGGGTGACAATTGTTAGTAAAATTACATAGATTTCAGGTGTACAATTTATATGTACTTTTAGTTGCACTGTAGTTTATAAGTTAAAAAAAATTTACATACATTCTGAAAATTATAAAACCCAGGTTAGTTGTAGAAAAGAAGAAATAAAGTAGGAAATTATATGAAGTAAATGGTGAGAAAGTGTGTACCCAACCACCCCCCCACTTCCACCCAAGTAATATTCTACGTAAGAAAACATTTTATGGACCCCATTTCTTAATGTGTTGTTTTAAATCATATCTATTGACTTAAAACTAAATCTGACCATGTCTTATTTTTGCCATTATAATAAAAACTATCACCTTTTCCAACTCAATTACTTACTCTTGTAGACATTTTTCTAATACTAAAGTTGCAGTAAGATTTTTTTCAAGTTTTGCCAATTCAAGCTTGATTTCTTCATTCTTAGATTTGGTACGAAAAAGATCAGAGGTCAAATCATTCACTGCAGGGATAAAACTAAAAAAAGAATCAGGTCACATACATGGACATTAAGGACAATTACAATCATTCCTGATTTCTCACGACGATTTTATCTCTATGTGGATTCTTCCATAACCACACTGTTTCATATCTCTATGCATTTTGCACATGCTGTTCCCATTGCCTGGCAAACCCTTCTTCAGCTGGCAAATTTCCATTTGTCCTTCAAAACTCAAATGAGATTTACGCTCATCCTGGAATTCACTCTCCGTTTCTCTGTGCTTCCCGGCTACAGCTTGTACATTCTTGTAGATTGCAGCTGTGCTATAGTTTTACATGTCCACTTCCTTTATTTGGCCATGAGCAGAGACTGTCCTTGCTTGCAGTTATTATCCTATTTATCTCTGCTTCCCCAGTGCCATGTATATATAAATATGTATACATCTAGCATATAACTGGTACTTGGTCTCTGCTGAACTGACTTAAGTCTAGATGTCTGCTGCCATCAACCTACATGTTCTTACCAGGTCAGACAATTAAGTTCGAGAACTTGTTGCAACAATATTGCAATATTGCTAACCTTTTTTGGTATCAGAGGGATTATTCATTGTGAATTTGTACCAACTGGACAAACAGTTAACCAAGTTTACGATTTGGAAGTGCTGAAAAGGCTGCATGAAAAAGTTAAACGACCTGAACTTTTCGCCAACAATTTATGGCTCTTGCATCACGACAATGCACCAGCTCACACGGCACCGTCTGTGAGGGAGTTTTTAGCCAGTAAACAAATAACTGTATTGGAACACCCTCCCTACTCACCTGATCTGACCCCCAATGACTTCTTTCTTTACCCGAAGATAAAGGAAATATTGAAAGGAAGATATTTTGATGACATTCAGAATATCAAGTGTAATACGACAACAACTTTGATGGCCATTCCAGAAAGAGTTCCAAAATTGCTTTGAAGGGAGGACTAGGCGCTGGCGTTAGCACATAGCTTCCCAAGGGGAGTACTTCGAAGGTGACCATAGTGATATTCAGCAAAGAGGTATGTAGCACTTTTTCTAGGGTGAGTTCACCAACTTCATTGTCTGACCTCGTATACCTGAAACACTACTCTGGAGCATATAGAAAAATTCTAATCCCTTAAATTGGCAATGAAGCAGACTAGCTGAACGGTCCTCTGATTGTAAGCTACAGTGATCGTCCTAGCTAAGACATGGCTGCCGGTGATAGTCAGACGGACTTCGGAGTCAGACTGGGTTTGAACCCCAACTCTGCCATTCACTAGCTCGGAGGAGTTATTTAACCCATCTCTCCTGAGCTACACTTTCCTCTTCAGGTTGTTGGAAGAATAATGTCCTCATATAGGTGAAATGCCTGTCACAAAGAATAAAGGTCCTTAACCTACTCTACCCAAGAGGGTAGGGACACGACTAAAATTCACTATGCTGAACCAGATGACTTAGCCTGCTGCTTTTCTTATTGTCCATTTATAGGGAACAATGTAAGAGATACCTAATCCCTTTCCAAATATTCATGAGAACCAGTCTTCAAAACCTAATCCTGGAAGAAGAAAACACCAAAATTTAACCAAGACCAAGTTAATCTAAACTAATTATACCTACCAGCAAAGATAAGGAGTTAACTAAATTCAGTGTTTTGGCATTTACTGTTCATTTTGTACACAGAATTACCCTGAGAAGTAAGTCTTTGGGTCAAGACCTTATAGCATATATGATTGCAGAATTAAAACTGTCACAAGAATTACCTAGCCAGCGAGGTATCCTTTGTTTCAAGGGCCACTGCACTGTCAACCAAAGTGTTCAGATACCTAGAACCAGTGCAAGAGAGACTGGCTGGGGAAAAATTCACACTCTCCATGAGAAGGTCTTGCAGATGCTTGGCTGAAAAGACATAAGCGTTCTATGGTGACTATGATGTTTGCTTAGCTTTTATTTTAACCTTTAACAGCTTAATTGAAATCTCTCACATATCATATAACCCATCCACCTAAAGTATGTAATTCAATGGCTTTTAGTATATTCAGACATGTGCACTCATTAACACAACTAATTTTACAACATTCAACACCCCAAAAAGAAACCTCATGTTCCTTAGTCATCATTTTCTGATTAACCAACCCATGAAGCCCTAGCAACCACTAATCTACATTCTGTCTCTACCCATTGCTTATTATGGACATTTCATATAAATGGTATCATATAATAAATATGTGGTCCTTTGTGACTGGCTTCTCTTACTTAGCAGAATGGTTTCAAGGCTCATCCATGTTACAGCAGGTGTCAGTACTTAGTTCCTTTTTATGAATGAATAATATTCCATTGGACGAATCTACCACATTTTATTTCTCCATTCATCCATTGATGGACATTTGGGTTGCTTCCACATTTTGGCTATTATTAATAATGTTGCTATAAACATCCATGTACAGGTTTTTATATACATGTGTTTTCCTTTCTCTTGGGTATATACCTAGGAGAACAGTTGGTCATATAGTTTAACTGTGTGAGGAATTAAGACTGTTTCAGAAAACAACTGTATGATTTTACATTCCTACCAGAAGTGTACAAGAATCCCAGTTTCTCCACATCTTCACCAACAGTTGTGATTGTCTTTTTTTTTTTGTACAGTGGTCATTCGCAGAACTGAATGACGATCAATGAAATGATAACTCAAGACCTGAATATCAGTCTTTTTGATTATAGCCCCCCTTGTAGGTGTGAAATGGAATTGTGGTTTTGATTTGCATTTCCCTAATGGGTAATGATGCCATGCTTACTGACCATTTATATATCTTCTTGGAAGAAATGTATATTCATATCCCGTACCCACTTTTAATTGGATTATTTGTCTTTTTATTATTGAGATATAAGAGTTCTTCAGGGCGGGGGGGGGGGTAAGGGGGAAGGTGAGGGGATTAGAAAACAATCAGTAACCACAAGATGGCCACGGGGTTTTGAAAATTAATCTGGGGAACGTAATCAATAATGTTGTAAAGATTTTGTAGGGTATCCGATAGACACGTGTCCCATTTGGGAGACCATCTCAGGGAAGATGTAGATGCCTGATCACTGCACTGTACACCTGAAGCTGAACAATAATGAATGCCAACTATAATATTATATATACATATGTGTATATATACATATATACATATATATGTATATATAGGTATGTATACATTTACAAGAGGCAGAGTACAGCATTGGGAGTAGAGATAGTGGAAATGGGATGGCTCGGTGCGATGTCAGAGAGATAGCGGATGGGGGGAGGGGGATCCACAGTGTGAGGGATATAAATGATACACGTCTAAGGAAAAAAACAAAACAAAACAAAACAAAACAAAAAACCTCATAGACACAGACAATAGTTTAGTGGTTACCAGAGGGTAAGGGGGGGTGGGGGTGGAAGATGAGGGTAAGGGGGATCAAATATATGGTGATGGAAGGAGAACTGACTCTGGGTGGTGAACACACAATGTAATTTATAGATGATGTGATACAGAATTGTACACCTGAAATCTATGTAATTTTACTAACAATTGTCACCCCAATAAATAATAAAAAAAAACAAACAATGAATTTACCTGCCATCATTTGCATTATACAGATTCAGATGGGATTCTAATTCCAATACTACTATGTTCCCCTAACAAAAGTACTAGTTTCAATTGATTTTTTGTTTAAAAAAAGCAAAACAAAAAATATTGGAAATATTTATTAATGCAACTTTCTCAACATGTGGCTTCTTTTTCTTAAATAAACACCTTATTATTGAGTGGGGGAAAAAAAGAGTTCTTTATATGTTGTAGATACATCAAATCCCTTATCAGACATATGATTTGCAAATATTTTCTCCCATTCTGTTGGTTGTCTTTTCATTTACTTAACGGTGTCGTTGAGAAAAAAAGTTTTTTAATTTTGATGATGTTCAATTTACCTACATTTTATTTTGCTGTTTGTGCTTTTGGAATCGTAGCTAAGAAACCACTGCCAAATCCAAGGTCACGAAAATATACAGGATGTTGTCTTCTGAGCTTTAAGTTTGGCTCTTTTTCCAGGAGGAACAGGACTTCAGTGTTTCTCATCCTGCCACCAGCTATCTGTTGCTGAGCTAAGTCCCAGGGGAATGTGGTTAGAAGGGGTGGATTCTCTTCCTCCCTCCAGTCACTGCTCTTGGAATGATAGTTCTACCTTGGGTGAGGCACACAGAGAATACTGGGGCTCTAATGGCTCTTACACGAGCTCATGAGGTGGTGGTATCAAACCAGGAAAGGCACACCAAGAGGACCTTACGCTGCTGTACTTTCTCTCCACCAAGCACTCAGCATCTACATTGGGGGTGTCACTCAGAGAAAAGCTTGCCATTGTCTCTACCCCCAGCTCCAGAGTCCTGGCTCAGAAATTTTCCAGAGGAAGAAGCAAGCCATAATACAGATAGCTCCCAATGTCTTCTCAAAGGAACTAACTCCATTTGCAACAGAGCGTGCAGAAATTCAAGCCTAAGAACACCCTAAAAAACAGTGGAAGTTGTAGTAAAAGGCATTTGGGAGAAGGTTCTTGATACAGGTTAAACTGCAGGCCACCTACTTCACATGGAAGAACCAGAAAATAAGACATCTAGGAGGAGCCATCCTTCGGTGAGAACAAGTATCAAACACTGACTTCAGAAACTGTTCCTTAATGGTGCCAGAAGTTGATTGGATTAACTTGTAGAGCAATTTGTGCCCTGGGGTATTGTTGAAAATAATTAGCTGTCAATTAGTAAAATTTTACAGCTAGGTGTGGTCAGTGAAAGAGTAAGACAGTCCTACCAAAACCAATGTCATCCCACAGTCACTGTGGACATACGCAAGTACCGATATGCCTTGACTTATGATGGGGTTACGTCCAGATAAAAATGGACAAGGTAGAATATCGACAAGAAACCAGAAGACCTAAACAGTATAACCAAGTAACATAACAGACACTTTTAAAACACTCTACTCAACAACAACAGTATATATACATTCTTCTCAAGTGGATATGGAACATTCTCCAGGATATAGCTTTAAGCTAGGCTAAAAAAAAACTCAATAAATTTAAAAGGATTGAAATAATACAAAGTATTCCCTGATGACAATGGAATGAAATTAGAAAAAAAACTTAGAAAACTGATAAATAAATATGTGGAATTAAACAACACATTCCTAATAACTAATGGGTCAAGAAGAAATCAAAAGGAAAATTAGAAAATACTTTAAGATGAATGAAAATGAAGACACAACATACCAAAACTTATGGGATGCATCAAAAGTAGTGCTTAGAGGAAAATTTAGTTGTAGTTCTTGTATTAAGAAAGAAGAAAGAGGGACGGCCGGTTAGTTCAATTGGTTAGAGTGAGGTGCTCCTAACAACAAGGTTGCCGGTTCGATCCCCACTGTGAGCTGCGCGCTCCACAACTAGATTGAAACAACTACTTGACTTGGAGCTGATGGGTCCTGGAAAAACACACTTAAATAAAAGTTTAGGGGCTGGCCCGGTGGCTCAGGCGGTTAGAGCTCCATGCTCCTAACTCCGAAGGCTGCCGGTTCGATTCCCACATGGGCCAGTGGGCTCTCAACCACAAGGTTGCCAGTTCGATTCCTCGACTCCCTCAAGGGATGGTGGGTTCTGCCCCCTGCAACTAAGATTGAACACGGCACCTTGAGCTGAGCTGCCGCTGAGCTCCCGGATGGCTCAGTTGGTTGGAGTGCATCCTCTCAACCATAAGGTTGCCGGTTCAACTCCCGCAAGGGATGGTGGGCTGTGCCCCCTGCAACTAGCAACGGCAACTGGACCTGGAGCTGAGCTGTGCCCGACACAACTAAGACTGAAAGGACAACAACTTGAAGCTGAAAAAAAGTTTATAGAGAAAAAAATGTTATCCTTTAAAAAAAAGAAAAGAAAGAAGATCTCAAGTCAACAGCCTGCCATTCCACCTTAAGACTGAGAAAAGAAGAGGAGACTAAACTTAAACCAAGCCAAAGAAAAGAAATAATAAAGATTAGAGTGAAAATTAGTGAAATAGGGAATAAAAAAGCAGTAGAGAAAAATCAATGAAACCAACAGCTAGACTGAGGAAGAAGAAAAGAAAGACTAAAATTACTAGAATCAGAAATTAAAGAGAGGATCCCATTGACTTACCTACTTAATAAAAAGGATTCTAAAGAAATCTATGAACAACTGTACCCAACAATTTAGATAACTTAGATGAAATGGACAAATTCCAAAAAGGACACAAACTACTGAAACTAATTCAAGAACAAATAGATAATCTGAATAGATCTGTAATAAGTGAAGAGATTTAATTACTAATAAAAAAACTACCCACAAAGAAAAACTCAGGCCCAGATGGTTTTACCACTGAATTCTATCAAATATACAAAGAATTAATACCAATTCTTCACCAACTCTTCCAAAAATAGAATGGCGGGAAAACTTCTCAATTCTTTCAATGAGGCCAGTATTATCCTGATACCTAAACCAGACTTAGACAACACAAGAAAAGATAACTATAAACTAATACCTCTTATAAATATGAATGCAAAAGTTCTCCACAAAATATTAGCAAACTGAATCTAGCAACCTATAAAAATAATTATACACTATAAGGATGTGGTTTTATCTTAAGGATAAACATTGGTTTAACATTTGAAATTTAATTAATGTAATACATGACCATAACAGAAAAACATAAGTCACACAATCATCTCAATAGACACAGAAAAAGCATTTGGCAAAATCCAAAGCCCTTTCATGGTAAAGGCACTCAGCAAACTAGGAAGAGATGAGAACTTCCCCAAATTGATAAAGGGCATCTACATAAAAACCCACAGCCAACATTAATGGTGAAAACCGGATGCTTTCCCTCTGAGATGGGGAAGAAGGATGTTCACACTTGCCACATCTATTCAACTTTTTATTGGAGATTCTAGCCAGGGCAATTTCTTTTCGTTTTTCTCTTCAAATGAAGAAAATGGCAGCATGAAGAAGGGTTTCAATAGTTTCATCTGTATTGGTCATGACTAAAAAGGCTTCATACAAAACGTTTACATCCGCTGTCAATTCCTGAAAATAATTTCTAAAATGTTCCAATGTCATGTGCTGCAAAGAATTGTACTGTATATAAATAAACACTGCATCTGAAAAATGACTTTGAGCTCAGAAGTCATTCAAGTCCAAATAGCTATATGGCATCACTATTCAGCATTTAGTTACAAATTGGGGAAGCAAGACCTCCTTAACGGTACATATCAATCCAGACTTGTTACAAGGTCCCACAAATTTTCTATTTTCTGCTGGATAGCTTCACTGTCTAAAAGAAGGGAAAACTTAGAACAGAGGAGTGATGATTCAAGTCCACGACATGAAATGTTAACAAATATCACTGGAGGCAGGGCTGTTCTCGATACTTAAGTATTGAAAATCGTGTCAAAATTTGTATGTATTAATAGAAACATTTGCTATTTAACATGTGTCACCCTAAAAGGTACTTAAGATCACAAAAATCTTACTTTGAAAATCTTCAGATTTTTGTTATAGGATATTATAGACAAAAAGAAAGCTCTTAGAAGATTTTTTTGAACCCAAAGCTTCTTCCTCCATATTGCATTTTAATAACTACAAAAATACAATCATTTAAAAAATAAAACAATTTTAAAAGCACACACAGGAGAGTATGACTACAAAGGAGCATTACAGGGGAGGTTTTGCGGGATGACAGCCTGATTGTGGGAGTGGATTCCAGAATCCATGTGTGTTAAAACAGCACACCAAAACAAAAAGTCTATTTTATGTATGATAATTTTTAAAATTGGAAAAAAAAAATATCTGCAGTAAAATTACAATTGTAATTTTTCAAAATATTGTATATAATACCTGCCATACACGTGGTTAAACATAAACCAAATGTAGGTCTTACTTCCTTTTGTATATTCCATCCATAAAAAGATTTTTATCACTGTTTTGTTGTGGTTTGTAGTATAAAAACAATAGGTATCTTAAGTGTACTTTTTCAAACTACATATGCACAACAGAAAATTGTAATGCAATCCATGAAGACATAGCGATAGAGTGATGTATTCAAGTCTCACAGTTCATGGCTGCCACCTCAGGTATCCCAATGGCTCATTATAACTAAAGCAAAAAGATAGAGAAATGAAAAACCACCGGGCGGCCGGATGGCTCAGTTGGTGAGAGCGCGGACTCTCAAGGTTGCCGGTTCAATTCCCGCATGGGATGGCTGGCTGAGGCGCCTGCAACTAAGATTGAAAACGGCAACTGGACTTGGAGCTGAGCTGCGCCCTCCACAACCAGATTGAAGGACAACGACTTGGAGCTGGTGGACCCTGGAAAAACACACTGTTCCCCAATATTCTCCAATAAAAAATTAAAAAAAAAAATTAAAAACCACAGGCATCTTCTATGTCAGGCTAATAAGTTTAGATTCATGTTTCAGGGCTCACTGTTCTGCTATCAGAGTACCAGTAAAATATACACTGTAATGAAATTTATTGATTTATTTAGTACAACACAAAGAAAAATCTGGGTAAAATAAAGCAAAACTAACAAGTAGTCTACACTAAACTAACCTTGTACACGTTAGTGTTATAAAATTTGGTTACTTCTAGTTATTGTCTCATTCAAAACTCTGGAATTAATCTCACCTTCTGATTCATATTCACTTGCTTTCTGTTTCAAGTCCTCTACTACCAGGTGAACATCTCTGTCCCGGACCCTGTTGCGTTCTGAAAGGTGATGTAAAATCTCTGTGGTCCGTGGATTCACCTCATATTTTGGAATGGGATGATCTCCAAATACTTTTTTCAACCATGCAGCAACCTAGCCATTAAAAGGAAGACAAGTATTACAAGCCTTGTTTATTGCAATGACACGAAACAAATATAACAAAGTGATCAAAAGCAAACAAAATGCTTTCTATGAATATTCTGGCTTCCTACTTAACATCCTCACTTGTCTTTAAAGAGCTAGATCCCAGATATCAGGAAATAAAAAGTGATCAAGCACAAAGAAATTACCAGAAAATAATCCATCCTTTCCCAAAGCTACAAAGCAGTACAAGCAACACTCAAATAATTATAAAGCTTAATATGCAAGTGCTAACGCATTATAATACGTACGAACTCTGAAAAAAGAGTTGTCTCCAACACACCATAAGCCCCGTAAGTGTCATAAGCCCGCAGAGGCTCCTAGAGTTGGGATGCGGGCGGTGGAAGCAGGTCAGGTGTGAAAATTCTAGTAGGAATCAGCAGTGAACAGCGAGGTTTGGCTGGATGGTAGGTTTGGGTTCAGAATACCTACGTCAGTGTGCCAGAAGGGATTTTGTACCAGGGGACGCCACAACACCTCTCCAAATCCGAGTGCAAGCAAGGAAAGTCCCAGGAAGGAAGGGAAACACCTTTTCCAAAGCAGTCTAAGCAGAATGGGGATCGAAGATCCTGAAGGCGGGACTAAAGATGGACCAGCGGAGTAGGGCGAGGAAAAAAGTAAATGTGGTGAGCTCGGCGGGACGAGCGTGACAAAGACGCGGTTTCTAGGAGGCCGAAAAATGTCGGTCCAGCCCCATCACCTACCTGTGCGTCTTTCTCCAGCGCTTCCATAGCTGCTGCTCCCGCCACTTCTCGAGAAGCTCCTCGCGAGAGAAGTGCCTGGCTCTTTCTGAAGGCCCCGCCCACACACCGTTTGTCCCTTCCCACACACCGTTTGTCCCTTCCCCTTGGGGTCCGGGATTTCTGGGAGTTGTAGTTTTTACTAGGACTCCAGGCTGCTGAACCCTTAGACAAGACAGTTCCGAGGCTCCAGCACTTCAAACCTCTCCTTGCTTGCCACTTGGCCTGTCCCTCCACTTTCTTTTCTTTTTTTTCTTTTTTTTTTTTTTTTAAGATTTTATTGGGGAAGAGGAACAGGACTTTATTGGGGAACAGTGTGTACTTCCAGGACTTTTTTCCAAGTCACGTTGTTGTCCTTTCAGTCTTAGTTGTGGAGGGCGCAGCTCAGCTCCAGGTCCAGTTGCTGTTGCTAGTTGCAGGGGCTGCAGCCCACCATCCCTTGCGGACTCGAGGAATTGAACTGGCAACCTTGTGGTTGAGAGTATGCGCTCCAACCAACTGAGCCATCCAGGAGCTCAGCGGCAGCTCAGCTCAAGGTGCCGTGTTCAATCTTAGCTGCAGGGAGCTCAGCCCCCCAATCCTTACAGGACTCGAGGAATTGAACTGGCAACCTTGTGGTTGAGAACCCACTGGCCCATGTGGGAATCCAACCCACAGCCTTCGAAGTTAGGAGCATGGAGCTCTAACTGCCTGAGCCACCGGTCCAGACCCCCTCCACTTTCCATGGTATAATCTACAGGATCAGAAGTAGAGCCGCTTAGAACCAGACTGTGTTTTCTTTCTCGTATTTTTATTTCTCACTTGAATCACTTGTCTTAAAAAATACCCAAAACTTGTTTTTTGGAAAGCAGATTATTTGTTTCTTCCACACTGAGTGCATTAACAATTTTTGTTTGTTTGTTTACCCTGGCAATATAAACTGCGGAAACCTTAATCTTATCTGTTAGTTTCCATTAGCAAAGAACTAAATGTGCGGGAGACTGTTTAAAATGATTGACAGTATCCAAGTGCTGGCACTGTCACTGCCACTGAGCCATTCTTCCATTCATTTCTTGCCTTCCCTAAAGTTCTCTCTTCCCTCCATCACTCTAGTTAATACTGTGAGAGGTTCTTTATATTGCTACAGCAATGTCTCGTTTTCTATGTGTTTTCCTATTTTTGTTTCATTCTTACAGGAACCCTGTAAAAATAGATGGACTCACATTATTTTACCTATTTTCACATAAAAATGACACACGTGCACATTAAATGACTTGACCAAGATAAGGAAGTAGAACTGGAACCTGACCACAGTGTTCTGGCTCCAAATGGGTTTTCAGTCTCCTCAGGTTATACCACTCTGTTGTCCGCAACCTGCTGTAGTGTACTGTTTATATTAGAGAAAGTGGACTATGTACTCAATTTGTTGTGATGTGTAGTTGACTGTCAAATAGTGCATCAGATTTAACACCAAATAATTTTCTTCTAAGTCATATGCACATTTTAAATGATTAAACCTTTCTTTACAAAGGAATTTTATTAACTAGCCAATACCATATTGTATAGCTTTCTGATTCTTTTTGTTTCAAATATATCTCTGCTTAGTAACCAAATTTCATATAAGTTGGTACAGCCCCTGAGTATGGGGGAAAAAGTTATCTTTATGTCCTTGTCCACTTTAATAATCACTACAAATTTCACAAAATATCCCTGCAATTTTGTTCTTTTTGTAAATCAATTTTTTTTCTATTCCCACCAGATTCCCAGGAGGATTGTCATATTTACTCACCCATGGCTCACTTCGAAAAAGTGGAATATTAAAGGGATTGCTAACCATACATTTGCAAGCTATGTTTTAGGAGATGACCTTTTTAACCCAGATAGTTGTATGATCCCACTTAAGATTTTGGGTGTAAACCAGGATTTGGTGGATGAAGCTGGAAGATGCTTCTCAGAAGTTACAAGGCAACGTTAATAGTCTCCACTGTCACAAAATACCCAACATCCCCCAAATTCTGTACATATCTAAGTATCACCAAAATTCTGAGAAAAAAGTCCTGCTCCAATCTTATTGGGTAGGCATAGAATGTTATTTTAATCATTCTGTTCTACTCCAAATGGAAAAATAGAGTCTACTGTCATGAAACTAGTTGCTGATGGAGAAAAACAAGCTTTAGTATAGTCTGGCTCAGAGTCTGGTACAGACACTACCGGTTCTGGACCATTCTTCTCAGTAAGGTTGGCAACCACTCTACTTGGTACTCCTTGTACCTGTTACAATTTTTAAACAATTTGCTCTAATTCTCAGACAGAATTCTTTTAGGTCGGTTCTAAAAGAACTGCGATTTTCCAACTTGAGTGCATATCGGTATGGGTGCTTGTCAAAATTCAGATAGCCCGATTTTCGACTCAGGGTTTGGGGTAGGGCCCAGCGATTTGAGTGTCAACACGATGGGCAGAAAACGCTCGGTGGAGGACACGACGGGGGGAGGGGAGGTAACAGTTTACTGTTGCTCGGGCACCAATGTTCAACAGCTGTAGCCTCGGACTAGACACCATCAACCCGCCTCACAGTGCAGCCAGCCTGGCCTCGGGACAGGATGACACCAACAATATCTCACACCCCAGATAGAGCCTGAGAACTGCTTCTCAGCGGGTTCCGCTACCCACGTGGTCACCCTGGGCAACCACAAAGTCGACTGGAAAGACCAAAGTAAATGTGTAACGAATGTCTGGGCTGAAGCTGGCAAAGGTCTAATCAGTCAGTTTGAAGTTTAAATCTGAAAATGATTCTTTAAGAAAAAGTAACCACCCTACTCCCCGCAAAAAGGAGATTCGCGTCCGGAGGTGAAAGCTAGGGGCGGTACTTCCGGGTCAGGTGGGAAGGCTGCCTTGACCTTCCTCGCCGCTCGGCCATTTTGTCCCAGTCAGTCGGAGGCTGCGGCTGCAGAGGAACCACCCGGAGAGAAGCTGCAAAGATGCTGTCCGTGCGCGTCGCCGCGGCCGTGGCCCGCACCCTCCCTCGGCGGGCCGGGCTGGTGAGCGCAGAGAACCGGCGGGAGGGAGGTGGCCCGGTGGGGTGCAGGCGGGTGGGTGACAGTGCACTAGCTCGGGAGCTTTTCCTGCAAGGAGGGTGAGGGGCTGTGCCGGGCGCCGCCATCTTGCAGCGCTGGCCGGCGGTGCAGGGCTGGTGGCCGAAGAGCCCTTTTGCTCGTCATCCGTGCGGGACGGTGCAGAGTGGTGGAGGGGAGACGGTGACCTTGATGCTGTCCAGAGATGGGGCCTCAGGAGGATTCCTGTCTTCTGCTGAGAGCGGCCCGCGAGGGGCCTTGGGTGAAGGTCAGGGTTTGGGCGCTAGAAGGTGTCCGAGGCCTGCTTCGAAACGGCGAGGCTCGGGCCCGCTGATTCTCCGCGACTCCCTTGCTGAAGGTCAGAGCGAGCTGGGGAAGCCTGACATTGTATGAAGGTCAGCAGGCCCCGGCATTTCACCTCTGCCGGGAGGGGTTCAGAAAAAAGCAATAAATAGAGGTGGTTTTCTGTATACTTCGGAAGTCAGTCTCTTAGTGCTGAAATACTGAATACTGAGGCGATTGTGAAAACACCGCACAGGTGCAAATATGCTTTTCATGTTACCGATAACCTTGACAGCAGTGAAGCTGGCTTCTAAATTGTCTCGGTCTGGCAGAAGACTGCTTTGTGGTAGTTTGACATGTTTTAAGATTTCGTTCCTGAGTAATTGTTAGACCATGATTGCGAACTCGAGGAAAATAGAAGATAGGTTGGAAAATACTTGTGAAAAGTTAGTGCCCTTCATTACTTAATCTCCCTTGAACTTAAGAACGTAACCCTTAAGTCCTGTGTAAACGCTTTTGCATTTGGTTTCTCCCCCCCCCCCCCCCCCCCCGTCTTAAAAGTAGTCCCTATTTGAAAGGTGAAATTAACATACTGACCATTTTACTGCCGTAACAACCGCTGGTAGTATCTTGGATTTCTGTTGGCAAAACAAAGCATTTTTAGTCCTTTTCATCCAGATCCTATAGAAGCTTCAGAATGGACACAGCATTAAAATTCAAAGGAGGGGGGTCCAGATTGTTGCAGGTTTTGTTGAAGGCAGTATAAAAAAGTTGCATATGCCAGACCTCGTTTCTAATCAAATTCCAACATCTACAGGTTTTTGTTTGCTTGGGGTTTTGTTTTTGTTTTTTTAAATAGGAAATCTAGTGAGATTTGCCCCTTTTAGGAAACAGTTTATCTGATTGACAATTTCCACAACTCAGTTGAATTATATCTAAAGTGAAAATAGTAATACCTGATATCTTTAAAGGGAAAGATACTTGTTAACTGTTGTGAGTACTTACAATGTATCAGGAACCATATAATAGATTTTCACATATATCAAAAGGTATTTCCTCATGCGATAAATACTCTTCCAATTTTAGGCAAAATATTTTGAATATAATTAATATTTTTACTGATAACTCGATCAATTAAGCCTGCATTTAAGCTTGCCAGTTTTATAAAGTCTTTTAAAAATCAGATTTTTAAAAATATACTTGCTCTAGGTCTCCAAAAATGCTTTGGGATCATCTTTCATTGCTGCAAGGAACCTCCATGCCACCAACACTCGTCTTCAGAAGACTGGTAAGTAATTATTTCTAAGTCTACACCACACTATCTTCTCATTAAAAGAAAAATAAAAGAAACATAGTTGTTGCAGTTTTTTTCCCCATTTGTTAATTTTTTCTCAATTTTAGTTATTACAGAATGTCAGATTCTTAACCTATAAAGTACCAGTTAGCCCTGTCAGTAGATTTGCTTGTTGTAGTGAAATGAGCTACATTTATTATATATATTTCTCTTTTGACTTTAGTACAGCTTCTTTGTTCTGATAATGTTCCCTTGGCTGCAAACAGAATGTACACATGTCAGGTGGTGGGCACGCTTTCTGATCTTTGATTTTTTTTTTTTTCCTTTCCTAAAACACATGAGAAAAAAGGGAGCACTTTTTACCTCTGTTTTTCAAAGGCAGTAGCTGCTAATCTATGAATGGTAGGGAAGTGGGAAGATACGCATAGCAACCATAGTAGAAGATAGAAAATATTTATTTTAAGGGTATTGCTCAAAGGCAATAGCTGCAAATCTATGAATTTTCACTTTGCAAATTTGGTAGAGAAGTAGAGAGGGAAGCATAGGAACCAAAGGAGTAGGAGGTAGAAAATGCTTATTTTGATTTTATTTGCTTATTTGGTTTACATTTATCTTGTGAAGTTTTCTTTCAGTCACCTGGGTTCACTGTCATAGTAATAGGTATCAAGCTTTTGAATTGAAGCATATATATTACATTTTGGAATGTAATTTGATTATTATGATCACGAAACTATAGTTTTTATAGTTGGGGAAATGGGCTTTGAAAAGATTTTGGGACCAGATAATTTTTGTAATAGAGTTGTCCTCTCGATAGGCACTGCCGAGGTGTCCTCTATTCTTGAGGAACGCATTCTTGGAGCTGATACCTCTGTTGACCTTGAAGAGACGGGGCGGGTCTTAAGTATTGGTGACGGTATTGCCCGTGTACATGGGCTGAGGAATGTCCAAGCAGAAGAAATGGTAGAGTTTTCTTCAGGCTTAAAGGTAAATTATAAAGTGAAATTTTGTTATTTTAGTACCGGCGTCTTCATTCATTTAGTTATTCATTTAGTAAATCAGAGATTGTGTCCAATTTTTTTTTTTTTTTTAACTTAAAATCTTAATCTGCTTCAGTGTTTTGGGAGGAGGGGGTTTTGGTCATTGTCATATGTTGTGAAAAGAATAAATTTAAGGGTCTTGGTTAACCAAGTTTTTATTCTAGGGACTGACTGATTTACGTATAGGTTCTATCCACTAGCTCCTAAATATACACTTTAGTAAACCTTTACCCAAATTCTAAGAAGTTTGATCTTATAATAGACTCATCTTATACAAAAGCATTTGATAACTTCAACAAAATTCATTTCTGGTGGACAGCTGAAAGTCATTGACTTTGTATTTTCTAGTAAGAGTAGATCTGTTATTGAGAGGTGAATTAGTGGTGTAGCTGTCAGAAGCTGACTGGCGATATAAGTCCACTTCTTTTTGTTAGGTTGAGCCTAGTGGGCCAGTGGGATGAGAAATAAAAGTTGTAGGGTCATGGGTTCTCTGAGGAAGGCAGAGCCCGATAATCTGGATGGACCAGGAGCAGCGGGATTATCCGCTAAGCCCACAGATAGGGGAAAAGAGCGTCTTGGTCTTGTTAGTGTCTGGGTATGGAAAAAGCCACTTAATGTGGAAGACTAATTATAGAGCCAAAAATTCTATCAGTATCTGTAAAACCTTGGCTAAAAATTTAAGCTTTTTTATCTTCGGTGTATGTATCTTATATATCTTTGAAAGGTTAGGCTGTAATAGGTGAACTCTTGAGTTTCCTTTTAGCTTTTAAGAGTCTTGACGTGTACTGTCCAATAGAACTATCTTCAGTAATGGAAATATTCTGTATCTGTCCTGTTTAATATGGTAACTATACGTATGAGACCATTGAGCCTGTGACACATGACTAAAGGATAATTGAAATTTAAGAAGCCATATGTGGTTAGTGACTTAATGTTGAACATCAGAGATTTTAAAGATTTTGTACCTCCAATGATATTCCATGATATTCTTCTGTTTATTCTAAGTACTTCTCCAGAGCTTTCATTACTGACCACACTCAGATCCTGGAATAGCCTTTTTGTGTTAGTCATGATTTAGGGACCTAAAATCTTACTATTTTGAAATACAGTTGTAATGATGAGAGGTGACCCAGTACTGTTATATTGTAAAAATGTGTTCTTTATTGGGTAGCTTTTAATTTCACTTTCTACTAACCTGACAAATAGAGGTTCTGATTAGATAATTGAACTGTGTATGGCGAATCTCAAAGATCAAAAGATGTAATAACCAAAGGAAATGATTGGAAAAAGCTTAACCTGTTCAATTGCTTTGCTTTGAATTCTCTGCGGATGCGATACGGAGCTTGATAGGTTTATAATGTTAACTCTTAAGATTATTTCAGGGAACATGTTACTATTTTAAAAGTCTTAACCAAAGAAGATTGTTTATTGGAGAAACACGAGTAAACCCAGACCTAAAGGACAATACTGCTTTTTCCTCTCCCTATTTTCGTATCATGTAGTATTAGCGTATAGGAAGAAAAGCCCCTCAGGCTTCATTGGTGTTCAATGTATCTTCCATGTAGGGTATGTCTCTGAACTTGGAACCCGACAATGTGGGTGTTGTCGTGTTTGGAAATGATAAACTAATTAAGGAAGGAGATATTGTGAAGCGAACAGGAGCCATTGTGGACGTTCCAGTTGGCGAGGAGCTGTTGGGTCGTGTAGTAGATGCCCTTGGAAATGCCATTGATGGAAAGGTGGGTTTATCATTTATTGGATGTGGTTGTAGCTTCTAACAAACATCAAAGCTGATTGTTCTGGCTTCCTTTTTTTAACAGGGTCCAATTGGTTCCAAGACCCGTAGGCGAGTTGGCCTGAAAGCACCTGGGATAATTCCTAGAATCTCTGTGCGGGAACCAATGCAGACTGGCATTAAGGCTGTGGATAGCTTGGTGCCGATTGGTCGTGGTCAGCGTGAGCTAATTATTGGTGACCGACAGACTGGGTAAAGACTCAATAGCTTATTAAAAGTTCTAACAAAAATTTAAAATTGGCTCTATGGAAAGATTTAGGCTTGGAATGGGAGAGTAGAATGTGACCGTGCAGATCAGTCATAGTAGTGAAATTTTAATTGGGAAATCCTTTGAAGTGTTTATTTAGTAAGATTTGTGTTTACTTTCTTTTTAAAGCAAAACATCAATTGCTATTGACACAATCATTAACCAGAAACGTTTCAATGAAGGAACTGATGAAAAGAAGAAGCTGTACTGTATCTATGTCGCTATTGGTCAGAAGAGATCCACTGTTGCTCAGTTGGTGAAGAGACTGACAGATGCAGGTATTAAAGAACTTCAGTTCCATTGCTGTCATCTGGGAGTCCTATAGCTGTCTGTCTTAGGATAGCGTCTGCTTAATGTTGAGACTGATTTTAATTACTCCCTAATGAACTGGTCTTTCTATTGATACAATCAAGTAAAACAAAACAAGAAATAATAGCATAAAACAATAAATTTTAAGGTTTTATCAGTTTCTTTCAAATAGAAGCTATTTGGTTCTGGTTTATCTTTAAAAATTTATTTTTCAATTACCGTTGACATACAATATTAGGCTCTGGTTAATCTTGATAGTAAATCACTTAGTAGTAAAGCACTCATAATTTTTATTATAGTAGCTTCTAATTTAAAAACCATATTGACAACTTTGTAAAACCTAAAATCTGTTTCCTTCTCAGATGCCATGAAGTACACCATTGTGGTTTCAGCTACTGCTTCTGATGCTGCCCCACTTCAGTACCTGGCTCCTTATTCTGGCTGTTCTATGGGAGAATATTTTAGGGATAATGGCAAACATGCTTTGATCATCTATGACGACTTATCCAAACAGGTCAAAGGAAATGTATTTTTAGGATCTGTTTGTACATTTGTACCACAGTGGAAGTTGACAAATGTATTATAACTTCTGTATAACAGGCGAATTTCACAACCCTTTTCTGTATTGTAGGCTGTTGCTTACCGTCAGATGTCTCTGCTGCTTCGCCGACCCCCTGGTCGTGAGGCCTATCCTGGGGATGTGTTCTACCTCCACTCCCGTCTGCTAGAGAGAGCAGCCAAAATGAACGATTCTTTTGGTGGTGGCTCCTTGACTGCTTTACCAGTCATAGAAACACAAGCTGGTGATGTGTCTGCTTACATTCCAACAAACGTCATTTCTATCACTGATGGACAGGTATTTTTATGATTAAAATAAGTGTAAAAGCTTAGGTTGATTCCAATGCATTGGTTGAGACTAGTGGTTATGAATGATTTGTTAAAAGCCTTTTACTTTTTATTATGGAACATTTTCAAATGCATATGAAAGGCGAATAGTGTAGTAAAACCCCATGCATCTCTCACCCATTTATCAGTTCATGGTATATATAGAGCATTTCATTCTTGGCTTCACTTGTACCCACCACTGTTCTTACCCCTAGATAATTTTGAGCAAATCCCAGAGGTCGTGTTACTTTACCTGTATATATTTTAATAAAATGTTACCTATTTTTTCCCCACGTCACACACATATCCTAATCTCAGCAATGGAATATGTAGGTTGATTTGGGTTGTGAAAGATTTGAGGGGCTCTACCATAAGAAGTCACTTAGCATTCTTCATCAGAGTTTTTAGGCTTCAGTTTTTTTGAAGCACAGTGTCTTAATTTTATTTAAATGCTTGATTTCTTTACATTTGCCAGCATGTATATTCTTACGTTGCAGATCTTCTTGGAAACAGAATTGTTCTACAAAGGCATCCGCCCTGCCATTAACGTTGGTTTGTCTGTGTCCCGTGTTGGATCTGCTGCCCAAACCAGAGCCATGAAGCAGGTAATTTGCATTACTTTGTCAGGGAGGGGTATCATTAGGTTAAACTCAATATGTATTTGTATAGTGCTGTGTCATTAAGTATTTTTGTACTGTATGAGTTAACCATTTCTGTATTTCAGGTGGCAGGTACCATGAAGCTGGAATTGGCTCAGTATCGTGAGGTTGCTGCTTTTGCTCAGTTTGGTTCTGATCTTGATGCTGCCACTCAACAACTCTTGAGTCGTGGTGTGCGTCTGACGGAGTTGCTGAAGCAAGGACAGTATTGTGAGTTTCTCTTTTCATTTGGTGAAGCTCCTACTGTGTGTTAGGCTTGGGACTATCACAGCTCCGTATAACTGTTGTAAATGCTCTTCTCTTTCATCAGAAGCTCTGCCCTTTGAATGCAGTTGATGCCTGTTTTGTTTAATTTAAATAAATTAAATAATCTAATTAAAAACATTTAAATGTAAATGCTACAAACTTAAAAACTGGGAAAACTTTACTAAATATATTTAATACCTTTCTTTCGGTGATTAAGACCTATTAGATGTTCCGTCTCCTCCCCTTCCTCTTCCATGAGTGTGGAATTTGGCAAATTTAGAAGAACTTATTTAGTTTATCAATGTAAAAGTTGAGCAAATTATTTATATCCAAACAATGTAAACACTGTCAGATGATAAACAGTGCTTATGGAATATACCCCAATACTACACTTCAGGTCTTGCAAGAAAAAAGCTTGCCTGGGGAAGGAGGTAGGAAGGAGTTTCTCACTACGAAAGTGAGAATAGGGACTATGTAGAGAAATGTCATTAACTGGAGGAAAAAGTAAGTTTCTTACTTTGGTGACATGGCATTTATTTAACAACTCACTTGGCATTCTTTTCTTTCTTTTCAGCTCCCATGGCTATTGAAGAACAAGTGGCTGTTATTTATGCTGGTGTAAGGGGCTATCTTGATAAACTAGAGCCCAGCAAGATCACAAAGTTCGAGAATGCTTTCTTGTCTCATGTGATCAGCCAACACCAAGCCCTGTTGGGCACTATCAGGTATGAACACAATTGATGGCTTCTGTTTTGTAAGTTTTAAGATACAAAGTCTTGTTAAAATTCTTTTGTAGTTAGGCTAGTGGTTGAATTTTTGTCTGGGTCAGAACTGATGATCTGCTTTCATTTCCAAATAGGGCTGATGGAAAGATCTCAGAACAGTCAGATGCAAAGCTGAAAGAGATTGTAACAAACTTCTTGGCTGGATTTGAAGCTTAAACTCCTATGGATTCACATCAAATACCAGTTTGGTTTTGTCATTGTTTCTTTTAGTAATCAGTTCCATTTGTAAAGGATTATTCTCATACTCCAGATGTACAGAAATCACATTAAAAATAAAGGTTCCGTATTGCTTGGTGGTTTTCTGTAGTTTGAGTGATTCTTTAAAAAAAAACACCCAGATTATTTTGAGGATTGGTAAACATGCTTCTTTCTTAGCTTATTTTACTTGACTGTTATTACAATCAGCGAGCTTAGATAATTCGCTGCTTAGTTCTTTGCAGGATTCTAGAGTGGTTTGCGATTAACAAGAAATTCATAAACTGGATAACTGGCTGTATGTGGCAAAGTTCACATTTGATAATGTTGGAAGTGTCTGGCTTCTGCCCAGAAGACTAATCTGCATAAAGAGGTACTATAGGCAAGAGAAGAATACGACAACTAAAATTCTCAAGGAAATGAAAAAAATAGTAATGGAAGCATGAAAGATTGGGACAAAAACTGAGAAAGGAAATACCAGAATGAATAGAATTATGCACGTTTGTCAGTATCCTATCGTGTAGCTTGTTTACCATAACTTCATAAAACAGCTTTTAATTATAATGTAATCCAGTTGTTAAGGTATTTTTGTTTTTATTTAGGAAATCTTTAGTGACGAAAGACATATTTTATACTAAAAGGTTTGCTTTTGTCTTAAGACCTTAACCTGTGTTAGAGTTTTCCAGAGAAATACAACAGAGGATGTGGAGAGAGATTGTGGGGGCTAGCAAGTCAGAAAGGGCAGGCGGGCAGGTTGGAGACCCAGGGAAGAGTTGGGCCTGGAGACAGAATTCTTCCTTGGTAGACCTCAGGTTTTTCTTTCAAAAATATGGTGAATGTTTTTTCAAGAGAAAAACCTGAGGTCTACTAAGGTTTTTCTAGATGGGACCCAACCACGTTATGGGGAGTAAGCTGCTGTACTCAAAAGTCTACTGGTAAAAATTTTAAGGTGTTAATCATGTCTAAAAAATGCCTCAAAACAATGTCTAGACTGCTGTTTGACCAAAAACTGGATACCGTAGCCTAGCCAAGTTGACACATAAGACCATTACAATCAATCTGGAGTTAGGTTTTTGTGTGGAGGTCAGAGATCTATTTTCCTTTTCCATATGCATATTCAGTTTTCCAGCTCCATTTATTAAATGGCTCCTCCCCACTCCTATGTCCTGTGCCGCCCTTTCCCTGGTAGTTTTGCTGAGCCAGAGCTCAGCTCATTGTATTGCAGCAGCAAACCAAGAGAAACATTCTGAGATTTAAATGTTATTTTTTATTAATCTCTCAGACTGGTGAGATGGGAGACTTCACAGACTGTTCTCACCAGGCGTGCCTAATATACTCTGCCTAATGGCCCTCTTGTGTGACAGCCAAATGGCTGTCAAAATGTGTTTTTTGTATAGCTTATCACTGGTGAGTGGTTAGTGAGAAAATTAACATTGATTCAATATCTTGCAGGCAGTCCATTGAAATTTCCCCAAAGAGCTCCCTATCATCTTGCACAACAGAATTTTTAACACCAGAATCCAACTAAAGTTTACATATTACATTTCCTTTGTCTATTTTAATTCTTCAATCTATTTTAATTTCAATTTATGATATCCCATTGGTCTTGTTTGTTTTCCATGACTGAATTTTTTGAGGAGACAACTAGTCCTGTAGAACATCTTACAAATTGAATTTGAGATCTCAAATCAGAGTACTGCTTTTGTTATTCAAATTGTCCCAACTTTGGCCATGGGGGGCTCTTTCAGTTGGCTCCTGTGCCCCAATTTTGTGTGTCCGTGCATGTATGTGTATGTATATACGAAGTGTGGTAAAAATATGGTGAATGTTTAAAAATTTTAAAAAGTTTCAAAATTGCAGTAAAAGACATTTGCCATTAATCCCCCCTCAAAATACTCCCCCTTGCTTCAAACACATCCTATCTTTCTTGCCACTTTCTGAAGCAGTTCTGGCAGTCCTCTTTCATGAGTGTCTAGTCACATTGTCGTGGCTGCCCCAATGTCCTGAATCAATTCAAAATGGTGACCTGTCATGGTCATTTTGACTTTGGGGAAGAGCCAGAAGTTGCACGGTGCCAGATCTGGTGAATAAGGTGGATGAGGACACACCGTCATGTTTTTGACAGAAAATGCCATATCAGAAGTGGTGTGTGACATGGAGCATTTCCGTTGTGATCACAACATGGTGAATGCTGCTGCCAAGTGCCATCCAACAGAAAGGCAGGGATCTTCAATATGGGAAGCTGCGTGTGGAACTTTAGTAACAGTGTGACAAGTTTCAACGTGTTCGGTGCAGTCAGGTGTGAGGTATGGTTGAGAGGTGTTTTAA
This sequence comes from Rhinolophus ferrumequinum, assembly GCF_004115265.2. NCBI lineage: Eukaryota > Metazoa > Chordata > Mammalia > Chiroptera > Rhinolophidae > Rhinolophus > Rhinolophus ferrumequinum. The sequence continues at coordinate 37,997,580 of NC_046302.1, read as the reverse complement.
AGTGTGCCGTAAATCATGACAGCACTCCGTGTCACACATCACTTCTGGTATATGGCAATTTCTGTCAAATAACATTACAAGGTGTCCGTATTCACCGGATCTTGGCACCATTCGAATTCTGGGTCTTCCCCAAAGTCAAAAGAATTCAGGACATCGAGGCAGCCATGAGGCAGCTATGACAGCGCAACTAAAGACACGAAAGAAGACTTCCAGAACTCCAGAAAGTGGCAAGAATGATAGGATAAGTGTGTTCAAAGCGAGGGAGAGTATTTTGAGGGGGATTAATGGCAATGTGTCTTTTACTGTAATACATTTTGTAAATTTTTATTGGGGAATATTTGGAGAGTATTTTGAGGGGGATTAATGGCAATGTGTCTTTTACTGTAATACATTTTGTAAATTTTTATTGGGGAATATTGGGGAACAGTGTGTTTCTCCAGGGCCCATCAGCTCCAAGTCATTGTCCTTCAATCTAGTGGAGGACGCAGCTCACTGGCCCATGTGAAAATCAAACCTGCGACCCTGTTAAGAGCTCGTACTCAAACCAACTGAGCCATCCGGCCGCCCCAATTAATTTTTTATTGAAACAGTCACCGTATTGTTTGATCACACCTCATGTATGTGTGCTTTCTGGCACTACGAGATGCTCCTGGCTTACCTTACATATTTCCTTCCCGAGCCCTAGAAACAATCAGTTTTGTTTTGTTCTACAAGTTATATATTGGTCCTGTGTAGCACAAATGTATCACAGATTTCCTCTCCTGTGGCTTACTGTTCACTCTTAACAGCTTTTGATGAAAAAAAGTCCCCCATGTACACTAGGCTGTGTTTTGTGACAGTAGATAGCCAAGTTTTCCCATCTTGAAACTACTTTGACCAGAAATGGATCCTTTGAGTCCCTTACCTGATTAACTTTCACTTACAAAAATTCAAATTTTGATGGTACCCACTCCAAGTAACCCTTGCTTAGTTGGCAGACCTCAACCACTACACAGCTAATCTCTGGGCATTGACGCCTCCTCCTGAACATTTTTCCTGTATATTCTATTCCTGTCCTGTCCTGACTCTGCTCCATTCGTCAATCTACTCAGCTTCTAACCTTAGTGACAAAATCCAGCCTCTACCTTTGACGTTGACTTGGCAAACCTCTTAACACAGCTTACTCCTGCCCTTTTCCAGGTCATGGCTTCTGCTTGGCCAGGTCCTGGTTCTGGAATCCTATCTGGCTTTAGATACTTGGACAGTACCTCTGCCAGATTTGCTTCTGCTTCCTGGAAGGGAGGGATTAGACTATGGGAACAAATAAAAATCGGTATTTCTGTTGAGGATCAGAATGAGTTCACTGAATTCTCTGGCTGGCTCCATCATTGTCTCATCCATGAAAGTACATGAGAGAATACCCTTATCTTATGGTGCTTTGGAGTCGGAGAGGTAAGATACCTAAGAGGGAACAGAAATTAGAGAAAACAAAGATATGTCATATATTAAGGGCTGTGATAAAGACAAGTTCTAGAAATTCAAGAAGTGAGAAGACACTGAAGGCTGGGAAAGGTGGAGAAGGGGAGAGAGGATGTGAAACTTGAGCAGGAGGAAGAAAGACCCAGGTAGCCTGCAAAGCACCCGCAAAAATAGGGTGGCAGGACAGGAGCCTGACTGAGGGGTGGGGAGGAAGCTGTTGAATGAGATGGGGAAGGTCAGGCAGAGGCGGGTGGGATTGGTTCTAAATGGGCAATAGGGAAAGTTGGTGGTTTTGTGAGGAGGAGAGACGAAGAAAGCAGTGTTTTACGGATGAAAGGTTAAGAAGAGTAACCTGATACAATCAGTATGAAGTTGGATTGGCAGTGGGAAGAAAGAGGAAGTAGAGGGATGTAATCCTAGATACCAGGTTTTCAAAAGCGTGAAAGGAAATGTGATTGTAGTAGGCGTTATTTTTGTCACCCATCATCCATTTATTCCATTTCAGTGCAAAGATCCCAAATTCCCCCTGGGGAAATTTCCCCTTCCTCCACTGCTGAGACTATAGATGGATACAACTTTTCTGGAAAATAATTTGGCAATGTATTTCAAGAACCTTAAAAAGGTTTACATTCTTTGACCTGTAATTCAACTATGAGATTTTTTTTTTTGATTATTTTTTATGGGGATGCATGGTTTATTTAACATTAGAAAACCTACAGATTCTGTGCACCACCTTAACAGATTAAAGGAGAGAAATCCATATACTCATTAAATGCAGAAAAAGCAACCAAAATGGCACCCATTCATGTTAAAGCCTCTTAAGCAAGCAGCAGTAAAAAGGAACTTCCTTAACCTGCTAAATGGGTATTTACCAAAAACCTTCAGGTAATTTGTCATGTGTGTCGCTTAACTCTTCCTTAGCAGAGAATCCTTTGTTGAATTACAGGTGTTCAATTTGTGGTAACTTCCAGGGGAGATTTCAAGAAGCATCCCTTATGCCGCCATTTCTGTAATGTCAACTATGAGGTATTTTAACAAGGATTATATAAAAGATACTTATCATAGTAATATTTCTAAAAGCATTAGGGAAATGCTAAGAAAGTATCAGTATATCATATCCACTTGATGGGAAATTATGCAAAAATTAAAAATGATACTGAAGTTTCTTTTTTAATTTTTCCAAGTTTTTAATAAACTTACACAGTACAAAGTCAGAGGCCCAAAAAGACATGAAGTGAAAATTAGGTCTCCCTCCTTCCTATGTCCCTCAGCCCCACCCTCTCCTCAGAGGGAACCATTTAAAATGGGTGTATGTCTATTCTTTTTCCTCCTCACCCAAATGGCAGCTTTTTTTTACATGGTTTTCCCTCAATAATAGATATATGATTGTTCCATATCAACAAAGATCGTCCTCATTTTTTTATGCTTGAATATGATTTTATTGTATAGATATATCACAATATATTCAGGTAATTCTTCATGGATGGACATACAGTTTCAAATCTTGCTAGAATAACCTCTCACTTTGCACATGGGAGAATATATTTGGAGGGTAAATTCTTTGACATGGAAATATTGGGTCAAAAGATAGGTGCATTTAAAACTTTACTGACATGGCCAAATTTTTCTTCAGAATGATTTTCAATTTTACATGCAAAAGTGTCTGGCCAGTAGTACTGTGTGCTATGGAGCTTTCTGTTAGGAAAGATATATTTATGAGGACTTTAGAAAATGCTTCTGAAATTTGTTAAGTTAAAAAAGCAAGCCTCAAAATTTTGTGTACGTTAAGAACTTAACCATGCAAATGTATACTATTGGGAGAGGTTATGCCAAAATATTAAGTGGTTATCTTAAATGTAGTGATCATTAAATTTCATTATTTTATAATTGGTGTAGTAGTGTTATTTAACTTTGTTGGTGGGATGTCTCAACTTTGTTATAGACCCTTGGATATAGTACACATTTTGCTTGTCTTTTTACTTACAACACCTGTCCAGGTGATGAATTTAGTAAATGTTTGAGGGATGAATATTTTCCAGCTGCGTGATCAACCATTTGTAATTTGTAATCTTGCCACCAGGTGGTGGAAGAGAGTTAAAATTCAGGTATATTTGGGACCTGACCCTCGAAAAGAAAGCACAATGTAACATGAGAGCTTGTAAGACTTCCTAAGACTGTATACATATATATGTATAAAATTAAAACTTAGGCAATTAGAATTGTATCTAAATTATTTTATTTTTTTTTAAAGATTTTATTGGGGAAGGGGAACAGGACTTTATTGGGGAACAGTGTGTACTTCCAGGACTTTTTCCAAGTCAAGTTGTTGTCCTTTCAATCTTAGTTGTGGAGGGCGCAGCTCAGCTCCAGGTCCCGTTGCTAGTTGCAGGGGGCGCAGCCCACCATCCCTTGCGAGAGTTGAACTGGCAACCTTGTGGTTGAGAGCCCACTGGCCCATGTGGGAATCCAACCGGCAGCCTTAAGTTAGGAGCATGGAGCTCTAACCGCCTGAGCCACCGGGTTGGGCCCTCTAAATTATTTGTTTTAAATCTTCAAAACGTCCAGGAAAAGTTTTGGTCCTGCCTTTGGCCCTTCAGCTTCTTTCATTTCCCCAGTCGGTACTATTTCTTATGCCTCTTGCCATTTAGCCTGTCCTGGTGCCCTCCACGGCCTCTGCTGCCTCCTGACGGTGCTGTCAGTCTTCCTTCTAACTTCACTGCTTTCCAAAGAGATGAACAATCAGATGAAAGGATGCATGCCCTTGGAGTGACCCAGTGGGTGGAGGCCACAGCTCCATCATTGTGGTTGCGGACAACTCCACTGATGAAATTGCATCACAGTGAGACTGGGAGTGACAATACCAGGCAGAATATTTTAGTTGTCCTTCAAATGCCCCCAACAATTGATCTTTCACTATGTCTGGACTGAATTAGAACCTGCTCAAGAGGCAAATGCCTTGGGATGTGAGTTGGGCATGAGCACTCAATCTTGGTACCCTTGACCTGCATCCTGTCCTTGAGTAGATCTGCCCTAGGAGTGATGTGTCTTTAGCCCTGACTGACCCAGTTTAGAAGGGCAGAATTCTAAACCAGCTCTTCATCCCCTAAATACCCTGAGATCTTGGGCAAGTCAGTCAGCCTCTCTGGGCTTCAGTTTGGGCTCAGGGCCCAGAGTGCCATATTACTACAAAGCAGGGATGAGTCCAACTTGCCCCGGGATTATGTTTATGAGGGTGTTACTGTTATGAGAGAGTGGAGGGAGAGGAAGGAGGCTCAGGGCTCCTACAGCGGGAGTGGGATCGGTAAAAAAGGGTTTTGGGTTCTGAGAATGGGAAATTCGAGCTGGCAAGCTGTCTTTCAGGGCTGAGCTCCTGGACACTCTATAAGGACCCTACTAAGGGATTTAGAGTCAAGGGGGAAAGTATGAATGACTTGCTTATGACTTTTAGACTAAAACGTGGCGGAGGCTGATCTGAAGCCAGCGCACCTGGGGTCGTGCACGCGGCTCACTCAAGCGTCTACACCTCACGTGGCCGCTGGTATTGTCAGTCCTCAGGCTTTACGGAGCTGGCACCCGATCCACGCGACTACCTTCTGATCAGGCGGGTACCCTCCATCACCTCGCTGAGCCTGGATTTCTCTGCGAGGAATTCGGTCGAGGGAGGAAGGGGCTTGTGGGCAGGAACGGAGCCGGATTCCGGCGACTTTTCCTTCCAATTCTCCGAGGCTTCCTGAAGAGGAGGGGGGACCGAGGGCTCACTAACTGGTCGTTGGCTGAGGCCGTGGGGCTTTAAATCGGCTCGCGAGCGTGAGCGGCGGTGGGGACTCCTTGTCCCCGCCGGGAAGGGGGCGGAGCGCACCCACGCGGCCTTCGGAGTGGGGCGTGGTTTAGGACCCGGGGACGGGCCTCCAGGCCGGGGCGCAACTCCGGAGTTGGGCAGCGGGACCGCCGCCTGGACTGCTAGGCTTCCCAGCGCGCGCCGCCGCTGCTCCGCTCTCCTCTGCACCCGCGGACGCGCCGGCCATGACGGGCTCACTGTTCAAGACGAACTTCTGGGTAAGTCGGTGGGGAGGGCGGCCGATCGCCGGCTCGGGACCAGCGGCGGCGGGCGGCCAGCGTGGAGCCGCGCGGAGAGCGGGCGGGCGCCCCAGCGGCGCTCCACTCAGACACCGTGCGCGGCGCCGTGTGCCTGGGGCTCCGAGGGCAGGGCCGGCGGTGGGGACCCGGGTCCCGCTGCTCAGGGGCAGAGCTGGAGCGGACGACCGGCCGCAGTTCCTTCTCTGCCGCGGCCGCCAGCGCGCGGTGAGTCCACAGGTCCTCCGGTCCGGTCCCCAGGCTACTCTCTGCCGCCCATCACCGCAGCCGCGCGTACTCCTGCGGACGAGTGTAGTCCGAGACCACCATAGAGTCTGCACATCCAGCCCTCATCTCACAGATGAGGAAACCGAGACCCCAACGCGTTCGGGGAGAATAGCCGGTGACCCCAGAGGCTGCGCGGTGAGCGCATTTGGGAGAACCTGGGGTGAGCTTCGCAGGGCTGACAGCGGCAGTCACCCTCAAGGGATGTTTTTTGTCCAGGTCTGCAGAAACGTACTGCCTGTCAGAGCCGGGTTAGCGCCCGACTTTCCCCTGCAGACCCTAGAGGGCTTTTCTTGCAAAAGCTTGTATCACATGGCAGTCCTGTTTCCTGAGACACCCCCCTCCTTACTCTCCCGCCCAGGCCTTGACCCCAGCCGGGGAGGAGGCCGACATATGTGAGTTCCTAGGGCTGGTGGAGGCATCCAGTCTGGGTAGGACCGGCTGACGCAGGAGTTGGAAGAACTGCCCTCATCCCTTTAAGGCAGTAGCAGGAAGTCAGCACACCTCAGAATTGACCTACAGCTGCCAAGTGGCTCCAACTCCTTCCTTGGGACCCTGCTTGCTCTGCATTTAGCTTCACGGTTGCCTGGCAGGACCCTGTCCCCCATCAGGGGCTGCTGGGTGGAGAAACCTGGCAATGTGGCCTCAGGGACAGTTTATGCCCTGCCTTTTGAAGTCCCCTTTCCTGGAGTTTTTGAGGTTCTCCTGGGGCACTGCCCACCTATAGGATACAGAGCTGCAGAGATTCACAGAGAGTGAATGACATCATAGCTAGCCCTGTGAGGAGACCTGGGAATTTTTCAGGTAGAATATAGGACTTTTGGGTCCCATGACAGACATTGTGGGAAAAAGCAGTGCCAAGAGACATGCCTCCCCACCCTACCCCCAAAGTGTGACCCCCAGTTTTCAGATCTCAACCCAAATGTCACCTCTTCGGGGAAGCCTTTCCTGATTGAGCCAAATAGGCCCTAATCACAGGCTAACCTCATGCACATTCAGTTCCTTCATAGCATTTGTTAGTTTATGGTTTTGAATTTGGGGACCTACAAACACGTGAGCACCTTGTGGACAGGTACTGTGTTGGCTTTCAATGCCACTGCCCCTTGCACAGGCTGACATATAATGGGGGCTTGGCAAATAGTTGTTGAATGAGTAAAGTGGATCTGTAAGGCCAATAGGACGTGTGATGGGTGAGAGCTGCAGTCTCCATCCTCAGGGGCTCCCAGGCCACAGAGAGGCAGGCCCCCAGCTGCTCCTGATACATACGTGCGGGAAGTAGGGAAAGGGGCAGAAATGAAGCCTGGTTTGGGATTTAGAGGTTGTGTGATGGTTTGGAGAGTGAGAACTTTTGGGGCTTATATTTTCAAAAGGTACCTGAGATCCTGAGATACTTTGCAAAGGGTATCTCCCATCTCTAATTTCCTGTGACATTTTATGTCAAATAATAAAAACAATTAATAGCCAATATTACTGAGCACAGAGTCTATGGGAAGCTCATTTGCTAAATGCTTTACACATACCACTCAGTTATGCCTCACAACTACCCCATGAGGTAGCTTACTCCCTATCCCATTTTATAGATGAGGAAACTGAGTGGCAGAGAGATTAAGCAACATTGCCAAGGTCCTAGAGCTGTTAAATAGTAAAGCAGGAGTGCTTGGACCAAATGCTCAGTGAGTGCCTCCAGGAGGGTGGTGCTGAGCAAGTGTCCCAGCAGAGCTGTCTGCATGTCTGTCTTCCACGGCAGTGCCAAAGGAAGTTGGTGGGTCACCACTGGACCTTTATATAAATATGTCTTTCTCCTCCAGCTCCAACCATGAGCTCCTGGAGGATGGGCCCTGGTTGTCACCATCAGCTGAGCTCCCAGCAACTGCCATAGTGCTTTGCATTGGATGCTGAAGAGTCAGGTGGATGGGATAGTCAGCCAGGACTTGGGAGAAGAGGGGCAGCAGGGAAACTGTTGGGGATCTCAGGGGCTGCCTGTGAGGCTTTCACCCTCTCAGGCAGTAGGGAGGCAAGGTTGTTGTGAGCACCGACAACAAGGGGATGACAATGATTTTCATGTTTCAAGGATGAAAGTGTTGTGATAGGATAAGGTAGGAAACTTTGCCAACATACGCAGGAATCAGTTGACTGAATTTAATAGATATTCATGAAATACCTTCTCTGTACAAAGAGCTCTAATAGAGGGGGCATTTGCAGAGTAAGACCACCACCTTGCTTAGAAGGTAGATTTCTCACGAGGAAGTGAGGCTTTGGCCTTGAATGCCTAGCCTCAAGGATTTGGAGGAAGATGGGGCAGGGCGTAGGGAGAGTCCAGCAGGGGCCAAAGAAACTGGGCCGGGGATAAAAGGGGTCTGTTCCAGGGTGGAGACCATAGAGAGGGGCAAAGGAAGAGACCGGTGGGAGGAGTGGCAGAGGGTACAAGAGTTCAAAGCCACGACATGAGGCCACCAATGGAAGGTGAGCAGTAGGGAAGAGGAAAGGAGGGCGCCCGTAAACTGGAGAATGAGTGTGGGCCCCCGAAATAAGGAAGTTAGGAGGAGGAACTGGTATCTGGAGAGAGAGGGAGGAGGCAGAAGCGATAGTAACAATGTGTTACCCCAAGTGTAGCACCGGGGAGAACCCAGGCACAGTACCCTAAAGCCCCAGCGCCGTGCCTGGGTCGCTGGATGTGGGAAAGTCTTGGATGGATGTCTGGTGAAGGGACAGGTGGCAGGGTTTGGAAATCTTTTAATAAACAGTGCAAACATGTCAGTGAGTGCTCTCTGATGTCCGGTGGTCAACATTCTGGGTCTGAAGGGCTGGTGGATGACCCCAGCCCTTTGGAAAGGGTGTCCAGGGGAGGGAGTGCGCAGAACAGCGTGAAGTACAGCAGCGGCATGCGTTACCAGCAGAGGCTCTGAGGTAGAAGGGGTTCGAATCCTGGGTCTGCCCCTTACTAGCTGGGCAGTTAGTTGCTTCGATTCCTACAAGCCTCAGTTTTTCCCATGTATAAAAATGAGGATAATAACAGTGTCTACTTCACAGGACTGTTGCGAGGATGAAATCAGAGCTTAGTACACTGCCTGGCACATAATAAGCAGTTGTTGATTGTCAGCTGTAATCAGCACAGAGGTGACAATTAAAGGAAGTAGGTGACAGTCACTCAATTGAGGAGAAAGAATGAAGGGGTAAGAAGTCCCCAAAGAAGCACTCTCGGTGAATGCCTGTGTTTTGGCAGGAGGAGAGAGGGGGCAGAGAAAGAGGCAGAGGTATAGGGCTACAACAAGGAAAGAACGACCACAGGCCCAAGAGAGGGGACGTTCCGTGGAAGTTGAGGGGCCCATGGTCAAATTGGCTAGATGTTCCTGAAAAGGTATGAATCAGCACATACATCATAAACAATCGTATTCAAGTGCTTACGTGGAAATGCTTACGTAAAGGAACCATTCGGTGGATCTGTTTGAGGAGGGGAATAGAATACACAGTGTTCTTTAACACTGGGATCAGCCCCAGTTTATTGAGATATGGAAAACAAAATCTGAGTTTGCCTGACAGGAAGCACACCTGTGTGTTGTTTCTCTTCACCCTTCCCTACGCACACCTCCTTTGTGGCCATGTGGTTAAGTGGTGCTGAATTTGTCTTGGTTAATGTGGATGGTACCTTGTCAGAATCAGACAGACAGTGACCATGGCTGTGCTTTCCAGACCTCCAGGGAAATGGTTGGGCCACAGTAGAGGAAAAATCACACTCTTTAGCATGATCAGACACATGACAGACACAAGTGTCTTTCAGATGTGGACATGCACAGGTGACTGTAGGACCTGCTCCAGAAGAGGCAGATGTCCTCCCGCCCCAGGAGAGTCCTACATTTCTCACTGGGGTGTGAAGCGCAACCTGTCCCTGTATGTCCTCTGGGTCCTATTTTGACCCAGCCTTCCTGATCCTCAAGGCTCTAGGTTCAGACCAGCTTCCTAGTCCTGGTCCCAGCACTACCCCGCACCCCCTATCCTGTGCACCTGCAAAGAGCAGAGCCTCTCTGCTCTGCCTGGGGGAAGGCTTGGGACTGTCTGAACTTGCTTAGTGCCCCCTGGGCTATCCCTATGCTCTAAACCTTTGACTGTTTTGGAATCTTGTCATTTCAGGGCTTTACCAGAGCTTGAGCTGGTTCGTGCTGCATCCAGCTTTGCTCTGTGACTTTTCTCTATACAGTGTAGGAGGCTCCATTTTTTTTCTTAAATGAACAAAGAAGAAAACAGGTTATCACACAGACACTTCATGCTGACCCCATGTGCTATTTTGTGCAATGTTTAGGCTGTTGCTTTTTTTAATACTCTCTGTTGGAAACTGACCCCTAGAAACACACCACTAGGACTATTTCGTATTATGTGGCTTTAGTGGCAAATGAAAGGCAAAACCATTGGCGATTGTACTTCTCCAATTTATTCTTTCTAGAGCCAGCCAGTAGGATCTATCTTTAAAATAATGATCAAAATCCTCTTTTCTTGTTTTATCTTCTTAAAAATTTAATGAGAGGCATAGGACCCATCTTTTAAGGAAAATAAAAAGTTCTTATTGAGATATATAAAACAAAATCTGAACAAATGGAAAGGCGTAGAGGGTTTTTGGCTGAGGAGAATTAACAAACTTAAAAAAATCAGGTAATAGGGGTGACTGGTTAGCTCAGTTGGTTAGAGCATGGTGCTAATAACACCAAGGTTGTCGGTTCGATCCCCGCATGGGCCACTGTGAGCTGTGCCCTTCTTAAAAAAAAAAAATTAAAAAAAAAAAATAAATCCTAAACCAAGAAAAAAAAGAAAAAAAAAAAAAAAGTCAGGCAATACAAGCATATGCTTTAAAAATCCAAATATTTCCAAAAGACTTATAATTAAAAACAATGTAATTACTATTTATGTTGTTACAGCATATAAAGATTATTGATTTCAAAGCTAAGTAGTATATTATGATTAGATCCTCATTCTTGTTTTTCCTGGACTTTCTAGTTGCATTTTTTTTTTGGGGGGGGTTGGGGTATTATTCACCTTTATCAGAGAATTTTTTCTTTTTCATAAGTAAGAGGGTTTATTTACAGATTGGATCTATATAGTGAGTGCAGAGTTCAAAGTTTGATGTCTCAGGTACCGATTATGGAAAGGCCTAAAAATATACACAGCACATGCATGATACATGCATATAGTTCAAGTTCATTTTAAAGTCAAAAAGATTTTGGTGTGTGTAAAACTTGGTATAAGTATGTATGGATGCATGTTAATTTATGGATTTTCTGGTGAAAGCATGTATCAGCCAATCAAAGCAAAATACTGGTTATATCCAAATATATACATTATCCAAAGTATCTTTATTTGGACTAGTGGATAATTTTGCCATTAATATTTTATAATTCTCATTTACTGTCCCCTAAATGTAACCAAAATGTCCATTTTTGTACGTAGCTTGTTATAGGAAAAATAAATATCATCTAAATTTCATATTAATGAAAAGTTCATCTTGAGTAGGAAATGGCTGACATTTTTCTTTCCTTGCCTACACTAGAAATCTCCAGCTTTAACAAAAATGAGCTTTAAATTAGAGGAGCTGTTGGTTAGCTTCATAGAATGCCATTGTTATTTTTAAAAAGATCAAACTGTTAAAAATTTCTACCTAAATAAGTGAGGATGTTAATTAAGACATTGTTGCCAGAAATTTAAAAACTCTTAATATATTTTAAAAATCCACGAAGATGGCAGAACCATACGCTTTCACTCCAGAAAAGTCAGGCAGCGGGAAACCAGATACTTCGGACACCTGCGTTCGAATAGCTGGCTATGAGTCTTACCACTTCCAACAAGGCCTTGTAACTTGCCTCTGAGTCATCGGTTTCTTGTTTCCCAATAGCATGTGTGTGAGGAAAGTAGGAAAATCAGATTTCTCGAAGACTCAGTAGACTGCTGGCTTTCATTAAGGCTGCTTTTTGGGATTTGCTTTATCTTTGAAGCTTTGTGCATTTTGGGCTGAAGGTTAGACAAGAGTCAAGTAGGAGACTTCTGCATATCTGATCTAGCTTGTTGTTCAGGAGAAGAGGAAAGCTTTTCTCATCAGCCTTAATGTTCTCATCTTAAACTCTTTACACTGTTTGTATGTATAAGGTTGGCACAAGGCAATTTTAAACCCCAATGCACAAATCCATAACATTCGTCATTATGTATCTTTCGGAACAGTGAGTGTCAGAGCTCACTGTTCACAGATGACTGTTGCATTAGCATTGCCCAGGTCACACTGGATTGTATCAGTGGCTTATAAACCAACTGAAGTCTTTCTTTTTTAACAGAAATGATCACAGCTAAATATTTGTGAAAGTAAAACAAAAGACTATTCGTAGATATTTAAAGGCTATATTTACTCTATCTTTTGTTTTCAAAGGCTGCAGTGATCTTAAATATTTTTTCACAGAGGACTATTAATTTTTGAAACATACTACTGTTTGCTTATGGGAGTAGATTCCAGTTTCAAGTGCTTTTATAACTCCCACGACGGGGATGTCCAGTACAGCATAGAGAATATAGTCAATAAGATTGTAATAACTATGTATGGTGTCAAAAGAGTACTAGACTTATGGGGGGAATCACTTGTAAGTTATATGAATGTCTAACCACTCTGCTTTACACCTGAAACTAATATAATATTGAATGTCAACTGTAATAGAAAAAAAATTTTTTTTAGATAAAAAAAAAATCACAAACACCCAAGAATGGGACTAAAAGGTCTACTTATCTCATTGATATCGCACTGTTTTTACAACTATATTTTAGGAGAGGGAGAGGGAGGGAGGGATGGAGGGGTGGGGAAAGAGAGAGAGAGAGAGAGAGAGAGAGAGAGAGAGAGAGAGAGAGAGAGAGAGAGGAAGATGAGAATAAAGACTAAGAAAAGTTGTAATGACAGAGGACGGCTGACCCATAACTCTCACCTTCAACATTCCCACTATGAACCGCAGCCATGAAACTACTTGCTCCACTCCACTCCAAGGGGATTGGGGATTGGGGGTGGGGTGGGTGGATGTTTCCTTGGCCTACATCTTTAAGCCTTTGCATTGACCTCTACTCCCGCCTCTAGGTCTGGGTTGGGGACTTTTTCTGAAAGTCCACTGCATATTTCTAACTGCACTTATCACTCTATATGCAATCATGTTTCCTTGCCTGTCTTCCTCATTAGGCTATGGTCAACTTCTGTCTCATTTACCTCTGTGTTCCTGGATCTTGACACAGTTCTGAGAACAGAGGATATATGTATGCTATATAAATGTCTAACGAGTGGTCAGACATTTATGTACTTATGCAGTGACCCCCAATAAGTCTCGTACCCATCTGACACCATAGATAGTTATTACAATATTATTGACTATATTCTCTGGTATCCTGGCTCTGCTCCTTTCAAACTGAGGGATGTGCCCTTGTTTACATGACTCAACCTTCCTGAGCTTCATATCCTCATCTGTAAAATGATAATTATACTTAAATATGTATATGTATTTTGGAAATACTTTATACAGTCAAGTTTGTTGAGCTCGTCTTTTATGATTTCATCTATTACATACCAAGGTTTAAAACTCCTCCCTGCACGGAAAGCTTGATAAACACTGAATTATTTTTTCTTTGCGTTTCTCTAGGGTCCAAGTTTTACTACTATTTAATTGTCTTCATGTCCGAACCCTTAGGTGTTCTGATGTTTGTGGAGCCAGAGATCTGTGTGGCCTTCAAAGGTCAGGAGAAGAATGACATCTGCCCTCAGAGGGCCTACGCTCTTGTTAAGGGGCAAACACACGTGCAGGACACTAATCAGAAACAGGTTAACCTCCTCTCCTCACACTAAAAGGACAGGGTTATGAGAGCAAGATTCTGGGGCAGGTGCTATGGGGGACCGGTTCCTAAAAAGTGCTAAGATAGCACTGGGCATGCGATAAGATGGGGAAATCTATGTGCCTAGAACACCTCAAGGGAGGATACGGCAGGGTATGGCACTGGAAGGAATACTTGAATAAGCTGTTGAGGGTAGAGGGACTGAGACCCCCAACCCCACCAGAAGGCCTTGCTTGAGTGAAAACAGTTGATAGTTTTGCAGCCCTCTGAGAGGCTGAAACCTGGTTAACTGTTGGACTGAATTTTGTTGAGTGATGGATGCAAGGTGACACGCTGAGAAAATGGTCACCAGGGTCTTTCATCTCTGCTCTTACCCTGCAGTGCTGAGTCTCTACTCCTCATGGAACATTACGTTTTCTATTTAAAGAATAGCTGCTTGAAGTGACGCGTTCATAAGTGGCCACAAATGTCTGAGATCCCTAGAAATACAGGTGTCTACGTCTCTACCTACACTGCTCCAGGGTGTGGTTGCCCTGCCTTTTGGAATCTGCCCTGAGGATATAATCCGTTGTTATCAAATATACACACTAAGCTTCCTCCATCCCCAAAGATCCAGGTCCTGAACTGGGGGTTGAAAAAGACCTAAGTTCTCTGGAATAGCAGGTATTTACTTCAGGCCTTGGTCAGCACTTCTGTTGATGGCCACATCTGGACAGTTGACCAGTCCTGTGGGCCATCTATGCCCCGCTTAAGCTTCCTCATCGCCCTGTCCTATGTTAGCACCTATCTGTTTAATCAGGATTCCCACATAATTCCTGCTCATAAGAGTGGTTGGCCTGATTCCCACCAGCCTCAGCCCAGGGCCACTGTCTTAGCTGGCAGGGCTCTCCCTGGCTGACCCAGGCTGGTACTACCCTTTCCTGGGCAGTGTGGGCGGGGAGTCTGCCTAGGAGAGATCCTGGTGTTCCGCTTAGGTGTCCTCAGTTCTGAGTGAAAGGGAGTAGTGGGCTGCAGATCATGGCACGTGCCTGCGAGTCACATGGTCCCTTCTGCAGAAACTACACTGAAAGGCCCCAGGGCCCCAGGTCTCCGCCAGCTAGAAGCCCTAGACCAAAGTCCTGTGGGAGGGGTTTCAGATGGGGAAGTTAGAAGCCTGGAAAGACCGGGGACCCCAGAGAGGCTAAGTGTACAAGACAGCCGCTGTGATATTCAGCAGTGAGGTATGTAGCACTTTTTCTAGGATGAGTTCATGAACTTAATTGTCAGACCAAGTATGTATCACCTGGGATCTATATCCCACTCCACCTCAGACTACGTTGGTGCCTTGCCCAAAGCCACACAGCGAACGATTCTGGGCTTGCGCTTCCTGTTGTGCAATGAGGATAATAATATCTGGGCAGCACAATCCTAGGACTGTAATGTTTTCTAGCTGATAAAACTGACTACAGTTGTGTTAAGGAGGTAGAATTGTCAGGAAAGCATTCATACATCAGAATTGTAGGCTTTATTGCAGTTAAATTAATTTTAAAAATTGAGATAATGAATGAAAATGATGAAGGGAAATCACCTTAAACATTTTAAGGAATTGTTAGAACAAGTGAAGTATAGTTTCTAGTCCCTATGATTATGATTTAAAACAAACACCAGGAAAGACATTTATAATATATGAGGTTTAAAAAGTTACAAACCAATTTGTAAAATAAGACCTCATTTTTATTTTAAAAATACGAAGCCATAGTCATGCATTGTTAGGAAAATATCTGGGGATTGTACGGCAAAATGTTAGCTATTGTTTTCTCTGGGATTTCATGTGGTAGGAAAAACAGAATTCCTATTTTTTTTTTTTTTTTTGCTTATTTTACTTTTCGATTTTTCTACAATAAAATGTGTGCAACTTTAAAAGTGAAGAATTAAACAAGTTTTGTTTTTTAAATCATTAAAAGAAGAACAATTATGCCTGTTCAGACTAGAATAAAAGTAACAACCCCAGAGGGACATGGACCAACCTGCAGGGAAGGGGCCGTGGTACAGTCATGTGGCCATCTCCCTGTGCCAAGGCTTTACCTTTAGGATGCTCCACCTGGCTGGGGGGAGATTCAAATCCAGGGAAGACCCTCCCCCAGCTCCCACATATGCTGTGGAGAAGACCAACCCACTCATGGGGACCTCTCCTCCCTGCGAGGCCTGTAAGCAGAGAGAACCACCTGTGGATACAATGGATCATTTGTTTTTCATTTTTATTGGTGCTTTAAAAAAGCACGAATGTAACACATGTTCATTGTGTAATAGCAATATGATTCAGACGCTTATAGAGCAAAAAAGCACATAACATCAAAGGCTCTGCCTCAGCACCTCAAATCCCAACCGCCCGGGGTAAATTACAGAGTCACTGTCTAGAGGGTTTTCCAGGTGTTCGTGATCCTACCCACCCACACTTCTACAGCTTGTTGTGGAAGCATATTTATGATCCTGGTTAGGAAGAGCAGGCTCAAGAGCCATCCCTAGCCCCACCTCAGCACTTTTGTATTTTTTATAAGCATATGAATGGCAGTTATCTTTGGTTTTCTAGATTATGGGTGATTTTTTTTTTTTAAAGATTTTATTGGGGAAGGGGAACAGGACTTTATTGGGGAACAGTGTGTACTTCCAGGATTTTTTTCCAAGTCAAGTTGTTGTCCTTTCAATCTTAGTTGTGGAGGGTGCCGTTCAGCTTCAAGTTATTGTCCTTTCAGTCTTAGTTGTGGAGGGCGCAGCTCAGCTCCAGGTCCAGTTGCCATTTTCTAGTTGCAGGGTGCACAGCCCACCATCCCTTGTGGGAGTCGAGGAATCGAACTGGCAACCTTGTGGTTGAGAGCCTGCGCTCCAGCCAACTGAGCCACCCGGGAGCTCAAGGTGCCGTGTTCAATCTTAGTTGCAGGGGGCGCTGCCCACATCCCTTGTGGGACTCGAGAAGTTGAACTGACAACCTTGTGGTTGAGAGCCCACTGGCCCATGTGGGAATCCAACCGGCAGCCTTCGGAGTTAGCAGCACGGAGCTCTAACCGCCTGAGCCACCGGGCTGGCCGATTATGGGTGATTTTGATGTTGTTTTTTTGCTGAAGTATTCACAGGCGAGGAATCAGGAATTCTGTAAATTAAAAAAAAAAAAGTTGTGGGCCGGCCCGGTGGCTCAGACGGTTAGATCTCCATGTTCCTAACTCCGAAGGCTGCCGGTTCGATTCCCACATGGGCCAGTGGGCTCTCAACCACAAGGTTGCCAGTTCAATTCCTCGACTCCCGCGGGGGATGGTGGGCTGTGCCCCTTGCAGCTAGAGGACTGCAACTGGACCTGGAGCTGAGCGGTGCCCTCCACAGCTAAGACTGAAAGGACAACAATTTGACTTGGAAAGAAGGCCTGGAAGTGCACACTGTTCCCCAGTAAAGTCCTGTTCCCCTTCCCCAATAAAATCTTTAAAAAATATAATATAAAAAAAAAGTTCTAAGTGCCTCTGGAAGAAACGTAGTGGTGAAATCATTTGCACCCTAATGTGACTGAGAGAGGTTTCTTGGTGGAGAGAGGCAGTCTCTGCTGAGTGGGAGGAAGGCAGGGTCAGGACTAGAGTCAGCCACTGGGTTTGGGGATAAAATTTAGAGGAGTGCCCAAGGGGGAAAAAAGAACCTTTAGTAATCAAGATAACACTTTTGTGCAATATTTTTAAAAAATCAAAATTAATGCAATCCCCCTTTCCAATGAACAAAATTTTAAAGAAAGACATGCACGTCCATGGCTCTGTGTTCCTTGCCTCATCTTAGTGCTGGCCCTGGAGGAAGGAGTCTTTTGGGAATGCTGAGCACTGTGGAGAAGGGTGGTAACAGAAGGGAGGCCTGGGCTCTGGATGGGCAGGGAGAGACCGGAGAGGGGAGCTGAGGGAACATACATGGGGATCTGTTTTGCACAGGAAATCCCAACTAGCTATGCCCCGCCACTCCCACCCCCCCACCCCTCCCCCGTTGCTGAGGGAACACCTGGACATAAAAAGTGGACTCAGCAGTCTCGGATTTCCCGCCCGCCCAGCAGCTCCAGGGCCGCTGGAGCTGCTGGTTGACAGAGGGGGTCCTGACCACTAAGCACAGCTCTGCTGCAGAGAGAGAGGAAGAGGGGAAGGTGTGCCTGGGGCTCCTCAAGCAGCTACGCTGGTGAGGAAGCCCCCTCGCCCCCACCAAAGCTCAGGGAGGTACTTATTCAGTGAGGGAGAGCAGCCGGAAAAGATCAGCTTTTCCCTTCTAGGAGAAACTTGTTTGGACTTGTTTATGCCTGCTTTCTCCACCTTTCACCTTATTCTGTTTTAAAAATGATCTTCCCCAAGCCCTAGTTGCCGGTCTCTCTCTACGCCCCTCCTCAGCCTGGAGTAGCCAGAGCAGTTATTGCCCCCATTCCCTAATGGCAGTTAGGGTTACGGCTTCAGAGGGCGGATTGAGACAGGTTAGTTAGCATGTCGTTAAGGAGACAGGAAGGTCCCTGGTGGAATAAGCAAAAGGCAGCCGTATCCTGAAAGTCCACAGTTCTGAAATGTCTCCTTCACTCCAGGACAAAGATATGAGAATACGCCTCGAGGTTAATAAATTATCTCATGAATCACTTTTGGCCGGACAAAGGAGCAGATCTGATAGATAGGAATGGGTTTGTTAATCTCTTTAGAGCGGGCGAACAGGACAAACCTGACAGATGAATTCCATTAGAAGGCGCCAGCCCCCTCCCCAAGCAGGCCAGGGAAGGTATAAAAAAAGAGCTTTTGCCTCAGTCACTGGGCACCCCCATTCAGGACCCCCTCCCTCTCGGGAGCTCTGACCCTTTGCTTTCAATAAACTATCCTCTTAAAAAAAATGACCTTTCCAATTCACAAATGAGATTCTAAAAGTGAAAATATTGTAAAAATACGGAAAATGTTCAACCTCGCTAATAATTAAAACATCCAAAACAGCACTGAGATTACATTCTTCACCTATCAAATTTAGCAAGTTACACTATATATGTAATACATAAAAATATATAGTGTATATAATATACAATAATATTTTACATATATATAAATATATATATATTTTTACATATATATATGTAAAATATATATATACATATATATATATATACATATTTACATATACATATATATATATATATTTTTACATATATATAAATATATATATATAAGTGCAGTGTATATAAGTATATATACATATATATATATACATATTTACATATACATATATATATATATATAAATATATATATTTTTACATATATATAAATATATATATATATATAAGTGCAGTGCCTTCCTCTGGAGAAGGTGCAGGGAAGAGCACTCCGAGTCATTGCCTGTGACAGGGTAAACTGTAGAGTTATTTTGGAAAGGATTTGGCTGCATGCGGTATTAGCCTTTATAATCACAGGCGTTGGCATAGTAACACCTCTTCTGGCAAGGACATATTCCAAATATGGAAAAAGTGCTTATGCAGTAAGGTGTACATTGCGGCATTATTTATACTAACCAAAAGTTTGGAATCATTCTGGACTAGTTAAGCACTGATTTTATCCTATGAGAGTGGCCAGCTGAAGGCACAGGTTCAGGCATTTCATCCAGATACACCAAGGTGCAGAGGAAGAAAGGGAAACTCGACTTCAAAGAGCCCGTCTAGCCTCAGTACTCTACACCCAGAGGGAACTTGTTCTAGGTACCACTTACCCCAAACTACCTTCCATTGATGGTTCCAAACTCTTATTTTCTCTTTCCTTAAACTCCCATCCCCATACGTCCTACCTTTTACTCAATAGACAAAAAAAATTCAATTTATCTGAACAAAAATAACACTTGCATCCTGCTTTTCCACGTAGAAAATCCCTCCTGAAGTCTTCCAGAATATTCCCTTCTGTGAGGCCTCGTCTTACCAGCACTAGCAGTGCTGCTTCTCCTCCATGTCCCACAGCAATCTCTATGCTTCTGTCACGATGCTAATTACATGGTATTATCCTCGTGTAATTATTATCCTCTTTTTTAAGGGCACAGGCTTTGGCACTGGATGTACCTGGTTTTGAATCCCTGCTCAGCTATGTTATTGCTGTGTGACTTTGGGCTAATGGTGTCACCTCTCTGAGTCTCTGTGTCCGCATCTGTTACATTAGGACAATGATACCTATCAGGTTTGGGGTGAGAAGTCCTGCCTTTAACAAGTATTTACTGAGTACCAACTCTATGCTACACATGACATGAGATTTGGGGAACTTCACAGTGGTCAAATAGATACATGCCATACAATTAAGGAACTTGGTGACTAGTGAAGGAACTAGAGTGTATGAGTTTCCTATAGCTGCTGTAACAAATTGCCACAAATGAAGTGGCCTACAACAACACGAATTTGTCATCTTACAGTTCTGGATGTTACAGATCTCACTGGACTAAAATCAAGGTTGTCTGCATGCTGTGTTCCCTCTGGGTGTTCAAGAGGAGAATCCACTCCCTGCCTTTTCTTTCTTCTAGAGACTGCCTGCATTTCTTGGCCCGCGGCCCTCTTTCGTCTTCAAACCCAGCAATCACATCACTCTGCTTCTCCCTTTTAAGGACTCTTGTGATTAACATTGGGTCCAGCTGGATAATGTCTTCATCTCAAGGTCCTTGATTTAATCATATCAACAAAATTCCTTTTGCCATATAAGATAACATATTCACAAGTTCTAGGGATTATGACTTGAACGTCTTAGGGGAGGCGGTTATTATTCTCCCTTCCACATACACGTACGATGAGAGCTGAGATGTGAAGGGTAAGATCCAGCGAGGCTTGCAGATGGCTGGGGGAAGGGAAGAGAAAGATCCCATGTGGCTTCAGCAGAAGGCAGGGCAAATTGCAGAAAATCGGTTTGGCAGAAGCCAATTTGCTAAAATGATCAAGTCACTAAAAACTTGTTTCTGTTAATAGTAATTACATAGCTAAAGAATGCTGTGTTACCGATGGTAGTTTCAACAATTAAAAAAAAATAATAGATTTTGTTATTTAGAGCAGTTTTAGGTTTACAGAAAAGTTGAACAAAAGTACAGCATTCCCATATTACTCCCTGCCTCAGTGTCCCCCATTATTAATGTTTTGCATTAGTGTGGTACATTTGTTACAATTACTGTACCAATATGGGTACAATATTATTAGCTAAAGTCCATACTTTACATTAAGATTGATTCTTTGGGTGGGAGATGAGGGTAAGGGGGATCAAATATATGGTGATGGAAGAACTGACTCTGGTTGGTGAACACACAATGGGATTTATAGATGATGTAATACAGAATTGTACACCTGAAATCTATGTAATTTTACTAACAATTGTCACCCCAATAAATTAAAAAAAAAAAGATTGATTCTTTGTTTTCTATGGGTTTTGACAAATGCATAATATCATGTGTCTACCATGTTTTCCCCAAAAATAAGACCTAGCCGGACAGTCAGCTCTAATGCATCTTTTGGAGCAAAAATTAATATAAGAACGGGTCTTATTTTACTATAATATAAGACCGTGTCTAATATAATATAATACCAGGTCTTATATAATATAATATGATATGATATGACATAATATGATATAATATAATATAATATAATAGTGGGGACAGAGTCCCAGAGAGCAGTATCCAGGCTCTCGGCCTCACGTGGAAAGGTGCTGGCTCAGTAATCGGATAGCCATCAGCTGTAACCAGTAAGCTATTAGCCACTAATATAACTGCCATGGCTATGCTAGGGGGTTGGTTGGTTGGCAGAGAAGCGGATGGCGGATTGTGGCTAGCAAGTGGGGTTAGCAAGTGTGGATGGCAGATTGCAGATCATGTGGATCCTACTTCCTGTGTCTCGCCCTGTCACTAGCAAGACTGGGGTGCAGGAAGACCCCTTGTTGGGGTACTGGTGGATGTTTGCTTCTGTGTCTCAACCAGCTGCCATCGAAATTATAGTTGTATGACTCCCCTGTCTATGGCTAGGTTGTTCCTTTTCGGCCTCACCATATCCTGCATTCTTTTTTTTTTTTTTTAAATGGAACATTTTTTTTTTTTCTTTTAAGATTTTATTGGGGAAGGGGAACAGGACTTTATTGGGGAACAGTGTGTACTTCCAGGCCTGTTTTCCAAGTCAAGTTGTTGTCCTTTCAATCTTAGTTGTGGAGGGTGCCGTTCAGCTTCAAGTTGTTGTCCTTTCAGTGTTAGTTGTGGAGGGCGCAGCTCAGCTCCAGGTCCAGTTGCCGTTTTCTAGTTGCAGGGGGCACAGCCCACCATCCTTTGTGGGACTCGAGGAATCGAACTGGCAACCTTGTGGTTGAGAGCCTGCACTCCAACCAACTGAGCCATCCGAGAGGCAGCTCAGCTCAAGGTGCCGTGTTCAATCTTAGTTGCAGGGGGCGGAGCCCACCATCCCTTTGCGGGACTTGAGGAATTGAACTGGCAACCTTGTGGTTGAGAGCCTACTGGCCCATGTGGGAATCGAACCGGCAGCCTTTGGCGTTAGGAGCATGGAGCTCAAACCGCCTGAGCCACCGGGCCGGCCCACCATATCCTTCATTCTTGTGCGAGATGCGGGACCAGAGACCCTGCATGACTAATATATAATATATAATATAATATAATGTGATATAACATAATATAACCGAGTCTTATATTAATTTTTGCTCCAAAAGACACATTAGAGCTGATTGTCCAGCTAGGTCTTATCTTCGGGGAAACAGGGTACCATTACCGTATCATACAAAATAGTTTCACTGACCTGAAAAATCCTTTATTCATCCTTCCCGCCTCCTGAGCCCCCAGCGACCACTGACCTTGTTATTGTTTCCATAGTTTTGCTTTTTCCGGAATGTCATCTAGTTGGAATCATACAGTATGTAGCCTTTTCAGGTGGATGTCTTTCATTTAGCAGTATGTATTTAAGACTCTCCCATGTTTTTTTGTGACTGGATAGTTCATTTCTTCTTATTGCTGAGTAATTTTCCTTACTACGGATATACATACCACAGTTTATCCATTTACCTATTGGAAGACATTTTTGTTGCTTCCAATTTGGGACAATTAAGCATAAAACTGCTAAAAACACGCATATGTAGTTTTGTGGGGACATGAGTTTTCAACTCAATTTAGTTTTGATGAGTCCGATTTATTGATCTAGCTCAGTTGAATGTCATTTTAACATGTGTTTCACTTCTAAGATGCCTGAGTATCCACTCTGCTCAAAATTTATGCAAGATTTGTTTTTAAAGCTTTTTTTTTTTTTTTTTTTAAATTTTTATTGGGTAACTGTGCTTCTTTTGGGACACATCAGCTCCCAGTCAAGTTGTTGTCCTTCAATCTAGTTGTGGAGGGCGCAGCTCACTGGCCCCTGTGGGGATCGAACCGGCAACCTTGTTAAGAGCATGTGCTCTAACCAACTGAGCTAACTGGTCGCCCCTCCGCCCCTGCAATAAGTTTATTGGATCAAGCTGGGTAAGAAATTAGCAAGTTAGAGAAGGAGAAAAGGCAGTGGACCCAGATGAACATGTACTAGACAAATAGTTTCTATTTCCATCTAAAATCCTGACATTCACGACATGCATAAGTTTGAAATTTGAATATCAAAACATTCTCATTTCTAAAAATCAGACAGGAATTCCAGAAAACCCCAAGTATACTGAACTTGGGGCTGGCCTCAGTGAAATGGCAGTGGTGAAACTAAAACTAACCTAAATCCAAAAACTTAACTAAATTTAAATTAAACTTTGGAAAAACCCCTTAAGGACAACAAACATTGTCAGTTTTACAGAGAGTCAGTAGGAACAAGTAGAAACAGGAGTTACATACTATTTCAGAGATCAGGGAAGTTTGAATCATTGAGACATGGAGGATGAGTAATCCTGGAATAAAAAAATGGATTAGTTGGAGTTATTCCTCAGAATCAAAGTTAATCTGCCTGATGTGCAAATTTGGAGATTATTGCATTTATTTTGAATGTTGTTGGTGGAGTAACTCTTTTTGCATTTATGTATTTTTATTCATGTTAGAAATATAATGACTGTTTAAATTGCAACTTAGGCCTCAGTTTCTTCATTGGTTAAAGGATGGCAATTAATTACATGGGTGAGCTCTAAGATGTTCTCTAAAATACTAGCATTCCAAGGCTACAACACTGTAGGAAAGTAAATAGACTCTGATTACATAGAATGTTTCGGGAATGGGATAGTCTGATTAATTGTACTTTCTGATCAATTGATAATTAACCCTGATTCATTTTTGATTCACAATTTGTGACAAATCATAAGTCCACTTTTACCTTGGAGAATCTAAGTCCAGAGAATTTTTTTTTTTTTTGAGGACTCTCCCGATTATGCATTCGGGTTTCACAAAAGGAGATAGATAAGATGGAAGAAATTGAATAGGAAGGAATGATGCCAGAGTTTACCTTATAAAAAGTTATTTTCATTTACAGCCATTATTTTATATTAACTTGCAATTTCGTTGCTTCAGATAAAAAATTCTAGCAATTGAATATCTGAATCACTTGAGTATGGGATAAGGAGTTAAGTTGAGGTTTCCCAGTTAACAGCTTGGAAATGCATCCTAGCCATTACTTCTGCAGGGAGATGGCTCTTTAGAGTCTTCACAGTTATATGCCTAAGACTTCCAGATTTGTTCTTCTCTGAGTATCTGGTTTGCCTAGAGGATCAACCTGAAGGATAGATAGAGATTAAAGGCCTTCCAAATTGTATCGCAGTGGGGATGTGACATGGAGGGTGTCAGAGGCTGCTGGGAGTTTTTATGGATTGGGCTCAGACCTTCCACCTGGAGTGAGAGGGAATACAAGTCAGCTGGTGCAGTAACTTTGGACATTCCCCTGGGGTTCCTGGGTCCCAATTCTATATTTGCTTTTGACACTAGTGACCATGTTCGGTGCTTGATCTGGCTTGCCTTCTTGGCTTTGCTGTCTGGACCACTGGGTTTGGAGTCTCACTTTGTTGTTCCCTTGGTCCCATATTTGAAGACCTACTTCCAGTTTTGAGTGCAGCCTTTTTCTGGCACTTGCTTGTCTCTCCAGGCCTGGGAAATGTCTTGGGCATGTCTGGAGTATTCTCCAGGGCACGCCATGGATCAGGAGGAGGACTTTTGGGTCTGTATTTCTGGGCATTGACATATCACTGATTTTAACCCGTGAAATGTACAGTCATGCACTTCTTAGGGGTAACCTACAGACCTTCAGCTTGTTTTTATTAACTGGAAAAGTCTTAGCACTGTTCTCAGGGCTGGTCTAATGTTCCTTGGGAATCAAAACACCCACTTCAATCCTTAGATTTTTCTTTCCCAATGGCTTTGCAAATCGAACCTCTCATGTTCCTGAGTTTGTGGTGGTGGTGGTGGTGGTGGGGAATGACAGAGAGACAGAGAGAGAGAAAGGGAATTGGATCATGTTCCAGGTTAGATGGGTAATATTGAACGTTAGCCAACGTGGAGAACATTGACATGTTCTAAATCTTATGCTTTCTACGTTAAATGTACAGGGATGATCATCTTTCGCAAAGCCATGATCTCACCATACATAATGTAAATTAATCTCTATTTAGTAAAATGTGAAGTTGTTTCTAGTTTCATGTCCAATTTTGTTATAGGAATCCAAACAGTTCAGAAAGAGGTTGCCACTAGTAAATGTGCAGTGTGCGCCTGTCCAGACTTCCATCTTTGCAGTTATATAGACATAGACATCTTTATAAGTATTTATATATCTATAAATATGTAATATATATTATATATATGTTCATTTTCTTAAAAATATGGGCTCACTTATAAAGGACTCATCTATGCAACTTCCTTTTTTCTTGTAAAAAATATATTGTATCATTTTGTGTTACTATGCATAATTCTGCTTTTTTCTAATATCTTTTCAGTTGTCACAACTTATTTAAGCAATCTTTATTGTTGTTTCCAATTCTTTGTCATATGTTCCCTTTGTGTGTGTATCTTTTCAGAGCTGTATAATTATTTCTATATGATGATGAGCTCTTACTAGTCAAAGACTATACACATTTAAAATTTTAATGGCTATTGCCAATTTGCCCTCTAAAAAACGTACCAATGTATAGTTCTGTAATAGAATATGACACTATTTTCCTATTTCCTTGCTAATGTTGGATATTTTCAATTTTTCCCAATCTGATGCATGAAAAATTATCTTTTGTTTGATTGCATTTCTTTGGTTATTAATAATGTTGATTCTCTTTTAAAAAGTGCTTATTGGACATTTGTTTTTCATTTTTAAGAGCACTGCCTGGTTATATCGCTTACCTATTTGAAAAAAAATGTTCATCTTTATGTGATTGATTTTAGGTGTTTGTTATGCATATTAATCCTTGATTAAATATTGCTGCTCTTCTCAATTTATCATTTGTCTTTTTACTTTGTTTAGCATGTTTCTTATTATGGTGAATTTTAATCTTTTTAACTTAAAATAGTAATTTTAGATTAACAGAAAAGTTACAAAATAATACAAAGAATTTCTATATAACTCTTTACTTAGGTTCCTCAAATGTTAACATTTGTTTTCTCTCTCTCTACACACACACACACACACACACACACACACACACACACCCATCAAGATCCTTAACTTCACAGTTTCACTATTATATCTGTAAATACCTTTTTTATTATGTTAGGAAACATATTCACAGGTTCTGGGGATTAGAACATAGACATCTTATAAATATTTATATAGCTATAAATATATACTATATATATATATATATATGTATCACACACATTTATTTTTTGCCCCAATTAAAAGTAAAGTTGCAGGTGTGATTTCCCTTTATCCACAAATACTTCATTATATATTTCCTAAATATAAGGATATTTTCTTACATAATCATATATTTAAAAACTATTAAAAAATATATAGACTCTACTTAAATTTCCCCAGTAATGTCCTTGATAGCAAAAGAAGAAAACATTTTTGATCTAGGATTCTGTGTTGCATTTAGTTGTCAAGTCTCTTCAGTCTCCTTTAATCGAAAGAGTTTCTCAGTCTTTCTTTGTACTTATGACTGATGTTTTTGCAGAGTACATGACAGTTGTTTTGTGCAATGCCCTTAATTTGAGCTTACCTGTTTCCTTATGATTAGATTCAGACTGTGCATTTTGGGCAGGAATTTCACAGAAGTGATCTGTGTTATTTTCAGTATCAGGGGGGCAACATGATGTTTATTTGCCCTGTTTCTGGTGGTGTTAATTTTGATCCTTTGGTTAAGGTGGCTGTGTTAGTTTCATGTATACATCTCCATCTCTCCCTCCTTTTCTCCCTCCCTCCCTCCATCACATTTCCTACTCTCACTCTCCTGCCTCCTTCTTATAAGAAACACTGTGATTATCCTGGATAATCCAAGATAACCTCCCCATCTCAAAATCTTTTTGTCATGTAGGGAAACATATTCTTCACAGGTTCTGGGGATTGGGTCATGGATATGTTTAGGGGGCCCTTATTCAGCTTAGGCCACAGTGTTAGGTGTTAGAAAACACCTGGTACTTAGCACTTTAGAAACACCACTTAGGTGATGTTTATAATACCACAGTGGTGTTTTCTAGGTGTGTCCACTGTAAGATTACTGTTTTCCTCTTTGTAATTAATAGGTAATTTAAGGGAAAATACTTTGACACTATGTAAACAAAGCACTCTCCTTAAACTTTCATCCATTAGTTTTAACATCCATTGATGATTCTTGCCTGAATCAGTTACTACTAGAATGGTTGCCAAATTGGGATTAAAAGTTTTTAGCAACTTTATTGAAGAATAATTGACATAATAAACTGCCCATGTTTAAAGTATACAATTTAATAGGTTTTGACATGTGTATATCACTGATGAAACCATCACCACAATTATGGTATCGAACACACCCATCACCCCAGAAGGTTCCTCTTGCCCTTTTGAAATCCCTCTTATCAGTCTCTCCCCAGGCAACCAGTGATGTGTTTTCTATCACTATAGATCAGCTGCATTTTCTAGAATTTACATAACTGAAACACAGGAAGTATTTACTCTTCTTTTTTGGCCTGGCTTCTTTCATTTATCATAATTATTTTGAGATTCATTTATGCTGTGTGATTAATAGTTTGTTCTTTTTAATTACTGAATAATATTTCACTTTATGGACATATAATTGTTTATCCATTGACCTGTCGATGGACTTTTTTTGGCTATTACAAATAAAGCTGCTATGGACATTCATGTACAAGTCTTTGTACGGCGGTTTTCTGATTCTACCTATATAATAATACAGTTGGCATCCTGCTGTGAGGGAGAGCCTCCCCTCTTTGTATGGATTCATGGACTCTTATTCTATGCAATGGATTATAAAAGGGTACCATCATTTTTCACCTGGATGCTCAAATTGTCCTAGATTTGGACAGTGGGGAGCCCCTTTCACTGGATCCTGTGTCTGAGATCCTCTGTCCTTTTGACATATCCCCATCATTCTTTGTTTTCTGGCACAAGATGTTACAGGCTTAATAGATAATTTCTCTGCCCCAGTCCTGGAATCTGCCATTCTTCCAAAGAACCCTGGTTCCTTTTAGTAGAGACTTGTGTTTAGAAACCCATCTTTGTGCTCTAGCTATGGTCATTGCCACTCGGATGTCATTGTTTCTAGGGTCTCTCAACTGGCAGAGCGAGGAAATAGGCGTGCGCGTAATGATAGTCCCAATTCCATTCCAACGCCACAGGGTCATTCCACCCTTCTCCCACTTGTTATATTTTCCCATCCCTTCCAGTGGTGTGCTGCTAAATGTTTAACAACCGCTCTCCAGTGGTTTTAAAACTCTGATTGCAGCATTTGCCAGTTTCCATGGTGTAAAAACTCTCCATGGCCAGTTTCAAGCCACCGACTTGACATCACTGAACAAGGAGTTAGGAAGAGGTGTGTACAACTCGTTCTCAGTTACTGGAGTGAGCCAGGTCTAGCCTGCCCCTCCTTCCTTTTCTAAGAGAAACCTGAGTCCCATTATCCACAATATATTTAGTCCTTTATGCAGTCCAAAGCTACAGAGAAAGTTGTTTCAGAATTGCTAACCCATGCCATTGTGAAAAACAAACTAGAGTTTCATATGTGTACTTCTTTTTGTCTTAGGCTGAAAGGATACAGTCAAGACTGTGTACAAAAGTTAGTTGGGTTAGTTCTCCATTCCTCTCCTTCAGTGTGGTTATTTATTTATTTATTTTCATTTGCAATGAGGTCAGGTTCATTCGTTTTTGTTTGTATTCCATTTTTTTTAATTAAAATTTATTGGGGTGACAATTGTTAGTAAAGTTACATAGAATTCAGGTGTATAATTCTGTAATACATCATCTATATATCACATTGTGTGTTCACCACGCAGAGTCAGTTCTCTTTCCATCACCATATATTTTGCATTCCATATCCACAAATATGCAAAGAGGTTCCCCCCATCCTTGCATATTTGTTTCTAGTATTTTCCACTATGTAAAATACTAACATGATTTCAAGTTAGAACAACTCAAAAAAGTGTGCCTAGAGAGGCATCACTGTCCCCCATTCCATTCCACTTCCTATCGTGTCCACTCTGATCCCACCTACCCCTTGTAAGTTACTGATTTCATTACTTTCTGTTTTATCCTCTTTGCCCAAGTAAGCAGATAAATATATATTTTCTCTTCTGTCTTATACAAAAGGGAATACACTATGCAGAATGACCAAAGGCTGAAAACATCTATATTGTTGTTTTATATTTTAGAAGTGAACTTTGATTACTTCTGGGGCATACTAGTGACATAGGTTTATTCAATGAAAAGCAAAAACATGAATCACTGGGAGCAGTGCATCAAAGATGCATGGGCAGGGGTTGATGGAAATGCTGCATTAATGGACCATGTTCGTAGCAGTTTTGCTGAATGCATTCGTCTATGCATTGCTAATCAAGGGCAACACATTAAACATACGATGTCATTGAACATGTTTTGTAATGTAAATAGCAATAAGTCATTTAGTATGTGTATATTTGGCTGTATTTCCAGACTTCATGGTCACACAGCCATTTCTCTCTTTTTTTATTTTTATTTTTATTTTTTTTAATTTATTGGGGTGACAATTGTTAGTAAAATTACATAGATTTCAGGTGTGCAATTCTGTATCACATCATCCATAAATCACACTGTGTGTTCACCACCCAGAGTCAGCTCCCCTTCCATCACCATACATTTGATCCCCCTCACCCTCACTCCCCACCCCCCAACCCCCTTACCCTCTGGTAACCACCAAATTACGTTCCCCAGATTAATTTTCAAACCCGTGGCCATCCTGTGGTCACCGACTGCCCTCCAATCCCCCCATTTCTCTTTTGCCCTTTGCTTTTTTTTCCACTGTAAAATACAGACTGGAAATCCTTCCTTATTTTTTTTTTAATTGGTGCACAGAACTCCATTGTATGGATGTGCCATAGTTCATCAAACACTCCCTTATGTGTGAGAATTTAGGTAGTTTCCAAAATTTTTCAACTACAAACAGTACTGCCATGAAAAACCTGTGCATATGTGTTTGGTTTTGTTGGAGATGTATCTTCGGGATAAGAAGTGGGAAGTTCCTACAACTGGGATAACTGGACCAAGAAGTAGAGACATGTGGTTTGGTTAGATATTGTTGAATTCCCTCTGCTAAAGTTTGAACCAATTTTCATTGTCACCAGCAATATAGGAGAGTGGCTGCTTCCCACGGTCGGCCAGCAAATCTGTTGTCATAGTTAATTTTGCCGTTCTGAGGAGTGAGATAAGGCATCTCAGTTAAGTTTTCATTGTCTTTCTCTTTTTTATGGGTAAGGCTGTATGTTTTTCTATATATTTAGGGAACGGATACACACAATCATCTGTTCATATCTCTTTTTCTGTTTTGGTCCTTTCTCATCAATTTTAAAGCATTATTTATATATAAGGGATATAAGCTGTGATTTTGTTGCAAGTATTTTCTCTTACTTTGTCAGTTGTCTTTTTGTGTTGTTATTATTTTTGCTATGAAAAAGTTTTTATTCTTAGGTGGTCAAATTTATGACTCTTTTCCTGTATTGCATTTTGATTTTAAGTCATAGTTACAAAGCCTTTTTTGAATGTTTACTTCCAGTATTTGTATGGTTTCAGGGTTTTCTGTTTTGTTTTAGATTTTTACCTTTCACTTTTGAAAATTTTAAAACATTTTTTAAAAATTTATTTTTCAATTGCAGTTGATGTACAATGATAGTTTCACATGTACAAAATAGTGGTTAGACATTTATATACCTTACAAAGTGATCACCTTTCATGCTTTTACATTTAGTTCTCTGATCCATTTATCGGATTTATTCTTGTGTATGGTATGGAGCTTGGATCTTTTTTTTCATTTTCTACATGGCTAACAGTTGTTCCAGCACCACTTAAGAAAAAGTCCATTTTTCCCCCAGTGATGTGATTTGCTACCTTTAGTGTATATTAAATTTGTATGCCTACTTGGGTCTATTTCTGGACTTTTATATTCTATTCTACTGGTCTGTTTGAAAATTTATGTACCAGTACTGCACTGTTTTAGTTATGGAGGAATTATAATATGTTTAAATGTCGGGTAGGGCTGCCTTCCCTTCATAACTTTTCTTTCTAGTAGTTTCCTGGCTATTTTTGCATTTCATGTTTTTCATTTGAACTTTGTTTAGTTGCATAAAAAATAATTTGTTGGTATTCTTGTTGAGATAGCATTACATTTATAAATTAACTAAGAACTGACATTTCAATGACTTTGAGTCATCCTATCTAAGAACAAAGAATATCTTTCCATTTGTATTATATCATCTGCAAGTAGAGGTGGTTTTATTTATTTTCCAACTCTTAGGCTTCTAATTGATTTAGCTTCTCAAATTGCATGTTTAATACCTCTAGTATAAAGTAGTAGAGATAAGGGCATTCTTGCCTTGTTCCCCAACTACTGCAAATGCCTCTCATGTTCTTCCTTTAAGTAAGATACTGCTTTAAGCATGAAGTATATATACAGAGGGTGCCAAAAAAATGTATACACATTTTAAGAGAGGAAAAAACTATTAAAATTGTAATACTCAATATATACTGATAAAAGATGAATACAAGTCA
This sequence comes from Rhinolophus ferrumequinum, assembly GCF_004115265.2. Classification (NCBI taxonomy): domain Eukaryota; kingdom Metazoa; phylum Chordata; class Mammalia; order Chiroptera; family Rhinolophidae; genus Rhinolophus; species Rhinolophus ferrumequinum. The sequence continues at coordinate 37,965,786 of NC_046302.1, read as the reverse complement.
TGTTTGACTTCTGCAATTACAAGAGGTGTTCAAAGCGGTTACCAGCAGCATCCAGACACTTCTGATGACGGTGAACTACTGCTTGAGCAATGTTGACCAAAGTGTCCACTTGTATACTTGTATACATTTTTTGGCACCCTGGGTATATTTTAATCATCTTAAGAAAGTACTATCAATTCCTATTTTCTTGAGTTTCTTTTAAAATCCGGAATGGGTGTTGAATACTATCAAAGGTTTTTTTTTGGCCTTGCATTACTTTCCTGTGGCTGCTGTAATAAATTACCACAAACTTGGTGGTTTAAAGTACCAGAAATTTAGTCTCTCACGGTTCTGGAGGCCAAAATCACTATCATGAGAATGAAATCAAGGTGGCAGCCAGACTGTGCTCCCTCTGGAGACTCCAGGGGACAATCTAGTCCTTGTTTTTTCCAGCTTCTGGTGGCTGCTGGCATTTCTTGGCTTGTGGCCACATCACTCCAGTCTTGCCTCCGTGGTCACATGCCTTTTCCTCTTCTGTGTCCAATCTCCCTCTGCTTCCCTCTTATAAGAATATTGTGAGTGCATTGAGGGCCCACTCAGATAACCCAGTGTAATCTCCCATCTCAATATCCTTCACTTAATCGTATCTACAAAGACTCTTTTTCCTTATAAGATAAAGCTCATTTTGTCCAGGAATTAAGACCTAGATACCTTTGAGGTGTGTTATTCAGCCTACCATATGCTTCCATGGAGAAAATCATGATATTTCTTCTTAGATTTGTTAAAATGGTTTGTTAGGTTAATGAATATCCTAATATTGAACCAACTTTGCATTCCTGGAATAAATCCCATCTACTCATGGTGTATTCTCAATGTGGCATTGGATTCTTTTTGCTAACATTTTATGTAGTACTTTTTGATTAATATTCCTAAGTGATATGGTCTGTAACTTTTCTATTTTATACTCTATCAAGTTTAAGTATTGAGTTATACTTGCTTTAGGACATTTTCTTTCCTTTCCAATCAGTTTATGGACCTTAGGGACACCTTTTTCCCCCTGAAGGTTTGGTAGAATGTCCTGTGAAAACATCCAGTCCTGTTGTTTTTTTTCTGCTCCTTTAATACTTTCTTTGTTTTTTCTATGAACATTGGCTTGTTTAAGCTTTCTGTCTCAAATGGGGTTAATTTTGATATTTGATGTGTTTTTCAGAATAGTCTAATCTGTTAGTCTTTTCTTTTATGTTCTAAGCTTGGAATCATACCTAGGAAAATCTCTTACCTCAATTAAGAATATATGTAAAGTGAGTTTCAACTCTGCCTGTACCTCTCAGTAACCTTGAACCAATCACTTTTTCTCAGATCATGGCATTTCCAGAACCAGTAAATAAAAAATTATAAATCCTTAAAAAAAAAAAAAGAATATATGTAAAGAATCTATTCTATATTTTCATCTTACGTGTTTCTGATTTCCATGTTTAGACCTTTAATTCATCAGAGATTTATTTTAGACTATGATGTTAGAAAGGGCTTTATATTTTGTTTTTGGCGAAATGGACAGTCATTGTCATAATAACATTTATTGAATGAGCCATCCTTTGATATTTGGTTTTGAATGCTTTCTTTATCATGTGTTAAATCTCCATATGTACATAAGGCCATTTCTGGACTGTTGTTTGTGTTTTATTTACCTGATTATCAATTGTCAATATCAGTAGCATACTTTAAAAATTTTTGGTTACTCTGTATGTTTTTTGTAGGTAGAGTAAGTCCTCACTCATTAATTACTTTTTCAACATTTTATGGGTTACTTTTATTTACCCACTTTTCTAGGTGGCTTTTAGAATTAACTTAAATTTAAAAAGAACCCCCATTAGGATTTTGATTTTGATTGAAATAATTTTAGCTTTATAGATTTATTTGGGGACAATGGAGTCTTTCCAAAACTGGATTTTCCCATCTTGGACAAGGATATATTTCTAAATGTATTGAGATCATTCTGTTTTTTGATAATGTTTTATAGTTTTCTTTCTTTTTTTAATTAAAGTTTATTGGGGTGACAATTGTTGGTAAAGTTACATAGATTTCAGGTGTACAATTCTGTGATACATCATCTATATATCACACTGTGTGTTCACCACCCAGAGTCAGTTCTCTTTCCATCACCATATATTTGATCGTTTTCTTTCAAAAAGGCTTATTCCTAGGTATTTTATAAGTTTTGTTGGCACTGTGAATAGGACTTTGTATTTTAAATTGCACTTTTAATGGTTATTGACATATAAGAAAGCAATTACTTAAAAAACAATAATTAACTTCCTAGCTTTTTATTTGATATCTCTGGTTTCCTAAGTAGATTCTGGTGTCTTCGAGAAATAATGACAATTTCTGATCTTTTGCCTCTGTCTGGAGTGAGAAAATGGGAAAGGTGTTATCCTGGAAGTGAATGGCATTTACAGGACTTTAGAACTGGGCAGAACTGTTTTTTTCTTCCAGTTTCACTGTGGGAGCTTTGGCCGTGCCTAGGGACAGTTCTGGTCTTCATGTTCTGGCCAGGGGCCTGCTGCAGGGTGGAGTCCTCACCAACTGTGGCTTTGGCACAAATGTCAGAATCAGCTGCTCTGTTTCTACCCGGAGTGGGGCAAGGCACTGGCCGAGTTCCCGGTGTCCTACAAACACCCTCCCCATGTTTCCATGACTGCTTCAGTTTCCAGCCCTTAACTGATTTGAGCTCAATGTTTTCTAGGACTTTGTTGGGAAAGTTTGTGGAATTTCTTCTGTTTCACGTGGGTTGAAATACTTGCTTCCAACCTCTGTCCCTCTAGTCCCATCTGCTTTTTCTGTTACAGAAATCCCTACAAATCTCCAGCTTCTTCATTGGGCCCATCCCTATTTTCTGTGGTTGCTATGGGTCTTTTGTTATTTTAGTGGGGCCTGGGCACAAATGAGGGAGAAAGAAAATACTTCAATTTGCTATCTTTAAGGGATGGAGGTAGGGAGAAAGACGTGAGATTATAAAAGGAATATAAGTGTATTATAGAATATTTAGAAAACACAGAAACATTCTAAGAAGAGAATTGCTTTCATTATTTTGGTGCATATCCTTCTAGTCATTGTTTTTTTTCTAACAGTGTTGAATTACACAGTTACTTTCTCAGGTTTTCTTTCACTTAATATATTTTCAGTGGAGCAGAATTGCCGTTTTAGTTTACCTGCTGACTTGGCAGGAGGGACATTTAGACATGTGAAAATGTCAAATGTGGATCCAGGCTAGACAGAGCTGTGGTGTCTGAGTGAGGGCTATAGAAGGTGAGAAGGCGCACTGGACTCATGGAACAGGCTGGAGTGGGACCTGCGTTGGGGTTTCATTCTTGCCTTCACAATCCACAGAGAAGGCTTAAGGACACAACCATTGTAGTGACTTTGACTTCAGGCTTAGGTAAACATGGCTGAAAACACTGCTGGCAGTGTCCTTATCCCTTGCTGAGGTATCTGACACATTTCCAGCTGCTTCCACAGATGACAACATACATATTTTTTGAGTAGCTACATTTATTTCACTGTTGTCTTCTTTCAATGAAGAGATTCCCATGGTCTAAACACATAGGCCTTTTTGCTTTTGTGGCCTGGTCTTGAAAATTTCGAATGTGTCTTCCTTAATTCCTTTAGTTTTTGAAGCATTTCACCAACTCAAACCACGTGATCTCATTTTATCCTTCCAGTAATCCCCATTTTACAATCTAGTTAGTTAGCATTAAGAGAGATTGAGCTATTAACTCAAAGTCACATAGCTTGGGTATGGCAGAATTAGGACTCAAACCTAGTCTGGCTTAAATTCTGGGTGTGTACCATTCATTTTGTAAAATAAAACTTTTATTTATGTTAAGTGTGTTTTTCCAGAACCCATCAGCTCCAAGTCAAGTAGTTGTTTCTATCTAGTTGTGGAGGACGCAGCTCACAGTGGCCCATATGGGGATTGAACCGGCAACCTTCTTGTTAAGAGCACCGCGCTCTAACCAACTGAGCTAACTGGCCACCTCTGTGTCCCATTTTAAATTGCAGGAAAATGGACTGACAAAAAACTAGATGTGGTCCTTGTTCTCCAATAAGAGAAGCTGTGTGGTTGAGTGGTTTAAGAATGCAAAATTTAGTCTGTCTCAGAATACAGATTTTGATCCTTAGTTTCCTGTCCTATAAAATGAAGATAATAATGACACCTTTGTTCTAAGAATTAAACAATATATTTCATGTAAAATACTTGGTATATTGTTTGGAATACCGCAAATATTCAATGTGTATTAGACCTAATTGTTAATAATAATGAACAATAATTAATTTGCAGACAAGGTAAATTTGATCCATTTGGTTTTACCTCTCTGGGTGAAAGAGGTAGGAAAGAAAGATCAAGGTTGAGAGCATAGGGAGATAAAATGAAGCCCTCAGTCTTTATTCCAAGTCTACTGTTAGCATATATCTTTTCATAAGTAACAGAGATTTGGATAGTATTATTGGTTGAGAGTTGAGTTCTTTCACTGTGGTTGGAAGCAGTAATAAGGAGAACATCTCTTTTTAGTATCTTATTTTTCTCTAGCTGTAAAACATGGAAATTGCTCTTGTCTCACTGTGTTTATGGGACATTTTATGGTCCTTTAATGCAAAGTGCAACACACTTATGCATCATATGCCCAGGAGTCAAACACAACCTTTGTATATAATATGCAAAGTCAACGCGTCCTCTTCCCTGTTCTGTGCTTCGCACAGAGAGGCATCAATGAAAATTTGCATTTTTTACTCAGAATCAGAGGTTTGAAAATTCAACGCAAACCATGGAGAGTCTTCTCTGCCCTCTTCTCTCGTGCCCTTTCCTAGCTGTCATTCCCTCACTGCCCCGTTCTGCTGTGTTCTCTAGTTCCATGTGCATGTATCCTGCTTTCTTCCTGCAGCCGGCTCCTCTAGGCAGGAACCACAGAATTTCTGTGGCAGCGGTTCTCAAATGGCATTATGGTCACTTGGAAGGAGTGTAAAAAGCGGAGATTTCTCTACCCCAGGTTCAGAATCAGCAAGTCTGGGTGGGATCTAGAGGGTCTGCATGTTTACCAAGGTGATTCTGGCATAGGTGGTCCTTGGAGCCCATGTCTGGAGAAACTCGATGTAGCAGACATCATGATGGGGTGGGTCTGAGATGCAGCACAGAAGCAGATGTGGGGATGCTCTGGTGGCAGCACCTGTAATTCCAATGGCGGCTGCGGGTGCTGTGCTTCCCCTCTGCCTCTACACCTTCTGCCAGAGGCCGTGTGGTGGAAAGGGATCCTGGAAACAAGTTCTCAGGGACTTCTTCATCAGGGAACCCAGGGCTCCGGGCTGGGCAGGAAGGAGGGGTCTGTGTGCTTTGACTGAGTGGGTGAAACCCGCCTCGAGCATTAGAACTAGGGTGAGGAAGCTGGCAGGCAGCCCACGTACATTTCTCCTTCTCTGAACCCACACCCCACCTGGTCTGAGCTGCCCGCGGGCGTGCTCAAGACAAGACTGTTTTTGTTATTCTTTGGCTCACACATCTGCCGGGTGTGTCACAGATGTGCTCACTACTGGATCTGGTCTTTTTTTTTTTTTTTTTGGTCTTAAAAAATGTAAGTGGCTTAATGGTTAAAGTACAAATCCATTGATTCAAACGTGAATGCTCTTTATTTAACCTCTTTATCATTTAAGCATTTTTAAACCTTACATACTGGGTCTTTGGGAGGTTTGCTAGATAGGGGCTTTGGATCAGCTCACCCTTTTTTCATTTCCCGCCTCACCCAGACCTCCAAGACTAGATCCATTTCCATGTCTTAGCTTCTCTTATTCCTTCTAGTGATGGCCTCCCTCCCATTCATTATTCCTGTGAATCCTAATCAGCTTTTTTTTTCTCTTAGTTTTTTTGGGGGCATTATTTATATAAGATAAAACACACAGATCAATGAATTTTGCAAACTGCATACATCTGTAAAGTCCACACCTTTATAGAAAGATCTTGATAGGAAAGTAGGTCACATGGGTGTCTGCATTTCTACGTTTTAGGAAGTTCACTCACGGCCCCTTCCAATCCACCCTCAGTGTCTCGCCGACTCAGGCAACCACTGTTCTTATGATTTTTTTTTTTAACCATAAAAATTTGTCCTAGAACTGCTTGCCTATTCTAGAACTTCACATAAATGGGATCATACAGTAAATACGTTTTGTGTCTAGCATCTTTCACTAGTATAATGTTTTTGAGATTCATCCATGTTTTTTCATATATCAGTAGTTCTTTATTTTTTTAATGCTGATTAGTATCCCATTGTATGAATATGCCACAAATTGCTTATCATTCATCCATGGCTAGAAATTTGGATTGTTTCCAGTTTTTGGCTACAGTGAATAAAACTCCTATGAACATTCCTGTACAAATCTTTTTGTGGACTTATGTTTTCATTTCACTGGGTAAAAAAAAAAATGCTCAGTAATAGAACGTGAGGTATGTGTGTGTTTCACTTTTTGAGAAATCGCCATTTTTCAAAATGATGGTACCAGTTTTACACTCTCATCAGTAGTGCGTGAGTTCTGATAGTTCAATCTCCTCACCTACATTCAATGTTGACTTTTTAATTTTGGCTGTTTTAGTGGGCATGAAGTAGATATCATTGTGACTTTCCTGTCTTGTTAAGTGACTGTTCATGAACTTTTTGGTCAAAGGAATATCTTTTATGAAGTATCTTTTTATAAAGTGTTTATGAAGTTCAAGTATTCTCAGTTTTATTGGGTTGCTTATATTTTTATTACTAATTTGTTGGAGTTATTTAAATATTCTGGATACTAGTCTTTTGACAGATATATATATGTATTATGAATATTTTCTCCCAACCTGTGGCTTGCCATTTAATTTTCTTAACAATTTCTTTTGATGAGCAGGGGTTTTTAATTTTGATGAAGTCTAATTTTTAAGTTTTCTTTGGAGTTCATATTTTTGGTGTCCTAGAAATAACTCAAAGGTATTTTCTTATTTTTTTCTTTTGAAAAGTTTATTTGTGTATTTTAGTTTTACCTTTGAGTCTGTGACTCATCTCAAATTAATTTTTGTATATAGTGTGAAGAATGAGTAGAAGCTCTTTTCTCCCAAAGGTTTATGTAGTTGTTCCAGGACCATTTGCTGAAAAGACTGTAATCATTTTCCCATTGAATCGTTTCGGCATCTTTGTTGAAAGTATTGATAAGTGAGTCTATTTCTAGTTTCTGTTCTGTGCCATTGGTGTATTTATCTATCCTGAGGTTAGTACCATACTGTTTTGATTACTGTAACTTCATAGAAAATTTTGAAGTCAGGTGGTGTGAATACTCCAGGTTTGTTATCTTTAAAAAATTGTTTTGCCTGTTCTAGGTTCTTTGTAACTCCACATAAATTTTAGGCTAACTTGCAAATTTCTACAGAAAAGACTTTTGGGATTTGGATGGCATTGTGTTGAATCTATAGATCAATTTGAAGAAAATCAACATTTTAATAATATTTACTCTTTCAATCCACAAACATGGTATATATCTGCCTTTATGAGGTCTTTCATTTCTTTCCGCAATGCTTTGTAATTTTCAGTGAAGAACTCTTGTATAACCTCTTAAGTATTTATTCCTGAATATTTTGTATATTTTATGCCATTGTAAATGATGTTCAAGTATTATTATTATTATTTTGCCACTGGTATGTAGAAATACAATTGATTTTTGTACGTGGACCTTGTAAAATTTATTTATTAGTTCTAGTAATTTTTTTTGGTAAATTTCCTAAGATTTTCTATGTATACATTAATGCTGTCTGCAAGTAAAGGCAGTTTTACTTTTTTCTTTCCAATATACAGAGGGTGCCAAAAAAATGCACACACATTTTAAGAAAGGAAAAACCTGTATTAAAATTGTAATACTCAATATATACCAATAACAAAAGATGAATACAAGTCATGTATATACATTTTTTTGGCACCTCCAGTACAGGCCCTTTATTTCTTTTTCTCGCCTTATTTCTTGCCTATTTCCACCTTATTAGGAGGAAAGTGTTCAGTCTTTCACCATTAAGTAGATTGGTAGCTGTAGATTTTTGGAGATGCCTTTTGTCAGATTGAGAACATTGGTATTTTGTGTTTTCTTTTTCCTCACTCTCTTGTTTTTCAATCAACTTGGATATGGGTTTATCTATTTTATTAATCTTTTCAAATGACCAACTTTTTTTTCATTTATTTTCTCTATTGTGTGTCCATTTCTATTTTATTGTGTTTATCTATTTTTATTTCCTCCCTTCTACGTACAATAGGTTTAATTTGTTTTCCTTTTCCAGCTCTATATGGTCACTATTTTTAAAACCTTTTTTTCTTTTCTAATGTAAGCATGTAGAGCTATAAACTTCCATATGGTATAAGCGCTGTTTTGCTGCATCTCACAGATTTTGATGTGTTGTTTTCTTCACTATCAGTTGGTTTGAAATATTTTCTGATTTCTTGGGTGAATCCCAGTCATTTTAAAAGACTCAATTTAAAACTTATTTCTTTTCTTTTCTGATGACCCTAGTTCATTCTCTCTTTTCTACCTCATTTGTCATATCTTATATACTATTTTAGTCTCTAATTTTCCTTGTGCATACACCTTGTTTTATGTACCTGTTTTTTACTGAATCCCTAAATGAGTAATAGGCGCCCTGGTTGCAAGAACTCTATCTTATGCTGGCTCTGCAGCCTTTTCAGTTCCTTGTCTGTAGTTGGTATACAGTTAACAGACATTTCTCAAGCAACATTAAGGTAGAAATTACTGTGGGTGATAAAGGTTGGGTATAATCCAGATACTCTTTAAGAAGTTAACTAATTTTTTAAAAGCTGTTCAGTAAAGACACAAGATAATGTATAATAAGAGCCAAATGAGAGGAGCAGGCATACAACACTCCAGGCATTCAGAAGAAGGAGAAGAGAGTATAGGGTGAATTATTTGAGGAAGACTTCAGAGAGGAAATGGGATTTGAACTGGCCCTGAGCAGAGGTGAGATTTAAGTGAAGAGGAGATGCCGTTCCCATTGTCGGAGGGAAAAGCCTGTGCAAATGTCGTGGAGTGGAAATGTACACTGCTTATTTGGAGGACAGGGAAGAAAAAAGCTGAGGAAGAGAAGTAAGATATAATGTGTAGAGGGCTCTGATTACCAAGCCAAAGATACTGGGTTTATGGTTTGGCATACTCACTTCTGATGGCAGGTCTATAATGCCATCTTGGTGCTCAGGTAGCGTTCTTTCCTAGTTGGCCCTCCTGTTTTGACTTCTGCCAGTCAGAGGTTACCACCCATGCTCTGTGAGTAACATAGGAAGGAGTTTCCAGGCCACGTCCTCCACAACTTTGAACTTGGCCTTGGGCACTCTTTGTTTTCTCTTGGGGATTTCTTGTCTTTGTTGCCTCTGTAGCCCCGTCAGTCCTCTGAAGCAGCAATTCTGATTTTTTAAGGCTGGCAGCCAAGAGGCCTGGTGATTTGGTTTGTTTCTAGGAAAACTTGGTCTAGCTCCACCCTCCCTGTCTAGCTCGAAGAATGTCTGCACCCTAAATTATGAAAAAGGAAACCACCTTTTCCAAATGAGTATCATAAAACAAAGAACCCACTGTCTTTCTCTGGGAAGAGCAAAGCACTTCTTTCTATAAACCATCATTGATATTGACCCTCTGGACCTATTCATTCACGCAAGAGTTTTTGTTTTCTCTTCTAACGTATCTGGCTGAGAACATGCTGGGCATTTCTATCCTAGAGAAGTTTACTAGTTAAGCTGAATTTTTTTTGGGGGGGTATGTGTGCAGGAGTGGTCCAAGACATGGAAGAAGCCACAGTCACTTGAAGTAAGCCTGGAACAGCAAGGCTACTCATGTGGGGGACACCAAACAGCAAATTCAGGAGCTGAGCATTTGGAGAATCCAGAGCAGGGAGCATTGGAGCTACTCAGAGAAGGCTTCCAGAAAACTTGGGGTTTGCGGGCTAGATTTGGGGGTAATATAAACATCATCTTAGAGTTATCACTGAGCACTGCATTTTGGGGGGCAGTAAGCAGCCTACCTGCTGGGACAGAAGAGTGAGTATGGAGGGGGTGGGTGGGGAAGTGAAGCTTTGGTGGGCGCTATTTCTTTAGGCTTCCCAAGGCTTTCATTTATGCTCAAACCACAGCCAGAACCCATGGAATTAAATGTATTTTTAACTTCGATTTATCTATATGCCCAAGGGTAAAATTTATTATAATAATTGTTTTAAAACTGCAGTGAGTTACGGCCAGTTTAGTTAACGAATGCCATTTTGAAATCAGGCTCAGACCTTGGTCCTGCCAGGTTTCTTTGGGACCACTGTCTGGTCAGCCAGGCCATGACTAGTGGCAACAAAGGGCAGAGAGGAATCCTGCTTTTTCTGGTAGAGAGGTCCTTCTGGTGTCCCCCACCACTACTCAACAGCCACTCCTCCCTCTGCAGACTGGGGGCTGGGAAGGGATGGTCTGCCTTGGCTGGGTTGGGAGTGGGGGAGCTCAGATCTCCCAGAACAGGGCACTTTCCGAGGCAGCCAAACGACCCCCCCCACTCCCCCACCCCCACCCCTCCACCCCCACTGAAGGACTGGAATCTGAGTTATGCAACCTTTTGTACTATAGAAACCAGATTCATTAGGGGACACTTTAGGGGATATTCTTTAGAACCCCTGAGCTTTTGGTTTGGGGAGCTGAGGGGACTTCGATTTTTTTTTCCCCTTCTTCCACCTCCCTGCCCCTACACTCACCGCAGTTCAAGCTGTTGTTTCTCAGTCTGGTTGTGTAGGACACAGGCCACAGGCCTATGCTGGGATTATGAGCCTCGTGCGAGCCCCCCCCAGGCAGTCAGTTGCCAGGCGTCGGTAAGGCCACTCATGGCAGCTCACAGTAGACCACACCTGTAGCAGCACACGGTACTCATGGCAGCCCAGAGTCAGGGAGAGCCGTTGTTCTATATTAGCTGTAGAGGGCACAGCTCACTGGCTCATGTGGGAATCGAACCGGCGACCTCGGTATTAGGAACACAGCGCTCCAACCACCTGAGCCACCGGGCCGGCCCTGAGACTTTGATTTTTAAAATACACTGCATCTGTGCTCTACTGCTTTGAGAGACTTAGGCAACTTCCTCCAACCTCGGAGCACATAGTAGAATAAAATAGGAACACACTGCTAATTTAAAATTAAAAAAAAAGATCCTTTTCCACAAGTTGGGCCCAGTGACCTATGCAGAGCATGCTGGCTGGTGGGCTCCCCTCTGTGCTTCCCCATGGAAAGCCAGCTTCCCTCTCCCACTCCTGGGGCCTGGCTCCTGGCTCCTGGCTCAAGGTTGCTTGGCCTTTGCAGCCATACCTTCCACCCTCAGATGGGGCTTATTGGCTATGGGAAGAGATGTCATGGTCAAGTTTTGTGACATGTTTAAGGACAAAGCGAACCTTGTATAGCCCCTGTTAAAAGGGGCCTGTAGTGTGAGAGAGTTCCCGTGCAGCAGGATGAAGGAGCACTCCGCAGAAGGCTGGATGGAGAGTGGGCCCGATTCCTGTTCTCAGTCCTGGACTGATGCAGGGCCCAGGTGGGGGCCCGGACTGGGGCCTGAGCCAGGGCAGCTCCTTCATCCATGTGCCTCTCAATCCTCTGTCACTTCCTTCCTGTTTTGTGGTCCTTCAGTTTCATAACTTTAGAAACCCTTCCACAGCTCTTTGCGTTCTTACTTCTTCTATTTTGTTCGTTTTGGTCACATATGTCTTGGAGGTAATGACGCATTTCAGGAACTTCCCATTGCCAGCTTCCCCCAGCGCTTCAGGCCTCAGGGCTTCTGTCTGCACTGCTCCTGGTCTGACACGCTGTCGTTTTCTTCACCAGAGTCCAGACATTCTCAGCACCGTTGGCTATGACAGCATCATCCAGCATCTGAACAATGGCCGCAAGAACTGCAAAGAGTTTGAAGACTTTTTAAAAGAAAGGTACATGCTGTTTCCTCTCCGAAGACAGAGGGGAGGACAAAATGCTCCCATACAAACAAGGAACAAGTCACTGTTTCTTGTTTGTGTTTAATGGTTCACAAGACCCTTTGCTGTACGTTATGGAAAAATCCCCAAGCACTAAATGGTATCTTTGTCCTAAAGTTCTTAGAAACCAGTTGGAGTGAAGCAGCAAACAAAATATAACAAAACATTAAGTTGTGTGATACCCATGGCACTGAAAGACCTCACGGGAGAGGGAGACTGTGGAGCACAGGCCAAAAAAGGGGGTGGGGTGGGCTTCATGGAGGAGGAGATCCTTGAGGTGGCCCTTGGTGGGTGAGGTGGATTTGACAGGTGGAGGTATCCAGATATCTGTGGGGGAACAGCAAACTTGGAGATGAGAATGAGAATGACCCATGTGGCGGAGGGGGGTGGGGCAGTGCCTGCCTCAGAGACCACTGGGGGTCAGGGAGCAGTGACAAAAATACAGGACACATCATAGCACTCCAGAGGGAAGCAGAGCTTGGTGGTAGGGAGAGCTGGCTTGGTTCAGAGGATTTTTTTCCCCCTTTTATTTTTTTTTTTAATGGATAAAATGTTTTTTTTTTTTTTTTTTAATTCTATACTTAATGGTGTGAGTTCATTTTGTGGAAATCTTATTCATCCAGAATACTCCATTTCCCAGTGATTCTGGATAAAGGAGTTGCTTTAGGGGAATTTTTGGCCAAAGATGCACTCCGTTGGTGGGTCCCAATATAATTAACGGGTCCTATTTGTCAGGCAGTGAGTGAGAGACTCATATTTTGGAGATGCAGGCATCAAAGTGTTTTCAGTCAAGTCTCCTTATTTTCTATTCAAGAGAACATTAGGTCACAGCGAGCTCACACGGATGGTGTGGCCTCTCTCCTTGAACTGATTCGAAGGCCACTCTGTGCATCTCAGGAGGCGTGGACAGAGAGAGGTCTGTCCACTGCCAGGCTCCATGGAGCTGGTCACTGCACCTCCTCCCCTGAGGGATCAGCCTCTCTCTTCTACACAAGATGGTTGAAGGTGGTGACATCAAGTTACAACTTTCCTTTCTCTTGGTGGGCACTGGAGGCAGGCTTCCTCCTTTTTTCAACAGAGCTCTGTCAAAGTAGCAAGCAATCAAGTGGTCCATGACCAGGCAGGAGATAGAGACACAGGACACCCCTTGCTTTTGTGTTCCTTTAGTTAGGGCTTTTGTTAGGGCTTTTATACATTTTTTCCTGGAAATGAAAGAGCCTTGCCATTCATCCATGAAGGAGGTGTTGGTTAATGGCCGAAGCTTCCACTACCCAGGCAGGACCGTCCAAGGGTCCCCTGGCACAATGGGATGGTGGTATAAATCAGCAGTGTTCACATTTTTTTTTGAATGTAACCCTCAGTAGAAATACATTTTACCACGTGAAACCTATGTAACTTTACTAACCATTGTCACCCCAATAAACTTTAATTAAAAAAAAAAAAGTAGGGGCTGGCCCAGTGGCTCAGGTGGTTGAAGCGCAGTGCCCCTAACGCTGAGGTCACCAGTTCGATTCCCACATGGGCCAGTGAGCTGCGCCCTCTACAGCTAAGATTATGAACAACACCCTCCCTGGAGCTGGGCTGCCGTGAGCGGCCGGTGGCCAGTGTGAGTGGCCGGCAGCTGGTGAGAGCTGCCGTGAGCTGCCGTGAGTGGGCGACCAGTGACCGACTGCCCCAGCCAGGGGGAGCGCAAGGCTCATAACACCAGCAGGGGTCAAGGAGCTGTGTCCTACACAACTAGACTGAGAAACAATGGCTTGAACTGGAGTTGGGGGGGGAGAGGCAGAAGAAGCGGGGAGAAAAGTTAAAAAAAGAAAAAGAAAGCAATTTTACACTGTCACCCAGTACATACATGCATAAAAAAAAGTTTAATTAAACATTACTACCCTATAATTTATGCAGTTCTCTTTAATTAAAAAATGCTAGTCATGACCCATTGAATTGATTTATAGTTCCCAAGTGGGTTATGATCCACAGTTTGAAAAACGCAAGTCCAAATAGAACCCAGAAGCTAAGACCTCACTATTACAATGTTTCACAAAAATATATGGGAAAGAGGAAAAAAATACATGTACATTAAAAAGGATTATATATTTATACTGTATTTCTAGTATATGGTCATTTTTCTCCAGGAGTTTCAGAGTAACTGAAACCAGTCCCATGTGCTCTGATTTTGAGGAAGAACCTGCTGGCATCAGGTCAGAGAGTCAGATCTGTATGTACGCCCTGAGTGTGGGCATTTGGGGCACCTGAGCAAGGAGCCTGCCTGGTCTTTGGTTTTCCTTTCCTGGCAGTGTGCTTGCGTGAAGGAGGCTGCTGCCGCTGAGGAGAGAGTACCCATGTCCTCACCGTGTCCGGTCCAGGGATGACTCGTGTGAAGAAGTACCGTCCTCTTCAGGTTTTGGGGGGTCCAGCCTTTCCTCTTGCTCTGAGGAGGGTGAGGTGCTTGTGGGACCTGGAACTTGGTCTGTTGAGTCTGGGCCATAGTCTGATGTTGCTGACGTGTCCTCCTTGGGTCTTGAGCATTATTTTACTGAACTGCCGTAAATGTCATGTGGAACCCTGGCGTATCCATATGGGCTAGAGGCAAAACACATACAAACCTGGGCAAAGATAACAGCCGTCTGTCACAATTGTTTATTATTTTGAGTTCATCAAGTGTGATGCACATACATTTATAAAAATTTTATATTATGTGGCTAAATATGCCTTATATCCTAGTTTTGGGACATCCCCACCCAAAGTGTCAAAGTCCTACCATAGACCTCTCTGGAATTTCTGGTGACTTAACCTGCCCGGGAACAACAAAGGGAAGGGACAGATACTGCACCTCGAGCGTGAACACTGTCCCCTGGATGGAATCCGGGACTATGACCCTCCATGCCACATTTTACCTCCATTATGGAAACTAGGAAGTATCCTTTTCCTTGCTTATACCCTGATAGATTGCAGTCAATCCATTTACCCTCATTTGAGGATGGACAGAACAATCACCCCAATGCAAGGTGTAGTGTCAGATGCTGCCCTGGAGTGGGCAGGAGTGCTCCTGATCTTTCATCTGTGTTGCTGATCCCTGGGCCATGTCTTAGCACATGCTCTGTAGCTGATCAGTCCCCAGTAAGTCCTGGATGACTTATTGTAACATAGCAAGTAAGTAACAAAACAGAGTAACAAACAATCCATCAGCAAATTGCAAGTTTGCCTTGTTTACCCTTCTACCAGCTAGAGAGGCATGATGAGAAAGATGATGACCATTGTATCAACGTCTGAGTAGCTACATAATAACAGCCACATATGAAGCATTTGCTATGTGCAGTGCTAGGAGCTTTGTCTCAGTACCTCTATTACTGTAACGTTGGAGTTTATACATTCCTTTGAAATATTCCCCTTTGACGCACATCAACTGCATGAGGTATTATTATCTCCATTGTCTTTGCAGGGAACTGTAGCTTTTTAAATGAGGTTTGATAAGTAATTTACCTGGGAACCTAGAAAGTGACAGAATCTAGAACAGCTCCAAAGGTCTCACTCAGACCCTGTATTTATGACTCATCAAGTCTGGGCCGAAGGATAGGATGGGTTTGTTTCCAGCACAGAGACCTTCTCTCCCTCTCCCTTTTCTTCTGTTTCATACATTCTTACTCATTACACGACTCTCTCTGTTCCAGCCAGACTGGTTTATTAGGAAGCATACTTTGGGTGTCTCTGCCTCTACATCTTTACTCCATTATTTCTCCACCTGGAATGTCCTTTGTCCTCGATGCCTAAGTAAATCCTCCTCATCCTTTAAAGTCCAGGTTGGGGTGGCTGGTTAGCTCAGTTGGTTAGTGCATGGTGCTGGTAGCACCAAGTTTGCCAGTTCGCTCCCCGCATGGGCCCTCCTTAAAAAACAAATAAATAAATAAAGTCCAGGTCAAATTTTCCTCTTTTTTTCTTTAAAGGAAGCATTCTACCAAACACTCCAGTCTGAGGTCATCCACAGGGTAACAATTAAAATGAACCTATCTTGTCCCTGGTAGCCCAAGCCTCAGATGGGGCCAGACATTACATACTGAGCTCTTGCTCTGAGCAGCAAATGAGAAATATGAAAACGAGGACAATCATACTGCAGAGGATAGCTGGGGGGTGAGTAAGTGTGATTTATTCACAGTTGCCATTGATCGAAGGTGTGCTAGATACAAGCAAGCTACTGTGTATTTTGCATATGTTATAGCTCATTTAATTCTCATAAAAACCCTGTATGGCAAGTTTTATCATCCCTATTTTACAATTGAAGAAACTGAGGTTCAGGGAGGTGATGTGACTTGCCTAAGGTCAGACAGGTAATCAGGGATGGATCTGGTTTCAAACTTAGGAAAATTGGCCCCTGGATCTGTGCGGTTAACCACTCCAGTATGCCTCATACCCTACCTGGTAAACAATAAGTGGTGGGTAAAGGGTCCCCATTGCTAATATTGTTACATTAACCCTAGAAGGTAGGTAGGGAATATATCATTAGCTCCATTTTACAGATAAGAAATGTGAGGTTTAGTAGGGGTTTCAATGACTTACCAAGATTACAAAAGCCATAAGTAATGAAGCCAGGATTTCTATTAACCCCATGTCTAATGGTTTTTCCCACTTTACTTAATGGTCTCCTAAGATGACTGGGTATATTCTCTGAAAGGGGGTTTCTCCAGGAACTTGGTGGCCAAGTCAGCTTTCTTAATAGTGTGTTGCAACACAGTCCCGAGTAGGGAGGAGGGAAGCATGTTGTAGAACTTTTATGCCTGGAATTCTGAACCATTTGTAGGTTAGCAGTTATACCTAGAGACTGGGGGATCCCCAGCCCCAGTGCCTTGGGACTCTGTGCTCTTTCCATGAGCTCCTGTACATTCCAGAGTTCCTTTTTAGGGTGAGGTCAGCTTGCCCTGGTTACAGATCTCATTCTGGGATTCTCACAATGGGTCAGCTATCTCTCAGGATGGGCTTAAGAAGGACAGATTGCCAGGGTGGGAATGACAGATTTCCTTAGACGTTAGCATCCTGTGGTCAAGTTACAGTCAAGCCACTGTGTACTGCATGAGTTTCCAAGGGCTCTCGTAATAAATTGCCACAATCTGTGTGGCTTGAAACAACATAAACTTATTCTCTCAATCTAGAGGCCAGAAATCCAAAATCAAGATGTCTGTAAGATTATGCTCTCATGAAAGCTCTAGGAGAGAGTCTGTTCCATGTCTTTTTCTTAGTTTCTAGTGTTGCTGGAAATCCTTGGTGCTCTTTGGTTTGCAGCTGCTGACTCCAGTCTCTTCTTCCATCGTCACATGACATTCTTCTTTTGAGTCTTCCTGCCATATTCTTATAAGGACACCAGCCATATTGGGTTAAAGGTCCAACCTACTCCAGTGTAAGCTCAACTAATTACATCTGCAACGATCCAATTTCCAAATAAAGTCGTGTTCTGAAATACTGGGGGTAAGGACTTTAACATCTTTTTGGAAGGAGGGGGATATAATTCAACCCATGACATTAACATGTACCCAATGTACCCGTACCCAATGGAATGGGCTAGAAGCTGAGATCTACAAGGGAAGTAGAGTACTGGGATGAGAGGCCAGACACCTGAGTCTTCTAACCCTGGCTTCCTCAGTAGCCAGTGGTGGTACTAATCAAGGGCCTACACCTTTCTCAGTTTCCTCCTCTGTAAAACAAAGGGGTTGTATTAGATGTTCTATAAGCTCCCCTCTGGATCTAACAACGTTGTCCTTTTCAAAGAATTGATAATTCAGGCAAGGTACTGTGCTTGGCATATACAGCAAAAATGAGCAAGATATCTAAGTGTCAGGTTTTATAGCAAAAGGATTTCCTCTTACACACCCACTCTGACCTTGGAGCTGCCTGGAGCACTGGGTTGAGGATCATCCTGAGGGAATGCAGACCTGATGGAAAAGGCCAGATCTGACAGCGTTTGCTGTGGGTCACTGAAGGGGAAATGGCACATGAATTATGCCTGGTGTGGGAGTTTGAATAGGGGAGGGGTAAACGTGAGCTGGAGTTTTCAGGGAGGGCTTTGTGAAGGAAGTGTAGGCAGCTAAATGCTTAGAGGAATAGTATTCCCTCTTCTGTTTCCTCTACTGTTTTGTACATTTTCATCATGGCCCTCGTTACCTGCTGGTGAACGAAAGTATTGGTTTACATCTCTCCCCTGACCGGATTATGAGCTCCTCTAGGCAGCTCTCGTGTTTCAGTCATCTCTATATTCTCCTAATATGATGCCTGGCACATAGTCAATGTTTAATAAATGACAAACTGATGAACAGATGAGAGGGAAAATGTGGATAGATGGTAGAAGGGCGATCTAGGTAAAGGCTTATCTTTTCCAGGATAATTTTTGCGAAGTCCTAGATTCCTTCATTGGCTACAGGCCCCTAGACTCCACTACTTTCCAATTGCTGGGGAAATATCTTCTCAATTTCATGGTTGTTCCCCTGATTTTATGAGGATGACGCTGTAGTTTCACCTCCATTAAAGCCCCTGCTTTCTCCAAAGAGCATACCATTGTGCTTACTGGGACTCATTACTCCCCAGGTTCTAGGACTTTCCATGGGGCTCAGATGCTGTCTATGGTGTGTTCCGATTCATGGTACCTTCATCTCATAAGAAAGGGATTCAGTAATTTCTCTTCCTAGAAACCACAAAAGATTATTGAGAAGTTTTTTTTTTTTTTTTTAATAGTTTTTATTTAGTTAGTTGTTTAATCCTTCTTGCCTTCTCTCCACCCAGCCACCCTCCACTCCAAGGAGACTTTTTTTTTTAATTGGGGAATATTGGGGAACAGTGTGTTTCTCCAGGGTCCATCAGCTCCAAGCCATTGTCCTTCAATCTAGTTGTGGAGGGCGCAGCTCAGCTCCAAGTCCAGTCGCCGTTTTCAATCTTTAGTTGCAGGGGGCGCAGCCCACCATCCTGTGCGGCAGTTGAACCGGCAACCTTGTTGTTGGGAGTTCACGTTCTAACCAACTGAGACATCTGGCCAGCCCGAGAAGTCTTAATGAATATAATCCTGAAAGGAGAAAATACATGCACATTTTAAATATGCTCATATGAATATTTTAGTGAAAATGGCCTTAACATCTTTTTACATGTAAAAATATTAAATGTTCATTGTAGAGTGTCATAAATTTTTATGTAGATATGCTAATCCAGTCCTCCCTTATCTGTGGTTATGCTTTCTGCGGTTTCGTTTACCCATGGTCAACCACAGTCCAAAAATATGAAATAGAAAATTCCAGAAATAAACAGTTTATAAATTTTATATTGCACGCTGTTCTGAGTAGAGTGATGAAATCTCACACTGTCCTGCTCCATCCCAGGAGCCTGGGACATGAATTATCCCTTTGTCCAGCATATCCATGCTGTATACATTCCCTGCCTGTTAGTTGCTTAGTAACTATCTCGGTTATCAGATTGACTATTATGGCACCACAGTACTTGTGTTCAAGTAACTGTGTTTTTACTTAATAATGGCCCCAAAGTGCAAGAGTAGTGATGGTGGCAATTCAAGTATGCCAGGAAGAAGCCATAAAGTGCTTCCTTTAAGTGAAAAGGTATGTATATATAAGAAAAAACGTATTATATATAGGATTTGATGCTATCCATGGTTTCAGGTGTCCACTTGGGATCTTGGAGATCCCTGGGGAGAAGGGGGAGACTACTGTGTTGTGAACAGAGATTCAGAAAGGTAGAAATACTGTAGTTTCTAGGGAGTTAAACTGCATCCTTTCTTACAATTAGAGTCACTTTCAGGTGCGTTTCACTCTACATTACTAGGAGCTGGCAAAATTTTTAGAAATAGAATCCAAGAGTAAAGGCTCAAGAAAAAACAGGATTCTTGCTCAAACTGTAGTAGTGAAGGTAGTGAAGGGAAGTACGATATAAGATCAGAAGGGCATGAAGGAGAATGCACTTTCTTAGTCTTAGAGCAAATAGATAAGGTTGCCCATGGTACCCAGAGCAAGATGAACACAAATGACACCACAACCATGCAAAAATACCTTGACCAACAAAAGGAAGGGTGGCAGAGAGGGAGGGAAAAAGGGGGGAGGGAAGGGGAAGGAGGAAATATGAAAAAAGGAGCCAAAGAACCACGGCTCATAACAAAAGAACAGATAGACAAAACCAGTCCAACATCTGGGTAACTGATCCCAACTACAAGATTTACCAAAGGAAACAGTAAAAATATTCAGAGGTATAATCCAGGAAAATTTTTATGAAATGAAGAACTACATAGCTCTGAAGGACACACCATAAACTAGGAAACCTTGATAGAGAGTAATCAATATTGATTATGATTACATAAGAATCAACATTAACATACAGCCTGGTTGAGTTATTGAATTGAAGAAAGAACTCTTCAAGTATCCAGGAAGGAAAAACAAAACACAACACAAGGTACCTATACAGAAATGGGCAGCAGGGAACCAGCATGGCCCCGGCTTCTCTACAATAACAGATACTAGTGGAACAACCTCAGCAGAGTTCTGAGAGAAAGTTTAAGAACATTCATTACACCAGGAAGGTTGTCACTCAGATATCAAGGCTACAGATAAATGGTCTCATGTATGAAAGAATTCAAGAAATACTGACCCCTCCCTCCTGCCCCAGAGCCATTTTGGCAAAAGACCACACACAGTGATGAAATTCAGTCAACCAAGAAATGAACCAAAACTCAAAGCTTACAGATGGATAAGCAGTGGTAATGGAACTGGTGGTGAACATCAAACCTATTTAAATAAATAGTTAAGACTAAGCAACCAGGAGGAATTATGATTGGAGAACAGAATGTGTTATAAATACAAATGAAGTAAAAATGTAAAATATGTAGAAGAAGTGGAAGTACAACAGTGCTCACCAGCTGATCCTTTCAGTGTGCTGTCACACATCTAACACTTGTCTAAAACTGAAAGAAGTAGTTAAATATCTTAATGTCTCAATCCTCTTACTTTCATAAACTTCTTTTTTTTAACTTCAGAAGGATCTTTTAGGAGTTAATTTTTCCTGTGGTAAAGAAACAATTACTTGAAATTCAGTAATTCCTTCAGTTTCACTTCAGTTTCCTTTTCTTCTATGAAATTCAAGTAAAATCAAGTTTAATAGCCTATTTAAAAAAAAAAACAAAACATGTAGAGTATGGTCTCATTCTTTTACAATGATTTATGCCTTACTTATCTTCCATCTTATCTGCAAACCTGCATAAAGAAATGTACAATACAATCAGCACCAAATGTTAATACTAATTATTTATTTTTATTTTTATTGTTTCGTTACCAAAAAGTATTTACTGGGGAGGTGGGGAAAGGATTGCAACCCAGTATCCTGCAAACATGGTGAGCCACGTGAAAGTTCTGAATACTAATTATTTTTAGTTTGTGGAATTTGGGACAGTTGGTTCCTTTGTTCTTTATATTTTTCTTTTGAGCTAGTTATTTAAAATAATGAGCACATATTATCTTAATAAAATGGATCAAGTCATTATTTAGAAAAGACAAATGACAGAATGGGAGAAACTTTGTAACATATGTAAGAATAAGTATTAATATTCATAACATAAAGAACTAATACCAAATAATAGGAAAAATGCAAAACACAATTTAAAAATTGAGATGATATGGATGTGTAACTTAGAGAAGAGCTACAGATGTCCAATAAACAGAAAAGGATGCACAACCACACTAGAAATCAGGGAAATGAAAATTAAAATGAGATCCTTCCTTTTTTTTTTTTTTTGCGTCTTTCCCCAGACTGATAACAATTTAAAAAGATTGTTAATATCCAGTGTGGGTGAGGGTTTCTGGGAATGGGAACTCTTATATACTTGTGGAAGTATAAATTGAAAGGGCTTTATTGGAGGGCCATTTGACACTATTTTCCAAAATTTAAAATGCATATCCCTCTTTTTCAGTAAAACCCACTTTCTCAGAAGTTCAGTCTTGGAGAAACACTCTCAGAGATGCCCATGGATATCTGTCCAAGGATGTTGCTTTACCTTTATTTTGGTAGTGAAAACTGAAACAAATAGGGGGACCCTGAACTATGAAAGCTCCGTGTTATGAACATGGTTTTGTATTACTGATAAGGAAAGTACTACATGATATGTTAATCGCTGGAAAACAGAACAGCAAAGAATGGAATGATCTCAATTATGTAATCCTAAAAAGTTATGTATAGGTAAGATAAGGATATGTAAATGCAGAGAGAAAGCACGGGCGAGATCCGTATTAAGCTTACCCGTGGCTACCCCTGGGGACAGAGGTCGGGTTGGGCAAGAGCATGAAGGGAGACTTTCACGTTTTAGTCCATGCAATTTCATATTGTTTGAATCTCTTGCAGGGAGAATGTATTCATTTATTACTTGTGTACTTCTTTTTTAATTTGAAGAAAGTGGGGTAGACATGACTAAAAATCCGTCACCTGATAGAATGGTTTAAATAAGGCTGGGGCCGGGACACAAAGAGCAAAGGGGAGAGGGAAAAGAGGGGATGAAAGGGTTATATTTAGTGTGTTAACAGACTTATTCATGCTACACCAAATAATGATCAGTTGCCTTCATGAGACACACTGACTGCAGAGTTTATATTCTTAAATTCCCCTCTTTGGTACAATTCAGTTACGTATTTGAATTGACTGTGAATGAGGAACTCTATAGGATGGTGAAAGGGTACTTTTTTTTATTATTAGTTTCAGGTTTACAAAACAATATAATAGTTAGACATGTATACCCCTCACAAAGTGATAACCCTCCTCCCCCAATCTACTACCCCTCTGATGTCGTATACAGCTGTTACAATTCCACTGACTCTTTTCTCTGTGCTGTACTCCACATCCCGTGACCATATACACGTATATATTCATATGTATATTTAATTATGGTTGACATTCCATAATATTCAGCTTTAGGTGTACAGTGCAGACAACTACACAGTTCATGCAGTGGTCTCCCTAATAAGACAAATGCCCATCTGAACCCCTACGAAATCTTTACAATATTATTGATTATATTCGCCAAACTGTATGAAAGGGAACTCTCAGAGAAGATGGGAGGAGGGGTGGGTCTAAGTGCATTTGATGGAACTCTCCCTTCACTAAAGAAACACACACACACATATATGTATTATGTGTAATATGTATATTATATACACATATATGTATATCATATATTATATATATTATATAATTATTTTATATAATTAATATTATATAATTATATTATATAATTATTTTTCCGAAAATAAGACCTAACGGGAAAATAAGCCCTAGCATGACTTTTCAGGATGACATCCCCTGAACATAAGCCCGAATGCGTCTTTTGGAGCAAAAATTAATACAAGACCTGGTCTTACTTTTGGGGAAACACGGCTATATACTATATATATATATACATATATATATACGTATATATATATATACGTATATATATATGTATATATATATGGCTCATTGGATCGTAGTTTTGCAAATTTTGTCTGTAATGTAGTAGCCTGTGCTGGTCAGGGGGCCGTGCTTGGTTTTGCTGTAATGTCATCCTAGGGACTACTATCTAGAGAAGACTACCTTAGAGATGAAGGCCACTGGTCTTTTTACAATTCTTCCCTGTTACGTAGAGGGAGTTTTGCATTTTAGAGACTGGTGTTATATCTGAGCTTCTACTGTGAAAGCTGCAATTTTGTCTGCAAGGGGAGTGCCGTGTGTCTTCACTGAGTGTCAGCCCTGAGAAGGACTCATAACCCTCTCTTCTGTTCCCCTAGAGCATCAATTGAAGAGAAATATGGCAAAGATCTGCTCAACCTCTCTAGGAAGAAGCCATGTGGACAGTCTGAGATCAAGTAGGTGCCACGTTTCTTTCTGGTTTCCAGGTTGGCTGATACTGCCTGGAACCCCTACCACTTCAGCAGACAGAGCTGGCCAGTGGGTAAAGAGTGTTGGGTGAAAACAGTTTTTAATGTTTTTTTCTTATTTCCAGTTGTGATAAATATAGGAAAATAGAAAGAAGGTTAAAACAAACTTTGAAGCCACAACCCGTTATTAATATTTTCTAAATTGTCCTTGAAGTCCTTTTCTACATATAGTTTTTCATAGTAGGGTTATATTATATATAATTTTATACTAAAAATTTAATAGAGGGACTTCTACACACACACACACACACACACACACACACACCCATATATAGTTTGTAATAACTGTGAGAGACTGTCTTTCACGCCATTTTATAGTTCTCCCCACCAATGTGAGATTTCTCTATCACAATTATTTATTCTTCCATCATTCCTGGCTTCATGGACAGTCAGACAGGAACCTACCCTTAGCTTTCATAATTTGTTTAATGCTCTTCGCCATCACCATTTTGAAATTCTTAATCATTTATAAACAAGGGGTCCCGCATTTTCATTTTGCAGTGGACTTTCCTTCACAACAAACGTTGAGGGAGGCTTGGGAGAAAGTTCAGGCAGACCTTTGCAGGCCACTGTAGGCTGCTTTGGCTGTGCTGTCGACAGCGACCTAGGTGCCCTGAGGTCTGTGTCCTCTCACAGGTGAGAATGGGGGCAGACATGACATTGCCCTTCCTCTTCCCTTGTAACTTGCACCCGTGCACGCACACACTCACGGGCATGCGCCTCCCAGACTGCAAAATACTGGATTATTGAAAAGGAAGAAACGTTGGAAGATATTTAAAATACTAATGGGTACATAAGCCTGAAAATGTATTATCCTCAGACATTGGTCCGAGGAGAATTTATTTATTGATTTATTGATCATATCTTACTTTCGATGCTGTGAATGAAAAATTTTAAAATACACTGAAGAGTAAAAAGACAACCACAAAGAACCCATCACCTAAATGTAATGATTATTCACCTTTGCCATATTTTCTTAATATAATTTTGAGACTTTCTCCAAGTATTTTTGGTTCCTTTTAGTGAGTAACTGTATTTAGAGATGAAACTCTGAGTTCTAGCCTGGGTCATTGTCATAGAGATGTTCCTGTTTCTAGATCCTTTCAGGGGATACATTTTACAAGCATGAGTTCATATTGATATTTCCAATTCTAATTTAACTTTACAGGATTTTACTTAGTTTCCTTAATTTTATACTTATTTCCTTTTGCACTGAAAATCTTGCTTTCTGACAATATTAGCATACTTGTTTGCTTTATATAATATATATTAAAATGTTTTAAAATAATAATATCAATATTGCTAATAACAATAAAACTTCTGAATGAAGTTTAACGTTTCTTTGCAGTTCCTTTTGCTCTTATTGTTCACATGAGAACACTGTGTTCTAATGTCACTTAAAATATTTATTTTCTCTGCGTGGTTAGGTAACCCATTTCATACTGGTTTAAGTTCATTTCAGTTTGTTTTAAAGTTTAAGGATGGTTTTCTTTTCCCTGTTTGATGTAGTTTTATTTATTTTTTTATTTTATTTTATTTTTTTAAGATTTTATTGGGGAAGGGGAACAGGACTTTTACTGGGGGAACAGTGTGTACTTCCAGGCCTGTTTTTCCAAGTCAAGTTGTTGTCCTTTCAGTCTTAGTTGTGGAGGGTGCAGCTCAGCTCCAGGTCCAGTTGCCGTTGCTAGTTGCAGGGGGCACAGCCCATTATCCCTTGCGGGCGTTGAACTGGCAACCTTGTGGTTGAGAGGACGCACTCCAACCAACTGAGCCATCTGGGAGGCAGCTCAGCTCAAGGTGCCATGTTCAATCTTAGTTGCAGGGGGCGCTGCCCACCATCCCTTGCGGGACTGGAGGAATTGAACTGGCAACCTTGTGGTTGAGAGCCCACTGGCCCATGTGGGAATCGAACCGGCAGCCTTCGGAGTTAGGAGCATGGAGCTCCAACTGCCTGAGCCACCGGGCCGGCCCCTAGTTTTATTTTTTGAATATGTAAAGCATTTACATGTTCACTGGTCAAAACTGTACAGACTTGGATAAGTTGCATTGTCATTCCAGGAGGGTTTAGAAAATTTCAAGGAAGATTAGTGGGTCAGCTGATTAAAAACAAACCAACAAACAAAAAACCCCACCCGACTCTTATTCTTTATTTAAAAAAAGCATAAGCCATTTGGGAAAATATCCAAACATTTTTGAGGGATATGATGGAAAGACCCATATTCTCTTACAAAGCACTTCTTGGAAAAGCTGTTTAGCAGAATGAGTCTGATCCAAAATGGTATTTCTTATATTCTTACACAATTGAATTGTAACTTAGTAAATTCATAGAGAGACTCCAGCACCGTTCGCTTCTTTTCTGTGATAAAAGCCAGTCCGTTTTCCTTCTAAGAGTATACCTCAGAGCAGAAGACAGAACAGGATATGAGACCTGGGGACTTCATTATCAAGGGTGAAGTGAAATCGGTGACTTCTGTTTTTGTCATCTCCAGGATGATCTTTAGGAAGGTGCCTTAGATGAGAGTGCATGACTGCTTATCCATGGGCTAGGTAGGAGTTTTCACCTCATTAGCCACATTGAGAGACTCTGGCCTCTGAGGGGTCTTGTTAGGGTTTAAGGACAAAGTGCTTACTAAAAGGGTGATAGACTATGTTGTTTGCACAGTAAGGAGAACCCCAGGCAGAAGAGGAGGTGGAGGTTGCTGCTACCACCCTCAAAGCTTAGATTCTATCCCCTGATGATCATCATGTCCTGAACATGGGAAATAACAATTAAGTGATGACATGAGACAACAAAGCTAATGACAAACGAAAGGGATATTGAGGCTACTCCTGTAGTGGCCCATCATTCAGTCACTTAAAATGGGAGAAAAATTTAAGACCCTGAACAGACTATTTATCTGTAAGCCTGGATTTCAACTCCATGACTCGCAATAGGGCCAGACTTCCAGTTGTATCTGCTGCCACATCCACCTTTGTTTCTCACTAATTCCAGTAATAAGTCCGCTCTTCAATGATGCTCATTCATCTTTCTGGACCATTGATGCGTTTCTTTGGATGTGGACACTTTTCTAGTGAACTGTGTTCCTTGAAAATTTGTATCCTAAAATGGGTAAAGTGTATGGAAAATACGGTTATGTTTTTCTGCTTGATATATTTGTAATAATTGGAAATGTTTGTATGAGAAAAGGCAGGGAAAAATAAGAACCCTTTGTTTAGGAATAAACAAAATGGGAAAAGTGAAATAGCTATCTGATAAAATATAAATTTCCCTACAAGTAATCAGCATATTTTAATATCAAATTCTAATGAAAAACAGTTTTCCATTGAATGATGCTGAAGATACCAAGGAAGTGACTAATAAATTAGTCCACGTGAACTTTAGGGAAACACTGTAGGACTTCATCTTTATGTAGATTTGCCAAAAGCATTTTTATGTGAATGCAATTTTTATGTGAAAGTAATTCGGAGGGCAAAAATTTTCAGGCTAAGTTACCAGAACCAGGGACAGCTTTTTACTCTACCCAATTCCCAAATTCCTGTAATGTTAATGTTTGCAATGATGTTCCAGGAATCATTATTTTAAAGATGGCATTACCCATTTTTAGCTATGTTAAACTGACTCAAATCCTTAAAAAATAATGAAATAGCTAAAAGAAGGGGCCAATTGGAAAACAGAAAGGTTTTTACTTTGCAAAATAGCAGAACTTGCCACATAGATACAGAAAATGATCCATGATCCTATGTTCTTGTGGCTAGGGGAGGATGAATTCACAAAATCCCATTCCTACTTGAGTGGCTGAAGTGAGTCCAGTGAGATTTGCTTCCATGAAGGTAGCAATGAGCAAGAAAATTCCGAGGGCATTTTTTCATATATCTGTTAGCCAGTGGCCAACATATGGAAACAACCAAAGTGTCCTTCGATAGATGATTGGATAAAGAAGATGTGGTATACTCGTATATACACACTGGAATACTGTTCTGCCATAAGAAAAGATAAAATACTGCCGTTTTTGACAACATGGATGGATCTTGAAATTATTATGCTAAGTGAAATAAGGCAGACAGAAAAAGTCGAGAACCATATGACTTCACTCACATGTGGGATATAAAACTGAAAGCAACAAAGAAACGTGACAAAGAAACAAAAACTCATAGACACAAACAGAAGTTTAGTGGTTACCAGAGTGTAAGGGAGGTGGGGGAATGGTAGATGAGGGTAAAGGGGGTCAAATGTATGGTGATGGAAGGAGAACTGACTCTGGGTGGTGAACACACCATGGAATTTATAGATGATGTAGTACAGAATTGTACACTTGAAACCTATGTCATTTTACTAACCATTGTGACTGCAATAAATTTAATTAAAAAATAGATTCCCAGGGCCAATTCACCTCAGAAAGAGGTTTAATTAAGGAAGGATGGGAGAGAACTAAAACCATGGCCAAGGGGGAAGTCTACGGGAAGAAGAACCGTGGGCAGTAAGCGAGGGGAAGGGGAATATTGAGAGAAGGTATGAAGAATGAGTCATGGCCTTCTCCACAGAAACTGTGGGATAATAAATGTGTGTTGTTTTAAGTTGCTCACTTTGTGGTAGTTTGTTATTCAGCAATAGACCACTAATACAATGTGTTTCATGTCTGTCTCCTCCGTTAGACTCTGAGGTGTATCTGGTACCATTGACTCACCAACATCTAACACAATGTCTGGCCCATAGTTGATGCTCAATAAGTATGTGATGCTTGATGAATGGATGTAAAAACAGGTGACCAAGAGCCAGAGTGTGAACCCTTCCTTTATGAGCTTGTCTCCGTATTTCTAATGACCATACTTTAAAGAATAACTGGTCTTCTTATGAGAAAGGGACTATAAGTCCTGTATTACCACTGGGGAAATGAAGCACGAAGAATGTTGGCATCTACCCAGATGGACAGAGAGAAAAATGTATGATACTTGTGCCACACATTTTGGATGAGAGAGTAAGAAAGAGGAGACTGGACTGGAGAAGTCTTGGTCTTTTGCTGTCTTCTCAAGCTCATGGGCAAAGATAAGTCCATAGGCTCCACGTTAAGATGTGAGCAGAGAGAAGCATGCAATGGCATTGTAAGAAGATTGTACAGCCAGTTTCCAGAACTGAAATTATACATGTGCTTGTGTTTTAGTACCCTGAAGCGGGCCCTTGACGTCTTCAAGCAGCGTAAGTGACTCTAAAAATGTATATTCTGTCCTTGTTAAGCTCTGTGTCTGTCACTGAAGGTGGGTTTTAATTTGACCCAATCTCATATTGGGTGAAAAAAAGTTAAAGCCATTCCTAAGGTGAAAAATAGCTCTGCAGAGTTGAAATGAGCCGGAGAAGCCTCCACATCCTGCGTATCAGGACGTGCATTCGACTTCCTTAGAGCAATAGTTCTCACACTTGAAGTCTAGGGTGAGATCCTGGCACTTTGGTCTTCAGGGGATCCTGTCCAGTTCTAATATTCCCCAGGCCTGTTACTGAGAAACTGCCTTTAGGATTTTCGATTCTTCAGAATACTTGCTGCTTCCAAAATAAGGATTTTACCAAGGCATAGTATGCACATGTGCTTAAAGTGTTTCTGTAGCCAATTGAGTGGTTCTAGACCTTTGTAAAGGTTAGCTAAATAAATATTCATCTTAACTTTTCCATTGAAGGTGTCCTCTTCCCTCTTTAACTCATCAATGAATACACTTCTCAAGGTATATGCACAGTATCTTTTTATATTTCTTTTGTGCACTGCAAGGCCAACCATGGTGGCCCAGTGGGACTTCAGCATAGGCTGGGTCTCCTAAGCATACCTATTTTCCGTTACTTGTTTTCTTTTTTCCCAACAAGTGGTTTCGTTTTTTTATTAAAATAATAAATATTTGTATTAAAAATTTGAGTGAGACAACTAACTATGAAGAAGATAGCACATATCTGAATTTTCACTTCTTACTGCTGAGCAGTTATTGGTGAATATGCCTCCAATGTTTTTACACAACACACACATACACGTGTGTGTATCTATTCATATAAATGTATACGATTATACCATGGCAATGTTTCAGAATCTATCCAGTGGGGCATATGTTTTTAAATTGTCTTTAAAATGAAAAATGTCAATTTCTAATCATGCTAGCAATTTGGTATATATCTTTCCAGACCTTTTTCTATGCGTTCACAATTCTCAGTCTCTCTCTCTCTCTCTCTCTCTCTCTCTCTCTCTCTCTCTCTCTCTCTGCAGACATACACACACGTACAGACAGAGTGAGTTTTTATATAAATGAGATTATACATGTCTCTCTACAATTTGATTTTTCATTTAAAAATGTAGCATAGACATCTTTCCATTTCAGATCATATGGATCTACCTCCATTCTTTTAGATTTAAACTGTTTGCTATAAAATGCCAAGTTTCTTCCAGAAAGGTTATATGGATTTCCCCCCCATGAACAGTGCTGTTTTCCCACAGGCTCGCTAATACCACAAATTTTCATACTTTAAAATTTTGCCAAACTGAAAGGTAAAAAATTATCTATTTCTGAGTTTTAAAGTTTTGCATTTTTCAATAGTTTTAAGGCTGAATATATTTTCAAATCCCTATTGGCCATTTAGCAATCTTTTTAAAATTTCATGTTCTTTAACCAACTTTTTAATATTGTTTTATATAGATAGATAGATAGATAGATAGATAGATAGATAGATAGATAGATTTGCTTTGTGGAAACTCTTTTAATATAGCTATTTACTCTTTGTTATATAAATTGCAAATATTTTTCAATTTGTCATGTATCTTCTAACCTTGTTCAGATTATCTTGATACACACAAGCTTAAAATTTTTCTTACATCAAATCTATTAATCTTTCTAGCTTTAATGCCGTACTTCAATTTATTTTCTCAGAACAAATAAGATAAAATTTTTAGTTTTTCTATTATAGAGGTAAGCCATACTCATTGCAAACGTCTTAGAAACTAAGGGGAAAAAATCAATAATAATCTTTCTATCCAGAGATAACTATTGGTAGCCAAAATTTTGGGGTATGACTTTCTTAAAAATGTTCAGGCATATGAGATGTGAGAGATCTTTAGAGGCCATCTAATAAGAAATAAGATCAAATTTTCAATTGTAGTGCGTTTACTAATGTCTCTTAGCATGTAAACTCCATGAGCTTCTTGCTGACCCTGAGCATACACTAGGTTAGTAACAATTAGTGGTAGGAGGGTAAGCTATAGATTTGCTAGCCTTGGATCTTAGTAGCCAGAGCACACGGACAGTCTCAAAAAATGTTGATGACCAAATGCAGTCAGTTAATTTAACCATTTGCTCCATATTTTATATATATATTTAAATTTTGTACAGTTTTATGTATTTGAATTCAGATATGTAGCTCTTGTTTATTGTTTCTTTTTAAATTCTTTTTGCAGAAGTAGACAATGTGGCACAATGTCATATTCAGCTTGCACAGACTCTAAGAGAAGAGGCCAGGAAGATAGAAGAATTCAGGGAAAAGCAAAAGCTACAACGGAAAAAGGTTGGGTTTGCATATGTGTTAAGATGTTGCTTTTCTTCTGGCAGAAAACTCCAGGCTTGCTTTTTCATTAAACTCCTTGTCTCTGCTCCCGCCTTCGTGCAACCATGCTTCTTTGAACTTATGAGATCATTTATCAGGGAACCATGTAGGAACCATTTATCAGGGGACTCAGTCTAGACCGTTATGCCTCTGTGCCCACTTACACCCCAGGCAAGTTCTATTTTAATTCTGGCAGGATTCAGGGGTCCAGTCTGCTTTCCTCTTCTTTTCATATCTGCTGCCACTATTGAAACTGACTGAAAGGGGAATCCCTCTTTCTTCCATAGAATCTAGCACATCCAAGCTGGTGGGCTCCCAGACCACATGCCTTCTGGCCAAGGCACGAAGGGACGGGTAAGAAGTGGAGGAGGCTCACATTCTCTTTCGAAACCATAATATACTCCAACCTCCCTATTTTACAAATAGGGAAAATGAGGCCTTGAGAAACCAAGTTCTTTTTGTGCTCTAAGCAGATGTGCATAGGTTCTTTTTTCACTGATGGGATTTATTCTGGCCAGCTATGTGGAAGGAGATGGGAGTGAGCAAGTTAATAAAACTGGCGAACATTTGGTAAGTTAGAAGGATCAAGTGTTACTTTGACGAGACCAGCCACTATTCTGACTCCCTGCTATTTTGTTCCTAAAAGACTTATATATTCAGGGTGGCCTGGCAGCCAAGTAGGACCCTCCCAGAGTTTTTGTTTTATTTTGTCTCCCCGGTTGGAACTCAGTTTCACATGGGGGACAAGCTCTTCCCTATCTGGCATCCAGAGATTTCCACTCAGGTCTCCACAGACAGCTCTGCATGGACTTTTTGGAAACCTTTCTTCTTTCTGACTTTTTATTGTCGCAAGGTCATTGTTTTTAGTGTGTGTAGCCAATAAACAGCCAGCTGTTAAGGTTGATGCTACCCATACTTTAATGTAGCCTTGGTCTTGGTAGCCAGGCCAATGCTCAACGCAGGGAAAGTCTCAATAAATGTTGGCTACCAAGTGCAACTTTTCCTGTGGTTCTTCCAGCTCTTGGTGGCCACTTGGCATTTGGAGTGAGTGGCAGCATCTTAAGATCCTGACCTCTGTTGTCATTTCATAAAAAGCTCTTATAGCTGTGCCTCTTACTAGGATGGAAGAGTGGAAACTAACATTTAAGGAATACCAGTCAATCGCTTTCACATAAATTCAAGCTTCATGTGCTAGGTCTAAGGGGTCCATCTGGCCCAAAGTATTTTTCAGAGCAGAAATAATATGTCTATTACACCCACTCATTGGATGGTCAAAGTATTTTTGGCTGACTGTGCCAGCCCTGCCCAACTCTTTAGAGGAATCACAATTTTTGAAACAAAATGCCTTAGACAACCGGGATCTATGCATACACAATTTCCACTAAGAGGAGAGGAAGGTCATTTCCTCACGTTTTCAAGCGACCTGAGTAGCCCTAGTCATTTCAGAGAGAGTTTTAATGTTGCAAGGCTGCACAAACTTCCCTTCCCTACAAGTTACAAAGAGCACATTTTCATAGCTAGAAAAAGGTGTTCTGAGTTCTGTTAAGCAATAGAGCAGCCTGTGCTCAACCCACCACTGTCATCTATCCACCCTACATACTGTGCTCTCAACAGCAGGAAAATGCCTTCTTGGCTTTTGTGAAGTTTATTAATATATTTGTAATTACCTGTGTCACAATGAACTCTGAATTGTACCACTTCCGTATGTACATACTTTTTTCTTAAAAAAAAAAATTCAAACTTTGGAGGAAAATGTGTCAATGCTAACTTCTCATTTTCAGTGGTCAAACCCTGCATGCCTTTCTTGGTCTTTCACTTCTTGGAAATGAAGCCACTTCCATTTATTAAGGAAAGCTCTCAAGTTGGTTTCTTTTAGTAAACGGGGGCAGGGAGATGCGGGTAGAAGGGCTGGTCAGACAGAAGTTTATGGTGTACTCTCTTATACAACGAACATTATCTGAGGGTGGTGAACAATAGGGACGTGGGCATTCTTCCCTCACTGAGTAGAGAGCATAGCAAGAGAGACGGACATGACACGGCGATCATGACAAATGATGAGTCTTAAATGGTAGGGGAGGTTAAGGTGCCACCTGAACATACAGTGGGGACACCTAACCTAATCTATGGGTCTAAGGAGGTCTCCTGGAGGAAGTGACCTTGAAGCTAAGGTGAAAGGCAGTGGAGGTGAGGGCTGTGAGAGAAGAGGCTGTCACTGCTGGGGGTGGCAGGGAGGGAGAGTCTGTGGAGCCATTCCCAGGAGGCTTGACGTCTTTCTTCCCCAGCCCAGGCCTAAGTCTGACAGGGACAGCACAGGGTCAGTTTCTCTCTCTTCTGATGCCCATATGGTTTTACCGTCTCAGCTAAGATTGGGATGATCAGGGCA
This sequence comes from Rhinolophus ferrumequinum, assembly GCF_004115265.2. Taxonomy (NCBI): domain Eukaryota; kingdom Metazoa; phylum Chordata; class Mammalia; order Chiroptera; family Rhinolophidae; genus Rhinolophus; species Rhinolophus ferrumequinum. Next base: position 37,931,887 of record NC_046302.1, on the reverse strand, counting down.
GAATTTTGTCCTGCCCGTGTAGAGGCACCTGCTTTGTTACAGAGCAATGCTTCTAGTTTTCAGAATAAAGTCTGAGTGTGGGTAGACAGACCACTAAGCAGCTATTTCAGTAATTTATTGCAGGGTCATTTTGGTCATTTATAAATTTCTTCTTCCTTTTCCCCTTTTCTCTTCTCCCCACCCTATAGCAGAGATGATTGTGTTTTGCATTACTGTGAGATGTCAATAACAAAACAATCAAATTTTCATTGGATTTGGTCTGAGCAGAAAGTCTGAGTCCTAAAAGAAGGATTTCCCCAAGGACACCTGAAAGAGAACCCTTGACTTACTGGGGCCACCATGAGTGGGGTCACCCTATAAGTGAACATGGACATGAGGAGACTTAAATCGAGGTGGTGTAGCAGGCAGAGCAGGACTTGGTGTCGCTGAGTGGCCTTGAGCAGAGGCTATAACCATCACCTCTTGGGACCCAGGGGTCACGCCTGTCAGGTTAGAGAGTAGCACTGCTGTTCTCTAGGATCCTGCCCACCTACAGATGCCAGGAAGTCTACAGATGCCAGAGAGAGGAATGACATGAAGTGGAAAGGGTTGGCTCATAGTAGAACTTTGTAGCCCTCAGAGAAGTGTTTGAAGCAGGTATTACGTAGAACTCAGGGATAAGTAGGTCTGGCTTGGGCCGGAAACTATAAAATAATAGCAGCTCCCAAACTGGAAGACTGGCAGTGTGTCTGTTTGGACTAGAAAGGACCATGGACTAGACCAACATTGCTAACCGATCTGCTACAGGGAGCCTGGGAAAATCAAGAACCATTGTTAAATAAATAAACCCAGCTCCTTCGACTGGCAGAGGCACGTGGGCTCATGTGCACCACATAGCTCCCTGTCTGCGATGGCAAGGGTGTTGGAGCCCTGTCTGTTCTCTAGGTCAATGGTGTCTTCACATTAGTAGGTGCATGGCTACTTCCTGGTCCCTCACTTTCACCTGGGCTGGAAGATGACTCCTCAGTTCTCTGAGGGCCCTTTGGGGCTCCCCAAGGGAATTTCACGTATTCCACAAAGTTCATCTTCAAAGTGAGACCATTCCAAATATCCTATCCAGATATTTTGGAAATCTATATTTGTGTGTTATAGTAATAGACAGAAAGTTAATTTTCCAAAAGAGAAGCCACATTTGAATTTCATCTTCAATATTATTATTTTGCATTATATCATTTTGCACAAGAGCAATGTAATGTCCTGGCTTATTTTGAATTATTGCATCTCGTGGCCTTTTATGTACCCATTTGCTTTTATAGAGCTACAATGAGGATTGTGGTAGTTTAGGGTAATGATTAGGAACAAGGGTGATCAAAATCGGGTTCCTGGGCTCAGATCCCAACTCTACTAATTGCTGAGTGTTAACTTTGGTAAATTAATCCACCTCAGTTTACTGTCAAGAAAATACTCACAGTTGTGATGGATGACAACTGCTTAGTACATAATAATGCTTGATAAATGGAAACGAGGATTTTTATGTCTGAGAGGTACATTTTTATTATTAGTTCTATTACCTTGACTAATAAATGTATTAATGTCACAGCCACAACAAATAAATTACTCCCGAATGAACTTGACAGAGTAGCTTACATCTCCTGGATTAGATGGAGTAAAGAGTAGGAAAACAGCTTCTAATTTTAGCTGTCCTACAAACATTTATTCCCTTCATACTGCCTGGGCTCCTTGCTGTTTAAGGGTGTACCATTGATGGATGCTACAGGAGTGAATATTTGTAAGTCCCTAATTTAACTGTGTTGACCTAAATTTACAGAATAAAGACCCACTTTAAAATCTAAATGGCACTTTAACAAAAGTTTAAAAATCCCTTTTTGAAACCAAAGTTCATTGATAACAGATATGCTGAAGAGACTGTTCCAAGTTGATCAATAATTCTCAATAGTGGCTGCCCAAGTTCAAAGGTGGACCCCACCATTAACTAGCCATAAAACTTTGAGCAATTGTTCAGCTTCTCTTTACTGCAGTTTCCTCACTTGTGAAATTGGTATAATAAACAGTTCACCTATCTTCTGGGTTGTCTGAGGACTAAATGAGACAATCCATCTGGAACACTTAGCCCTCAAGATAAGCTGGTATTAACAATAATTTCTGTTTTTATTATTAATAGCACCTGTGCTCTCTTCACAGACAGAGCTTGTAATGGATGCTGTCCATAAACAAAAGAGCTTACAATTCAAGAAAACCATGGATGTGAGTTTCACTTTATTGCCTTTTTCTGAAATCCTGTGCTGTATGAGTATATTCGTCCTTAGATAACATTTCAACAATGTTATTTATTAGTGCAGTGATTTTTTTTTTAGTGGTTTGACTTTTCTTCTTTTCAAGGCCTTGGAAATATTGAGGATGAAACTAGATAGTGGAAATACAATGATGTTATTTATCTGGTAACCTGGAAAAGTATAGCAAGCCAATTTAAATATTTCAGGCCAAGACACAAAATTATACGCGTATATACCGTATGATACCATTTATCTTGTGGGATTTGAGCTTTCCTCCTGAGAGTATTCTGAATCTTGATTTCTTCACCCATTTTATTGAGTGACCCCTTCCTCTTTGAAGATAACTGCTAGTTGTAAAAGCCTTCTTTCCTTTAAGTAATTTATAAAAAAAAAAATTCTTAACAAGACCGAACTAAGGCAGTTTGCTAGGGATCTCACCCTACCTTTTCAGGAATCTGTTAACTCTGGATACAGTGAAGAGGAATTATTGGAACATCTATGACTCCATCTTTGTACAGAAGTGTAATCATGATATTCTGATTATGACATATTTGGTAACCTGGTCAAAACAAGAAAATGTCACCAATGTTGATGGCAATTCACAGTCTTTTCTGTGTCATTTTTTTTTTCTGATGTAGATCACCTCAAAAGCAGTTGATAAATAGGGATGCTATTAGTGTAATGCAGAAATAGTGTTGGTTGATATATGATTGTTCCCAGACCTTTTTTTTCAATATGGATAATGTACTCTACTTTTTTTTTTTAACTTATTTTTATTAGTTTCACTTCACTTCCCAGACCTTTTATGTTTTGAACAATCTGGGGCAAGTTTTCTCTCAATTAAAGAGAAAGCCTTATTGAAATATAATTTTCTTAACTATTTAATCTTCCTCATTTAGAGCTATATAAGCATTACAATTTTGCTTCAACTGTCATAAATAATTTAGAAAACTTAAGAGGAAAAAGACTATTGTGTTTACCATTTTTTGCTTTCTGTTGTTTTTCCTTCTAATGTTCCAAGGTTTCTTCTTTTATAATTTCCTTTTTTTTTAGATAACTTCCTTTAGATGTTCTTCAGGTTAGGGCTGCTAGTGACAAATACTCTTAGTTTTTCTTCATCTAAGAATGTCTTGATTTCCCCTTCATTCTTAAAGGATATTTTCACTAGATATAGAATTGTATGTTGACAGTTCTTTCAGTATTTGAAAAATGATGTGCCACTTCCTCATGACCCTCCATAGTTTCTGATAAGAAATCTGCCGTCATTCAAATTGATTTTTTTTCCTTTGTTTTTAGTTTTCAAAAGCTCACCACGTATGGGTCTTGTTATGGATTTGTCGAGTTTATCTTGTTTGGAGTTTGAATCAGCTTTTTAATCTATCTTTTGCCAAATTTGAAAAGAAATTTTGGAAATTACTTCTTTGAGTACTTTTTCAGCCCAACCTCCTCTCCTAGGATTCCAAGGATGTGAGTGTTAGATCTTTTTTTTTGGTGTCAAAGGTTCCTGTGGCTCTGTTTGCTTTTTTCCCACCTATTTTCTCTTTGTTGTTCAGATTAGGTAATTTATATTGTTCTATCTTCCAGTTCACCAGTTCTTTCTTCTATCTCTTCCATTTTCTTCTTAAGCCCATCCATTGAGTTTTTTTTATTTCAGTTATGTTTTTCAGTTCTAAAATTTTCATTTGGTTCTTTATATATTCTATTTCATTTCTGACCTTTTCTATTTATTTGACAAGACACTGTTTTTTTTTTTCATTTTTTTCAAGTGTGTTTATAATTGCTCATTGAATATTTTTATGATGACTGGTTTAAAATCTGTCAGGTATTTCTAACATATCTGTTATCTTGATGTTGGCACCTACTGAGTTTTTCATCTACTTTGAGATCTTCCTGGTTCATGGTATGATAGATGATATTTGATTGATTTTGGACATTTCGGTATTATGTCACAAGACTCTGGATCTTATTTAAACCCTCTTATTTAAACTTTTTAGGGGGAAAAAGTCCAGGTTCCACCCTTGGCCTCTGCTGATGCCACAGGGTATGTGTGGCTTTGTTACTACTGGGAGGTAGTTAATGTGCTAGACGTCCGCTGACACCACTCCAGCAGGGAGGGGGTGTGCCTCATTATTGCCAGGTAGGGGTAGAAGTCCATGTTTCCCACATGATTTCCACTGGCACTGTGTGTGGGGCTTTGTTACTTCCTGGTGCAAATGGAAGTCCCAGTTTCCTCTTTGTCCTTCTCTGATACCATCTGGGCACCTTCTTACAGCTTGGTGAAGGTGGAGATCTAGACTCCCTAGATGGCCTTCGCTGGATGTGTGGTGTTTAGCGGAAATAGAATGGTTATTTTCTAAAGGTTTCTGTCTTGCTAGGCTGCCCTTTTTCTGGTGTTTTGGGCAGAGAGAGCTAGTTTTTGTTGTTTTTTTTTTGGTCTGTGCCCATTAGCCTTTCTTGGTTGCTTGCTTCTTTGGCCCTCAGTCTGTGATATCTGAGGCAAAAAGAATACCCAAGGAGCTAATTTTTAGGTCACTCTTCTGAGACCAAGGTCACTTGTCAGTCTGCCTTCTTCTCTCCATCTTTCCGTATTCTTATGTTTGTTTTATACATAACGTCCAGGGTTTTTAACTATACTTGTATGAAGGAAGAGGTAAAAGTACATTTGCTCCCTCTTCCCAGAAGCCCACTTAACCTTTCAAAGAAGTATTTTGCCATATGTGTTTAGAACCATAAATAAGATTATATCCCATTAATCTTATGCTAAGAATCCAAGGCTCTATCTGTAGGAAATCATTCAAAATAAGAGAAATAAAAGCATGAACTTGTACACTATTTGTAATGAAAAATATAAATGATTTAGTGACCAAATAATGGAGAAAGATTAAATACATTTTGTAACCTTTAAAATATGATTATGAGGACTATGTAGCAACAGAGGAAAAATGCTTAATATGTTATATTGAAAAATAATGCAGGATAGAGAAAGCTTGATCACTGACAACGTTAACATTTAAGACTTCTTTAGAGCAAAAGAAAAACATCAGCTTACACATGGTTTCAAGACATATGACAAATGGGGGAAAATATTTGTAACTTATATAACTTACAGCCAGTTAGTGTTTCTAGTATAGACTGAGCTCTTAAAAACTAATTAAAATAGAGAATGCTCCAACAAAAAAGTAGGTAAAAGACAAGATGTAGAAAGGACATCCACCTTAATAGTAATGAAATAAATACAAATAAAATAAAATAACACTATTCTAACATTCTCACCTCTAGTATTAGAAAAGTTTAAAAATATTGCCATATTTGGTATTGGTGAGAGTGTGAGGAAACAGATACTTTTGTAAGGAGTATAAATTGGCACAGCCATTTTGGAAGGAAGTCTGACGTGTACATATTCTTTTACCAAATAATTACACTGCTAGGAATTTGACACGTATAGATAAATTTACGCTACCCAAAATAAAATCAGAGTATTTTCGTTATAAAAAATGGGAACCAAAATAAATGTCCACCATAGAGTTGGTTAAGAAAATTATGGCGTGTGTGTGTATTTACAACCCTTAAAAGTGTTCAGCTACAGAGAACATGTTTGATTCAGACAAATATCTATAAAATATTGTTTCAAAAGAAAAGAATTGTGGCATGACTATCTTATATGCTTGTAATAATGAAAAATTACTGGGCCTGTCTGCTGGCTTAGGTGGTTGGAGCACTGTGCTCCTAACGAATGCCAAGGTCACCGGTTCGATTCCCACATGGGCCAGTGAGCTGCGCCCTCTACAGCTAAGACTGTGAACAACAGCTCTCCCTGGAAGTGGGCTGCCGTGAGCAGCCTGAGGTCGGCGTGGGCTGCCCTGTGCTGCCAGGAGTGGCCAGTGGCCAATGTGAGTGGCCGGTAGCTTACGGGCAACTGACTGCCTCAGCCAGGGGGAGCGCAAGGCTCCTAATACCAACATGGGCCAGGGAGCTGTGTCCTGCACAACTAGACTGACGAAACAACAGCTTGAACTGGAGTAGGGGGCGGGGGGAGGCCGAAGAAGGGGAAAAAAAATTGCAAACTTTTATTTCTGTGTGTGTGTAGCATACAGTGAGAATTATAAGATTGTTTACTGAAAGGTTAACCCTATCTGAACTACAGGGGAGGCTGAGAAATGTAGTGCAGCATGTGAAATATTTGACGAGCACCAGGCATTTCTGCAAGAGAGTCTTCATTCTTAGTGAAGCACTTTCTTTTGGTCACCGTTTTTACTTATTAGCTAACTGACTCATAGCTCTGCTTTGTTTAAGCAAATTAAATGTTTGCTTCAATAGTTGAAACTATTTGAAAATTTGAACTATTTGAAACTATAGAAAATTATTTGATTCACTACCTATAGTGTGTCAATTGTTTCCCTACCGCTGCTAGTAATGGTAGTACAGGATAGACTCTGACCTATTTTTAAAGTAGCTAAAAGAGAATATTTTAACTAAAAAAGGAACATGACCATCTTTAAACAACAGAAATGATGGGGTCGATACCATTGCCACATGGTATGTGAGGCACATTAGAATATTGAAGCATAATTATAAGTACCATGACCAAGTGATTGCATCTAAGTTTTGAAGGTTATGAATGGTGTAAAAGTGTTGGCTTACATATTTTATATTACACATATATTTTGATTTTACCCATCTGAATTCCATCTTTTGTTCTAGGCAGTTTTTAAAGCTTATATACTTTGTTTACCAAATAGGAGTCATTATTCCCTTGATCAGGTTGCCACTACATACATAATTTGGAAAAGGGCTAGACAGACCTTCCAAAGATAGATAAGAAAGAGCATCTGCCCTCTGAGTGGTCACATTCTAGGGGTGATCACAGCCCTATTCAGGGTGCCCTGTTTTTGGCTGGGCTTGGCAGGCTAGGGTGGCTGTTTTTCAGGGTTATGTTATGCTCACCTATTGTGGTCCTCTTTTGGCTCATAACCACTAAGGCAAAGAAGAACTATGAGCAGAAATGCCGAGACAAAGATGATGCAGAGCAGGCTGTCCACCGAAGTGCCAACGTGGTAAACTCAAAGCAACAAGAAAAGGTACCTGGGAGGGCTGACTGCCTGAAAAATCTGAGATTTGCTACATCGAGCTAAAGCCAATTAATAATCTTAATTATAAATGGATCTGCACCCTAAGCTCCCGGCAATGTCTTCCGTTAGGCTATTAGGATCTTCTGAACCAGAGAAACCCTTGTCACAATTTTGGGGTTCTGGAAGAGCTAGAGAAAGGAGGCCATAGGGGAGGGAGAGGGGTGATAAGAAGTGGGGGAGGGGTTCTGATTTTTTTTTTCCCCTTGAAAAGTCAAATTATGTATTCTTTGTAGCCAGTCTGCCTCCTGCTTGGGTATGTTAGAAATTTAATTCTATAAAATCTATAAGATTGCCGGCAACCAGAGGGCAGGGGTATGTCTTTAGAAATACATAGGGTAAGCTGCTTGATGGATACTTTCCTATGGCAATAAGATTAGAGAGCAAGTTGAATGATTTGCTCATGAGTGAAACATAGGGAAGTCTGGGACTAGCCCTTGTCTCTTCATAGTAATTGCTTTTAGGTCTCTTCTGCCCAGAGAATCCTGGCCCAGCATTCCTGATCTCTTGTTCTGTTTTCTCCCCACAGCTTTTTGTGAAACTGGCAACTTCCAAGACAGCAGCAGAAGACTCGGGTGAGCGGGCTGCTCCCAGGGATAGGGGAGGATTGTGGTGAGGTTTACATTATCCTAAATCTGTCTGAGAAAGGTCGTTTCATAGAACTTCCAGTAAAGAATAGCTGGATAGACAGCAGGATTAACAAGCTATCAGAAGGGAGAAATCAGGGAGAAAGGGAGGAAAAGAGGGAGGGAGGGAAGGGAAACTGGGGGGAAGCACAGGAGGCAGCAGTTTCTGGCCACTGCCTGCTTAGTCTGGCTGCCTTCCATGTAATTGCCTAGTGGTGGTGGGGGTCATGTGACAGCTGCTATGTAATCAATCGGGTGGATGCTGACTCTGATTTATTGGAACATCTGCCTTAAAAGCCACTTGCAGCCCTGATAACTCTTCTCTGCTGTGAAAGAAACAGCCAAGTGGCGAGGCCTTCTCATCATCAAAATATAAGATCCAAACCAGGTGTATACAAAGATTTCTAATCCGCAGAGCATCCTCTAGGAAATACGCCTGTCTTGACGGTGGTTACTTAAGAAGTCTCTAAGCCCCAAACTAAAGTAACTTGGTGCCTCTTTAGGGCTCAAGGTAGTTCTCTTCTCTGCATCCCTCCTTCGTTGGATAATTTTCCTGAAGACGGAAAGGGGTGGAAGCTTTTGAGGCCGAATTAGATAAACTCTGGTTGAGGTTCCTTGTATGCTTTCTCTTCTTTCTTGGATCATTTCTTGCTAATTGCTTGGTTCAGTGCTTATTTCACCAAGACCTTATAAGGGTGAGAGATGTAATTGCGGCCTTCCAACGTTCAGAGCCCCGTGGAGCCCGGTGAGCTCACCGCCAGCCCAGCGGCGTGAGCCTGAGGGTGGGTCTGCGAGCTGCTCTCCTGTCGGGTTTCTGAAGCCAGGCCCCTCCCCTCCATTGCAGACAAGGCTTACATACAGCACATCAATACGCTGGATAAGATCCGAGAAGAGTGGCAGAGCGAGCACATCAAGGCCTGCGAGGTAACCGAACCGGAAACTGCTCAGGAGGGGGTGGGTCTGCCTCCTGGAAATTGTCGAGTCTACTTTTGTAGAGATGCTTTGCCCCGTTTATGATACCCTTCAGTTCTGACAGAATTGCTTGAGGGCAGATTAGAAATCAGGAATTTAAATGTAGGATGGCAGGAACTGGAATGTTTTCCCCCAAATCTCATCTTCTGCCTCCTCCCCACTCTGACCATGCTTTCCAACTCTTTTCAAGGCCTTCTGCTAATGTTTGGCTAGCAAGCACGAAACAAATGAATCAATTAATGGTTAAATTAATGGTTAATGAATCATTAATTAATTAATGGTTAACCTTTTGAGAACCTCACAGGTACTTAGTATGTGATAAGGAAAATCAGAGAGAAGGTGAGCAGGCTTTAGAATTTTTTACCCTTCTCACACCTGTTTTCATCATTGCCTCCATTCGTATTCAGCTCATGACCTCACTTATAATTTCCCAGAGAAAATAAGACATAAGCTGGAAATTTTCTGAAGTTTCGGTCACTCTGCCTACACGTTTTCTTACCACTGGTTCTCAAAGTGAGGTCCCAGGAACTGTGTAGCATCAGCATTGCCTGGGAACCTCTTAGAGATTCAGAGTCTCAAACCAACTCCAGACCTATCGAATCTGAAACTCTGCGAGTGGGCCCAGTAACCTGTCTTAATAAACCCTCCAGGCGCCTCTGCTGCGAATTCAAGCATGAGAACCACTGATCTACACACTCCACTCCTCACCTTTTCTCCTGTTATAGTAGAAAAAGGGCTGTTCCCACCCTATTGAGATCTTCTCGCTGGGGACGGGATCCCATCCAGCTGGCTTGTGCATAGCTCCCTTTCATGTGAACTTCTATTATTTACACAAACTCAGCTCATTCCTGGCTTTAAAACCTACCCGCAGCAGTCTGTTGCTTCCCGTCTGCTCTCTTCCTGGCCAGGCTTCTTGAAGGAGCTGTCTCCACATCCTCATTGCTCCTGCCTGTCCCGGCCTGCTGTGTCTTGGGTTTGCGTCCCTGCAGCGGCTCTCTGCGAGGACCCAGTGATCCTGTTGGTGTGAGGTCCATCAGGCCTCGGCAGTTTCTACTCTTATTTGACTGGTCTTTACTATCTGATACTGTGGTTCACTCTCCCCCTTCTACATAAAACCCTCTTTTCTGCTTTACTTCCTTAACTTTACATTCTCATGGAAAAGCCTGGAATAAAGCCATTTTTATTAGGTTTAAGAACATGCAAAGCAATACGGTATACATCTAATGGATATGTACATACTGTGTTTCCCCGAAAATAAGACCTAGCTGGACCATTAGCTCTAATGTATCTTTTGGAGCAAAAATTACTATAAGACCTGGTATTATATTATATTATATTATTATATTATATTACATTATATTATTATAAAGATCCGGTCTTATATTAAAATAAGACCAGGTATTATATTACATTATATTATATTATACCCAGTCTTATATTATATTAAAATAAAACTGTGTCTTATATTAATTTTTGCTCCAAAAGACGCATTAGAGCTGATTGTCCGGCTAGGTTTTATTTTCGGGGAAACACGGTATTATAAAAACCTGCATGAGAATGATAAAACTTAGGATAGTGGTTATCTATGGAAAGGAGGAAAGTGATGCAGATTGGGAAAAGCACACAGGGGCTTTAACAGAAGCTGAAACAAATATGGCCACAATTTTTGACAAAGCTAGGTTGTTGGTACATGGAATTTATTGCTCTCATGATTCTATGCGAAATATTCTATAATAAAAATAATGTAAATTTTAGTGTTTATATACTATAAATAAATATATAAATACTAAAATATAATTCTATATAAATAGTAAAATATTTACAGGTGAAATAATGTCTTTGTTTCAAAATACTCCAGGAAGTAGGTGAGTTGGTAGGGATGTCGGTAAAACAGATTTGGTTGTGAGTTGATAAATGTTTATACTGGTGAGAGGTACATTATACTCTTCTGTCTACTCTTGTATATGTTTGAAGTTTTATATTCTAAAAAGTTCTAAAATGTAATAGTGTTGTATTCAATATTTTAAAAATACATTAATATGTACCATTCACTGTTGAATAGTATAGTATCTATTTTATAGAATAGCTTGGTTTTCCAAAAGTTGATATTTGTTTATATTTCAAAAAGTATTGTTCTGGCAGTGACTTTAAAAAAAACAACAACTTTTTTATTAAGGAAAATTTCAAACATACACAAAAACAGAAGACAAGTGCAAGGACCCCCATGTACTCTTCAACTAGCATCAACAAATATGACCGTCATGCCAATTGAATTCATTCGTTGGTATGTGTGTAGGGGGCAAATTTTCAATCTGAGGCTCCGGAAGGCTGCCCAGGTGGAGACGCATCTTAAGCAGCTGGAAATGTGAGCTGGAATTCAGGTTACATCCAATACATGGGTGTCTGGGTTCATCATAGCCTCTTACCTTCAGAATTATAATCAATCCAGTTTGTGTTAATACTATATTAGAATTCATTTGCATTCTTTGCCTGCTATGAGAGTTTATGAATTCTCTCAGTGCTGGGGGTAGTACCCTAAATGGGACAATAATTGAGGATTGACAATAATTGAGGGTTGACACTGTTTCTTAAGTCATAGCCAGTCTAGACAAATGGCCGTTTTCTCTGTATATGTATGTACATGTAGTTGTGTTTCTGCAGGTGTTTGAGGCTCAAGAATATGCACGAATAAACTTCTTTCGGAATGCCTTGTGGTTACACGTGAATCAGCTGTCGAAACAATGTGTCACAAGCGATGACGTAAGTCAGAGACATCCATGCAGGATTCATTAGAGTGGAAAGAACTGTAGACATTTATTAATTCAGCCCCCTCATCTGAGGCACAGAGAGGTACAGTGACTTGCCCAGGGCCACACTGTGAGTTGATAGAAGGATCCAGATAAACATCTAACCTGACTGACTCTTGGTCCACTTTGTTGCCATGATTTTCTCTTATAGAAATTCAGAGTTAGGGCAGGAGAGCGGAGAAGGGAGACCCAAATGCAGTTTAAATTGTGAAAGACAGAGGTGTCACAGCGTGAATGTGAGTCCCAGAGGGTCACTCCAGGTCAGCACCAAATACTAGCAGACCTGTGCCCAGGCTAATGGTCGCGCCAGGGCTCAGGATTTACTTTAATGGCATTTCCAGGACCATTATCCAAGTTTAACTTGTGCACAGCAATCCTTATGGGCTTCTCAGATCTCAGAGGGACCAGAATCAAGTTATCACAACCTTCGTTGCTAAGAAATAGCCACCCTCACTTAGATGAGACATTTGCTTTAGAAGAGCAATTAAATACTCAGAAGACCTGTAGCACTGAATGGAAGAACTTTGCTCCAAGTTAAATAAGTATCTTTGCATTTGTGGGTGGCATTGTTCTTGTGTCATGGGACGTGTTATCTATATTCTTTGTTCAATCAGTATTTAAAAAGAAATCTTTTCAAAACAAAATTTGGAAATGAGTCAGCCATTCATCAAGCCTCCTGTTTTAATACCATGTTTCGCTGAAAATAAGACCTAACTGGACCATCAGCTCTAATGCGTCTTTTGGAGCAAAACTTAATATAAGACCCGGTCTTATTTTAATATAATATGAGACCGGGTCTTATATAATATAAGACTGGGTCTTAAATAATGTAATAATATAATATAATATAATATAATATAATATAATATAATATAATATAATATAATACTGGGTCTTATATTAATTTTTGCTCCAAAAGTCACATTAGAGCTGATGGTCGGGCTTGGTCTTATTTTCGGGGAAACACGGTAAGCCATATCACAATTTTGATGGACATCCCTCTACCTTGATATATCTTCTTTTTGTTAGATGTATGAACAAGTCCGTAAGAGTTTAGAAATGTGCAGCATTGAGAAGGACATTGAGTACTTTGTGAATCAACGAAAAACTGGACAGACTCCACCAGGTGAATAGAACAGTGGGCTTGGGGGTTTATTTAAGCAATTTTATTAGTCTTTCTTGTCTCATGCCATTGAGAAAGGAAGACACCTGCCTCCTCATGTATTGTTTCTTGATGATTTCTGTAGCACCCATCATGTATGAGAATTTCTACTGCCCCCAGAAGAATGCAGCCCCACCTGGAAAGGCTACAGGGACTAACTTGGCAAGGTAATGACCAGCTTCCTTTCACATGAAAAAAATATTTTTAATAAACTTTTTTTTATCATTAGTGTCATAAGACATTAGAAGTGGATCATGTCTACCACTGCATTTGCTTAGTGAGGTTGCTAGAGTTTTGGAAAAAGCATTTTTAGGATAAATGTGAAATGAATTTTACTAGCCATAGTTCGAGGACAATATCATACTTGGCTGTGATTATTTTTCTTCATGCATGAATCCTATACCTTTCTTACAGCCTGTACAGAGCAGGAGTCAGCAAATTCTGTCCCGCCCCATGAGTCAAATTTGACCTGCCTGTTTTGGTAGGGCCTGCGGGTTAAGAATAGTTTTTACATTTTTTAATGGTTGAATAACAAATGGAAAGGATACTATTTTGTGACATGTGAAAATGACATAAAATTCAAAGTTCAGTGTTTCTATGTAAAGTTTTCTTGGCACCTGACCACACTTATCTGTGGCTGCTTTCGCACTAGAGTAGACTTGTGACAGAAATGGTATGTGGCCAGCAAAGCCTGAATCATTCACAGAGGCGTTTGCTGCCCTTGATATAAAGGATCCTGAGAGAAGAGAAACTTTTGTTTCATATACAGTCATCTTGAAGCGGTTTTGAAAAAGATCATGGAGGGGACTGCATGATCCCCACCAATATTTAAGAATGCCAGGCACTGTTCAAAACAGTCCACATTAGCTCCTTTAATCCTCACAGTAAGGTAGGAGCTGCTTGTATTTCCCATTTTACATGTGAAGAGGCTGCTGAACAAGGAACTCAGGGCACCCTGGCCACACAGCTAAGGTGTTCATTCTGCCAGTCTGGGCCGCGGGGTGAGGGCCCTGGGCCGCTGACCACTGTCCATCCCGCTCCTCAGCTCCACAGAATGTCTGCAACTTAGCTTCCAGAAGGTCGGTGCTGCAGACTTTTCTCTTCATCTGAATTTTGTTTTGACCTCTCCAAAGCAGAAACCAGACCTGATTAGAGTGTAATATGTTTGGTGTGTGAAGTAGAAACTTAGGAAAAACCAGAACGTCTCTGAAAGACTTTGGTGTTCATTTCTTACAGGAGGGGACCTCTCCCAGTTCCTAAAGGTTTACCAGGTAGGTCACCAAGAAAGACCTTTGGAAATGCTTATGTCAGGTTTTCTTTAAGGTTGAGTAGCTAGAATTTTGAAATAAAGGGAAAGACAGGAATAAATAGAATCAAATTCCCGAGAGAACAAGTCTATATTAGAATCTTACTATAATCCTGTGGGTCACAGAGTGCAATTTGGTAATTGGTGGTCTATTTGATAGCTTATCCAAGAGAATTTATTTCCTGGAGTACCAAAACAAACTTCTTATAAGGCAGTGTTACTTAAGAGATTATTTCAACTTGGGCCATATCTCAGCAGAACTGAGATATGGTTTCCTTTGGATTGCACAGAAATATAATTTATAGGAGGCACAGATGTCTAGAACCATATAACTTAATATTATATGTTTTGTACATGGCCCATAATTGGATCTTTCACTAATAACTGGTCTCTTTTTTCTCTGAACTCCGATACCTCTGGGAGAAACACACATTTTAGCATTTTTCTTTTTTTTAATTCCTTGGATAATTATGAGATTCTTGAGGGCAGGCACTTGGTTTTTTCCTTATCACTCACAATTCCTCAGTACTCAGTACACATTTCATCAGTACTGAGCACATAGTAGGTGCTAAGCAAATATCTATTATTTGAATAAAAGAAAGATATACCTATCAAGGGAAGGAGGGAAGAAACAGCTAATGCTGCATTTAGCAGCTTAGCAACAAATTAGTGACTGAAAAACAATTTAGTGGCTGAAATTATATCTTTGAACAATATAAGGATTTAAATGATCTTTTTTTCTTGTTGCCTTACAATTGCCGCTTGATAATGTGGGACTTATTTTTGTCCATGTTTCGAAGATGACTTTACTGTGGGTGGGGCTCTCTGGGCATGGATAAAAAAGGGCAAAGAAATCACCAGAGTGATTTCCAGAATATTCTCTGAGTTCCAGTTATGACTACCACTTGTAGGTTTTGTTGCCGGGTACAGTTCCTTCTTACAAAAGGGACATCCCTAGGATCTTTGAGAGGAATGCCTTGAGTTGAAAGACCTTAGCCCATGGGAGAATGTTGCCTTCATGTTGCTCTGTGTCCTGCCCTTTGCAGATGACCCAGATTATTCTTTGGTTGATAACTACAGTTTGATCTACCAGTAACATCAGTGGTAAGAGCCTTTAATTTTTCATGTTATCAAGTTGCATTTAGATTGGTGATTGTATTTTTGAAGTCTTTGACTCCTCTTTATAACACCACTGAACGTGATGTCTCGTAGCAGGCGGGCACACTCACTGGTGGATGTGGTGTTCTTGCAGGATGTCTTCTCTGGATCCCACTGCTGAAAGGAGACTGGAGACCACTCCGGTGGTCTCCGTATCTGACTGAGGGTATTTTCCCTTCGTTAGTTATTCTACCACTCTTTTGTCTTGCTCTCATTAAGTTCCTTCATGGCTATTGCTCATCTACATGTAAAGCAATACTCACAAATGACATACACCTCATCCTTACTCCTTCATTTCCAAAAGAGGAAAAGTCAAGTAAAAGGAAGTCAATAAAAATAAGGCAAATGCTACTATAGTCACAAAACATACAAAGGCATCACATGATAATCCTGCACTAGGTTATTAGTGTTCTGAACTAGCAAACCACAAGGATTCCTAGAACAGAACAACTAAGCCAACCATGGATACAAAGATGACTCTTACTCTTTGGCATTCCAGGGCATTTGGCATTCCACATGCCCCAAGTCAGTATCAGTCTTCACTAATGCTTAGGAATGATTCTGAAGCCACAAATAGCAATGCTAAATGAAACTCCTCATAAAGTACAATTCTTTTAACCCAAATGGGCCTATCTTGGGGTATGATGCTATATGCATATATGAGCAAAGGAAAGGTCCAAAAAGATATAATCCCAAACAGGTAATTGTTTTTCTTTTTGTTTGCCCACATGTTCTAATTTGCCTGCAATACACATTTATTCTTTAATTAAAAACTGTTTTAAAGAATTGATCCTGTTGCGTATTTCTGACCGTAGTGTATTTTTCTGGGGGTGATCGGAGAGGTGGCAGGGATGCAGGAAGGCATAAAGGAACTGGAACGACCTCTCTCCTACCCTTCCTGGTCTGGTGTTTGTGACATTTGCTGTCACTTATGAAACAAAACAGGTTTTACCAGGGCTCTTCTAACCTTTCCTGAGGCTGTGATGTGCATGTGCTTTTCCTTCAGGGTTCTATACAACTGAAAAGTGCTTAGAAGTGAGGACATTAAGCATTGCTTGTCTTCCGCCCTCTGAAAACACCTGCTTTGTGACTTATAGCCAATTAGCTAACTAGGAGGGGAGTCATAGTGTCTTGATTAGATAGAAATAATCAGCTAGTATTATTTAGATTTAAACTTAAGTCTTTACATTGCTTAAGAAGTGTGTTTACTATTTAAGGAAATTTGCTGTAAAAGATAATGGACAATTGAAGACATAACCTACCCCATACTCGAACTATATCTAACTTTCCGATGTACAGTGGCCTTTACAACCAGTCATCATTTCTTCTTCATTTCATAAGCTTCCATCTTTCTCATGGAAAGAGACAAGGCCCATATTAGATGTAGAGCAGAACCTGGAAATCAGTGACGTGGGATTCAAAGTGAAACCACTCTCTGGAACACCGTGTAGGTGATGGCTATGGCTAGAGCACTAGCAGCTCCAAGAGTTTTTATTTTGTTTTATTTTTTACATCTTTCTTTCTTGCCCTCACCAGTTTGCATACAGCATGTATTCGAGTGGCTCAATAATTGCGTTTAAATCAGCAACTCTAGTTCCTCAGAGCCCAGCAATCTGCTGTTTGAATGCAAGATGCTAATACCAACCATTTAGTCAAGTTATATCATTTCATCGGTGTTCATTAGTGTGTGCACCAGCGCAATGATAGGAATTCAACATATACTGGTATAATTGACTGAATTTAAGAGAATTTTAAAGAAGGGAGTCTACCTTAGTAACTTAGTGAAGCAGCTCATCACAGCATTTAAAATAGTTTGAATGAACATTTGGAATTGAATTTAAATAAGAAGGTTTAGGAATTTGCGATTTGTTCTGCAGTTGTTGATTTTAGCTGCTGTTTCTGTTCTTCATTCTAACATACTTAGGTAGAGACAGATTACAACTTTTGAATTTAAAAATATGTGTATCAAAAAATATAAATCCATGTATTATTTACCAGAGAGCAATGCTATTCTCCTCATATTCCACTTTCCATCACTTGGAATACCCATTTCTCACCCTGTGTTTTCCCTGGCCAACCACACTTATCTGCATTGAATAAAATCTCAATGTTGGAGCTGGCTGCTGACATGAATGATTAATCCAAATGAAATTTCTTTGTTATTTTCTTTCAGAAAACAAATCTTTTTCTGGCTGGTGCTTCTATGGCATGGAAGGAGGCACTCGGAACAGCAGAATCTGTAGAAATTATGTCAATCATGAAGACTTTGAAGTGAACCCTTGCTGTAATTTTTTGATATTTTAAATTTATGGTAGACATTTAGTTTAACTTAAGCTAGTTGAACTCTGCAGTTTCTAAAACAAGTTTACAAATTGCCCCAGACTGAAGAATAATCCTTTCCTAATCGGTTACTAAAGTAGTAAACGAACTGTGTTTTCTTCTTGATCCATCCAGTACAGTCTCTGGATTTGGAGCCTTGACTCGGGGCGTGGGGGGCAGGCATGGCTGCAGAGGAGTCTGAGCCATCGACCTGCATAAGAAGCTCCCTTGGCTTTGGGGCAGCGTGCTGTGGATTTCCCACAGCAACACACACTCTCGGTGGTGCAAGATTTAAAATTACCTTCCTTTTTGGCTGGAAGACTTAGAGGCCATCTGATCGTACTTACAGATGAGGAAATGAGGCCCAGAGGTGTGAAATCAATTTCCTTACTGTTCTCTCAGCTGATTGGGTACAGAACCAGAAGAGACTGCTAGTGTATCCGACATCACAATTCTTCTAACCTTCCCTGAGGCTGTGATGCTCATGTTGAAATTTGAGCTGCCAAATGTTTTTTGCTGGCATCTACTCAATTGGGAAAATTACCAGGGTTTAAATGTCAGATTTATTTTTATATGGCTCACTCTGTGTACTGAACTACAGAGCACCAAATTTAATTTAATATAAGAAACATTGATTGTAAAATATGCCATTATTTTCTACACCACTAAGAAAGTTGGGTGGGGGAGAGTTGACAATTAACTTGTGACAATTAATGGCCATGCCCATTTAAATTTGAGATGCTAAAGTGTGCCAAAAAAAAAAAAAAATATATATATATGTATATATACATATCTCCTAGAATCAATGAAATATGACTCTATTTTTTGAAATATTTTGACTCTATTCCTAAAGAGAAATTTAGAGTTACAAAGCTGGTTCTCAGTCCTGACTCTTAGAGAATCTTGCTGGATCCTGGAATCTTTAAAGTGTCGATCTTACCCTTTCTCAAAAATTGAGGTCTTCCTTTGGTCACCCACAAAGAACAGGGAGATTATGTACTTTTTGCACAACATTCACACACTGTGAGAAAATGGTTCATTGTAGTTCATGACAAGTTAAAATAGCACTGTCACAAAATAAAATAAAATAATAAAATGCGTGTAAGATAAAATAACACTGGTACTTATGTTGTAAAATTCTGTTACCACAAAGAGCAAATGTTTTCCTCTTCTGCTGTATGCATTAACTTTCCCAGAACTATGGACAAATTGATTGAAAGAAGATTGATTATTTCCCCTCTTTTAATGTAAGGCACTACTGAAAGTGACAGCTTCTTGTCAGGACAGGAAAATTGCATCAGTTGGACATCCTTTTGAGAAACTGAAGTTTGCAAAGGGCCATTGACTTCCCCAAATTGAATAGGCTCAGGAAATTTTCCTTCAAACTCAGAACATTCTATTTTTAAGTACTTTATTTATTGTCAGCAATTCCTCAGGGATGTCACTTTTCTCTCTGTTAGTGTGATTGATGTAAAAGTGTTTTACGAATTGAAAATATTTTTATTTTATTGCTCTTTCAGTGTGATATGAAATAAAGATTCTTGGTGATTTGGGATTTATTTTGCATTTTGGTGTTAACCATCTCTCTCTCCCAAGTGCTATTTGACCCCTTGTCACATTAGTTTTTGTTAGACTACAGAAGGACACACTGCTGGTGAGGGAAGCCAAGCAGAGTTGGGTGCCATGCCACTTCCTTCTGGTGCCAGCTGCAAGGTCAATTCCTCAAGGACGCTCCTTCCCTTCCTCCAGACTAGGTTGGATCCTACTGCTGTATCCTTCACCCCTCCCACATTTTCCTAGTTATTACACGATTCACTCTTGAAATTAGTTGTTCAAGGTCTGGCTTCCCTCCTAGACTGTAACCTCCATGAGAGCAGGGACCTTCTCTATCTTTTTTCCTGCAGTCGCCCTATCACCTGACACATAGTAGTAAACATGAAAGAATCAGTAGCCTAGAAGAGAACTCAGTTAGAGAAAGAACCAGTTGAGAGAGAAATAAGGAGTGTAAAGGAAGCAAAGCCAGTCAAATAAGTATACATGTTAAATTTAGTAAATATGAGCTCCTCTGTAGACTGTTGGAGTTCTTAATTTGGGTTCCACCATAAGCAGACCCTGACATAAGAATTTGAGTGCCGGTACTTTTTCTGGGGGGTGATCCCAGAAAGCACCGGGATGGAAGTGGGGAAGTAAGCCAGGGTAGAGAAGGAAAACAAAAAAGCGTGCATGATCAAGCAAGTTACCACAGTGGGCAACTGGAACCTAAGCCTTTTGGGGATTTGTGGGAGATAGTGTGGGACTCGCACCTTGGCGGTATCTTACCTGAGGCGAGGGGCTGGGCTAGTCATTCACCAACTCCTATTAGTCACTGGTCGAGGGCAGCTCCTAGGAGGCATTAATTCTGGCCTGCTGTAAACGCTGGCAGATTGGGTCCCAGTAGCCTCCAAGGGTCTTCAGGCAGATGCACTTCCTGACAGTTGGAGGCTGGGCTGGTGTGTAAAAGAAATGATAGATACTAAGGGGATTTGGATGGGACACTGACAGTGCTGACACCTGCCTGGCTCCGATTCCTCTGTGCCCACATGCATTTTACTCCATCCCGTCACTACTTCTTCAAGTCCCCCTTTCCAACACACACACACACACCAGGAAGTGTAGTAGGACAAGCTATAGTCCCTGTTGCTACAGATGAGTTCATCATTGATATTCATTATCTCCTGCCTCCACCCCGTTAAGGAATGAATTGTGTCCACCCAAATTCACATGTTGAAGTCCCAACCCTCAGCACCTCAGAGTGGAACTATTTTTGGAGGTAGGGCCTTTAAAGAGGTAATTAAGTTGAAGTAAGGC
Organism: Rhinolophus ferrumequinum; assembly: GCF_004115265.2. Classification (NCBI taxonomy): domain Eukaryota; kingdom Metazoa; phylum Chordata; class Mammalia; order Chiroptera; family Rhinolophidae; genus Rhinolophus; species Rhinolophus ferrumequinum. The sequence goes on along the minus strand of NC_046302.1, from coordinate 37,911,291 downwards.
TATTGGGGTGGGGGCCCTAATCCAGCCTGACTGGTATCCTTATAGGAAGAGGAGGAGGCACGAGGGGTGAGTGTGCACAAAGGGGCGACCATGTGAAGAGGCATCTAAGAGGCCGCCATCTGCAAGCCAAGGAGAGAGCCCTCAGAGGAAACGAACCCTGCCAGCACCTTGATCTTGGACTTCTAGCCTCCAGAACTGTGAGAAAAATTAATTCTGATTATTTAAGCCACCAGCCGGTGGTATTTTGCTATGGCAGCCCTCGCAAGCTAAGACACCCACATTCTAGATGCCCTTCACCGCTGGCTGGTCTTCTGCTTGTCTAGGTTGCTTGACCGGTAGAGTAACCAGACCCTCCTCCCTAAGGGGTCTTAACCCCTGGTTATCAAGCCCTTGTCAGACCCTGTTTGCTGAAATTGTCAGTTTGTGTTTATCACCAGGCCTGGCAACACCAAGAGGCAGCCCAGTAGCCCTTGCGGCCCCCTTTCCTCATAGTCATCACCTACTCCTGCTGGGATAGTTCCTTTTGCTTGCTGGTCTACTGGTATGTGGACCCCCAATGACCAGGCATCAGCCATAGTTTTAATGGAACCCTTTCTATGTCCCCTGGTAGATGTATCCCTTGCCAACTACCTGGAATCAGGTGCTCTAGTCCAGCAGAGCGTAACATTGAAGGGATGGGAACCCAAGTTCCCCAAGTGGGTCAATGTGAGCTCTGGTGACAGAGGCCACTCTTACTATTTCCCTTGGCTTTCAGATTTGTGTTTTCTTACCTAGTGAAGCCAGAACACATTGTGGCCATATTAGCACCATATACTTCATCTTTAAGACCAGTTCTCCAATTGTGCAAGATATTCTCAAGTTGCTGTACCTTTAAGAGGCCACTGCAATATTCTATCAGGGCTGCAGCTTTTAGTTGCAGTGGTTTGTAGTAGACAAAGTGGAGCCCATGGACCTTTGCACATTGTTGTACCACCTGCACTGTAAAGTGAAGCTCTTGGTGTAAGGCATGAGTTCTCGACAAGGACACTATTGTTCTCAAAGGGGTGAAAATTGGTTTTTGGTTGGCAAAACAAATCTTACTCTTTTTACATATAAAGCACAGATGTACAGTGCATAAACAGATACAATGGTATTAGAATTTCGTGGGAGTGGCAATTAGGAAAAAAATGTCCAAAAAGGCTCCATGGGGGTTAATATCCAAAATTTATAAGGAACTCATATAACTCAACACCAAAAAACCCAAACAATCCAATTAACAAATTGGCAGAGGACCTGAATAGACATTTCTCCAAAGAGGACACACAGATGGCCAACAGACATGAAAAGATGCTCAACGTCACTAATCATCAGAGAAATGCAAATGAAAACTACCATGAGATGTCACCTCAACACTTGTCAAAGTGACTACATCAGTAAATAAACAAACAACAAATCTTGGTGAGGATGTGGAGAAAAGGAAACCCTTGTGCACTGTTGGTGGGATTGCAAATTGGTGCAGCCACTATGCAAAACAGTATGGAGGCTCCTCAAAAAATTAAAAGTAGAGCTACCATATGACCCAGCAATTCTACTTCTGGGTATTTATCCAAAGAAATCCAAAACATGAATTTGAAAGATATCTGCATCCATATGTTCACTGCAGCATTATTTACAACAGCCAAGATATGGTAGCAATCTAAGTGCCCATCAATCTAAGTACATATATACAACGGAATATTACTCAGCCATAAAAAAGAATGAAATCTTACCATTTGTGACAACATGGGGGGAGCTAGAGGGTATTATGCTAAGTGAAATAAGTCAGAGGAAGACAAATACCATATGATTTCACTTATATGTGGAATCGAAAGAACAAAATAAATGAACAAACAAAACAGACTCATAGATACAGAGAACAAACAGGGTTGCCAGATGGGAAGGGGGTTCATGAGTTGGGGTGAAAAAGGTGAAGGGATTAAGAAGAACAGATTGGTAATTACAAAATAATCATGAGGATGTAAAGTACGGCATAGGGAATATAGTTAATATTGTAATAACTATGTCTGTGGTGACAAGTGGGTACTAGACTAATGGAGGGGATTGCTTCGTAAAACATAAATGTCTAACCACTATGCTGTACGCCTGTACACCTGAAACTAATATAAAATCATATTGAATGTCAACAGCAATCGAAAAATAAATAAATAAATAGGTAAATAGGTAAATAAATGGCTCCTTAGGGGAGTGGTAATGAAAAACAATTCGATAAACACTGGTCTAAGGTAATGTTATATGAAATTTCATAATGACACATCATTCTTTTAGCCTTTGGATAGTGTTGCTGGCCAAGGCTCTTCCGGCAGAAAAGGAAAATCTATTCTTGGAGTCAGTCCCAGTAGAAATGAATGTCTGCCCCTTCCAGAGTGGAAGGAGTTTAATGGAATCAATTTGCCACCAGTAGCTCGTGGGTCTCCTTTAGCGATAGTAACATATGTATTTAGGGCTCAGCTTCAACCTCTGGGGTGAATTGGTCAGACATCTAGCGGTAGCCACGAGATCAGGTATGGTGAGTGGGGGCCCCTGTAGAATTTCTTTCATCCCTGCCACCACGGCTACTCTGTTCACGAGCCCGCTGAGGATCACGCACTGGGGTGGCCAAGGACAGAGGCTGGCTGGATTCCATTGGATGATGAGTCCTCCTAACCACCTGGTTGTTCCGCATCTCCTGAATTTGCCCACTGTCTTGTGGGCACTGATATGAGATGTTAAGATTTGCATATTTGTTGCCTATTCATTTGCTGTTCCTCATGGTAATCACCTACTCCCGCCAGGCTAGTTGCTCCTTTCTTTGCCCTCGTAGCTCTTCAGTCTTCTAATATTGTTCCCTGATCAACCAATCAAGTCATGTGCCCAGGAGTCTATGGGTATAGTTACCTTGGGCTACTCCTCCCTTCACCCCAGGTGGATGACCAGCTGTGTTAATTCGTGCACCACCCACTGGGGATATTTTTCTTCTCCATGGTTTTTCGGTTTTTCACAGTCACTCCTAAGTGGGGCTGTAGTGTGCCAACTGTCCACAGACTAACTACAATTGACATATAGAGCTGACCTATTCTTGAACCAAGCCTGAGTTTGTTTGCTCTTCTCCATCAGTTGGGTTGAAGGAAACCTCCTATGAGGCCACAGACATGAGCTGAAGGAGAGCCATAAGTGTAACAAAGGAAGGTGATGGAGGTGTTTGCATTGCTTTTTTGTGTAATGCATTTGGTTTTCTGGATTTGCCCGATCTGATCCAGAATGTACCATTTTCATTGTCTCGTTTGATGGATTGCTGATGTGCTGGCCTGACTCAGTGGGTCTGCAGAAAGCTAAAATAGTTTAGTAGCAACATTATTTCATGTTCATGTTTCCTTTATAATATTACAAAGCGTATCTCTTTAAATGCTGCCATAGAAGCTTTCTGGCTTTGTTAGTCCCTAGTGACCTGAGCTTCTAGTTTTCTTCAGTGTGTCAATAGCAGTTGATAACAACCATCATTGACTCCATATCTTTCAAATGCTAGTGATGCTGCATAAGCCCTCTCCCCTGATCGTAATTCACCATAGATGAGGCCTCCAATAATTGTATGCTTTACCTCAGAGTTTCTCCCCATTCCACTTCTATAAGCACTGAGATACTTGTTACCATGTGTCTGGGAAGGCATCTAATTCCATCCTGATATCTGAGTACCATTTCTGATACTGTCTTAGTTTGGGTTACCCCAGAAGGAGGCCTGGAGATAAGGATTTGAGATGAAGTAGTTTATTTAGGAGACGAATCTGGTGGACACCAGTAGTAAAATGGGAAATGAACAAGGGAAGAGAAGGAAGTGAATAAAGGGTGTGTTATTAAGCAAATTGCCACTGCGGGAAACAAGATAAATCCCACTAGGGACTCTGAGAAATAGCACAGAACGCATATCTCAGAGTTCTTCCACCCAGCAGGTGAGGGAGCTGGGTATTTGTATTAGTTTGCTAAAGCTAATTATTTAAGCCACTAGGTACCACACACTGGGTAGCTTAAATAATAGAAACTTATTGTCTCACAGTTGTGGAGGCTAGAAATCCAACTCCAGGGGTTGGCCGTGTTGGTTCCTTCTGGGAGATGTGGAGGAAGGATCTGTTCTAGACTTCTCTCCTTGCGTTGTGGATGACTGTCTTCCTCTGGATGTGTTTCTGTGTACAAGCGGCATTTCCCTTTTATAAGGCACCAGTCATACTAAATGAGGGCCCACCATTATGACCTTATTTTGACTTAATTACCTCAGTAAAGACCCTATTTCCAAATAACGTCCCCTTCTGAAGTACTGGGGGGTAGGAGTTCAACATATAAGTTTTGGGGGATACAATTCAACCCGTAACTGTATTTATATGCCAACTTCCATCTGTCACTGGTTGCTGTTTAGTTCAGGACAGTGAATTCTTTCCCTGGCACTTTCAGCCTGTCATACATGTGGCCAAAGAGAGCTTGAGGCTAAGAGGTGCTAGTCATTAGGATTTGGGTTTGTATACTCAGACATAAGTACCCAGGGGATATGAGTGGGACACCAGCAGTGTCTGATGCTTTAGGGGTGCCAATAACTGTTTCTATGACTCATTTAATCTTTTTTTTTTTTAGTGGGGAAGATTATGAGAGGAGAAATAATAGAAAAAAGACAAGTTTTATATGTTTGCTTCCTGTGGAAGCAAAAGTCTATTAACAGAAGAGACCCGGTCTATACAAGAGTCTTTAAAAATATAGGCTGGACATTTTTGGTAAATAATTACTTTCACAGCCACCTAATTGTATCAAGAAACTGAAATAATTGAGAAGTAACATGATTTTTTTTAAATTTAAAAATACATTTGGTACTTATGAATGATGAAATAATTAATGCCTCATACGGAATCATGTACAGGAAGTAATGAACTGTAGAATGAAGACCTCGGAAATCGTGTCAGAGGAGGTTTCACCAATGGGGAATTGCCACCAGATGGCAACAGAGACTCTGGAATGTATTTTTGTGAGCAAGTTTAAGAAAGGTCCACCCTGAGCTCCTTCTTGAATTCAGCAGCTTTCACTGAACGGGTTATGACAAGCACTGTTTCAGATGCTGGCTGACTTATGATCATATTACATTTTGGAATGTCATAACGTAATATGTGAATTATACTCCTACCATGAAAGTCTTGTTCTTGTTTTTAATTGATTGAGATTTTTCTGAAATTAAAAATTATTTTAAATTCTTAAAGCTGCAGTGAAAAGCAATATAACCCATTGGAGGAAAATTTGGTAACTATTCACTAAAATTGAAAATGATAATGTCTCTGATTAACAATTTCCCAGCTAGACATCTATCTTATAGAAGTACACATGCACAAAAATATAGAAGTATAGTTACTTGCAAGCATTGTTTTTATTAATGGAAAAACTGGAAATGACTTAATGGCCATTAGAAGTCTGTTTAAATAAAGTTAGGGAATATTTAATTAATTAAGTTCAAAATGAAGTAGAGCTATGTATCCTTACAAGGAAATAGATTTATGAATTAAAAGGCCACAGATAATACAATACGTAGACACTGAGTATTTCAGAGTGTGATATTTGTATATGGGTAGAAAAAAATCTGAAAGGATCATACTGCACAGCTAATAATGGTTAACTCTAGGGAGAGGAGTGTTAACTTTTTATCGTATGTACTTCTATGTTTGCAGAAACATTTAAGAATATTATAACTTAAATAGAATTATAGAATTTTTGAAGGAAAAAAATGAACCTAATAGCCAATAGTCAACATTGTGACTATTGTGAATAATCAAGTATCTTCTAAATAAAATATTTCTGATATATTCATCTTGGCCCCAGTGTATAAGTTTAGACTATTGTAAACATGGAGCGACTAGGCCTGGCTTCCTACCTTAAAAGTCCATTTATACTATACAACTGTATTGGTTCAAATCCTAGCTCCACTACTAGCTGTGTGACCTTAGGCAAATAATCCAACCTCTCTGAGTCTTAGTCCAAACCTATAAAATGAGAACAATAAAATTATTGACTATGTAGGGTTGTTATGAGAATCAAATGAGTTAATAGTGAAAAGTACTCAGAACAGTTTCTGGCTGATAGTCAGAGCTCAGGAAATGGTGATTATTACTACTCAGGGATCAGTACTAGCAAACTACTCACTGCTAATTAGGTTAGTAATTAACCCTGCTTGCTGTCAATGTGAATTTTTTTTAGAGTTACTGCAGAAAGCGTTTATATATAGAAAAGACATTTGCCATTGCTTTTTAAAATTAATCTTTTAAATTATTTAAAAAATAATCTTCAATTTATTCAAGTTATACACATTTTAAAATTTAAGTCTTCAAGTTATTTTCATAAATTTCAACATTCTATTTATAAATTTTATACATTTGAATAACCACTTTCAAGGGGGAACTGTAACATTTGGTCAACTTAAAATCAATAAACCAAACCTTGATAAACAACCAGTCCCACATATGACTTAAATTTCTTCAAGCATTTTTTTTTTTATAATTTTTAATACTGATCACGGCTGGCAGTCCAGCTCCAGAGAGAGCCCTTGTTCACAATCTTAGCTGTAGAGGGCGCAGCTCACCGGCCCATGTGGGAATCGAACCGGCAACCTTGGTGTAAGGAGCACAGCACTCCAACCACCTGAGTCACCAGGCGGGCCCTCTTCAAGCATTTAAAACGTCAGTATTGAATGTATTTTGATTTCTTCTATTGCCTGAACTGACTGACCAATCAACCTAAGTACCTACACTATTTTACTAAGGTCTAACAAATTCAGTTTATAAAGTATGCCTCCTTTTCCTTATAGACTGTGATATATTTATTGCAATTTATCTATGCACTGTGTCTGCTTCCCAACTAAGCTGTAAAGCACGGGAGGAGAAGGTAGGGCCAGTTCTGTTTTGTAAGCAGTGACTAGCACTTAAAAAACTTTGAAGGCCAAAGGGATTTAAATTGGTAGAGGTCAGAGAGTTTTCCAGACCAGAGGAAATACTAGCAAAATACATGAAACTATTTTATATGTTTAATGAGCTCTTCTTCACCAAGACACTATGCAGGCTGCATCTCTGAAGTCCTTTTCATTTCTCATGGCACATTCCTCGATTTTTCATTCCAGGGTTTGCTACCAGAGGATGCATAATCTATTTTTTTCCTTCCATATACTCCATCAATATCTCACCCCATCATCAGACAAAACAACTCACATTCATTCATTCGATTCATCAACTATTTATTGAGCATCTACTATGTGTTGGCCAGTGTCCTAGAGGCCCTTGGGATGCCTTAAGGAACAAAACAAAGATCCTTGCCCTTGAGGATTTTATATTCTAACCAGATGGACAGACACAAATACAAAAACAAATCAGTACAGGCTGGCTCGGTGGCTCAGGCGGTTAGAACTCCATGCTCCTAACTCTGAAGGCTGCTGGTGCGATTCCCACATGGGCCAGTGGGCTCTCAACCACAAGGTTGCTGGTTCAATTCCTCGAGTCCCGGAGGAGATGGTGGGCTGCACCCCCTGCAACTAGCAATGGCAACAGGACCTGGAGCTGAGCTGCGCCCTCCACAACTAAGACTGAAAGGACAACAACTTGACTTGGAAAAAAGTTCTGGAAGTACACACTGTTCCCCAATAAAGTCCTGTTCCCCTTCCCCAATAAAATCTTTTAAAAAAACAAAAAACAAATCAGTACTATTTTAAGAGGAACTAAGGGCTCTGGAAGAAATTGTAGAGCTGAGGAAGGGAAATGATGCCAACTTTTTCACATCTGGAATTTTTCAATGAAGGTGTGTAAAATCTATACTAAGAGTATTTTCTATGGATTTTGTCTTACTGCTTTTTCCCTCTCTCTTCTTTGGGGCAGATGTCTCTTTCCTGCCTAGAAATTTGAACAGTAATGACAATACCTACCACTTACTGACATGCCTGCGGCTACCAGGCACCTTTCACGATTAGCCTATTTAATCTTCCATTACACCCGAAAAGGCAAGCATCATTATTCCTCTTTACAGAAAAGGAAACTGAAGTGTCATCTCGATGAACATCAAGGTTCTTTCCTTGAGCGCAGAGAATTAGGCTAACTGGATCTGGTTATCTAAAAGTTAAAACAAGACTGCGTGACAAACACCTCTCCTCGGACTCCTTTAAGCCAACGTGGGTGACAGCGCACCCGGGGTCCAAACTGCATGCGGCTCAGCAGATCCGGGGAGACTGACGCGACCTGTCAGCCGGGAGTACCGCTGCCCCGGCGCTTACAGCCCGGTGGACTTGGCATCCCGGGCGGAGCCGGGGGTGCCCAGCGCGCCGGGGCCAGGGGGCGGGGCCTGAACGGAAGGGGCGGGGCCACCACCTTCCAGTGAAAAGGCCTCCCCGAGTGGTTTGTCCTACGCTGCAGCCCGTAGAGGCTCCCAGCTGCCGCCTCTTCTCCGGGAGTGGTAGAGGTTCGGTCATGTGACAGTCCGGAGGGAGGAACTGGACAGGTGGGGAGCGCAAGGTTTTGACAAAAACAGACGGCGACGGTGACGCCGTAGGGTCTATGGCTGAGGCGGTGAGACCCGCTCGCCGGGCCAAGGCCAAGGCCAGCCGGACTAAAAGCAAGGTGAGGATACCGCCCCCCTCCGACACCCTTCTCCCCGAGACCCTGGAGGGTGCGCTCTGTCTCCCCTTTCCTCTCTTGGGCCTCTGCAGCCAACTCTGCCCGTCCCCCGAGCCCTCCGCGTCCTCTGTCCTTACCCCCCCATACTTGTTCCCACCACCCGTAGACTCCAGCCCTCTTCTCTATTTCTCCTCCACATCCCCCAGACTTTGTCAGGATCCCTTGTTTTTCTTGTTCCATCTTTGACCTCGCTGGGCTCTTCCCTCTTGACTTGCCTCATCTGGGTCTGGATTCCTGCCGTGAAGCAACTTTTCCCAGCCTCATCTTTGACTCTGTCTCTTTCCCCCTTTATAATCTGGGAACATTTTCGTGCATAAAGAGGGAAGGAACCTCTCCTTCACGCGGAGAATGTATCCTTTGGCAGAGCTTTATGGATAGCGACAGGCAAAAAGTAGACTGTAGGTGATGTATCTCTTCGCTTTTAAAATTCAAGGCTATAGTGGTGGTGGCTATTTATTTCTTATTCTGGTGGTTCAACATGAGGGCAGGAATGTCCAGAAGTTAAACCGGGGCGACTCACAATAGGGACAGACTTGAATTTTCTGGGTTTCCTGGATTAGACTGACATGTGATGTTGGTGTGTTTTTAGGTGGATTTTTGTTTTTTAGGTGCAGTCTGTGTTTCCATTTTGTATATTTTCTGAAATGACATTTATTTTACGGTGAGCAGATTAAATGCTACCCTTGGATGTCTGGACCTAGATAATTTTGGCTTACCTGAAACTGAATTTACATTAAGGAAATTGTGAGGATGGCATTAAAAGTACAGGAAATTTCCATTCCTACAAGTGGATAATGTTCCAGAGCAGGTGTAACTTAAAAATGACACCCAAATCTGATTTTCTCATGGGAACAAGTCTTTAAAGGGGACCAGTGTTCAAAGGTAGTATATTTATAAGCTGTAAATGACTTAGGTGAATCCTTTTCATTATGATGCCTTTTACAAAAGCTCTAATGGAGTTTTGTGCATCTGTGTCTTTGAGGTGTTACTCTGTGGGGAGAAAGTCCTTTTGCTACCTAATTTCAGAAACATTTTTAAGAGAAATACTTTTGCATTGTTTTGGCCTGGTAAAGAACTATCAAGACAGAGAAGGAAGAAAAAAGCCACTGGTCAGCCATGCCTAAGGCCCCTGAACCTGGAATTCAGTAATGCCCAACATGTAAGCCTCAGTCTGTAGAAAGCAGAATCTTAATTCTTAATCTCGAGTTTTTTCCAAATGCATGATGAAACTAAAGCCTAGATACGTTAAATGATTAGCCTAAAGTCATGCAGTTAGTGAGAGAACTCAAGTTAAAGCCCCAAATTTGAATTCTCAGTTTAGTTGCTTAATAATTGTTTCATATATATGTATCTATCTATAGATAGAATGTTATAAATACTTAAAATCAAGAGGATTCTCAGTCAAGTTATTTTGTTTAGAACAGAATTTCTAAAAGTTAAAACCTTAAACTTTGGAATCATCATGAAAAGCCAATTGCTCGTTTTATTGACACATTTCAGGCAACCTTCCTACATAAGCCTACGTTCATTTATTTTGTAGCTATTAAAATTTACGAAGAGACCTTTATTTTAGAAGTCTTTGGTCAAACCAGAAATCCTTAACATACACTTTTTCTCACCCTCCAAATCTAATCAGCCACTAACTCCTGCCAATTATATTTCCTAAATATTCTCTTGATTATTTCTCTCCATCCTAACTACCCATTTCTCTCCTTCCTAACTACCCCCACCATCCTTCAAGGAAGATTTCTTGCTAAATTGGTCTCTCCAATCTTTATCGTTGTTGCTGCCCATTCGATAAACTTAAATCTGAATTGATAGTTTGAAAAACAAAAAACTTACTGCTCTCCTTAAAACCTTACAAACCTTTGGCCAGAGGCTACAGTCTATAAAGTCAGTAGCATGGACTCAGGGTCCTCAGCGATCTGGCTTCTTTCTCCTCAACCTCAGGTCAACCCCTATCCCCCGCCCCCCACCAGTCAGTGGCACTCTGCACCTCTGCGTCACTCATCTCACCTGGAGTTACTTTGTCAGCTTCTCTCTTCTCCCTTAAACTGAACTCAGTGGAGGAACCTGTCTTGTTTCCAGTACTTTTCACAGTCCTTGGAGGCACTTGATAGTAATTGTTGAACGAAGGAGTAAAGATCAGTATTGAAGAATATTTCCAGGCTTTGTCCCTCAGAAGAATTTACTCTGGTAAATTTCCTCTGAGTCGTATGAGAAAACAAATGGGAGAAGTCCACAATACCTGCAAGGTCCTCGTACTTTTCAACTTAGAACGTTCATTCTTTTAGAGTAGATAAATTCATTTCTTAGTGCTGGCTATGGTTTGGCATTGATTGCAAAGCCCAACATTAATGAAACCTTTATCATCTGTGGTATAATTTGGCAACTATTTACAAAGCCACAAAGTAGTTCCAAGGCTCAGTTCAGGAAGTGAGTAGTGTCACATGCAGTGGCCTGTGGATGGTTTGAGCGGCCTGTGGATTTTACCCAGAAGCTGACCTACATTCTTCAGTGTTAATCATCTGGTGGATGACCTTACATTGTTAGGTTGTGGTTGTCACCTGACACCTGAGAGGTAATCCTAATAACAGGTTCATTTGTTTAATATCCTCTTTTGTTAAAATAGTTCCCAACTCAGAGGATCCTGACTTTATTGATCTTGGTAGATTATGGGTTAAGAACAGTCGATTTTCAGATTGGACTTACTCTGTCGAAGGTGTGTTTTATAGTCATGAAAAGTATTTTTATGGTTAATATTAAATTCTGCAGGCCAGCAACTCAATAGGGAGAGCATGTGGTAATTGCTAAAGGTAGACTGAGATATGGCCCAGAAAGCTGATAACAGAAGGATCCTTAAATCCCCATCCCCGGCTGCTCCGTTGCCTAGGTGATTTCTACCTCTTAGTCCCTCCCTACCCTGAGTGGCTATAGGAGTGAAATTGGGGGATGTGTATATTATTACTTAGCTCCTTTTGTGCCTCCTAAGATGCATTCATTTTTGACGAAACACTCCTTGATCACCTACTATGTCCCAGAAACTGTTTTAGGCACTTGGGAAATAGCAGAGGAATAAACAAAGAACCTGTCCTTCATGGAGCTTGCATTCTAGAGGGAGAAGACAAAAAACCAAAAAAACCCATACACATAAATATATCATGTTAGAAGATGGTAAGTGCTATGGAAAAAAGAAAACAGGGGAAGGAGTGGGGAGTACAGGTGAGATAATTAGGATGGTTGCAATTTTAAATAGGTGGTCCAGGTAGTCAGGGAAGGTGCCATTTATGTAAAAACACGAAAGATGTTGGACCTGTGGATATCGGGGAGACGTGTTCCAGGCTGAGGGAACACCTGGGGCAAATTCCTAAGGCAGTGGCATGCCCGTCCTAGGAACTGCTAGGAGGCAGGGTGGTTAGGGTGGAGCGAGGCAGGGGAGTGGTTGGGATAAAGTCAGGGAACACTGGCCCAGGTCAGTGGCCTTGTGGGGACCATTGTAAGGACTTTTACTCTGAGTGAAATGTGGAATCAACTCAGAGTTTTGAGCAGAAGAGTGATGTGACCTGAGTTATGCTTTAAAGCATCGCTGTGTGAGCTTTGCTGAGAATAGACTAAAGGGGCAAGAGTAGAAGCAGAGAGACCATCTAGGAGACTATTGCAGTGATCCAGGCAAGAGGTGATGGCAGTGTCGATGTAAGAAATGTCCAGACCTGTCGAGAATTTTTATAGGAGTTTACTTGAGCCAAACTGATGACATGCTCCGGAGAATAACAGTGTTGCAGCTTCTTTTATGCATTTGAATTTAAGTAGGGGATGGTAAGGAAGAGGACACGCACAGAGGGTGGTTAGGGATTATTTCAAAGGTGTGGTAATCTACATGCACTGGAACAGTGGACAGGGCTGGTTTAAGGCAAAGGGAAACCTTTCATTAAAAAGTTACACGCCTGGGGCATGACCGCCCACCTTAATCTGCCCAGTTAGGAAGTTAGCGATCAGACCATTCTTTGAGATTACTTTCCTTAGAACCCCCACGACCCTCTTTTTTTGGTCCACAGTGGCTTGGACCAGAGTTGTAGGAGCAAAGGTGGTAAGAAGTGTTAGAAGTCTGGGGAGTAAGGCAGAACCAGGAATTGCTGATGATTTGGATGTGGGCTGTGAGAGAAAACGGTCCAGGTGACTCTGAGGTAGAGAAACTGGGAGGTGGGACAGGCTTTGGGGGGCAGTTTCAGTTTTGGATACGCTAATTTTGAAAAAAATGTCTTAGATATTTAAGGGGAGCCGACTTTGCCACCCCAAAACATGCCTCTTTGAGATACTGATTATTTTTAGTTTTACGGTTAATTTTAAGAAACAGCAGGCTTGGGAGAAGCTCTGAAAACAAAGTAGAAGTTACCCTTTGTAGAAGGACATTTCTATTTGTAAGGGGCATCCACTTTGTAAGGGTGTTTCTCTCCCTGTACCTGGAAGAGGAGGATGTCTACATTTCTAGAAACCATTAATTAAAATAATCCCATGAAAGTATTCTACGGAACGTGTAAAACGACCTTCATCATTCATGAAGAAGCAGCTCACCATTATTTTTAAGTAAGGAAAAGAGTTGTAATTTTTTCACAATACAGTTTCAAGAGAAAGAACTGTGAGTGATGAATGGAAAGTTCCCATTTGTTTTCCAGAACTTAAAAAAAAAAAAATTCTTGTTTTTTTTCTGATTACAAAAGTGCTTGTTCCTTTAAAAAAGTCAGTCTGTATTGAGCGTATACACGCACAGAAATGTACAACCCAGAAATGAAATCCTCTGAACTCCGTCTTCTGGAGCTGTTGGTAGCAGTTTGTTGTGTATGCTTCAGGTTTTTTCCCCACGCACGTCCCAACACCTCAGGGTGTATTTACTGTAATGAATAGTTCAGTATGTTTTTCTATGTGTATTAACTCTTATTTCTATATAATTACTTTGTTATTTTTTTCTCCGATGGAATTATTTTAGAATTGGTTCTCTACCTGTTTGTAAGTTATGTGGGGATAAAAAATAGACATACACATTCTTCTTAATTTCTTGGCCATTTTTAGTTGTAAAAAGCATGTCTTTTGCCTAAAATAGTTTGTAAGTACTAATTTTTGCATGGGACTTGATATGCATGGAGTTCTGTTTCAATTTTATTTTGTGATCTGTAATGATTATTATGTATACAATATGTTCTATATCTTTATCTCTAACTCAAGTAGGTAAAGTAATTGGAAGCTGGCTTTTTTATTTTTAAATGCGATTTTGTATTTTAAGAATAGATTTAGATTTTGGCATAAAAGTTTAGTTTCCTCTGAATTCATTGGATATTCCTTCTGGTTTCTGAGAGGCATATACAAAGAAACTTCTAAATGTGCTGGAGCATATGGTAAGTATAAATATTTCTTGGATAATTCAATGATTTCTTTATTTTAGGATTCCAGTACCTAGGACAAACCTCAGCATGCAGTTGGTACTCAATTCTTGGTCATCACTATTGTCTCAAGAAGTACTTATTGAACACAGTGCCAGAAATCAGAGGCAGATTAGATCCAAATAGGGCCTCAAGATGCGGTCTATTTAGGGGGGACAGAACATAAAGATAAATAGCCATACGTGGTAGCATGTGACCAAAGCCGGATGACAAGTCCTTATTGCTGGAGTTTAGAGTAAAGCATATGCGAAAGAGTTGGTGTGGTGGTTGAAGATTTTGTCTTGGGGCTGGGTCATAACTGAGTTAACAAAGGCACAGAATGCCAGAGTTGAGAGTCAGGCTTTCATTAAGTGGAGAACCGAGACTGCTGAGACTGTTTTTATGGTGTTCAGAGCAGTCTTTTAGGGCGACCAATCTTATAATGAACGGGATGAACTGGTGGTGGGGCAGAGGCTGGAGGCTTGGAAACATTCAGGATCTGCTCCCCTATTCTGTGCTTTGGAAAAGTGAAGTGAGCCATTGGGAGGTCCCCACTCCTCGTGAGACCATGACCTTGCTGAAGTCACATAAAACCCCCTTTCCCTCCTTACAGGAATCCCAGAAGTCCAGAAGTCCTGTCCCTATCTAGGGATCTGTGAGTGGGCAGGATGAGGCCTTTGTCACCTGCTCAAACAGTTGTCCAGCTCCCCTCCCTCTGGCTTTCCCTGATCTGGCTAGTCCATTCTAGGAATCAGACCACCAGCTTCTCGTTCCTTTCCCCCCCGCCTTCTTCCCTGGGGCAACTACAGCTTAATTCCTCTCCCTAACTTCCCTAACTTCCCTAACTGCACTGGTAGAGAGTTTTCTTTGGTTCTACTTTTGAAACCAGGGGAAAGCATGGAGTACTTTCCCCAGGGGAAATAAAAGCCCAGAGGCTTACATATTCTTCCCTGGTGGGGCTGGAAGGTTTAAAAAATTCTTTAAGTGATTAACCACATTATCTTGCTATTATGGTTATTACTATTCCTAGGAAGGTAGACGTGCTGGAAGTGAGTCTGCAAGGTTGGGAGTAACAGCTGGAGACTTTATTTTGTTTAGCAGAGGTGGGAGAATTTGAAATTGCAAGGACAATCCTGCAGTGGGGGGAGAGGAAGTGGTGAGGTGTGGTAGGAGTGGGTGAGATGGGACAGAGAGTTTAAAAACTGCCTGAGGGACGGGCTAGAGAGGAAGCAGGGAGTGGCAGGGAGTGGCCCGTGGCGTGGAGGAGATGTGGTTGTTTGCTGTGCCCTTGATCATGTGGCCCATCACATGCCTGTTTCCAGCTGTCTTCTAGTGAGAATTGAGCGCCCCCAGGGGTCTCTTAGAGTTTCAGAAAAGGGAACTAAAAATTTTCTCCTATTCCACATTCTAGTCTCTATCTACTTCCTTATCGTTCTTTATTTCTCAGCTCACCAAATTTTTTAAATCTCTCATTTTTGTTTTTAACAGCTTTATTGAGATATAATCCACACACTATTACTATTCGTCTATTTAAAGGGTATAATTCAGTGTTTTTTAGTATTGATCAAGCTGTTTTCCGAAGTGGCTGCATCATGTTACATTTCCAGGAGCAGTGTATGAGGGTTCTAATTTCTCTACATCCTTGCCACCACTTCTCTAATGGCTAATAATGTTGAGCATCTTGTTATGTGTCATTTTTACCCCCTTCTTCCACCTTCCCCCACCCCACTCCGGTTCAAGCCGTTGTTTCTCAGTCTAGTTGTGTAGGACACAGCTCCTTGGCCCATGTTGGTATTATGTGCCTTGCGCTCCACCTGACTGAGGCAGTTGGTCGCTGCTCGTCGGTCAGCAGCTCAGCCGGCTGCCGGCAGCTCATGCTGGCTGCTCATGGTAGCCCATGTCGACCTCCGGCTGCTCACGGCGGCCCAGCTCCCGGGAGAGCCGTTGTTCGCGATCTTAGCTGTAGAGGGCACAGCTCACTGGCCCATGTGGGAATCGAACCTGCAACCTTGGTGTTAGGAGTACAGCATTCCAACCACCTGAGCCACCAGTATATCTTCTTTGAGAAATGTCTATTCAGTTCCTTTGCCTGTTTTTAGGTTGACTTATTTATCTCTATTATTGAGTTAGAAGAGTTCTGTTAAAAAACAAAGCTTAACTCAGTAAATTTGAAGATCTACTAGGCTTTATTAAGCAATTCATGAATCGAGCAGCATTTCATCTAGCAACTAGAAGGGTCTTCTGACCCTTCCATTGTACAAAATGGAAAGTTTTATAGGCAGATACAGGGTGGGACTATGAAATTAAGTGTGGATTATTTCAGGCAAGAACACCTTCCCTTAGGGGAAGGCTGGGGTCTTATCAGGCAGATTATCTCACTATTGTTGAGGAAATTCCAGACAGATTGGTTTAAAATTCTCCCGGGAGAGCCTGAAACTGCAACTAGATTAGTTAGGAAGTCTTGGTTATAAAGTTTATTTTATCTATCTGTCTATATATTTGTCACTTGTGCTTTTTGTGCTTTTTGTATCGTGTCTTAGGAAGGCTTTGCCTAACCCAAGATCATGAAGACTGTTGACTGAACAATAACACTGACTAGGTAGTCCATCACCAAAAGGATTTATTTGGGAAAAGGAAAAAGTACTGCAGCAGCATGAGAATGTGCAGACTTGACAAGCCAGTACACATTTTGACCACATGCCAAGATTGGTGATATATGTATAGGCAGGGAGACAGGAAATTAGAACCATAGTTTTTGTTTTTTAATTTATAGATATATATATAAATTTTTATTGGGGAATATTGGGAAACAGTGTGTTTTTCCAGGACCCATCAGCTCCAAGTCAAGTTGTTTTCAATGTAGTTGTGGAGTGTGCAGCTGACTGGCCCATGTGGGGATAGAACCAGCAACCTTGGTGTTGTGAGCTTTGTGCTCTAACCAACTGAGCCAACTGGCTGCATAGAGTTTTATAAAAAGTTAGGACCATAGAGCTCAAAGATCCCAGCTCCGCCCACAGACCTCCCAGCTTGATCAGTTTCCTTAAAGTCCCAGTTCATCTTTATCAAGACTTCTTTGTTTTAAGAGTTTTAACATTTTATCTATTACATTAGATGTATGATCTTTCTTAAATTCATTTTTGTACATGACATCAAATAGAGGTTCATTCTTTGGATATCCAGTTGTTCACCATTTTTTGAAGACCATTCTTTCTCTGAATTATCTTGGCACTCTTGTTAAAAATCAGTTCACCTTAAAAAGAACGGTTTATTTCTGGATTCTCAAATCTGTTCCATTGATACTAGAACCATACTGTGTTCATTACTGCTAGTAATACTGTTGTAGTACTGTTGTAGTACTAAAAAGTACTAAAAAAGTAGTACTGTTGTAAGTTTTGAAATTGAATTTGAAACTGAGTTCTCCAACTTTGTTCTTCTTTTTCAAGATTATTTTGTCTATTCTGGGTCCTTGTGTTTTTGTTATCAACACACCAATTTCTGCAAAAAAGTCAGCTAGGATTTTGAAAAGAATTGTGTTGAATTTGTAGATCAATGTAAGGAGTATTGCCATCCTAACAATATTGTGATCCGATCCATGAACATGGTATGTCTTTCCATTTATTAAGTCTTTAATTTCTTTTAGTAATTTTTTGTAATTTTCAGAGTTACAAGTTTTATACTTCTTTTGTTAAATTTATCCCTAAATATTCATATTTTTATTTTTGTGCTATTATAAATGAAATTGTTTTCTTAATTTCATTTTCTTATTTTTCAACTCACTAAAATTTGACCTCAGCCCTGACCAATATACCAGCATTTCTCTCACTGTGGTAACCATTGGCCTTTCAGAATTTCCTCTTTCTGACCTTCCAATCTGAGAAACCTATTTATTATAGCAAGTGTGCTAAACATCATTGTAGTGTAATTGGACCTACTTTTTCATTTTCTTGTAAACACTCATATAATGCTTTTCTGTTATTCATGATTTTAGGCAGTTTGAGAAACTGGTTTGTATGAATTATGTGGCTAATCTCTGAATTTGACATCCACAGGTCACAGTGTGGATTAAAGTAATTTTGGAGGGGCACATTGCCTTTTGAATCACTACCACTTGCAAATGTTTGGTAACCATGTTCATTACCAACAAGCTGACCACAGAGTCCGTTTCAAAATCATTAATCTTTTCTTCCTAATATTAGGTACATATAAATGCCCTACCTTTTTGACTATTTGTCAACTCTTTTTTTTTCCCCTGAATATTTGCTGGCAGCATCATCCAAAATCACTAATAACATGTGTAACTGTTATGTTTGCTTTCCTTAAAATTTCATAGTGAAAAGGAAGTATTTGAGTGATTTCAGCCATTTTCTTAGTTTTTTTGAATGTAACAATTGTAAGTAATTTTTCTTTGATTTTTTCTTTTTTATTCATCTTATTTTCCTATGTATCTAGTTTGTGTTAATACCTGATATATATATATATATATATGTATATATATATGTACATATGTACAACATATGTACATATATATTTTTTAAACCATTATTTTATTTTATTTTTTAATAGTTAACTTTTTTTTGTCTTTGTTTTTTTGGACATAAATTTGTACTCCTTAGTCTTTTTTTTCATGACCACAACACTTAAGTTATTGTAGATTGTCTCTTAATTTGGGCTTTGTCCTTGTGTTTTCTCATGATTAGATTGAGGTTATACATTATTGCAAAGAATACTGAAGAGGTAATAGGCCTTCTCAGAATGTCATATGGGGATGTATTACTGGTGATAGTAACCTTTGTCACTTGGCTAAGTAAGGTATTGTGTGCCAGGATTTCCCACTGAAACTTACCCTTTGTAATTATTGAATATTTAGAAGATATTTAGAGATATTTAGAAGATACTAAGGCAAATATTTAGAATATTTAGAGACTATGCAATATCCTGTTTTTGCTTAAATTTACATTTACTCTTGAGCATCGATCAGTAGATCTTGCATGTGGCAGTTATTACTATGGTGTTCTACTGGTGGTTTTTCTGTTTTCCTCATTCTGTCTACATTTATTAATTGGAATTCCTCTGAAGGAAGAGTTGCCACTTCTCACCCATTTTAAAAATTCATTTATTTGTTCATTTGTTGATTTAGTTATTTATGTCAGTATGGGCTTGTGGGTATTTATTTTATGCTGTGGATTATAATGTGGTACTACCATATAGTTATTTATTTTATTGCTCAAGTTCTTTTTCTGCCTAAGTTTTGAAGTGAATTTGTTTATCAAGATAATGAAGACAAACCTATTGAAGTTTAAGACACTTGGAGACTTCTTTTGCACTTAACCTCTAGCAGAATGGAGAATGACGTAATTAAGACTTGTCTTTTCCATTCTTGAATCATAATTTGCTGCTTATTATGATGTCTTTCTCTGTTGGGATTAGACTAGTGAATCTCCAAATTCAACATTCTTAAAATTGAATAATACGAAATATGAGAAGTTATTTATGAAGCGAATATAGATTCCCTTTGTTAAATGAGAAAAGTTAGATTTTTATATACAATTTTAAAATTCCTCATTGAATTTTGGTTATTGCTGTAAGTTATTTCACAGTATAAATCTTGTTTTTAGGAAAAGAAGAAATATGAAAATCTTCAGAGCGAAGAGTCTGATGAAGTCTCCCTTCCAAAAACCTCCAGAGAGCTGGAAATCCCTACTCCAGCTTGTGAATTCAGAGGAGACCGTCTGCAGGTGTTAACTGATTCCCAGCTCCAGAATGATGCCAGTGGACAAAACGAGAGTGAAATGTTTGATGTATCACTCACCTCCCTAACTATAAATAATGAAGGGTCCCTGACCTGTGACACAGAGACCCTAAAGGAAGGGGAGGAGGTCAGAGCCAGTGTTGGGGGCGATGCAGTCAAGCTGAAGTTTGACCCTGGAGACAATGTTGGAACCAAAGCAGAAACCCCCAAGAACTTGACAGAAGTGGAGGAAAGTAAATTGGTACAATGCGGACCTTCTGGAAACACACTGCAATCTAGTTTTTCTTATACTCAGCAGGAAGTGGAAAACTTACAGGTCAGAGAAGCTCAGCATAGCAAAGAAGACAAACAAGCCTTGGGTCTGTCTTCAGAGGTGCTACAAAATGTTGGCTTGCAGAGTTCTTGTGAGGCCACGGACATTTTTCAGCCACCTAAAGTGAAAAAACTGTATCCCCCATTGCCAGCGGAAATTGCTGGAGAAGTGCCAGCTTTGGTGGCAGTGAAACCCTTGCTGCGTAATGAGCGACTCTACCCGGAGCTCCCATCTCAGCCGGAGCTGGTACCATTTACTAAAGAACAGCTCAAGATCTTTGAGCCTGGTTCATGGCTGGAAAATGTCGAGTCATACTTAGAGGAATTTGACAGCCTGGCTCATCAGGACAGGCATGAATTCTATGAGTTGCTTTTGAACTACTCACGGTGTAGGAAGCAGCTGCTTCTGGCTGAAGCTGAGCTTCTTGCTCTGACGTCTGATTGCCAAAATGCTAACAGTCGACTGTGGCACTTTAAGGAGGAACAGTTGTCTGTACAGGTATTTTGACTACTGTTCTGTAAAGCTCCCAGGAGCCTGGGGAGCTGCTGTTCCCGTGATGCCCTCCAAGTCTGGGGTCTGCTCCTTATACCCACTCGGACCCTGTCTTAGCTCAGAGTAGTGCAGTGTAAGAATCAAAATCCGGTGCCTGCAGGGGCCACGCAGGTAACTGGAGAAGTGACGCAGGCCGACAGGGACGGTGGTCCCTGGGGAAGCTCATGCCTGGTCCAGTGGGGGCCACTGCTCTTGAGTCCTAGCTGATTATTGTTGTGAGGTTGTGTTGGTCCAGCATTGCCACATCTCAGGAGTTTCCAAGAGAAGCTAGAAATCTGGGTTTTCATGTGCAGGATCTTGAGCTATAAATGCTGGCAACTAATTCCACACATACACACAGCAGAGGCCAAGAAGTCATGTCTTCAGGTCAGATTCAGCCCGTGGACCTTTCTGTTTGTGACCTTGGGCATAATGGCAGGAACATCCAATGGGTAGAGAGTGTCAAGGAGAGGATGATCCATGGAGCAAGGTCAAGGGGAGATGAGGAAACAGGGAAGGCAATTAGGTGTGACGTCGTGGAGACCTCGGTGACCATCAGGAAAGCCATTTCATAGTGGCCTGGGCGGGATGGCAGGGAAGAGAAGGTCACCCTCGGCAACCTTGGTATTGAAGGAAAGCTGGAAAAGGTAGCAGGAAGAAATACGTGATTTTCCCCAGCTCTAATCCTCTTTTCACTGGGAGACGTGTATTTCCCTTTGTAGATAGAAAGGAGTCTGTGGAGAGGGAAACATTCGGAGATAACTGAAAAAGAGAGGCTAGAATCGAGAACACACCTGGCAGTGTTAGTATTGGAAGGGGGGTTCTTTCTTTTGAGCAGAATCACAGAATGATGAGGGTAGGTACAGAGATATTTTGAGGTCCCTTCAAGTTGAGGGGATATCACATTGATGTTTGTCAAGTAGAAGGTAAGATCATCCATCATGAGTCTTAGGGTCAAGCTCTATTATTTTCTTGTACCTTTCCCCACCTACTTCTTAGAGTGTTTCTTCTCTGAACTTGTAATGCATTGGTGATTGGCAGTATACTCCTTGGTACCTGATTATATATTTGCTTTATTGTTCTCTATGTGGTACTATTGTCCCCTCACCGTGATTTATATAAGCGTTTGCAGATGGTACAGAAGCTGGTGTGTCATATACCTGCTGCCGGATCATTTCAAATGCAAAGAGTAACTGGTTTCATATTTTCCACTGCTAGGGTATCTGTGCAGATCAAGTGAAAGTTTCAGGCTATCATCGCTACCAAAGAGTAGAGATGAGTGAAAATGTGCTGGGGGAGCTAAAGAAGCTGTTTGATGCCAAATCTGAGCACCTCCACCAAACGCTGGCTCTGCACTCTTACACTTCTGTGCTCTCAAGGTTGCAAGTGGAGTCTTACATCTATGCATTGCTCAATAGTTCGCCTGTTCTGAGATCTTTAGCGATTCAACAGCAAGGCCAAGGTGCGTAAGTAATGAAAGCCTCACTCTTTCTTGTAGCCTGAAACGCAAAAAGAATTGAGGGGTACCATCTAGTTGAATTGATTGTACACTGCCTGGTACTACAAGGTACCACGTGTGCTGGCTGTTGTACCTTATCCCCCTAGTATAGGATTGAGACCTGCCTTAACAACCTTTCTAGAGGTTTCTACTGCCAGATCTGCATTCCCCATGGCTGTCATTCTCTGCTTCTCTAGGAAGCCAAAAAAGCTCGCTCTTCGTCATTAATGTCCCTTACTGTCCTAAGTTATGTGCTTGTTACGAAGTCGAGTCCGGACGGTTTTTGATTGTAGAACTGATCATCAGAAAAGTTTTTCATCCTCTGTCTCTTGTACTTTATTTTTACTTGTCCAGTTAGGCTGTTTTTATTGTACTTAATTTTCACCAGAGGATCTATCATGTTCTGAATTTTTCATTTTATTTTGGGTTCTAAGAAGGTAAGGCTTACTGTATTATGTGTAAAATATGCTATTATAATTGAATCAAGTAATTTTTATTTCTGGGAGAGAGACTAGGGTTGTTTAAAGTAAAAATATCCTTCCCCCGCCCCCCACTGTTTTCATAACTCATCAAAGAGCTGGGGCTGGGCCAGAGATCTGCTGATTTTTAAATAAAAAATCTGATGAAGTTAATTTTCCCTTGCTTGGAAATACTTCATAAAGTTAAATTACTCTTTTGGTTTACATATCTAGTAGAAATTCAAATAATTTGATGCAACTTTTCTCCTTGGGTTTTTATCTAAAGTAAATATTTTGAAGTTTTTTTTTAAAGTGAAGATAATGAATATTCCCTCCCCACCCCCAAGCACCATTTATGTGGGATTCATTTAACTCTCTCTTTAATTTACAGCTTCTAAACAGGCAGAAAGCATTCCCTCTGATCTGTGTCAGCTAAAGGAGTGCATCAGTGTCTTGTTCCTGTTCACCAGGAGAGTTAATGAAGATACCCAGTTCCAGGACGATATTCTTCTCTGGCTGCAGAAATTGGTAAGGGAACAGAAATAGACATGACAGGCTTTCTTTTATTTCCCTGGTAACTTAAGTATTCTTCTTCTTGTTTTCTTCAACAGTTTCATTTAATGAGTTAGTGACATTGTCTTGGATCATGACATGGAAATAAATTACATTTACCCAGTGCATTATTAAGCACAAAGGACTTTTCCCTCTGATAAACTTTATGTTGAATGATCTCTGGCTTCAACATAGGAGGAAATGGAAATGTGGCAAGCATGCTAAATTTAAGACTAAATGCATATTCAGAATATAGGTATCTGATCTCAAATTTTCCCACATCATTTCTTTTTGTCATCTTAGGTTTAATGTTGCACTTAGTCATACTTAAAAAAGTTTTTTTATACTTAAAAAAGTTTTTTTAAGGCGAAAAAGAAAGATATCAGAAAAGTAGGAAAGAGATATGTTACAGGGATGGATTATTTGTTGGTTATGTTTCTCAGTGCGGCTGTCTTGTACGCCTTTTTTTAGATTCATACTAGAGGTCTTAAATATGAGGTGACATTCTAAGCATACTTATTTGGATTTGAGAAACAATTGCGAACTGAGAATAGATTACTTGAATTCTGTCTTACTCACGTACGGCCAGGAATGTTAGCAATTTGTAGTTTGCCAGATGTGAAAACTGGGTGTGCAGAGAAACTACTGAAGATATCTGTTATCATATTACTCATAGATTCATAGACCTCTGTGTACGTCTGTGGTAGAAACTCAAGTCAGTAGTATGTTTTATGTTTGGTTACTCTTTTGAAAGATCACATGTATTTAAACATTGGATAAGTGATTTCACTAAACCTCTAGATACATTCTTCTTTTTAAATAGTGAAATTGTATGTCCTTTGTTTTTCAGGTGTCAGTGTTACAAAGAGTTGGCTGTCCTGGAGATCACTTCTTCCTTCTAAACCATATTCTTCGATGCCCAGCTGGTGTTAGTAAATGGGCTGTTCCTTTCATCCAGGTATGATGAATAGCCTTCAGGTTTTGAGGGATAGATGAGTGGGAGATTTTGTTGAACAGTTTTCTTGAAGAAATTGCTTTGAAAAAAAAAGGCTACTTAAAAATATTGATATTTAAAATAAGACTCTTAAAAATATATCCAGTATGTATTTGTAGGAGTTTTTATGCTGAAACTTCGTGGGCTACCCATAATTGTTGAAATTAACATAGAATTGCAAAAGTTCAGTTGTATCTGGCTTGGTAGGTTCAGTGGTATTTAATTCTGTAAAATTGTTGTGTGGGAAGGCTCGCAGGACTTTTTTCTGTAATACCCAATACAACTTCTTTAAATTAATCCGCCTCACGCCACAGTTGGTACAGGTAAAATAGAAACAACCAGCACCTTAATGTTCTTTAATTCAGCAGAAATTCAGGTCTGTGTGATCAACTCTCACATAATCAATTGAGGTGTTGGTTATATAGTTTATAGATTCTGCTGTCTGCTGCTTGCCTCGGGTTGTTTTGTCATTCATTGCAACCACTCAGATGGGGAGAACCCAACTGTAGGCCAAGTCCAACTTCGCCACGTTACCTTTTTTCTTTTTTTTTTTTTTTTTACTATTTTTGGACTAAAATAGTGCTATTGCCCCATGTCTCATATTATTACAGGTAGTTGATGTAAACTGCTCAGCTACCTCTGCCCTTGAGTGCAGCTGAATCAGTGCTGCCAGGTAACCCAGGAGCTGTGTTCTCTTGTGGATTAGCTGCTGTTCCATCTTTGTTTTCGTAATAGCTCCCTTTGTCAGAATGCTGGTGAACTGAGATTATGGATACTGGGTTGTTGGTTTTCTACAGTATGCATTTTCCTTTTCTGATTTCAGATCAAAGTGTTGAATAACCCATCAGGGGTCTTTCATTTTATGCAGTCTCTTGCCCTGCTAATGTCACCTGTCAAGTAAGTGTGGAAGAGCTTTTTGAAGTAGAAATTGAAATGCTTCTCTCTATGGAACGATTATTGGTTTCCTAAGTTCCCCAGATCCAAAGTACTGCTAAGGGAAGTGTGAGCATTCCAGAACATTGCAGATTTTCTTTGGGTTTCATATCCTTTGTCTCAAAGTGACCCTATTAACTTCTTATGTATTAACCTTTTTGGGTCCCACTTTTAGTGGTTTTGCCTCTCGTGTCACATATGTCATTGTGAAAGGTGCTGTGGGGAGACAAAAAAAAAAAAATTACCTGTTCCTGAGTTCCTGAGAAGAACAGATTTAGTGGCATATGGAAAAACAAAACAAAAAGCCACTGAGATTTAAATGCTAAATTGTGAAACTACCGTGTTTCCCTGAAAATGAGACCTTGCCGGACCATCAGCTCTAATGTGTCTTTTGGAGCAAAAATTAATATAGGACCTGGTCTTATATTATGTTAGATAAGACCCGGTCTTATATTAAAGTAAAATAGGACCGGGTCTTACGTTAATTTTTGCTCCAAAAGATGCATTAGAGCTGATGGCCTGGCTAGGTCTTATTTTCGGGGAAACACGGTATGATGGATGCAGTGAGGAGAATAAAGAAAGTAGAGGGGAGTAGTCAGAGAGGTTTCCAAGTAGAAGGATGGAACAGATTGCAATAGGAAGGCGTAGAGGTACCGTAGGTGGGGAGAACAGTGAGCAGTGGCCCAAAGTATTGGTAAGGACCGCTGTCCAGGGGACAGGTAGGCGGTCAGCTTGGCTGGAGTGAAGGGTGTGTGGGAGATGGTAGTAAAGGTGAATAGTGGAGTTGGGTTATAGAAGGCCTTGACATTAAGACACAGGGATCTAGATTTTATATGCTGTGGCTTTTGAGCAACTGAGGGTTTTTGAACAAGGTTAAAAGTTGTTTTTAAGGAACTTTAGGCTTAACTGAGGCACAATGTGTGCTTCTGCTTAATTACAATTATAGACATCTGGCTCTCCTGACTCTGGAACCCAACCCATCATCAGGAGGGCACATCCTTAACAGGGAGAGGAGGCAGAGTCTCTGTCTGGGTGACCTGAACAGTTACCACCACTGGCTTTCAGTCCCAGGAAGCCTGTCTGCCTCCACGCCGAGTTGGGGTCATGGTAATGAGAAAGACAAAGAGGGAACCCTAAAGGTCATCTTCCTAGGAAAGGATTAAGCAGTTGACTAAATAAAGCAAATGTGGGAAAGGAGTGGTTCGGACATAACTTTATAGACTTCTGAGTCCGAGTAACCCAGAAGGTATTGGCAGCCCTAGGAGACAGAAAAGACAGAAGGGAGCTGTTTTGTAAGGAGGAAAATTTGCAGTCATCGAGGCATACAGTTGGACACATTTAGAGCTTAAGAATTGGAGCTCCTTCAGTTGAAAGGCAACACGAGAGCTGCAGAGCTGGAAGTCCTGGAGGAAAGTTCCTGGTTAAAGGAAGGAGTTGATGAATTTTCAGGGTCAGACTAAAGAGGAAGGAACAGAGGACTGAGAACTGAGTTGTGATCTAAGAGAAGAAGCTTCTCGTTACACCTACTCATCAGGTTCAGGCAACTTTTTGTGAAAGACTGGCTGGCAGGAATTCCCGATTCCTCTCTCTCACTGCCTGGATGCAGAGTAGATACGATATGACTTAAAATTTTTTTTTTTTTTGCGTTCATATGTACTGTTTTGCTCTAAACAAGCTTCTGTATTACCTGCGGACTATCCTTTTTTATGCAGTAAAGCACCTCCCTGGCAACATTCTGTAATCCTGGTTAGAGTTAACGTACTGCAGCAGTTCATAAGTACTGAGGTCCCACTGAGGTCCCACCGCAGGAGCGGTGCTAGCGTCACTACTTTTCTGCAATTACTCACCATTACTAATTCAGAATGGTCGTGGTCTCTGTACTAAAATTAGTGACATTTTGGTCTCCTTGAGTTTTAGTCAGTTCTTATTTCTTGTTTGCTAATTTAAACCGTTTGAAGATTGGGTCAATGTCTGACTCTTCAGGGTGAGTAGATGATCCAGAACGCACGTGTGTGGACTTTCTGTGTTTGTGATTGGAGTGATTTCGCTTGTCCTTTAGAAATCGAGCAGAGTTCCTGTGCCACATGAAGCCCAGTGAATGGAAGCCATCCTCCCCGGGGCCTGCGTCTGGGTCGTGGACACTAGTTGATGAGGGAGGAGAAGAGGTAACTCGTCATGCCTGTATTATTTTGATTAATCATTTTTGAGCTCTTTTTATTATGTGCCAAGTATTGTTCCAAGCACTTTCCACATATCATCTCATTTAATTCTCTCAACAATCCCATGAGGCAATGGGATACTGTTGTGATCCCATTTTACAGATGAGGAAGCTGAGGTATAGGGGTGAAGGAATTTGTTCCAAATCACATAGTCATTAAATGGTGGAGACTCTAGAACCTGTGCTCTAAGCCGTGTGCTGTGCTTTCACCCTTTTCTAGAATATCTCCCTGTTGAGGTAGAAGAATTTGGAACCTGGAAATATTTACATATTATGTAAACTTTAAATTAGGATTGTGTTTTATGTCATCATAATTTTCTGGGCTTGAGATTTTACCTACAGATTACCTGAGTCTGTATAATAAAGAGCTGGAGCTTACCAAGGTTCTGCCTTAACTCTTACAAACTTATCCAGATCTTCTCATTTGAAAGGTTGAACATGGTTCTCCGTTTTTAGTGAGAATTTAATGATCAAAATCCAATTTCTCAAGATAACATCCGTCCTTTGAACTGTGCCCATGTTAGTGTATTTGTAAGGAATTTTCCCTTCAGCTAGTTATCGGCCCTCATGCTTTTATGGTCCAAATCCTCATTTGATGTGCTTGTCCAGCATGGCCAGGGGCTGGATTTACTCAAACTTCTCTTTAAAAGAAATTGAAAGTCTGCAGAAAGGGTGGAAAGATAGCCACGGCAGCTGTGGTGGTCACATCTGTGTAATTACCCAAGTGCTCATGAGGACTGGGGAACGCCTTCACGATCATTTCCCTCTTCCTGGGGCTTCTAGGAGGTGGTGACATGTGGTCCACGATGTGGCCGTGCGGACAGCTTGCTTAGATTCTGAGCAGCCATCCTGAAGAGAGCTTCTTGGGAGCTGGTGGAAATCTGTCTTTTAAAGATTATGGTGGAGCAGGTGGTTGTTGTTGTTTTTTTTAAATTCTAAGCAGAGAGAGAGAGTCTTTTTTTCTAGCAGGCTTCCTGCATTTAATCCCGGAGACAGATAATGATGAAGGACCTGCAGTGGTGTCCGGCTTCTCGTTAGGACTCACTGAATGTTGAGTGAACTCAGGAACTTGGGGAGTAGATGAGAATATCAGGAGTGCTGTTAACCCAGAAAAGGCTATGGGGAGGAAGGTACTCTGGGTTACCCACATCAGTGGTTTCTTGACACTAGCTGTCTATTAGAACCACCCTTGGCCACTTAAAATCCTAGCCCACACCCACACCCAGACATCCAAGTGTGTAAAACCTGCCTGGTGATTGTAATGTGCAGTCAGATTTCAGAACTACTGCTCTACGAGTTTCTGAGGTTCTTGTTTGTTAGCCATTTAGGACACATAAGAGGGTAAAATGAATGACTTAGGAAATTATGAATGAATTATTTTAGTCCCTTGTTGAAATTGAGGTGATAGATTCTTCAGGATCTCTGGATCTTTTTACTGCATTTTCTTTTTTTTTTTTTTTTTTCATTCAACAAATATTTATTGAGCTCCTGCTATGTGCCAAGGATGTTCTAGGGAATGGGGATTCACCAGTGAACAACCACGTCCTGAGTCTTCTGGAGCCTCCTAACGATAGGAGCAGTGGCAACGATGGCGGTGATGCTGAGGGTGGCAATTAAGAAGCGTTGAGAATTCACTGTGTGCCAGGCTATGTTCAAAGCCCTTCTCACACACACGCACACACACACGCACACACACACGCACACGCACACACTCCTTACATCCTCGCAACAGCCCTACACGGTATTTCCCTCTCTATAAGCTATAAGATACGGAATCTGAGGCACAGAGACGTTCCCTTGTGTGGGAGACAGACGTTAACAAAGGAACAAGTAAGCGAGCGTCTCCAGGGTTCCACTGTCCAATACGGGAGCCACTCGCTCCCTGTGGCTACTTAAATTAAAATGAAATAAAATTAAAATTTCAATTCCTCGGTCACACGCATTTCAAGAACTGAACCGTCACACGTGGCCAGCAGCTAGCATTTTGGACACAGAGCATTTCTGTCATTTCAGAGCTTTTTTTGGGCAGTGCTGGTCCAGAGTGTCGTGGTTAATAATGGAAACTCCGGGGTTTGAAACTCCTGACACTCACCTGGGAGACCTCGGTCTTAACCCTCTGAGTATCAGGGTATTGATCTATACAATTTCATTAGTAATAATGACTGTATTTTCTTTTGAGTGTAGGATACCTTAGGCTATCACATCACCTTGTTTTTTGAGGAGACTTTAGTGCTCTGTAGCAAACAAAACCCCCCGAAGGTCCCCCTGTCTAATCCCCGTGTATGACGACTGTTGTTTTTATTCTGCTTTTAACAGCACTGATTGGTGACAGAACTTCAGTCATCCGAAGCAAGTGCTAGTTGCTTCTTGATAAATCTGTTGAGTTCAGCAGTAGACCTGGGTTTTAGAGCCAGAGACTTGTAGCTAAAATCACTTGGACTCTAGTAATGGTGCTTTCACTGATGTTGTCAAAGCATTGAGCTTTATCGTAAGATCCCCACTCTAGAGGAATTTTTTAAAACATCTTTGGGATGGACATTTAGTAAGACCGGTTTTAGCCATTGAAGAATGGACATGACCTAGATACACATAAAATTGTAATCGCAGTTTCAGGGGATTTGCAGCCCATTTCTGGAACTGATATTATAAATCTCTGTCCTGGATCTTAAATGTTCAAGTCCTGGAAGACTCATGAGAATACCACATATGTATGATTGAGACCTGTGATAATTTGGCTCCTGTAACTCTAGTCCAAAGTGTGATCTCATCAAATCAGCTGACGTGCTTTTGCATCTTTCTCTTTAGGATGAAGACCCTGAGACCAGTTGGATTCTCCTTAATGAAGATGACTTGGTTATCCTTTTATCACAGTTCCCATTTCATGAACTCTTTCAACATCTTCTTGGGTTTAAGGCAAAAGGTAGGCTTAATATCTTTTGTCATATGTAAAACGTGTTAGTGGCAAGCTCAAACAGGAACTCAGCATCAAGTCTTACACCTTGTGTGGGCTCCTGGTTCAGGTTCCCCTTTGCCCGGCCATACCCTCCAGAGCTAACTGCATCACACTTTGATGAGGCTTCCTTCCTTTCTCTTGTGCTTGTCATTTCCTACTTAGTGCTTCGGTGCAAAAAGGGTGACTAGCTAGCACGTGGCCCAGCTTGAATGAACTTTTAATTTTGTACTTTGTCTCAGGTTTCCCAATTCACATTGACATAGGAGCCAGAGGGGATTGTTAATTCTTCTCCATCTTGGCTTTGTTTCCTCATTGAGGGATCTCTACTGTATCCTTTGTTATTTTTCCTTAGTAATTATAATTTTTTCCTTTTCTCTGATTTTAACTTCCAGGTGATTATTTACCTGAAACAACAAGACCTCAAGAGATGATGAAAATTTTTGCCTTTGCTAACTCATTAGTGGAACTTCTGGCTGTGGGGTTAGAAACCTTTAATAGAGCACGCTATAGGCAGTTTGTGAAGCGAATTGGTTATATGATCAGGTAATACTGCTGTTGGTGCGTCGTTTCTATTTGCTTTCACCCTGGTCAGACACAGATGCTACATAATTGGGAGGATGGGCATTGAGGGGTATACTTCCGGTCTTATTTATCATAAAACTAAGAATTTTTTTTTCATCAGTTACCTGATGGGAATTCTGTAAATGCTTCCAGTCAGAATATTTAATTATCTCAAATTTAACTGCTAGATAATTGGTCCTGGAATCAAGATCCTCAGAGCAGCTGCTAGGTTGAACTTAGCCAGACAAACTGAACTTGGTCAAGGAAAATGCAGGCTCTCTCCACTTCCTTCCCTCTCTCTTTTCTTCTACCTCCTAGCTTGTTCCTGGGGATTGTCACTTAGCTATGGGAAATCAGCAATAGCTATTTTGTGTCATTGTTTCCCTGTTTTTTTCTCTCATTCTTTTTCCAGTTTCTGTTAGATGCCTTTTAAAGAAAGTTGCAAAGATTTCATCAATGACTACTGTCTTGAAATTGGGAAAGCATTGTCATTTATTTGAGTGAAAAATGGGTTTATGCTTTTATTATTAAATATAAATTTTGAGACTGCTTTTCGTTGAATTAATTTTATATCCTCTTTGCTGCATCAAGTTTTTTTTTTTTAATATTTTGCTAGGTTATTCTCTACAGCATATAAATACATTATTATTTCTTCCAATCTCTCTTTCCTCCAAAAAAATATAAAAGTTCTCCCCATTTTTGTTTCTAAAACAAAATTGATTTTAATTAATTTATTTTAGATTTGTATCCATCAGCTTTACAAAGCCAGGTAAATGATTATAGTATGCCCTGAAAGGCTGGGGGTCACTTTCAAGGTCTAGAGAAGGCCTTCAGTAGAGTGTAATGGAAATGAGATGGAGGGTTGGTGACTTGGAGAGTAATTTTTTAAGAGCTAAAAGCCTATCTATTTATTATCAGAAGTCCCGATGTTCATTTTCTGATTCTGCTTGGTAAGTAAGGTAAAATCGATCCTTGGGCTGACATGCATGGTGTTTGTGTGTATTTAGAGCTTATATGTGCCAGGACTATGCCTTCTCATTTTATTCTTACAATAACTGTAGGAAAGACATTGTTATTATTGTTTTAAGATCAATGTTCACTCTTTACCTTGTTATTTCTATGTAAATATTTGCAGCTAATTATTGTGGTATATTATGATTATTCTTTCTTTGTTTTCCACCTGCTTACTTTTCTTTATCACAGATTCTTCTCATAGCTTCCAGTTGTAGGACAGTTTTCCACAAGGTCCCTCTCCTCAGGTCAGCTGTTGCTTCCAGTGTTTTCCCTCCATTCTCGCTAGAACTCTCCACAATCAGGCTCTTCCCCCAACATTACCCAAACATCTCTGAAGAATGAAGGTTACTAATGAACTTTGTGCTGCTAATCCCTTGGCCAATTCTAAGTCTGCATCCTGTTTTGGGTTTCTCACATAGTTCACACAGCAGCCTTTCTCGTAATTGATTACTTTCTCCTTAAAACATTTTCTTTGCTTGGTTTCCAGGATACCACAGTCTCCTGGTTTCTCCTCCATTTGACTGGTGGTTCATTTTCTGCTTCCTTGGTCATTTCATGCTCACCTCCCAAACTTCTTAATGTTAGAAGGCTTCAGGGCTCAGTCCCTGGATCTCCTCTCTTTATCCAAAATTGCTTCTTGGGATGTCATCTATTCTCATGTCTTTAAATATCATATAAGCACTGTTTCAATTCTCAGATTTATATTTCCAGCCCATACCTGTCTCATAAGCTTGTATATCTAGCTGCCAACTTAGCACCTCCACTTGGATGACTCACAAACATCGAAATTTAATATTCCCAAAGCGAACTCACTCTTTTCACCTCCCAACCTGCTCCTTCCACAGTCTTCCCAATTTCACTAAGTGGCAACTTTTATTCTTCTGGTTGCTCAGTCCAAAACATCTGCTGTCATCCCTGACTTTTCTTTTTTACACCCCACATCCCATCTAATAGCTAATTCTATCATCTCTCTACCTTCTTTTTTTTTTTTTAATATTTAATTGGGGAAGGGGAACAGGACTTTATTGGGGAACAGTGTGTATTTCCAGGAGTTTATTGGGAAACAGTGTGTTTTTCCCAGGACCTCATCAGCTCCAAGTCGTTGTCCTTCAGTCTAGTTGTAGAGGGTGCAGGTCAGCTCCAAGTCCAGTAGCCGTTGTTCAGTCTTAGTTGCAGGGGGCACAGCCTACCATCCCTTGCAGGAGTCGAACAGACAACCTAGTGGTTGAGAACACGCACTCCAACCGAGCCATCCAGCCGCCCCGGAGCTTAGTGGCAGCTTGTTGTCTACATTCTAGTTGCAGGGGGCGCAGCTTTCTGGCCCATATGGGAATCGAACTGGCAGCCCCGTTGCCCAGATCTCATGCTCTAACCAACTGAGCCACCGCCCACCTCTCTTTACCTTCAAAATACATTTTTTATCAAAACTCAGCTACTACCAATCTGAAGATGTATGTTATGTGCCACTAAGAAAGAAAAAATGCTGCCAAATTACAGCATGCCATCAGTTTTAACATCCATTCCAGTTGCAGAGATTAAAGTGTGAAAGATGTGTGTCCTTTTGAATCAGTGAAACATGGTGTTTCCAAAACCCAGCTTCTCACCACCTTCACCGCGACCACCCTAGTTCGTTCTCAGTTATTTTTCTCTGAGTATCACAGTAGCCTCCTTATTTATCTTGCTGCTTTTGCCCTTGTTTGCCCTTCACTCCTCTCCCAGCTTATTCTCACAACAGCCAGTGTTCCCTGTGAATGGTGAGTCAGCTCATGTCACTCCGCCCCCAGTCGCATGCAGAGTAAAGGCGAGAGTCCATTAGTGGCCTCCAGGGCCCATAAATGGTCTGGTTTCCTGGTGCTTTTGTCATTTTCTCTCCAGCCAGGCTCCGTCTCACGCATTTGGCTTCAGCACACGAGCTGCCTTGCTGCTTTTCCAACATGCCGAACAAACCTTGGAACTTTCACACTGGTGTTTCTTCGCCCAGGATGAGCTTCACTTAGATACCCCTGTGACTTCTTCCCGTCTTTACGCACATGTACCTCTTCAGGGAGGACTTTCCCTGCTCCCAACCAATCCCCCTCCAGAAAAACATTATTCCCCTCTCCTACTTACTTTTCTCAATGTCACATATAGCCACATGACAGAGTATATATTGTACTTTATTTTCTTTGTTGTCTGTTTGCCCTCCACTAAATGTAAGTAAGCTCCATGTGAGTAGGTAGGGTTTCCTCCGCTCCAGTGAGTTTCCTTCAGAACCTAGAAGATAGTAGATGTTCAATAAATATGTGTTGAATAAATTCGTGCTTCAAATACAATACAGAGCTGCCGATACTGAGCTCGTTAATGAAGAGTGCTGTGTTGTGTTTCCTCATGCTCAGGATGACCCTTGGTTATGTGAGTGACCACTGGGCACAGTATGTGAGCCACAACCGAGGCTTGGGCTTGGCCCTGGAGCCCTATTCCGTGGAGAAACTACAGGTTGAGTTTGATGAACTGTTTTTGAGAGCTGTCCTACATGTGCTGAAAGCCAAAAGGTAAGAGGTATGATGATAATTGTTGAGAAATGACTCTGGCTAGTGAGAAAGATTGACGTGAAAGTATTGACTGAAGAAGAGCTCTTGTAGTAATGTCTTCGTGTATTTCATCTATTCCTTATCTTTGGCGAATTCATGGGCTTTTAGTTTCCTTATCTGTAGTATTGACTGAAATGATTCTTTCAGGTTTCTTTTAATCTTTAAACAACTGGATTCTGATATCTCAGTTTTGTCGCCCCTGAACTCTTGGGGGTAGCCTTGAGCAGGGGATGAATTCTGTTTCATACCCATGTCTGGTGCCTGCAGTGAGGCACAATGGGTGCTCAGTGCACGGTACAAATGATTTGCTGACTTGATTGTTCAAGTTGTGCTACTGCGAGGGTTTTCAGGTCCAGGACGGTCATGGGTCTTGGTCCCCCGTCTTGGCTGTGCAAATGCTGTATTCTGATCATGCGTTTTGCTGCTTCCTACGCCTAGGTTACATCTGCGGCAGAGGCGGGCCCAGCAGCGCACCCTGCACTCCGAGCTTCTGTCCAAGTGTCGGAGCGGGTTCTGCCGTAGCATGTGCCCTCTGCTGGGAGATGAGGGCCCCCCTCCTACCCAGCTCAGCTCCACTCATGAACTGACAGCTGTCCCTCACCTTTCCCTTCTGAGCTTTCTGTACGCCTTTGCCTCTTAGCCTTAGCCCCTTATCGATTGTATGTCGTGCAGTGGCTTTGAGTCTTGATGTGCCATGTACTGTTACCTTGGGCAAGTCACCTAATATTTGTGCCCCCACTTTCTTCATTTATAAAGTGGAAATGATGAGCGTGATACTAGCTATTCATCAACCTCTGAATGTGTTACAAGGATCAAATGTGGTAATATGTGGAAATACGTTTTAAACCACAAAGGACTTTTCACATGTAAATGGTGATTCTTTTGTGGTTTCAGACAGAACAGAATAACTGCTTCCTTAGTGAGCAATGAGGATTCCTTGACTAAGTCTTACACTTTTAAGTACTCCAAAGGCATGGAGCTAAGATAAACAGAACTTGGGCTTAGGAATTTATCTTTAGATTACATTTGTCACACATTCTATACTGTCCATAAATTTGGAAGTCTTATGAGGTGCACTAAACCCTGTTCAGGATCCTGCGCGGGGGTCAGTGCAGGAGCACTTGCCCACTGAAGCTGGCCTGCTCCTGGGGAAGAGTCTTCCAGCTCCGATCTCCTGTCACTGGTTTTTGTGCTTTTTAGCTGAGGCAAAGCTCTCACCTTGATTACTTACTAGCTTTTGTATTCTGAGCTGTGAACCATCCTGTAACATTATATTTGTAATTAACAAAGACAATAACTTTTAAACTTTAAAATATTGAGAACTATTGTTCTTGAATATAATTTATTTTAGGAAATTTATTTTAGGGAAGAAATTATATGAGAAGTTAATGTATTTCAGGCCATGAAATTTAACTTTATTTGGCACTCCAATAGAAATTTCTGACAGTAACTATCCCCCCAACCTAAAAGAAGACAAACCAAAGCCAAATGACAGATAGCAGCAACCTAAGCCAGACTTACTGCGTGTCTGCCATATAGGGAAGTTCGTAGCCTGACATACGCACTTGCTTGCGACATTACTTTTAAGACCTCTACAATTTTCCCTGATTGTTTTGGGATCCGTTATACAAGAGTGTCAGGCCCTATGTGAGATGTTACAATAATTATTTATTAAGATAGAAGCCTGGCTCACCTAAACTTAGAGAAATTTCTTCAACTTTTGCTTAGGAGTTTAGCTGGTGGTTCGGACCATAAGTGGCCTGATGGCTCATTGACATGTGTTAGGCAAGCACTACTTCTTTGTCTTTTTCTGTTAATAAGCTTTATTTATTTTTAATTGGCCTGTTTGTAGTTTTGCCTGAAATATAGCAACAATTTTTGCATGCCTCCCTGTTTTATTTAGGTTTTTTGGAGATAAAATTCACATAGCATAAAAATTTAACCCACATTTGAGTGTTGACTGTTTTCGAAATACTGGTTTAGGTACCGGATAATTAATATATGGGGCTCTGGGTTACATACTGCTCTTACAAAGGTGAACAGAACCTGGTTTCTGCTCTCAAATTGTTGTGGTTAGCATGTATACATAAATCACAGTACCCTGAGGTGCTTCTCACTGTGTGGTTTGAGGACCACTTGAGCCTGAGTTGCCTGGGGTGACTGTAAAAAGTGCACATCCTTGGGCCCCAGCTGTGACCCACAAAACCAGGATCTTGGTAGGCAGGCTTTCAGAGTGTAGGAACCTGCATTTCCTACGAAGTCTGTGGGTGATTTTTCTGCGGCCTATTGCTGTGTGAGAACCACTGGTACAGGGAATGATAATGCCCAAGTCGGACGTGGATGGGATTCTATAATAGTGCTGAGGAGGAAGTCAGAGGAGGGCTTCACAAATGGAGTGACGGGGCTTGGAGGTTGGCGGTTCTGTCCAGGCTTGTCCAGGAGTGGCCTCGTTCTGAATGCACAGAGAGCTCTGGTTGGACACACGGGTCTGAGCTAGATTGTGGAGGCCTTTGAACGCAGGGCCGAGGAGCTTGAACTGCACTTGGTGATGACTGAGGAGTCCCTGCAGGGCGTACAAGTCCCCTCCCACCTACTACGTGTGCACCTGTATGCGGGCGCAGGCCCTTATATCCACAGCCGTGCAGCCTCTCTGTCACCCACGTCTTAAAAGGCTCTTTGGTTCAAAACCCAGCTCTGCCTCTTATTACCACCCTCTCTGTGCCTTAACCTCATGTATGAACTGGGGATAATACCGATAATAGTACTTGCCTTGGTTTTCGTGAGGATGGGATGAGATGCTATAGCATGACGTGGTGATTAGAACAGTGCCCGGCACAGGCCCAGGGCTTTATGCGCATTCCTGTTGTCGTTATCCATCCTCAAGGTGTTTATGCCTGAAGCATGTTAGAAAAATTGCTGTAGTGGGATTTAAGAATTTTTTTTCTTTCCTGTTAGAGCTGAAGTTTTGTCTGCTTTCTTAATGTGGTGAAATTGACGGACATAAAATGATTCCTGCTTTTTTAAATCACGCAGACTTGGCATTTGGCTGTTTATGTCGGAAATGCCCTTCGGGACGCTGTCGGTCCAGATGCTCTGGAAGCTCTTCTACCTCATGCACCAGGTAGAGAGCGGGGATCTGGGGAAGCTCTGCACTGCCCTCCAGCCCGCTGAGTGCAAGAAGCATCTTCAAGGTACAGCCGTGCCGAACCAGGCAGCGTCCGTCTTTGCTTACCTGCGTGTCTCTTGTCTTCATTGTTTTCTTCTCTTTACTTTTAGAAGGACTAAGAGAGGATGTTTTTACTCTGGGTACTCATGGGGTCATTTTGAAATTCAATAAAACGGATTTGTGGTTTTTGACTATTAGAATGATAATTCCAATTTTCGTTATCCTTTGGATAGTCATTCCTATTATAAACGCAGTCTGGGGATGGGAAATGAAAGTTGGCTTGGTCAGTGCCCCATGGAGTTATTCTGACAATACAGGAAATTTCCTTCACTGTCTTTGATTTCTCAAGTTCGTACACACAGGAAAAGAATTGTTGGCTTGTTGCCTTCTTGCTGTGAAAAGTTCCATCAGAAAATATATTTTCTAAACACTTTTTTTTTTTTTTTCCTCCCTCCATACAACTTGCCTTTGCAGTATTTAGTTTTCTGGCACGTGTTGCAAAGCTGTTTGTCAGTACTGTCCCCTAGTAACAAAATGTCATATGGTATCCTCTGAGAAACTGGCAAAACATATATACTTTGTGTCCCGTTCATCAGTATTTCATTCATGGTTATAATTAATTTTTTGCCCTAAATTTTATAATCAAATCTCTCTTGTTCGGAATGCCGTGTTTGTGCTGATAGTTTGCCAGTCTTACCGGTTTTCGTCAGTAGGTTGTCACTCATGTGCCTGACAATTACCCAGTAGCTTCAAGTGCGCCTTGGAAGATGTCTCCCTAGTGACAGAAGTAGTGCTTTGCAGTTGACAAAGCACTTCACCAATGACATGTCATTTAATCTGAAATATCCTTTTGAGATAGATGAGGAAACTGAGGCTTGGAGATGTTAAATGTCGCCTCTGAGGCTACATTATATTTAGAGCTGGAGTTTTATCTGGCCCAGCTTTCTTCCTGATGCTTGTAGAAATCCAATCTGGAACACAGAAAGAGCCTTTTTTTTCCTTTTTTCTTTTAGCAGGAAAGAAGTTAAAGTTTAATAATGCGTATCTCCTGCATACACGGGAAAGACCCAGGAACACTGTGTAACTCCAGAAAGAGCTTTTGTATCTTTCAATATTTCTAAATGTCTTTTAATTTTATATCTTCTTTTTCTCTGGAAGAGTAAAGTGCTATATATTTATTCTTTCCCCATTTTAATTTTCTTACAGATCCAGAACATTTTGTGAACTTTGCGAAGTGCCTTTCTTCCATGAATAGCTCGGAAGAGATTTGCCTTCTGACGACATTTGCTCAGATGGCTCAGGCCAGAAGAACCGATGTGGATGAAGCCTTCGTAAAAATTATTGTTCTGGAGATATACGAGGTTAGAACATGCAGTTTCGGAAGTCAGCTGAAAACCATTTCCTTTTGGATTGTCCACCTATCCATTCTTCGGGGACTGCTTTTTTTAAAAAACGTGACTCCACGCATGGGAGGAGAGAGAGAGTGAAAGGGACATGATTTTGCTATAAGGAGTATTGAAAATACGAATCGTACCCATTCAATTTCCCCCTCCTATCTCTTCACATTTGATAGTGAGTTTTGGTAAGAAATAGACAGTCTGGCACAGCCTGGCACTCAGTTTTTATACTGTCTGTTCTTGTCTCCGCCTTCCCCCTCCGACCCTGCCAGTCACGTGAAATGTTTAAATGAAATGATGGAAAGAATACTGAATCTAGAGTTAGAAGGCCTGGGTTTGTTTTAAATCTGCTATTAATCGCCCATCTCACATCAGAAGAGATGCCTTAGCACTCTGGGCTTCAGTTTCCTCATCTCTGAAATGACAGGCTGGGATGAGATCCTTTTCCGCTGAGCTGTCCCTTAGCAGTGGAGGAGAGTACATTTTGGACCCGTGGGTATGTAGGGACATAACCCAAAATGGTTGCCAAAATATTCATTGGAGTTTTGTGTATATTACAAAAAAGAACAAACCAATTTTCAATTTAGGCTGTCATTTATCTATTTATCTTCATAAAAAATATTTGCTCCAAAATAGTTAAGTAAACTCAGGTAAAATTATGTTTGAAGAAGATTCTCAGAGCTTATCATCCTCCACCCAGTACTCCAGTTTAAGAACGACAGAACTGGATGAGTTCTTTTCCAGGATCAAATACTCTATGAAGCTGTTCTGATACTTCTACTTTGTAACCATGCATGAGGTTAAAGCCTGGATGGATCTGGAATTTCAGACCGTCTTCATGGTGTGAAAAAATTGAGGGGGAAAGAAGGTATATTTTCACATACATAAAATTGCATTTCTTTTTCAATGGATCTTGGCATTCTCCGGATCCATTGCTAAAGTAATATTTATGCTCTTGAATAATGTTTCAAGTATTCTGACCAGTATTTATAGTAAAAATTACATTCTATGTTACCTTCTGATACTGTGTGTGTACATGTGTAAGCACATGCGTGAATTGAAGCAATACTTAATCTTACAGGATGCACTCACATTTTTCTATTCTATTTTACTTTACTGTTATTTTATTAAAAAATGCTGGGCATTGGCATCAGTGGATTGTAGCCTGTAGCTTGGAAGACATTGTTCAAGAGGAGTTGGTAAACGCTGATATTTTAGACGCTCTTGTAGTTGGGGATCTTATTTTGTAGGAAGAAACAGGTATTTCCATGAAATGCATTCTGATTCTCATCATTTTAGTGATTTTCTCAAATTAGGAAAGTTTTGACACAGAAGGGATTATTTTATCGCTACCTTGGGATGTACTTTCCGAATCCAGCACTTGAAGTCATTGTTACACAGTAGTTGCCTTTCCCTTCGATTCCCTCTCCTCCCACCTTCCAGCCTCAGGGTAGACACTTTGTTCTCTGAAGTTCTGACATCTTTCTGAACCCGGTGTGAACTGAGACTCAATGTGAGATGCTTTTTGCTTTACATGAAAATGTCCTAAATAAATTATGGAAATGAATTTTGACTGGTAATTGGTATTAAAAGTACTCTCTCGCCACTCCCTCCCACTTTTAGGTATCTTATGTCACCCTGTCCACCAGAGAGACTTTTTCAAAGGTTGGTCGAGAGCTCTTAGGGGCCATCACTGCTGTTCACCCTGAGATAATTTCTATCCTTTTGGATAGAGTTCAAGACACCATTGACCAGGTTGGAATGGTAAGAGCACTGATTTTGTTTATTTGTTTGTTTGTTTTGCCTTTTTTTCCATTTGAATCCCGGAGAAATGGAGCAATAGGAAAAAAGCAAGGATGTTGGGAGTGAGTGAGTCATCGGCACAACAGGATGAAGAGAACATTTATCGTGTCCCAGGCTCTTTGCCATTCACTATGCCTACTTGGGATTAGCTGGTGCTTATAAAAAGCTGTGATTGCTTTTCTTTAATCTCCTCCAAGTGACCTTTCTGCCTCCTCCAATAACAGGTTTCTCCTTTAAATAATTCACTATAAAGCCTACCGTTTATTAACCGTTTTTATTTCATAATTTTGTTTGGCTTTCATAATTCTTATATTTTATACTTGGAAGAAACAACGTTGATTAAGAAACAAGGCACTTTTAAATCAGTCAAAAGCAAAATTAAAAGTAGTAATTTAAGTTGAGCAAGACGGATATAGATTACTTCTGTCATTTGTCACTCATTTTTGTAATCTTTATGTAGTTTTTAGTAATAGCTTTATTGAGATATAATTCATATATCATACAATTATCTATTTAGAGTGTACAAGTCAGTGATTTTTAGTACATTCACAGATATGTACAACCATCACCATCATCAATTTTAGAACATTTTTATCATCTCAGAAAGAAACCACATACCCGTTAGTCATCACACTCTGTCCTACCCTCCTAGTTAGCCCTAAGCAACTGCTAATCTACTTTCTGTCTTTATAGATTTGACTATTCTGCACATTTCATGTAAATGGAAGCATGCGATATGTGGTCCTTTGTGACTGGCTTCTTTCATTAGCATGTTTTTCAGGTTCATCCATATTGTATATAGCATGTGCTTCATTCTTTTTTATGACCAAATAGTATCCCATTGTTTGGGTGTACCATGTGAAAAAAAACATACATTTAATGAAGATTTTCCTCATCATATGTAATAAGGCTGTAATGTGTGAGTTTTTCTAATGGCAGATAGTCATGTGTCGTAACTTTAAGAGGAATGTTTAAAGTGATAGTATTTTTCTGTGGCTCTGTATTTACAAAGGGCCCTTGCATCTTATAGTCACTTGGAAAAACTACAGGGTACTTTTTTTTTTATATTCTGTTTTGTTGAGAGTTCTTATTAGGATTCTTTTTCCAAGTGTTAGACCTTTAATTTCTTTTTGTTGTCTTATTGCATTGACTGTGTTCTTTATTACAATATTGAATTGATGTAGTGAGCGTGGACATCCTTGCCTTGTTCCCTATCATAGTGGAAAAGGTTTGAAAGTTTGCCATTAAGTATAATGTTAGCTATAGGTTTTTCATTGATGCTCTATATATTAGGCTGAAAAAGTTTCCTTTTCCAGTTTGCTGAGCTTTTTCATGAACGGGTGTTCAGTTGCTTTTCCT
Organism: Rhinolophus ferrumequinum; assembly: GCF_004115265.2. Classification (NCBI taxonomy): domain Eukaryota; kingdom Metazoa; phylum Chordata; class Mammalia; order Chiroptera; family Rhinolophidae; genus Rhinolophus; species Rhinolophus ferrumequinum. The sequence goes on along the minus strand of NC_046302.1, from coordinate 37,869,115 downwards.
GCATTCGGTTGAAATGATCTTATGATTTGTATCCTTTTTTGTTGTGGTAAATTGTTGTGGTCAAATGTTGAACCATCATTATTTCCTGTAATAAAGACCATGTAATCATGGTGTATAGTTTTTTTTTTTTTTATGTATTGCTAGATTCAGTGTGATAATAATGTTTGTTGAGGATTTTTACATATACATATTCATGAGGGATATTAATCTATACTTTTATTTTCTTGTGTCTTTGTTTTTGTTGATTTTAAGGTTATATTTACTATATAACGTGAGTTAGGAAATATTCTCCTATTTTTTATGAGTTTTTGTATGATTGTTATGCATTTTTCCTTTAATGTTTTATAGAGTTTACCAGTGAAATCATCTAGGTCTAGAGTTTTCTTTGTGGACAGTCTTGAAATTTTTAAACAGAAAACTGTTCAGATTTTTATTTTTCCTGAGTCAGTTTTGGTAATTTATATCTTTAAAGGAATTTTTTTTTTTTTTTTTTTAAAGATTTTATTGCGGAAGGGGAACAGTGTGTACTTGCAGGCCTTTTTTTCCAAGTCAGGTTGTTGTCCTTTCAATAGTTGTGGAGGGTGCCGTTCAACTTCAAGTTGTCATTTCAGTCTTAGTTGTGCAGGGCACAGCTCAGCTCCAGGTCCAGTTGCCATTTCTAGTTGCAGGGGGCGCAGCCCACCATCCCTTGTGGGAGTCGAACCGGCAACCTTGTGGTTGAGAGGACGCGCTCCAACCAACTGAGCCATCCGGGAGCTCAGCGGCAGCTCAGCTCAAGGTGCCATGTTCAATCTTAGTTGCAGGGGGCTGAGCCCACCATCCTTGCGGGACTCGAGGAATTGAACTGGCAACCTTGTGGTTGAGAGCCCACTGGCCCATGTGGGAATCGAACTGGCAGCCTTCGGAGTTAGGAGCATGGAGCTCTAATCGCCTGAGCCACCGGGCCGGCCCAAAGGAATTTTTGTTTTTTCATTTCATCTAACTAGTTGAATTTATTGGCACAGAGTTATGGGTAATATTCCCTTGTTAGCCTTTTAATGTACATGGGGTCTTTCCTGATAGCCTCCTTTCATTCTTGGTGGGCAGATACATGCTATACCATTATTTTATGTAGCTGGGATAGGTACTTTTCTCTCCAGATCTCGTTACTCTACTCATTGATTTAGTACCATCATTTTGCTCTTTCTGTCAGATACCAGATAAAGTAGGATTTTTTTATTTAAAAATAACTATTTTACTATTTTATTCAGAATATTCAAGACTTTTATTAATAAATCTTTATGAAAACTAAATATACATACAAATATACACACACAAAGAAAAGGAAAGATCTCTTTAAAATTCATTCTTTCTACTGTTCTTTCAAATTTTGTTTTGTGTCCCATGTAGGAACCTGAAAAATGCTGGTATGTATGTTCTAGACCTGTGTTGTCCGATACATGTGACTGTAGAGCCCCTGAAATGTAGTGAGCCCAAATTGAGAATCATTATAAATATAAAATACTCACTGGGTTTTGAAGACTTAGTGTGAACAAAAAATGTAACATACCAGTAATTTTTGTAATGGTTACATGTTGAAATAATATTTTGGACATATTGAATTAAAATATATTATTAAATTAATTTTACTTGTTTCTTTTGACTTTTAAAATATGTGACTATTACAAAAATTAAAATTACTTTTGTGACTTGCATTGTATTTCCATTCCATAGCACTTTTCTAGAGATTATAAATGAATAGCTCTTCTGATCAGTCTCCCTCAAAGCAAACTGTATTAAGTGAAACTAGATTTATCTTAATTTGCATACATGGATATGTTATTTAAAAAGTGGCTATAGAATTCTTGTAAACAGGATTTTAAATTTATTATAGAATCTCTCATATAGATAGAAAAGTAGAGAAGTATGGTGAATTGCTGTGTATCTGACATCCAGTTTCAACAATTACCAGCTCATGGTAGATCTTGTTTCATTTTGATCTCCATTCACTCCTTGCTCCTCCTCCCTAGAGTGTTTTGAAGTTGATAGAAATATCTTTTTAAATAACATAGAAGAAATAATTATTTAAAGTGCTCTTTTTGTAAAATGAATTACCTACCCCTGATTTGTCATGACTTTAAATTTGGATCTTAGTATGGTGGTTTTCCTAAACAGAAGTGTACCAATGTACATATTGAAAAAAGATTGACCTTTATAAAGTATTGCAAAATGTGCTTTTGGTGTTATCATTAGTTTCGGTATTCATTTGATTTGATTGTCCATTTCATTTGTCTAAAAATCAAACAAAACTCCACTTTTTTTGGAGAAAAAGTTTTGCAAGCAGTTTAATAATGCAGTATTGTAGTAATATAGGGTTGTCCCGAAGTTTTGATTTTAATTATTATCATTTCCTTTTTAATAAGGTCTCTTTATACTTGTTTAAAGAATTGCCTTTGTATCTTTGGCGACCTTCTGCCTCTGAGATAGCTGTGATTCGGGATTGGCTGTTGAATTATAACCTGACAATGGTGAAGAACAAATTGGCCTGTGTTATTCTAGAAGGACTGAATTGGGGATTTGGTGAACAGGTATGTGTTAAAACCATTCCCTAGAGACTGGTGGTTCTACATCCATCAGTTTCAAAGAAACGTTTTTTCAAAACATCAACATTTCTGAGTATCATTTGCAAAGTCTGCAAATTTTTTTAGCTGTGTCAGAGTTTAGGATCTTCTCTTTAATTCTGTTTTGCAGAGTGAGCGTCTTCTAAATGAAAATAAGTTATTCCACACTCAGAGTTCTTCACTTTTTCTTTACAGATGATTTCTTTATAGATCTGTTGCTTTATCTCTGGCTCTTTACTGCAGTTCCTCTTAATTGCCTCTCCTTCTTCTGGTCCTTCTTCTCCTGGGTTTTGTCTTGCATGCCATTGCCAGATTTGTCTCCTGAAGCACTGTGCATTGGTTAAGAGCCTGAGCTCTGAGCCAGCCTGCCTGGGTTCGGATCCCAGCTCTGTCACCTGCTGGCTGTGTGACTCTGAGCAAGCGTCCTGAACTCTCTGGGCCTCAGTTGCTCATCTGTAAGCATCAGTATTAATGAGCTGGCTTCAAAGGGTTGTTGTGAGGATTCAACAAGTTAAGATACATGTGAAGTTTTTGGCACACGTGAAGTACTCATTGGTGATAGTTTCATTAATAGTTTATTATTATTAAGGGCTTGCTACCTGTCATGTCTCTAAAGATGTCAGGTCAAGTGATTTTGACTGTTAAACCATTCCTGACTCTTTACCCTAGGCTTTAGTTGGCTCCTTGATCAAAATATTTAAAGATTTTAAAGGGAAAATGAGAGAGAACTCAGTCCTCTCCAACTGTGTGCCAGCTTTTGTTCTGAGCAAGTCATTGAGGCCAGGCAGCCATCGTGTGTGGTTTGCATGGCCATGACCCCTGTACAGAGGAGGAAACTGAAGCCAGGGAGCTTTTCCCCCAGGGTGTCCCTGACCATGTGGGACTTCTCTCTCTCACATGCTGGTGGGTGAGGCTGCAGGGGCTTTTCTCCACCTTCACAGTCTCTGCTTGTGAACAGAACCCCAGGTGCCTCTCTCCCAGAGAGCTGCATGAAGACTCCGCTGTGAGAGTCTCCTTGCTCCTTTGTTAGAGTTAGAAAAGTCAACTTCTATGAGAGGGATAAGGAATGCACTTCTTCAGAGGAAGACCGAGTAGGAAATTTGATGGAACTTCAGGTTCCTGAAGGAATATTTTTACCTGTGTTGTTGAGTATTTTTTTATATTTTCAATGATGGTAGAACAAGAAAAGGGACTATAGACTTAAATATTAAGTACCTTCCTGTTTTATAATAATCAAACATCTTCCTCTTTTGTGGCAGTGTCCTTAAACTTACAACCCAAAGTCTAGAGTGGGGAAGGAGGTTACCTTCAAGGATACATTTTATGGCTTGGGTCTGGGATGACTCAGGTCCATACCTATCTAGGTGTAGTGAAGTGGTTCTTTAAGATATCAAATTTTTTTCTTTTCTTTTTTTAAAGATTTTATTGGGGAAGGGGAACAGGACTTTATTGGGGAACAGTATGTACTTTCAGGCCTTTTTTTCCAAGTCAAGTTGTGGTCCTTTCAATCTTAGTTGTGGAGGGTGCCGTTCCGCTTCAAGTTGTTGGCCTTTCAGTCTTAGTTGTGGAGGGCGCAGCTCAGTTCCAGGTGCAGTTGCCGTTGCTAGTTGCAGGGGGCGCAGCCCACCATCCCTTGTGGGAGTCGAGGAATCGAACTGGCAACCTTGTGGTTGAGAGCCTGCGCTCCAACCAACTGAGCCATCCGGGAGCTCAGCGGCAGCTCAGCTCAAGGTGCCGTGTTCAATCTTAGTTGCAGGGGGGTGGAGCCTACTATATCCCTTGTGGGACTCGAGGAGTTGAACTGGCAACCTTGTGGTTGAGAGTCCACTGGCCCATGTGGGAATCGAACCGGCAGCCTTCGGAGTTAGGAGCATGGAGCTCCAACTGCCTGAGCCACCAGGCCGGCCAGTTTTTTTCCTTATTGTCATTTTAAAACTTCATTGTTAGGGGATGTGATTTTTAGAAAATTTAGCTTCTGTATCCAAGATCCCTTTTTTACTATTCTGCCTAGTCTTTTGGTTCAGATATACATATATCTCAAGATGCCATCTTTGTGGTTATTTTTCTCTTTAATAGGATACCCTTCATCTGGATCAAGCAGTCCATGCTGAAGTGGCTTTAATGATTCTCGAAGCATACCAGAAATACCTTTCACAGAAGCCATATGCTGGGCTTCTTTCTGAAAGTATGAAGCAGGTATTTCCTTCTTTTACATATTGAGGACGTATGTCTTTATTATGAATGGCTTGGGTGGATAAAGTTACAGTGTGTACCCTCAGGTTTCCTAATAACATTTCTAGGAATTTAATATATTGAAATTCAGTTCTATGGTTGGATAAAGATTTTTCTTTAAGAAGTAGTTTACATGTGACCATTTTAATATTGTGGAATTAGAGTTGAGCCACAGTGGTGTGCTGGAGCTGGCTTATACTGGCCCAGGAAGATGTCAGAAACTTTGCAGGCCGGGTTGTTAACCTGTTAGTAGGTTGAAATTGACCATGGTGAGAGTTTTTTGCACCACCAAAATTGGCAAACATTATAAATGAGCTCCCTGCACTCCAGCCAGTTATTAAATTTCTTTACCAGCACACCATTGTTGTGTAGCAACTTTTATATTATGACTCTTTTGGTTGAGTTGACTCAGCTTGACTAGCAAGTAAGCAGAAGTAGTCACTGTGAGGAATGACTTTTTAATTTAGTGTCACAAACACCCAATGCCACTGAGTAACATGTTCTCACTTTCGAGGGCATCATTGATCACAAAAAAAGATGGACGGGTGAGCCTGCTGACTTAATGTGTACGTGACTAATGTGGTTTAAAATAAATAATCGTTTTAGGTTTCATATTTGGCCAGTATTGTTCGATACGGAGAGACACCTGAGACCTCATTTAACCAGTGGGCCTGGAACTTGATCTTGAGGTTGAAACTGCACAGAAACGACTACGGAATGCAGCAGAATCGCCCAACTGTCTCCTTCTCCAGCACTGTGCCTGACATGACAGAGTCACCCACGTTTCATCCTCTCCTGAAGGCTGTTAAGGCAGGCATGCCCATTGGCTGTTACCTGGCCTTAGCTATGACGGCCCTGGGCCACAGGTACATTGTTGGAGCCGAACCTCTAGGGTCGCTGAATCCTGTAGTCAGTGGTTGTAGAATCTCATCTGTCACATGCCAAGGTCTGAGGCCTCCATCGAACCTGGCTAGGGGGAATCAGGGCCAAATCATAAGCCTGATGAATAGCTGATCAAGGGGAAATGCTGCCCAAACTCATATAAGACAGATTTGTACCAGAAGAATCACTGTTACATAAGGAGGAGAGTTATACGTGTCACCCAGAGTGGGATGTTTATGTCAGCGGTAGGTATGCTTTCTTCCTCAGATTAATGATCAATGTAAGTGGTCACATGTACTGAATTTTAAAATGATGGCAGCCTGACTCCAATTCCTCAGCTGAAGGACAATCTGCCCAGGGGAATGAAATGCCTGATGAGACCACGTGCCTCTCTGGCATGAGCCCATAGCTGCCTGTGTTTCTTCCACTGGAGTATTTATCACACTGTATTGGAGTTGTCTGTAGGGATCTTCTCTGAGGTTACGACCCAGAACTGTGTTTGTGTTACCACTTTAGCCTTAGACGTGAAGACTGTATCTGGTGCAGTAAGTAATGGAAGGAAGGAAGGAATTCTTAGGTGGTTAAAAGTCTTTTTCCTTAAGATTGTCTTCCTCTGATATACTATTTTTTTCTAGCCTATCCATTTTTTTTTTTTTATAAAAACCTCTTTGACCTATGCTTTCTGATTCTTGTGTTTTAGACCCACTCTACCACCTTTTCAGCATCCTGATTTCAGTATCTTGTTCTACATTAAGTATCTTTTCAGTGGGATGCCAGTTATCCTACCAGCTGTTGGTGTTCAGCTTTGTGCTACCAAGTAGGAGAGACGTGGAGGTGTTAGGTAGTTGCCTTCAGGTTGTTGAAAGCTCAGTGGAGATGGTAGACATAAAATAATTGGCAGTACCAAAGATCCACTCAAGGGCTGGTTGATGTGTACAGAGTAGTGGCTCTCAACCCTGCTGCTGTTTAAGTCACTTTTGGAGTGATTCTAAAAAATACCAGTTCAGGGAAGAGGTAATTGCTCTAATCCTGATCTCATTGGCCTGGGGCGAGTTCTCCAGGTGATCTAAGGTACAGCCTAGACTGAGAACCCCTCAGTATGAGCAGGAAGAATTTAAAGGACGGAGCGTCATTAGAGCGGGGTACCTCCATGGAGGAGCTAAGCTTTGCAGAGGAGTGTTAGAGAAGGCGTCCTAGGCTCAGGTGCAGAGTGGTGGCACTCACTTCTCCAGGTGATCAGTGCCCAGTGTTGGAGAGTCGGCCCAAGGGCCACCCCCCCCCGCGCGCCCCCGTAGTGTGTGTGTATTCTGAGCAGCACCCTCACTGTACTGTGGTGTCAGTTTGTCTGCCCCCTCTCCTTGTGGACTGCGTGCTCCTTCCAGGTAGGGGCACTGTCTCATTTATTTTTGTGTTGCCCTAACTTGTGCTTAGTAGGTATTTGACTGAAAGTGTGGGAAGGAGCACCAGGTGTCTGAGGGGGTAGGAGGAGAGGCGGAAGAAACAATCCCGTGATTCATGTTGGTGAATGGAGGTAATCAGCCAGGTCAGTAGGGCCAAGTTATGGGCACATTTGAAGGCCAAGAGAAAGGCTAGGGTTGATCTACTAGGAAGAGGAGAGATGTTATATAGGCCTTTCGGAAGGCACTCTACCTTTCTCCAGTACTTCTAGTGTCATTCACTGTTTCCTGTGTCGCAGGTCCCTCATCTCTAAGATGGAAACAATAATAGTATTGGCCTTTGGAAGCTCTAGGAGTTATAATACATAAACATGCTTAGAACAGTGTCTGTGGATTCTTTGAATGTAGTGCTCTGAACTTGTTTCATGATTTCTCTAATTTCTTGTATCCGTTTTGAGCCTGCAGCTCTATTCACTGACATGCTCCAGGTCCTCTCTAAAGATAAATACTTCTTTAGCACTAATTACTGTATCCTGAATGGGAGCGAGGGTGAGGAGAAAGGTTTCTCTTCAGGGCTGAACTCGAGAGTAAAAACTCCACTATGATCATCTGGGATACATATATATATATATATATATACTAGAACTGGCTTAAGGCAATTTTATGAATGCTCTTCAGGTTTGGGATAGAGTATGCAGTAACATAAGGTGTACATGAATATAACATCACAGATAATTCAGAGGACAGTAGTCAAAAAAATTACTCAGAATCTTTCCACCCTAATACAACATTTTTTTTTTTTTTGGTTATTTTTGTGTAATTTTTCCTTTGATCTTTTTTAAAGTTATATGTATAATTTTATATATCCTTTGCTTTTCACTTTTTTTCCTCCTTCTTCCACATTTCCCTCACAAACACAGACACACACACACACACACACACACACACACACACACTCCAGTTAAAGCCATTGTTTCTCAGTCTAGTTGTGTAGGACAGCTCCCTGGCCCATGCTGGTATTATGAGCCTTGCGTTCCTCCCAGCTGAGGCAGTCGGTCACCGGTTGTCGGTCAGGTCGGCTGCTCACAGCAGCTCATGGCAGCTCTCGCCGGTTGCTGGCCGCTCATGCTGGCTGCCAGCCACACACACTGGCCACCAGACGCTCATGGCAGCACACAGCAGCCCGCGGCAGCTCATGGCAACCTCCGGTTGCTCACAGCAGCCCAGCTCCAGGGAGAGCTGTTGTTCACAATTTTAGTTGTAGAGGGCGCAGCTCACTGGCCCATGTGGGAATCAAACCGGCGACCTTGGCGTTAGGAGGATAGCTCGCCAACCACCTGAGCTACTGGACCAGCCGTTTTTCACTTTTAATATTGTAAACATTTCCCTCATGTCATAATCTTTGCACTGTTACTTTTATTTTTTGAAATGATTTTTTTCCCCCTGGAATTACAGCAATATCACTAAAGTATAGAATTTGGAAAATGGAGAAAAAGCCACTCGCTAATACCTCTGCAACACAGTGAGCATTTTGGTGTGACATCATCCCTGTGTATTTTCCACCCACCATATAAGTCTTCTTTACTACTAGTTGTAGTCAGAAGTATAAAATTTTGTTTTTTTCCCCCAGTATTATTATAGCAGAAGTATTTTCCCATGTTGCCCTTGGCCATCATATGCATTATTTTAAAACCATGTAATAATATTCTCATTGAATGGATTTTCTCAAAATTTATGTAAGTCATTTCTGTCTCAGAGTTTGCAATTAATTATAAATAATTTCCAAAAAGTGTATGTTTACATATTTTTTTTCTGTAATGGAGAGTATTTCCTGAGGATAGATTCTCTGGAGTAAAAAAAATAAGTAAATGTTTATGCCACATTGGTTTCAGAAGACTTTTTGCCAATTTGTACTGTCAGATTGAGCTCCCTTTTGGATCTTCTCTTTGCTGTAATACCTTGTGGGACTAGCAGACAGTGAGAACCCTTCGACTCTTAGAAGAAGCACCATTAGAGGAACAAAATGAGGTGGTGGCAAGCGCTCTGGACTAGAATTTTGCAAACTGGGTTCTCATTTGGACTCCACACTAGGAAATTATATGAATTTGGGCATGATACTTCACCTTTATCATCTGTAAAATGAAAATAATGATGAACTGTTAAGTTCCTTTGTACTTCCAGAGTTGTGATCTAATGTTTCTGCATGAAGGTTGGGTATGCAAAAATGTTTTGGAGACCTAAGATAATCCTGGTAGCATGTAGGCTCACAGCTCATTGGAAGAACATCATTTTATGAACTGGCTCAGTTGTATGCTGACTGCCTTTTTCTTTTTTCCATAGCATTGAGAAGTTCTGTGCAGAAGGCATCCCACTGTTGGGAATTCTGGTCCAGTCGAGGCATTTGAGAACAGTGGTCCATGTCCTGGATAAGATTCTGCCTTTGTTCTACCCTTGCCAGTATTACCTTCTGAAGAACGAGCAGTAAGTAGAGAACAGCTCAGTGAGCACACGTGACCACGTCTTCTGGTTTCTCAAGGAAAATAGGGAATGATATTTCGGTAGTATATTTTTTATGAGGCAGAAAATTTCCTGCCCAGTTTAGAATGCAGGTGGAGGAAAATGATTCTAGTAATGATTTCTAGTTTTATTATTATGAAGATATTTCTCTTCCTCTTAAATTTAATTTTGGATTGCTTACAGCTCATTAGTATTTGAAAGAGCATTTGTTTCCGTGAAACTTGGAGAATAGTGCTTCTGACATCGAGCAGCAAATGATTTTGCCATGACTGTTAATGGCCTGCAGTATGCAGATCTGCAAATATCACACACAGATAAGATACATAGAAAGGTGTTCATCACATGAGACATTTTTCATCTTGGGAGAATAAGACTTTTGAAGTAATTACAAAATAATGAGGCAAAACATCGGCCACGCTATGCTATGGTATATAGATTGCACTTGCATTAATTATGTGGTAAAAGTATATGGAATTTATGATAAAAGAAATAGCTGCTTGGGGAGGAAGAGAATTAAGGATGATGGAGTATTAATCAAGGTGCTTAAATTGCACATGATGAAAACCTAGTGCATACTCGTTTCACCACGGGGAATATATTGGCTCCTGTGATTGGGGAAAAAAAGGCTCAAGATATCGTCAGGTCAGTCTAAAGCGGTGGTTCTCCACCAGGGGTGATTTTGACTGTCAGGAATATTTGGTGATGTCTGGAGATGATTTTGGTTGTCACGCCCTGGCAGGGTGAGAGGAAGGTGTTGGTTTAGGGGCTGGGGTTGGAGGAGGTTGCTGCTGACATCTAGTGCGCAGAAGTCAGGGATAGTGGTGAACATCCTACAGTGCACAGGGGAGCCCCCACAGTAAAGAATTAGCCAGGCCAAAGTGTCAGTATTGCCAAAGTTGACAGACCCTGGGTTAGTACTTCTCTTTCTCTCTGGTTATGCTCCCTCCAAGATCCCTTGGCCCTGTCTCTTTTTCAGGCTTTCCTGCAGGTGTACTTTTTCGAGGGAAACACAAGTCCTGGCTATCGAGAGAACTAGGCATCATCCTAGTTTCCCATGGGAAAGGCAAATGTTTTTCTTCATCATTGTTCCTTATAATGATTCCCGATTGGACTGACTTAGTCATCTGCTCTCCCTGAGCCTATGACTGTGTCCTCTGGGAATGTCCAGCCCTGAGAGGAGGGTGTATGAGGGTTCTGTATTGAGAGCCCTTCCTTCCCAGAACTCTGTGGTGTGGAGGAAGGACAGTTCCCTTCCTGAGAGGATGTACAGTTAGCAGAAGGTAGAGACAGGATGCTCCGCGGACAGAAGCAACAGACGGGCCAAGAACATGCCTTTATGGGACAGGTGGGTTTCTAATTGAGCTTTGAGGTGCATGTAGGCCGTGGGCCAGTGGAGAGGACAGGGCAAAGCAGGCTTTTCCAGTATCGGTAGGGAGTTGAGAGGAGGTGTCCAGGCTGGGGAAGAGCATAGTGAGGGCCTCGAGGTGAGAGGAGAACTACCTGTGCGGGGAGCAGGGAGGAGAGCGTCTGGCTGGGGCCTCGCCAGGAGTGATGAGGCGAGGTGAGCCCGACGTGGAGGGGCCCTGTGGTGGGGGCAGGCAGTGCGTTCAAGGGCACGAGGGGACATGACAGTTTTCCCAGTGTGTGTCACGTCAAGGAGTGTCTCTCCAGCTTGCCTGGTGATGAGAATCACCCGGGAGAGCTTATTACCTGTTTCCCCGAAAATAAGACCTAGCCGGACCATCAGTTCTAATGCGTCTTTTGGAGCAAAAACTAATATAAGACCCGGTCTTATTTTACTATAAGACTGGGTAATAATATATAATATAATATAACATAACCTAATACCAGCTCTTATGTAATATAAGACCGGGTCTTATATTAGTTTTTGCTACAAAAGACACATTAGACCTGATGGTCCGGCTCGGGCTTATTTTCGGGGAAACAGTAAATATGGCCTCCCAGGCTCTTCACTGGGCGAGTCTACTTAGTAGGAATGGGATCGAGCCTAGTGCCCCCTGTATTTTTTTTAAACCAGCACTCTGGGCAGCAGGCAAGTCTGGGAACACTTGTGTTTTGGTTAGCACATGGTTTTCAGGTAGGAGTTTACGTCCCCACTCCATCACTCTACTCATGTGTGGACACAAATGAATTCCTTAACTCTGCAGAACCTCCATTTCTTCATTTGTGTAATGGGATAATCTCATCTCCCATGCTGGATGTGAGGATTAAGTAATACACAGTACTGTGCCTGGCACAATTTTAATAAATTCTCTTTAGATTTTCATGACTTTTAAAAGATATTTTAAAATTAGATTGAATTGTCTATATTTTGTTCCTCTAATTACTAGATTTTGAGTAATGATGAGTCTTTCTAGGCGCTGTTTCACATCTTCCCCTCTGTACCTCCCCACCTCCCTCTAACGCCTGCACCAGCTCTGTCCTCTGAACTCTTACAGCACTTTATTGGTACCTTTTCTGTCATCTTTTCCTTTATATTAGCATAGGGTTTGGCCTGTAGTGTTTCTCCTGGGAAGTGGGAAGCGCCTTCAATCACCAGTAACCACCGCTTATTGATTCCCATTGTGTGCTGCCACCGTCTGTACAGTGGTGAGCAAAGCAGGCCTGGCGGGCGTCGCCCTCAGACACCTAAGAAGTGATCACGTCCTCAGGAGGCAGTTACCAGTGTGAGGGACCATGAAGGAAAGCAGTGGGGTGCTGTGAGAGAGGTTAATGGGTTAGATGTATTTTAGGTGGCGGGAGGGGGTCAGGAAGTGTTCTCCGAGGAAGAGACACTGTAGAAGACATCCGAGGGATGAGTAGGAGTGTGCCAGGTTAGGTGTGGGGGAGTGTTTCAGGCAGGAAACCCACAGACGCAAGGCCCTGAGACAGGAGGGAGCCCGGTGTGCCCAGGGAACTGATGGCACGGCCATGACTTCATTTTGTGATGTCCCCCTTGGTGCCTTATATGCCACCTTGTGAAGTTGGCACCCAGGAAAAGATTGCAGAATATTTTATAAACATCTCTGCTTTTGTATGCATAAGTCGGGAGTGTAGAGGGGATGTCGGGACCCTTTGGGGGACAGCCTTTTCTCTGATGTCAGGACAGCTTTTTCTCCAGTGCTCTTTAACTTTCATGTGTCTGTGTGCCTTGGGTCTGTTCACTGTACTTCCCCAGGTAGACAGAATTCCTCAGAACCCACATGAAATTGGAAAACTTCTTTCTCCTGAAATTCCTGAAGATTTACCCGAATCCCTAAATAAAACAGAGCTTTGGTCTAAAAATGGGACCACTTTAAAGTTTTCTGTTTTCTCCTAAGTAATTAGCCGATGGAAATTCTGTTGGCTTTGATTAGAAGATAAAGTGTGTCATCCTGTGTGCTTGGCAGGTTTTTGTCCTACCTCCTCCTGTTCCTGCACTTGGACAGTGGCGTCCCTCAGGGTGTCACGCAGCAGGTCACCCACAAGGTGGCACAGCACCTGACTGGAGCCAGCCATGGGGACAACGTGAAGCTTCTCAACAGCATGATCCAGGTCAGGGCCCTCATAAGCCCCTAAATACACTCTCGCCCACCTTTCCATTCAAACACCCCTAGTGCCAACACATTAGTGTGTGGGTCATTTCAGAGTGCCTGGCACCGTGCGTTTGGCTAAGAAAATCCCCAGATTTATCTTTTGTCGTGCGGGAGGTATAATTTTGTTAGTGTTTTCAAAATGGGAGGCTGTTGTTACCTTTCCCCTCACCGGAGCCCTTTCTCCACAGGCCCACGTGTCTGTAAGCATGCAGCCCAATGAAGTGGGCCCCGTTGCCGTACTGGAGTTCTGGGTTCAGGCTCTAATAAGCCAGCATCTCTGGTACCGAGAAGAGCCCATCCTCTTCCTCATGGATCACTTGTGTAAGACAGCTTTTCAACTGATGCAGGAAGACTGTGTGCAGAAATTGCTCTACCAGCAACATAAGGTAAGCCTGTTAGAGAAGTTATCTTGTAGTCAGTGGCTAGATAGTAGCCTTCTAAAAAGTTCCCCCAAAAGCACAGTTCTCAGTACTTCTCTGTGTTCACCGAGTATACTTTAAAAAAAAACACCAAACAAAACACTATGCCTTAACGGTGTCTTATTTTATTTCAGTAACCATAGTCTGCTAGTGCAGATCCCCATAAAGCCAGAGGAGATGATACCGCCCCCCCACATACACACCCACCCAGGAGGAGCTGTTCATTACATTTTGCTGTAATACACTGCCGGGGAATGTCACTGCTGGTGGACTAATTATTGAAATCATTGTCTTAACCAGAATCTTTTAGTGTGTAGTAAGATAATTGCTGATATTCTTGAAAAGGTCATTGATAAGCTTTTTTTAAAGCCTGCTCTCTCCGCTCCACACCCTCTCCCCGGTGTAGAACGCTTTGGGTTACCACTGTGACCGGAGTCTGCTCTCTTCCTTGGTGAGTTGGATCGTGGCAGGCAACATCACTCCTTCCTTCGTGGAGGGCTCAGCCACTTCCACTCAGGTAGGAAACCCTCTCAGGACCCTTTGTTACCTGCGTGAACTTGGATATTTCTGTCACCCTTTCTAGTACATTATTAATGGCCTAAAACAACTAGCATTTGTGTAGCACTCACTACGGAGCAGAGTGCTGTTTCATTTCACCCTCACAGCAGCCCTCTGCTGCGGTTGCGCTGTTGCGATTCCTGTTTCACGGAGAGGCTAACTGAGGTTTACTGGAGTGAGTGGCTGGCTCAGGGTCAGACAGCTCGTGGTCAGACCCAGGCTGTCGGACGGCACGGCCTGCCCAGCCCCATGGCAGAGTGGTTAGGAAGGGGACGCTGAAGCCAGAGTCCACTCAGTTCTGCCATTTGTTGGCGCTGTGCCTTGGGCAGCTTGCTTACCAATCGGTCCTCAGTTTCCTCTTCTGTCAGAGGGAATAACAATGGCACCGCTACATATAAAGCATCAGGACAGCGCTTAGCACAGAATCGGGGCTCCCTAGGCTGTTATTGTTTCCATCCTGATCATCAGCAGCGTTATTTTCATCACTGTTTCCACCTCTCAGACTTGGTGTTGAATTACGTCCCTGTTTCATCACTTAAACTAATAGAAGCATCCTCCAAACTTGTGTCACGGTCTTACCTCCTGCCTTTACCTCTTGTGATCCAGCTGAAGCCAACTCCTTGCTGTCACGACACACATCTTTGTGTTTGCCTAGCTGATTCTCCTACCAGTCATGCCTTCACCTCCAGTTTCTATGTGGAGCCTTCTCGGATACACCTGCCTTCTCTGGTCCTGCCCTCCGTCCTCTGGCTTCCCATAGCACTTTACCCCTGATTCAGTAGTCACCACTTCTAACTCCACATTTTGGTTACTTATGTACAGAGGCTGCAAAAATAAGTATACACATTTTAAGAAAGGAAAACTGTATTAAAATTGTAATACTCAATATATACTGATGACAAAAGATGAATATAAGTCACGTTTGACTTCTGCAGTTACAAGAGGTGCTCAAAGTGATTACTATCAGCATCCAGACACTTCTGATTACGGCCAACTACTACTTGAGCAATGTTGACCAAAGTGTCCACTTGTATACATGTTTTTTGGCACCCCCCCCCCCCCCCCCCCCCCCCGCGCCGTGTTAGTCTTGTCTCTTCTAATAGATGGAAAACTTCTTAAGGGCACAGGTCGTGTCTGGCCCTCGTTTCTGACCCTCATGCATGCAGAAACTACCCACTAAATATTGTTGCATGAACAAGCATCCTCTTTTACTAAAGTAGCCTTTCCAAAGGAATTTAACATTTTTCAGTGATCTATTTATCTTAATTTATAACTGTGATAAGAATATAGACAGGTAAGAAAACTATGTGTTAATTTTAGAAACTGTAAATATTTGTTGACTGAGAGCTGTGATAGGAGAGATGTTAGTTTGTGGAATATCAGGATGTATTTTGTCTGTGTGAGCAAACGCTCACTCCCCTCACCTTTACTTGGTGTCCTTTTAGGTCTGGTTTGCATGGACAGTCCTGAACATGGAATCTATCTTTGAAGAAGACTCTCAGCTCCGAAGAGTTATTGAAGGGGAATTGGTTATAAACTCTGCTTTCACCCCTGACCAAGCTCTGAAGGTGCAAATAGCAGTTCTGCATTTGAGTGGGAGAAAGTGGTTTATGCTTTGATGCTGAAAGGTTCACCTGTAGCTTTTGAGCTCCTGTGTTTTCTTTTGTTGTGAATGTTTGGAAAGCACAGTAACAAAACCAACGATGAAAATAGTGTCATTGAAGTGTATGCTCCCTTCCCAAGGTTCATTTAACACCTCATCACTGAAGGCTGTGTTCATTGCATGCTGTTGTTTTAAAGCAATTTCCGGTGTGTCCCACGTGCATCAGAACCCCCTGGAGAGCTGCTTAAAAATCAGGTTCTTGGACCCTGACTTCTGAGATTCTGAGTTTCTTCTGAGTGTGGAGTGGCACCAGGAATTTGTTTTTAAAAACTCCCTAACTGATCCTTAGGCTCAGTCAAGTGTGAGAAAGACTGGAATAATAAGGCTTTAGAATTAAAGAGCTTCTCTTTTAGTACCCCATAGTATAGGCTTTGCTTTGGGTTTCAGAGCCTGTCAAGGGATTTATAATTCTTAAAATTCCTTTTAAAATCTAAAATTTTCAAAAGAGTGATAAAATTTGACAGTAATCTGCTTTTGACTTTCATATCATTCTACTTTCTTGCATTGTAGTGTTTTACACACAAAGGCATGGAAATGAGATTAGACTAGGTGACACTTAAGGTCCATTCCAATTCTGGGGTCTGTGAAATGTTTTGACAGAAGCAAAGCTACCCCATATGTCTTGTTGCCAAGGAGGTTCAAGTGTTAGCTAGTGGGTTGAAGAAGTAAGTTTTACTGGACTTTTTTTCTTATTGAATTGAAAAACGCTCGGCATTTCATTTGGATCGTTTAGAAAGAGCAAACTGTTTGCAACTGTGTTCCTTTCCTGGTTGCTCAGAGCCCCCCCCCCCCCCTTTTGTAGAAAGCCCAGGCCCAGCTGAAGCTCCCCGTCGTCCCGTCTCTCCAGAGGCTGCTGATTTATCGTTGGGCCCACCAGGCTCTCGTCACGCCTTCTGATCACCCGCTTCTGCCGCTCATTTGGCAGAAGTTCTTCCTCCTGTATCTTCATCGGCCTGGACCGCAATATGGGTATGGTACCCAGTGTCGTAAGTTTCTGAATCCTCTCCCGCCTTCTCACTGCTCTGCTGCTCCATGTTTTCGCACTGTGGTGGGTGTCAGAATCCTTCTCTAGCTAGGAGTTTCCCTCCCTCCTTGTTTCACGTTTCTTAGACTAGAGCTCTTTTGAGTTCAGGGTATCTTGTGGCGATTCTCTGTTTTACCATTCACTATATGCAGCATCGTGAACAGAACACCCTGGAACCCAGCAAGGCTTAGCAGAGAGCCTCTGCAGATGCAAAGGGAGAGAAACTGCCCCAGACAGGCTGTTTGTGTGACCATCACGGGGCTCGTTCGAGGGGACTTGTGATGGATGGAGCAGGAGCGGGCAAAGGCCATGCTGTGTCTGGCAGCCCTTGGGCTGTGCCAGGTGGCGTCCAACATTTTCCTTGGGTCTGAAGGGCCTCTGGCCAGCTGGAACTGTCCATTGTTACTGACTATTGAGCTCTAGCTCCAGCTCAATTCCTAGCTCACCCTCACTCCCTGAAACATAGATGTCAATTTGTTAATTCTTTGTCACTTCTGTTTTCTACCAGATGCAAGTTGTTCAAGAGCAGAGACTCTATTCTGTACCTCTAAATGGTGATAATATCTTGAATTTTCATAGCATTCCGTTTTTTTAAAAACGACTTTCATGTATGCCATCTTGTTGGAGCCTCATGGTAACCACTGAGACAGAAATAATATGAATTCATTTCATGGGGTATATGTACAACTACAGTAAAGTGACTTCATTGCGGTTTTGTGTCAAATATAGGAAGACTGTCTTGTGTTGATCTTCTTGTTATCTGTGCTTGTATTTTTTAAGGTTACCTATAGATGGTTGTATTGGAAGAAGGTTTTTCCATAGCCCTGCTCATATCCATTTGTTGAAAGAAATGAAGAGACGCCTGACTGAGGTGGCTGACTTCCATCATGCTGCCAGCAAGGCCCTCCGTGTGCCAGCAGAGGGCAGCGAAGGGCTGCCAGTGAGCCCGGCTGGCACCACTGGTTACCTGACTTCTCCAGAGCTGCATGCGGAGCTTGTGAGGTGACACGTGGTTGTTTATTCATTTACATTGTTGTTTGCAGCACAGGTACTGTGCTGGAGCAGTTATTTGTGTTATAAACTGCTTAACTGTTATGTTTTTTTGTTAGATTGAGTATGGCAGTAGTTTTGACTATAGGTTTACATCTTGTAACGTTTCTCTTTTATGTTCCTCGTGAGAAATGAATCAGCAATATGGATATACCTCTGTTGAGTACCTGGAGTCTGAGTGAAAGATTTTAAACCAGAGGGCTGATGTCCTCTTTCATGTAAAAACAGAAACAAACGCAAACAATTGGTTAGAGCATGTAAACAACGAGTAAAGCCTTGTAGGATAGTTCTCTACAAGAAACAAATGACCAAGGCAGGGTTCTTAAAGTGGGGTTCATAGAGCCTGTAGGGGATTCTAGGATCCACCTGGGTTAGGGTAGGATCTAGGAGTCTCGCAAAACTGCTTCTAAAATCAGGCACAATACTGGGGTCCCCAAAAGATTGAGAACTCTAAAGTAAGTTTGGGTCCTTTTCACACTAGTCCTTCAACTTTGATTTATAAGCTTGCTATAAACCAGATATTAGCCTTATAAATAAGACTTAATAAAACTGGCTCTTCATAATTAGCCCTGAATGCAAAATGTCTTGGTGAGGACACCCAGTGTTTTGAGCCTGCACTGAGGCTTTGGGCCTGACCTCCAAGCCCTTAGGTTCTGTCTCAGCCTCCAGCATGATTTTTCCCCTTGTCTTGCTTGCTTGAAGGAAAACTTATTTTTAACCAGGCTTAACTAGGGGGAAGGCTTTGTCTTTGAACCTTTAGCTCAGCCAAGAAAATCTTTGCTGTTCCCTTCTGCCTCTCTTAAATCCCCCTCCCTCTGGGTGTGTTAGTAAAGTGGCCACCTAATTGAATCAGAAGCTCGAAGAGAGATCCATTACAGCCTCTTCCCTTTAAGAGCCACAGAACCCTCTCCCTGTCTCTCTTCTGCACCAACTACCCCGGAGGTGAAGGAGGTAATTTTCCACTTGATTGAGCAAAGCCAAGTCATGCCACCTCCACCCAAGTCATTTGTGTGGCTGTAGCCTACTCCAGCACCTGGTGCTGCAAACAGCTGCTTAAAATAAAAGTGATCTTGGCCAAATGGACTGTGTTTCTTGTAAAAACAAAACAAAATAAGAACAAAGGAAACATAAAAACTTTTTAAGTTTTTACTGGAAAATTGAGGTTTTTTTTTTTTTTTTTTTTTAAACCTGGTTTGGTTCTGTTCCTTCTTAATGAAAATAGGGTGCCCACATTCGTGACCCTTTGAGGGAGGAGATCGTCATTGAGCCTAAAGCTGGCAGGTTCTTCGAGGGCATAAGTTGAAAATGACTTTTAGTGTTTTCTCTGAAAGATATAAAATATGTTTATTTGAATGTTATTTAAACTTTTCAAAGCACTGAGGCTCACTGTGACTGGATTGCTCAGGAATGAATAGCTCCAAATTCATTCCCTGGGTCTGTGTTAAAATCACCTTCTTCAGTTTTTTTGTTGTTTTTTTTCCTGTTTATTGTACTTAAGCCTGCTTTAATAGTAAGTTCTCAGAGCCCTTTTTTTCACACCTTTTGTTTTAGCAATCATTGCATCATTGTTTAATTACTTGTGACCTGTCTTTCTCCCCTGCTGGCCCATGAGCTTCTCCGGAGGGTGGTGGTAGTTGGAAACTATTTCTGTATTATGTGCTTTCTTTACTTTCATGTAGTGGTGCCAGTGTTCCTAGAGATTAAGAAACTTCAGTTGCCTGCACATCTTTTTATATTTTATACAATTCTGTTTTTTTTTTCTTTTAGGCTCTTCAATGTATATATATTATGGCTAGAAGATGAGACTTTTCAAAAAGGAGATACCTATATCCCTTCTCTACCAAAGCATTATGACATTCACAGACTAGCCAAAGTGATGCAGAATCAGCAGGTGAAACTATGGCAATGTCTCTTTTAGTGTATCTGACTGTAATTTGAATTGGTCACTTTCATAATCTAATGGTAAAACCCCTTGTCAGTATGGAAATGGGCTCCCTTGAATGGTCATTGTTTCTGGATTTTGTCAATATATAAGTGATTAAACAGAGATATTCCCTTTTGAATCTCCAGTCCCACTATGGTTTCACCTGAAGGCTTGGAACTCAGCTCTAAGGCTTTGTACAACCTCGTAAACATAACCTTTCTCAGACTTTTTGTACTGTTTCTTATTTTAAATTGTTAGAAACTGAACACTTCTAAGTAGTCATCTCTACTCCCATAAAAAGTACGGTGTAAGAATTTATTAGCATCCCTACGTTCTACAGGAAGTTAATTGCCTGAAGTAGATAAGAAGCTCACCTTTGTTTGGCTTTGGAGATGACCTACGAAACTGTGATGTCGATCTCACAGTTTTGGTTACTCTTCTGGAGATCCTCAATTCTAATCTTCACACAGTTTAAGCTGGCAACCAGAGATGTCTGTAGTCTGATTTTAGGCCAGAACTTCCAAGTTTTCTGTAAGCCTGTGTGCGCGCACGCGTCTGCATCTCTCTCCTATTCCAATTCCATTTTTCTAGGGGCTGAACTCTACTGGGCATTGACCCCAACATGGGTAGGATTCAGGAACCTCTAACACTTGAGAGTTTAATTTTGATCTTTTTTTTTTTTTAAAGAGGGTACAGCTCAAAGTGGCCCATGCGGGGCATCAAACCGGCCACCTTGGTGTTAGTAGCAATGCGCTCTAACCAACTGAGTAAACCGGACACCCAATTTGGACCTTTAAACCTACCTGTTTCCACATTAGATTAGTATATCATCCCCAATAGGTATCTTTGATTTTCTTCTATTTTTTTTTTTTTAAAGATTTTATTGGGGAAGGGTAACAGGACTTTATTGGGGAACAGTGTGTACTTCCAGGACTTTTTTCCAAGTCAAGTTGTTGTCCTTTCAATCTTCGTTGTGGAGGGTGCTGTTCAGCTTCAAGTTGTTGTCCTTTCAGTCTTAGTTGTGGAGGGCGCAGCTCAGCTACAGGTCCAGTTGCCGTTGTTAGTTGCAGGGGGCAGAGTCCACCATTCCTTGCGGGACTCAAGGAGTTGAACCGGCAACCTGTGGTTGAGAGCCCACTGGCCCGTGTGGGAATCAAATCTGCAGCCTTCGGAGTTAGGAGCACGAAGCTCCAACTGTCTGAGCCACCGGGCCGGCCTGATTTTCTTCTATTTTCTTCCTGTCTTTCCTTTCTCTGTTCTTTCTTTCGTTTTCTTCCTTCCATGAGTATTTATTAAATGCCTTTAAGGTGACAGGTATTGTATGCCAAAGATACAAAAAGAAGCCTGACAAGGCCTCTGTCTTCAAGAAGCTTACTCTCAAATAGGGGCACTAAACAATGATGAATCTGGTGATAGACTGTGAGCTTAGAATGCACAGGGTGCTGTGGGAATGTAGAGGAACAACCCTTGATGCACACTGGGTCTGGAGTGGCAACCTTTGAGCTAAGCCCTGAAGGACAAAGGGGTGGGCGTTAGTCAGGTTGAAAGGAAAGGCGTGGTGATGGAGAGTAGCAGAGAGGATGTTACCAGCAGGAAGACCAGCGTGTACAAAGACATGGCAGGTGAGAGGGGATGGCATGTTCAGAAAGGTGCAAGTGGGGACATAGCTGCCGAAGAGGGCCAATGAAACCAGAGAGGGGACCAAGGGTCAGATCGCTAAGGGCCATATATACCTTTCTGAAACATTTGGATTTTGTTCTGAAGTCTTTGGAGAGCTGTTGAAATAGCAGGTGTGGTTAAATAAATGGATGAATTAAAAATATATTGAGGAAGAATCAAGATCAATAGGATTTTTAGATATGCAGTAGGATTAATACAGTAGGAGGACTGATTAGATACACAGGACTCCCAAATTTCCAGCTTGGGCAGCTAGAGATGCTGTTTACAAAAATAGGAAATACTGGAAGAGGAAGTGCCAAGGGGCTTCAAAGAGAACCCTCTGTCAAAGAGTTGGTGGGGAGGGATGTACAGGTCTAGAATGCAGGAATGAGGCAGTGTAGGAAATGGGGGTTTGGGTAACAGAATATTTAGATTACGAAGGTGCAAACCTGAGGAATGACAACATTCAAGGTATACAGAAATAGGTTGAGTGTGTAGGGACAGAGAAATAAGAAAAATAAAGAAGTGATCATGGTGTCCTGAGATCCTTTGACTGCTGTTCCATTCTTATCTCTGCTTTATGCTTCACACACCAAGGCCTTATCCAAGGTTTTTCATGGAGTAGGTACTTTTTTGAATTTTTTAAAAAATTAATCATAGCTCTTTCTTGGTTCTTTGCTATTTATCTTGGCTACCCAGCATCTACAGAATTAATTGCTTTTTCTTTTAAGTCTTTGCTTGCCATTTGATTTTATAGCTCCTATTTTAGATCTGTAATTCAGTCTCAGAGTTGTCCTTTTTAGGTTTCTGAGACATTTCTACTTACCCATCGTTAATCTCAGTATTCTTCTCTAATTGTTAGCCTCTGTCAACACACATAGGAGGGTCTGGTATAGCATCTTGAACAGTTTGGGGCATCTGGGATTCAGGATTGTGATCAGGATGAATTTGGAGTTCCTCCTGAGTCTGGAATGGCTTTATGCCATGGTTAGTTTAGAAATAATGATTTAGGACTTCATGGCAGTGTACTAATTGATTTTTAGATTTAGAAGAATTTTTTAGCACACTTAAAATCAGAAAAAATGGAAAACCATGGTCTACATTGGATCATCTATTACTGTTTGAAGTAATTTGTATTGTTCATTGATGGTTAACATTTTTTTTTTAGACATTTATCATTTATATCCCTGACACAGTGATAACCCCCCTCCCCCATCTACTACCCCTCTGACATCGCACACAGCCATTACATTTCTACTGTCTCTATTCCTAATGCTGTACTCCACTTCTTGTAAATATAAATATATAAAATTATAGTTGACATTCATTATTGTTTAGTTTCAGCTGCTGGTGTACAGTGCAGACTTTTTTTTTCATTAAAGTCAGTCCACCATTCTAATATGTAATGATCACCAAAGTGAAATACATAGTCAGAATATGCAGGAGAGCTCACTGGAGTGTTGGAAGAGAATACTAGAAGTTCTGTTTTTCTCACTTTATTTACTTATTTCACCTTGTACCATGAAAAATTCAATCATATAGAAAATAGAATAATATAATGGACATGCTGTTCTCGCCCTCCCCCCATATACCATGTGTCTAGTTTTATGTATAGTCAATCCACACCTTCCACCACTTTATCTTAGAGCTAATCCTAGAGAGCATTTGATATATAATGATTTTAAAAGATGATAATTAAAAAAATAACATAATCCAGCAGCATTTACATCTGAAAAACATGAACAATAGTTTCTTAATATCCAATAGCTATTCAGTATTCAAATTTCCAATTGTCTTATAAATGTCATAAAAGTTTTGTTTTTACTTATTTATAATTTGAGTCAGGATCCACATTTTGTGATTGGTTGATAGCTCTTATAAATCTATTTAATCTATAGGTCTTCCCCTTATCCTTTTTTCCCTTGCAGTTTATTTTTTGAAGAATCTAGTAGTTTGTTCGTAGTTTCCCCACAGTCTTGATTTTGCTGACTGTCTTTGTGGCGTAGTTTAATATGTTTTTCTGTGCCCTGTGTTTTCTTTAAATTGTTTTTGGGACCTAAGGCTTGATGTAATTGAGATTCAATTATTCATTACATTTATTTTTTTATCTCTTTAAAATTTCTGTTACTTGCCTGTCTTACAAATTTTTTAGCTTAGTAGTAAGTGTATATAATTTATAAATATACATTTAGTGGGGCTGTTAAAATTATTTTTTCTGATCATGGCACATATGAGACTTGGGCTAAGACAGAGTATCCATTTTGAATGTGATTCATTCTAATGCTGGAGAACTTGAAGTGGACTACCTCATGTTGAAACTTACTCCTTCACTTTATAGTTAAATATATAGTTTTATATGCAAATATATGATTCATCTCTGAAAGTTAATCCTGTGGTTCTATTGTAGGATCTGTGGATGGAGTATTTGAACATGGAGCGCATACATTACGAGTTTCAGGAATCCATTCGTCTGTGGCTGCAGGCCAAGCTTGAGTCCCATTCCACACCTTGCAGTTTGTCGGTGCAGCTGGACTTTACTGATCCTTTGTTGGGTGAGTCACATGAACATCGGCCCCTTTGAATGAATGAATGAATGAATGAATCAGAGCCTTTGAGGGTGAAGGTGTGCACAGTGTATTCCTTCAGTGAGAAGTGCTTTTTTAGGAGTTCATCAGTTAACTTATCTGCCACTTAGGGTTAGGCTAGGTTATGAGTGAGAGAAAAACTCCATGGTAGTAATGGTTTAAATAAAATATTTCTATTTTGTCATATAAAAGCAGTCTGAAGGCAGGCATTTCATAGCAGTAGCTACATGACCTGAAAGCCTTCAAGGACCCCTGATCCTGTCTTGCTGCCCCACTGTTCTCACTCGTGACATTCACTTATGGCCCAAGGTGGCTGCTTAAGCTTACGTTGTCATATTCACATTTCACTCAGCAGGAAGGGGAACCCCCCTCTCCTGGACTCTTTGAAGAAGCTACTCATACACTTTCCAGTTACATCTCATTTGCCCAAACTGAGACAGATGGTTCTACCTTGCTGAAAAGGAGACTAGAAAGTGACTGATTATGTTTGTGGTTCATGTTCTCTGTGCTGCTTTAAAAAGACATTTCAGTTAACTTACAATGTGTAAAGTGCAACTTTAATTATTTTGGATTTGCAGTTTTAAAATTCAGAAGTCTTTTTCTTTTATAAACTCTTTTCCCCTGTATCTGGAACTCTTACTATACAAATGGATCATATTCCCAATGTTTCTAAGTTGGTTGTTTCTCACAGGGCATTTTTCTAGAGAAACAATTTTATAAATTATCAGTTAGTTTTCTGTGCCAGGCCACAAAAACTTGTTTAACCTAGAAAGGTGGTGACATATTTTACAACAAAAAATAACAGAAAACAATATTTGGGGTCACTTACTAGTTTAAATTACTAAATATATTTTTAAAATGTAGGACACATAATAAAATTGTAAATATAATCATTGAACATGTAATACTATGTAGAGTAATAGAACACAGAAGTGATTCAGAGAAAGGCAAGTGTCATGTGGGAGAACCTGCTCGCTGCGCCATTTGTTGTGCAGGGCAGCCTGTGGGGCCTCTAGTCCCGCTCCCCACATAAGAATGCAGGATATGGCTAGGCCAAAAAGGAACACCCACGGAGCCATAGATAGGGGAGTCATACCACCATAGTGTCACTGGTGGCACTATAGTCTCACTGGAGGCTGGAGTCACACGACCTGCAACCTGCTGTCCGCTTCTCTGCCTGCCAACCAACCGAGTCACTGACTTGACTCTCGACTCTCCAGCGTAGCCGCGGCAGTTATATCAATAGCCAATGGCTAACTGGTTACAGCTGACGGTCAGTTAGCCACAGCCAACGGCCATCTACTACCCGAGCCAGCACCCTTCCACGTGAGGCCGAGAGCCTGGAAACTGCTCTCTGGGGCTCTGTCCCACAGCAAGAATACCTTCTTGTTCCAGCTCTGCCACTAACCAACTAGTTCGCTGTGCAATCTGAGAAAAATAGGAACCTCTCGGCTTTAATTCACTCGTCTGTGAAATGAAGGTGCTGGATAGTCTCACCCAAGGCTTTTTTCCCTCCAACACCTTTCTCCTTGCTTTTTCCTTTGAAATAATAATAGTTTTTTCCCCCACCAATTATAGAAGTTATATATGCTCATTGAAAAAATTTAAACAATATAGAAAGGTGTATAGGGGAAGATATAAAAGTTGTCCTCAACCCAACCATATTGATTCTCATTTTCTGTTCCTGAAAGCTTTTTAAATGAGAAGAAGAAATATGTTTATAGATCTTGAAGCTGTTGAACGCGTCTCTGTTCATGTCTTCCCATCTGTAGTGCTTTCTCATTGCCTCAGCACTGCCCCAAAAGGCTGATTGTTTTCTCTGGAGTTAGGCTGGTAATTTATTAAGCCCTTAGTTGGGTCCAGGCCCTGTCCCAATACTTGCCGTGCATTAACTCTGTCCTCCCGACAACTGTAGGAGGCTTATCCCCATTGAGCAGGTAAAGAACCTGAGTTGTAAGGTGGTGGGGTAACTTGCCCAAGTCACAAAGCTGGTATGTGGCAGAGCCACCTGGCTCTGGGGACCCTGCTCTTCATCACTTACTATTTTATCTCGTTTCTGGTGATCAGTACAGGTTTCCATTCTAAATAAAATTAAAACCTAGATTTTTAAATAACAAGTTTCAGGTTTTTCTCAGAAGATAGCAGGTTAGACGATGATTACATCAAACTTGTGATTGTAGGAAAAATTTTAGCAGTACTTCACAGGTCATTGTGACACCACCTTCTTTTTCCTGAATTAAATTTGTTTTGTTGGCTTCGTAATTTTTGTCACTTGTGCTCCAGAGTAGTGATTACAGTTAAATATGCTCTGAATTTTTATTTTGTATTTAAAATATTATCTATGGTTTTTCTTTCAAGATAAGTGTTACTGAATTTGAAAAAGAGCCTCCAGTTTTCCTTCAGAGTCAGGGCCTAAAATGTTGCTTGAAAGAAAGCTGGACATCATCGGGAGTCTTATCCAGTGATGAATGCCTGCCTAACTTTGTTACATTCTGTGCAAAGAGTGGTAGTTCTAGTGGAAAAACCCCAGCATAACGGATGGTCCTGTACTTGACCTGTTTTGAATGTTAAATTCCATTTGTTTGAGGTGCAAACAATACAAGTCTCCATTTGCCAAGTCAAGTCATGGCTATGAAATCTTCTTTACTTTTTCTTAACAAGAATAGAAAATTAAGTGCCACACCTGGAATGAATTGGGAAATTCATGGTAGTCCCTTAAGTATTTGTTGACTTGACTTATTGACTTGAAATTCCCTTGACCTCTCTTGTGCCCAGTTATCTTTTTGTTGAAAAGAATCAGGTGTGTGGCAGCTTTTCTCATGTTCTTCAGCCCCTGCCTGCCTTGGTATGTGTATAGTGCAGTAAAGAGAGAGGAAGATGGGCGTTTAACGGAAGTAGGTATTCAGTTCTGTACTAGGTGTAGAAATGTAAACATTTAACTTGGATTGACCAATATGAGACCAAATGCAATCTAGTGCAAAGGTGGATGGTAAAGATTTACCTTAATTTTTCTTATATGCCTCCTGATTTCTTAGTTGGACTCCATAAATCATTTATTGAGTGAATGAATAAGTAAATGAAAGAAGGAATGATTATGTGACTACATAAACATAAGTTCCATAGGAGTTTGTGCCCATGTCTTTATTCATTTTAACTCTACTACTCTCAGCCCTCCTGTTTAAACCTTGGCCTAATTTAGAATTTTTCACTCATCTGTGTTCTATGCTGCTCATTCCTCTTTCTCCTGTTCCTGTGAAGTTTATCTGAGTGACTGCATTAGACTTAACTGGGCTTTCTGCCCCATTCCCCCAATCCGTTGTCTGGTGATAGCTGCCACCTTTCTCAAGCTAGCTTAGAGCTGGTCACTAGATCCCCTTTGTACTAGTATAAGTCCAAACACCTTCATACATCACGCCAGGCTAGCTAGGGTAATAATTTAAGATCTTTAAATAGAATTCCTATCCTCGAAAAGTCTTAATGACAGTTAATCATACTACATGTTCCTGATTTCCCAGCTCCTGGTAGGATATTATTAGGCCTGTAGGTGCTCCTTCAAAACTTACAAGCCATAAAAGATACTAATTTTATTTATTTAGGCCTCTGGTGGTTTAAGTAACTATTCTGTAGATCTCCAACATTCTTTATGAAAGTAACAGGCCAGGGCGTTGCACCCACTTTAGTACGTTACTACGTAATAGTAGCCATTACTTAGTAAATATGACTTTATTTTCTTTCAGCCAAAGAGAGGGTTTTAAGTAACTTGCGGAAGCACGAGGCTCCCCAGCCTCCCCTGGTCCTGCACCCAGTGAAGCCTCCTGTGCCAGTTATTTCCCCTGCCGTGCTCCTGAGTCAGAAGGGCACCACCCAGCTGGTGCGCACAGACCTGCATCTGTTGCAACAGCAGGCCAGGTAAGGCCATGAGACCTTCGGGATCGTGCTTCCATGCTTGATGCCTTGACAGCCGAGGTGATTGAGTACCTGAGAGAGGGCTTCCTCATCTTTCTCACCAGGAGGGTGATTTGATGAGACTGGCCCAGACGGTTATTTTCATTTACCAAGTTGTAACAAGTCTTTTAATTTCACATTGGAATTATATATGATGCTTCCATGGACTACAAATTTTGCATGTTTCCTATGGTGGCATTTCTGAGCATCAGCAGTGCCTGCTAACTGTTTATTATGCTTCTCCTGAGAAGACCCTCTAATAATGGAAAGTCAGTGTTTAAAGGGTATGAAATGAGGTTTATATCCTTTTGTCACTGCTTTGTTTTCTAACTCTTCATATTCTTTTAAAAATTGGCACAGGCACTTGATCCAAGTGCAAGAAAGTCATTTAGTGTTCTGAGTTCACAAGAGATACAGAATGATCAACTGTGGAAATGTTTAACGGTTTGATTCTAGCTTGCCATCTTGTGAGAATGAACGTGTGTGGAGAAAGTCTGTTTTATAAAGTAAAAGAAGAATCTCTTACTGGCCTTTATTCCCTTGGCTGTTTTCAGTCCAGGCGTTTATTGTGTGTGTGTTGTGTGTGCACACAACGCATACACATACACATGTTCACCTGCACGTCAACAAAATAATAACTACAATTAGAACAGTATCGAGACCCATGTAAACAATTAGCTTTCTCTATTTTTGACAATTCAGTTGGAGTTACTAATACCTAAGAAATCAATGGCACTTACAATAAGGCACCCCTTCAGGTAGTTAAATTAGGATGAAATTCTCATTTGTTCTTGTATATTCAAGTATCCATTTAAAAACCATTGTTGGTATCACATAGATTCTAAATGGAGCTTTATTTCTGGCTAAAAAGTTGTCCCACTTTTCCTTCCTTCCTTAACTTTCTGGTTAGCCTAGCTGCCAGGGAGAGGATTTGGGTAAGTCTTGGCACACACACCTTTGGTCTTGGTACTACTGTGAATACTTGTGTCTCACTGTGCTCTAATGCAGGCAGGGGGGTAGTTGGGTGCCTTTATCACTTATCGCGAAACCTTTCCTAAGACATTCTTTTACCTCCTGATGATATTTTTCAGAACTGCTGCTCTTCGGGAATCTCAACAGGTTGCCCTGGATGGTGAGCTGTTGGATACAATGCCCAAACAGTATGTTAACCGAGTAGAACAGACCACACTGCATCTGGAGTGCAGAGGCAGTAGTGGTAAGAAGTGCCAAGGAGCGGCAGTTGTAACAGTTCAGGTAAGAATGTTTACATTTCCTCATCATTCCGAGAATTTTAACTGAGTCCCTAGTAATTGGCATGTCATCGAGAAAGACTGACAGAGCATATAGCAGATGATCCATGTCCCGAAGCATTTAATAGGTTTTTTAGGGGATGAAGACACACACTAGTCACATATTTCCATAAGCGCTGACGAGTCCTATAAAACAGAGATTTTAAAAAATTCAGAATCACTGAGAAGATTTTTAGGGAGAGGGCCTTAACCTGATCGATCTTTAAAAGATTTTGATACTGATAGTTTTGATTCAGTTAGAAGGAATGTGAGAATGGCGTGATCAGGACTTCTTCTAGGGGTCGTGGCTGGATCAGTCTGTTTCAAGTTGTTTTTGGAAGTGATGGTGGGAATCCACACTGGAAGGTTGGCTGTCACGTGGAACGGCCGATCACTTGGGAGCTCTGGCTGGGGGCCGCGGACAGTGGGGAGCCCCTGAAGACAAACGACCTGTGGAAAGCAGATCAGTTGAGTGGAGCAACAGGCAAAAGGAGGGACGTGCAACAATCTTAGTGAAAATTCAGCTGCCTCTAGCGTCACTTTCTTGAGTTCGAAAGATAGAGTTAAGTTGGATCTGTGACTTCATAAGGACTTCAGAATGGAAGTTCAGCCTTAGGCAGCACGTCGTAGCACTTCCTTTATGCCGGGCACTTGTCTGAACACTTTGCAGAACTCATTTTATTCTTACCATAACCCGATAAGGTTTTTGTTACCTGCCTTTTCCAGGTGAAGCAATAGAGGCATAGAGAGGTTAAGATACACACCCAGGGCGACGCAGCCAGTGAGTGGCAAAACCAGGAAGGCCTAGGCAGTCTGGCGACAGAGCACATGCCCCTTAATCACGGCACCTCACTCCTTCTGCACGTGAATTCAGGATTCCCTGAGCCCGGAAAGAAACCCTTAGAGACGGGCGCTACGTGCTGCCTGACTACATTTGCACAAAAGTAGCTCCTCTTTTTTGTTAGCTTTGAGAAATTGGGAAAAATTTATTTTACTGACTCTTGGTTGTCTTTCAAACATTTCTCTTCATTTTGTGCTAACCCACACTTTAACAGTTCTAATATATTCTCCATCAATCTCCTTAGGACACTGTTTTCTCTAAAATGTCTTCTCAAAAATAACTTTTATATTTGTATTTTTCATTACCTTTAAAATTTATTTTGATAAAATAACACTTGTATGCATCTAAAGTTAGGAAATTTGATCTGGAATGTGATCAGTGATTAGAGAATTCATGGAATTTTTAAAATCAACTTCATGGGAAATGATTTTATATTTTAAATATAAATTTTAAAATTAAAGTACACAAATGTGTTGTAATATGATTTTAATGGCTTATTTACGAAGATTTCAAATTATATCATGGAAATATTTTATTGTTTACTAGAATTTTTCTGGGAGGGAAAGCCCTGGAAATTTCCAACCATCTGCAAGTGTTTGAACTATGTATAGATTGTTTGGGGTGTACAAAAGCCAAATATATTTTATGAGAATTGAGACGTGCTTCTTCTGTGGTTGCCTCTCCTAGTAGAAGCCTTTATTAATTCCGTGATATTCCCTGAGGAAATGGGGTGATTTATAATAGGGTTCCTTGTGTTGTATTTCGGTATTGTGGGGCATGTTTGCTGGACCCAGAATTGATTTATTGTCATGTGAAAAATGTGTTCATTCCTAGAAATGAAAGATGGAAAAGACCCACTGAGGGCCTCCCATTATTGTAAAAACTTGCTGAGGGACCTGCTGTGTCCAACTTTTACATCTTTGTCCACTTGCAGTGACTCAAGTGGAGGGGCTTCCACCAAGCTGCTTTGTTCTATTGTCCACAACTTCTTGTGATTATGCTCTGAGTTATTCAATCTCTCCCACCCCCGTCCTAGTAAGATAAGAAAACTTTGAACACTGGTGGGAAAAATGAACAAAAATAAGTAGATTAGGAAATAATGAGAATTTGAGGATGTTTTTGGTGAACGTCCAAACTTTCCTACACTAGTTGGTTTTCTTTTATTCTTCAGCATTTAGTAGTTTCTACAACATGGGGTGGCAGTTTTAAGGTTCAAGTTACAAGGTGGTTTTGATCTCCTCTCTCCATTTCCCAGTCAAGTGAACCTTGTTCTTTCTCTCTTCTCTGTCTTTGCACTTCCCTTCATTCTCACAGTCTTCCCTCCTCCTCTCAGATTCTTTCTTTGACTCTCTCTTTGGGTGTTTCTATCCAGGACGGCCAAGGGCTGTGACCCTCAAAGACCCAGTCTAGTTGTAGTTGGTGACATATGGGCAAAAAAACTGACTGCACATGCTCCTAATTACATTTTAGGCTCTTAAACATTGGTCTGTTATTTGGAAGATTTGAAATTTAATATTTGTATTGATTCAGTATGTGGTTTAATGGAAGTAATTTTTTATCTTTCATTTCTCCACGAGTAAAAATTAAACAATTATTAACATATATTCTTGGCTAGTCACTTTCATGGCTTTTGATTCATATGAACAGCTTATTTTTTTGTTTAAAAATTTTTTTTTTTTTTTTATTGGGGAATATTGGGGAACAGTGTGCTTCTCCAGGACCCCACCAGCTCCAAGTCATCATCCTTCAATCTAGTTGCGGAGCGCGCAGCTCAGCTCCAAGTCCAGTAGCCATTTTCAATCTAGTTGCAGGGGCGCAGCCCACCATCCCGTGCGGGAATTGAACCGGCAACCTTGTTGTTGAGAGCTTGTGCTCTAACCAACTAAGCCATCTGGCTGCCCCCTATTTTTTTCTTTAAAACAAGAAGCTTTGTAAAGATTTTTTAAAGGAACAACCGTATTTCCTTTTATAGAAGAAAGTTATCATCATGATCATAAAAAGTAGGTGCTCAGTGTCTGTCAGAGCCGTGCTGCGCTAGGGTGCTGTGTAGAGCAAAACAAATAGGACTGTTGCCCTTCAGGAGCTTTTGATTTGGAATTTATGATGATAACTTTGACAGGGACCTAAGCACCTTGGTTAAATAAGTTTGTGAATTAAATGTTTACATTATTTACAAAGAAAGGATTCTGTAATCATTGCAGTGGTGGCTGAAGACTGGGTTTAGTTTAGGCAGGTGCATACAAAGGAAAACGTACGTCCTGCTGCCCACCCATGTGATGTGGAAAACCATCTAAGGAGACGGTAGGATTTCAAACTCCTGCCCTGTAAATGTGCTGGTCTATTTAGCATTCTCTGCCATGCCTGCAAGGTACGTGTAAGTTCACTAGTCTGCTTGAAAGGCCTGTCCAAGACTGGACCCCCTGCTCTCCTCTCTGGTTGCGCTCCGCTCTTCAGCCCCGACTCCCCCACCCCCCATCAGCTTGGCCAGGCTCCTTGTCTCTGTCCCTCTATCTTCCTGTCCCTACACCTACCACATTGGTCCTGTCTTTGTGTTGCAGTCTGAGCCTAGGATATTTTCTGCATCCTTCCACATCCAAAAAAGGACATTAAATATACACAAACAAAGCAGCTATATAGGTCATTTGACATCAATTAATTAGAGAAAGGAATGTTAACAACCCCCTCAAGTAGAAAAGACATAAAGTGTAGTCTTTTAAATTGAAATAAATTTAGAGTTTTTTTTTTTTTTTTGAAAAACTCAATAAATTCTCCTTATTTTTCACATCTTTACTGAGAACCAATAAAAATTTTGTCAAAGACCAGCTTTCAGGAACCACTGAATTGATCAATGGCTCTTTCCCAGGCATGCAATTGATTGCGCAATTCCCATATTTTATTTTATTTTGTTGTTTGCTTTATATGCCTTTTTTTCCTTTCAAAGTGGCAAATGTTTTATTAATAGCATCTGCGTCCTCATTATTTTAATGCTGGGCATCCATGAGATGTGCAGCCTGAGTGTTTCGAGTTGAATGAATCACACGTGTTGTGGGTTGGGAGGACGGGGTTTTAAGGCTCTGGGGAGGGGTGATCAACAGAGGAGGGGCTTGACATGCTATAGGAAAGGCCTGTGGGAAGACCTTGAGGATTGGGGCGTTGAAATGTAAGTGACATACAGAACAGCCTTCGAAAGTCTGAACCAAGAATACACGACTTCAAGTTTGATTCTTTATGAAATACCTGAGATTCTTGAATAGTTTTTTGATGATTTTTCCCCATCCCTGGCAGCTTCAATTGAGAGTTTTGAGTTATAATATTAATTGTAAGAATAGTCTGTTTATCATATGCCCACTGTATATGTAATAAAATATCTGCTTTAGAAGCATGTAGGGACAAAAAACATCTGTTGACCACTTTCATTTTTGTTAGTTTGAAGGTATGCATAAGAATGAAGCAGTAAGCCAACAGCTTCATGCTTTGGGAAAAGAAGTGAAGCAGTTGCAAGCAGAAGCTGCTAAACCACCACCACTTAATATTGTGGAAGCTGCTGTACATGCAGAAAATTTGATTACGTAAGTTTTGAAGGGCATTATACTTGAAAATACTCTTGTTATTATCGATAGTAATCATACATGCTACCACACCCTCCAGATACCCACTAATTAAGTTAGCACAGGAATCGGCACACTGGCCATTGGGGGGTGCACGTCTGCCCTGTCACCCATTTTTATAAGTAAAGTTTTATCGGAACACAGCTGTGCCCATTTATTAATGTCTATGACTTTTATGTTGCAATGGCAGAACTGAGTAGTTGTAACAATTTATGGCCCATAAAGCATAAAATATTGATTATCTGACTCTATAGAATAAGTTTGCACATCCCTGAATTACGAGATAATACAGTACATTGAAATTCAGTCGTGGAGAGATTTGGTGCTTAAGTTTTATATCAAAATCACGTTTACCTAGGAAGTCATCATTGTCAACTCAGATTACTGGCAAAGTTTGCAGTGGACTCGCTCAGGGGCATTAGGGCTCTCAGGTGTCGTTGCCGACTTGCGTTTGGCCATTGTGATTTTCTTTTGGAGCTCTTGGCTTACTCGCACCATCCTCTTTCTTCGCAAAGCCAACAGAACATGACTTGGGAGAGGGGAGGTGCCTGTGCCTTTTACTTTAAGATGACTCCACATTCTAGTAACAGCAGCTAATCCCCCAGTGGATTGGGGTGGTGGTGTGGAGGGGGCACTGAGTCCTTCTGTGAGTTGGAAGGGGGGGGCTGGGAAGGAGGAGGAGAAGAGGTGAACAAGGGGTTGACGTTTCTTTTACTAGTAAAGGAACTCAAAAAAGTGTGAGCATTAGAATAATTCCTTTATTCTAGGATCTTATTCTATACAGAAATCTTTATCCTCAACTTAAGTCTCCGTTTTGGATTTTAAAATTTAGGGAAATCAGGATGCTTGTTTTTAAAAAGATGTATTTTATAAGGAATACATGAAGTTAAATAATAAATTATGAATTACATATGAAATGTGAAAAATTCTAATAAGGGTGAGAATGTTACTTAGCCCTTATAAGACAGCTGATTTTCTTTTTTTCCCCCAGGAGGGAATAAAATCATTTTTATGTATTGAAAATAAGGTGTTGGGTCAAGTTGGAAGATACCCCATGAAATATTTCTAACGTGACATTTGTATGGGGCACTGAAGACTCTAAAGAATATTGCCTGAGAAATGTAGAGTATCAAAGAAACACTCGTGGGTCTGGATTCTCATACGTAAACCAATAGTCTTCACCCGCATTTTCCCGCAGGGCCTTAGTGAATGCCTACAAGTTGCAGCCCACGCCTGGGGTTCAGAAGGTTGGCATTAGCCTCTTCTTTACTGTTGTGGATTACGTCAGCGACGAGACCCAGCGTCATCCTCCCACAAGGCAGTTCTTTACTTCATGCATTGAGATTTTGGGACAGGTAAGGTTATTTAATCTGTGCTGGTTGCCATTTTCCGATATAGAGTGCCGACAGTGTCCTCATTAGATATAGTCGGGGTTGACTTCAGACTTATATTG
Source organism: Rhinolophus ferrumequinum (assembly GCF_004115265.2). Taxonomy (NCBI): domain Eukaryota; kingdom Metazoa; phylum Chordata; class Mammalia; order Chiroptera; family Rhinolophidae; genus Rhinolophus; species Rhinolophus ferrumequinum. Next base: position 37,833,894 of record NC_046302.1, on the reverse strand, counting down.
TAGGTTCAGAGTCTTACCTAAGTCAGAAGCCCCTATGAATTACTGGCTTCTGAAGATGCGATTAGCATTGTTGGCATAGGATTTTGCTTCTCCTAGAAGCGATAATAAATTACTCATGTTTGAAAGCCTCTGGGGAGACATCAGATTCTATCATATTCTGTTGGTAGTATTAGCAACACCATCATTGAAGCACTTTATCGCTTATAAAATGCTTTCCAATTCATTATTTCATCCTCATGGCAACTCTGTGATTGATATCATTCTCATCTTAAAGATGAGAAAACTGAGCTCTCAAAGTTTAAGTGACTTGCCTAAAGGATTGCAGCTGTTGAGTGCTGGAGCTGAGACTGGGTCCCGGGTCTTGCTGACTCAGTGTTCAGCGCTCGCTCCACCTCCCGCTGCTACCTCCCAGTTGCCATTCTCGGTAACTTTATTTGACTCATTGTTAAAATAAATATAGATATTTAACAAGAGCAAGGGCAGTGTATCCATGCAGGTTGGGAAAGGAAAGCCACTTGTTGGTAAATATGTAAACCCAAATTAACCGTGTCCTGTCACCCAAATTCAATTGATTGAGTACTTATTTATTGGATGTTTATAAGGAGGTGATGCAGAGCAGATATTAAAATATATTTTTTAAAATAGTTTTTTCTGATTATAAAATTGATGTGTACTTATAAGCGATGCGGACAGTACAGAAAGTATAAAGAAACATTTCTTAGAATCCTAACTACCTGGAGTTACTGGTTACGCAGCTAGCATTTCATTATGGTTTGTCTCATGCATGGAAGTGTATTAATGTATGCGTGTATATGTGAAATTGATGTATCATCTCTACATACAGATAACTAGATAGATATAGATACACACTCAAAAACAGGGATATGTTATTTTGTAACCTGACTTTTTCATTCAAACACATATTTTAGACATTATTTCGTGTTAATAAATACAGACCTGTATCATGGTATTTCATACGTAGTGTTCAGTGGTACAGATACATTGTAATGCCCTCTGAATGGGTATTTAGGTGTTTGTTTGTTTTGCTACAGTAAGCCAGAGCTAAATAATCTTACACAGCTTTGTGAACTTGTTAGACTCTTTTTTTTCCTAAGATAATTTCTTAGAAGTATGATTGCAATGTCAAAGGGACTAGCAGTTGATGTATATTGTCACATGGCCCTCCTGGGAAGTTTGTACCTATTTATACTGTCATCGCAGGGTTTGAGTTTATTATTTTCCATATCGTAACCTACAGTACGAATGATCATTCTTTTTAAGTCTTGCTAATCTAACAGGGGAAGTGGTACTTTATTATTATTTTAAGTTGTATTTCTTTTAGTATTTCTTAAGTTGAATGACTTTTCACATGTTTTGGCCATTTATGTATTTGTGAGTGTGTGATTTGCTGGTTATTGTCCTTTTATATTTTCTGTTGGAGAGTTTCTTGTTTTTTTTTTGATTGTTTTGAAAGAGCTCCTCAGACTATTAACCTGGTATCTGGAATGTGTAACAATTTTTCTACTTGTCATTTTTCTTTAATTTTATGATGCTTTTTGCCTTATAGAAGTTAAAATTTTTATCAATTTAAATCTGTCAGTCTTGTCCTTTATTATTTCTGCCTGTGGTCAAGTTTATCAAAGCCTTCCTGACCCTAAGATTTTAAAAAAATATTCACTTATATTCTAGTACTTTTAAACATTAGAACCAAGTTAAAACAAATTTGAAGTTTTCCTGACTATATATTGGTTAAATTTAGCTTTCAAAATGTATCAAAAGCACATTTCAATAAAATCTGTAACCTAGAAGTTTTGTTTTCTTGACAGAATGCAGAATCACTTAGAGTACTTAATAATTATGGTAGGTACATTGCAAATTTCTGGATTCAAATTACCCCAATATTTTAATCTTTTAAAAGTTTTGTAGTATAGTTGAGAATTTTCTACATATGGGCTGTCCAAATTAAATTAATGGATTATCCATAATTTTTTTTTGAGAATTTTTATAAGTTTATTTGAGCCCAACTGATGACATATGCTGGGGAGCAAGATCTCAAATGCTCCCCGGATTATCCATAATTTTTAATATCACCTACAATGGAAATAATAGGTTTATCTATGTTGATTTTAGATTTCTTGTGATTGTTTCGTGTCTTCATTTAGAAAAAATTCTATTTCCTTCATATTACTACCCCTTAAAACGTAGTTGCTTAAGTAAAGGTTGGGGAATGGAAAAATTTGGTGACATTTTCCCCTTTTATTCTTTCAAGGTGTTCATCAGTGGCACTAAATCAGAATGCAGAAAGGTACTTGAGACCATTCTGAAGAATAGAAGGCTCTGCTCTCTTTTGTCTCCTTTCTTCACTCCCAATGCTGCACCCGCAGAGTTCATACAGCTCTATGAAAAAGTGGTAAAGCTTCTAAGTGAGGACAACAGTGACATAATTTTCATGCTGCTGACCAAGGTGAGATATGACCCAGTCCTGATGTTACCATTGAAATGCAGAAACGCTGGCTGTCGCCCACGCCATAGAAATGAAAGGCTCTCTGGGGTTCTGTTTCCAGGCAGACTGCAGACTCATAGGCCCCTTGCACATTTTTCATGATCTTTCAGCAGCCTGATCCCACAGCTTCCTCTTGTGGGTGTGTCGATTGTATTATGAGGGACAGTCTTATTCCACTATAACAAGGACCTAGCTCCCGAACGCTCTTTAAAGACTAAGTACAGTTCTGAAATATTCATAATAGTAATTTAGTACATCCTTCTTTTGAATTTATCCTGAATTTATGCCGAACTTGTGTTTGATAAATGAGATATAATATGTCCAAGTCTCTCATATTTGGAAAAAGCCAGATCTAAGCAAATTGCCTTTGTCCTCATTCCAAGTAGAATGTTAACTCAGACCAAGGCAGTGAATTTACTTAGCCAGTTGAGAATTTTGGAGCTGTAGCTCTTTCGCCTTCAATTGTATTTCTCTGACATCTATGAGTCATAAAACCTGGTAATTTTTTAGGGCCTAGAGACTGATCTCAGCCTGTAATGAGGGAGAACGTGTCTTATAGGGGTTCTGGAAAGTGTTATCATCCCCCTGAATTTTTATTCACTGAGGTGACTGATGCAGACTCAGAAACGTGGCCGTTAGATGGAGACAGTTTTGTGAAGTGCCAGCTTGTGTATGGCATTGTGACCAGTGAAAGAGAACTGCAACGTTCTGAGCCTTGTCTTTTAGGGAAAACTTACCAACAAGATTTTTAAATTGCGAAAAAGCGTACAGAGCTTAGAAAACTTTGCTGTCTGAGAGTGAAGAAGTGATGGAGACATAATGGCACCCATCAATTACTGAGCTGCCCAGATTCTTTTAGGTACTTGTTTACAAACTGTAATTTAAATCTTTATGAAAATTTAAAGGCTAGGTAATCTCTGACTTTTAAACTAAATTTGCACAGACTTTGCTCTCCTTCAGTTAATTTTCTAGTGTCAATAAAACTGCTTCTCGTTTCTTTTCTTTTTAGTTCGATCTTAAGCAATGGTTAAATGCCACTAAGCCTCCTCTGTCTGATCGCACCAGACTCCTGGAGTCCATTCATTTGGCACTTACTGCCTGGGGCCTTGAGCCAGATGAAGATATTTTGATGCCGTTTAATCTTTTCTGTAAGCACTGGACTTACCTTCTTCTCTACCAGTTCCCTGACCAGTACAGTGACATCCTCAGGCTGCTGATGCAAAGTGAGTGTCTTTTCATTGTGACTGATTAGATCGCAGTGAATTTTCATATCACACGTACCATTCTACAGATATCATCCAAACATGTAAAAATAATACAAGCGTGCCGGAGTTTAGAGTGACTGATTTTCACCTGAAGTATTCCATGAACAGTCCCCCAAAGGTTGCTACCTGGAAAAATGGTAATTTATTGTCCTAAATGTTAGAACGGGCACTCGTGTTGGAGGCCACAGGTGTGCGCCCATCTCTTTTGCTTGACTTAGCAGCTGTCTTGAATGGGGTGGGATGGAAGTGAGCCTGCTTCCTCTGTCACTACAGATTTAGTAAGAGAAATAAGTTGCTTTTTCTATGCGTCATTCCAAATAGAGGGTACATTTTGTTCTATTTTCCCCCTAATTTTTTTGACTGTATTTATATTTGCCAAGGGAAAGAGCAGCATTACAATATTTTTCACATTCCCACCGTTTCTGTTCCCCTCCTGTAATTTTCCATTGGAGTGTGGAGATCAGAGGAGAAATAAAGGATGTAGGCTTTCTTATTTTTGGAATTTCACTAGGCAGGGATTTTATCGAAACTTGAAAAATGAAATCGAATTTACTTTTTCATGAAAACTTTATACTGTTTATAGATGTAATGGAAAACTAAATTTTGCTTTATGCCAAATCTTTGTGTTATTTAGTAGAAATTGTTTAATGCTTAAGTTAATGATCTTATGTATTGGACCAGTTTAAGAATACTTGTACGGAAATGGATGGTCTCATTTTCAAAGCACCTCAACCTTTCACTGTTTCCTGCAGAGGGATATTGCAGGATAGGTGGAGAACAGTGATAGGGAAATGTATTTGTATAATTTTTGATGCACATTTGCATAGCTGATTTTTGTCCTAAATTTTCAAAATATGATCAAGTATATGTTGTGTTTTTCCCCCTGAAATCTTTTAAAGAAATTATAAACTGTTTGTGTAGGCAACCATTGACTTGCACGGAGCAGGAAATTTATACTTCTCAGGAGAAGTAATTCAGTTAAAGGCATAATAATAACAGTCCCACCTCTGTCAGATTCCACGGCCTCCAGCCTTCTGGTTTCGTGCCCCTCCCTGGCCACCATGTTGGTGTTCCCAGGGGTCCATCCCTTGTTCCTCTGCTCTCTCCATTCGCCCTGGGTGAGCCTGTCGTTTGCCCTGTCTTCACTGCCATCTTCTAAGTGGGCACGTCTCCCACACCTGTAGCTTGATCCCAGACCTCTGCCCTGATACCAGACCACAGTAGCAGTTGGACACCGGCCCTCCCCTGTCCCCTGAGCATCTCATACTCAGTAGGGTGCAGCTGACCTCGTCATCCTTCCCCTCAGACCTGCTCCTGTGAGCCTGTGTTACCCTGTTTGATCCTTAGGCCACCTCTGGGTGGAAAGGACCTGAGAGAGATTATTCCTGTCCTCTGGGATGTGAGGTTTGTAAGGAGCAGAGTGCTGGCTGGCTGGTAGTCTCTAGTTTTGCACGCTGTGTCTGTGTTGCTTTAGCCCACTGTAGGAATGGAGTTTCAGGGTAAGTGTAAAACTCCTTGTGAAGAGACCTACATGCTGTCACTGCGTCTGCACCCAGTCTCCCTTGTCCTGTCACCATTATTTCTCTCACGTCATCCAGCCAGGAAAATGGCTCCTTACTGTTCATTCCCCAGTAAAGGTCTGATAGGTGGGGTTTCTCTCCCAGATTCCAGCTCACATGGCTCCAGCTGTGTCCACTCCAAGCAAAGCAGGGTTAACAGGAACAAGGAAAGTCAGGCGTTTGGGTAGATAGTTCTTTTAATGAGTTCTCTTTACTTTGATATTAAATTTACTTATTTAATATTCATTCCTTTGTAAAATACATATGTTCTTTGATTCAAGTTAAAATTTTTAGTTTGTAAGAGATGCTGACTTTCTGTCCTATGTCCCTGCCCTGTAAGGCTCTGCTGAGCAGCTGCTGAGCCCTGAGTGTTGGAAAGCCACGCTGAGAGCCCTGGGCTGCTGTGCCCCAAACTGCCAGCAGGGGGCACCTTCTGCCGAGAGCTCGGCGCTTCAAAGCTCCCCGGATGTTCTCTTGTCAGACAAGCAGGTGTGTAGCTTTTGGTGTCTGACGTTTTTGTCTCTGCATTTCTTTTCCATTTCCTTTGCTATTTAAACAATTGGAACACACTTAAACTTTATATCTAAAAAGCTGCTTTTTTGTGCATTATCTTTAAGAGCCCTGTGTTTGTTTTTGTCAGTCACTTGTCTCCTACTCCCCCTTTGTCTGGATTGCCTTTCCCTCACACCTCAGTCTGATTCTTGCTCATCTCTTCAAGAGCAGCCTGGGCCTACGCCTTCCACACCTTACCTCACCTGCTCCTTAACCTTGTCCCACTGGCCCTTTGGTTAGGGTTCAGTGTGGGTCCATGTGAACATTTATTTGAAAGAGTGGTTCCTCTGCTTTAGAACTAAGTCTGTTGGTTTACTTTTCACGTGCTGTACATCTTTGCAACTCTTGCAGAGTCAAAGCCTTCCCTCACAGTGTATGAACACTGCTGAAAGGAGACTTTCAGTAAACATTTTCTAACCCGTCATTCTCTTCTAGGTAATGGAGACTATACAGTGGCTCTCAAACTTTTTTTATAAGCTTCGGTTATCCACGTTGGACTTTAAAAGTTTTGGTTTATTCTCAAAATGGAGTCCTTACATGGATGGTATGAAGACACTCTTGGGCTATCTTGTGAAAAGGATGCTTGACTCAGAAATGGCGTGCTTGGCCCAAGACCCATCTGCCAACAGCAAAACAGGTAATACGCCTTTAGGGCCACACGGAGCCCTTCCCTCAGAAGTGACTTGAATACACACATTAAGAGATTTAGATCTTTGCGATAAAACGATATATCTGAGTGTCAAGCAGAGGAAATGGAAAATATATAGCATAGGTGTGAACCCATACATGTGTTCATTTAGACAATAGATGCTTGCTTCAGCTTGTCTCTGCCTCTCCTTTGTAGGGTGGAGTACAGAGATAGGTTTCAATCTCCACTTCTTTCGTCCTATTACTTACCTTGCTAAGAAAAGTGTCCTGATTATTTAAGCGTTTATCTTTAAAAAAATGTACATTATAAAATTATCTATGATATTTTGTAATAAAATTTTTCAATTCAAGACATTCCATTGTGGCAAATGAAAACAAACATACTTACATTATACTTTTTTATTTTATTTTTTAATTCCTTCGGGTCTGGCTTCTAATCTGCCATCTTGGACCTTCTCTTTCTCTCTCTCTCTCTCTCTCTCTCTCTCTCTCTCTCTCTCTCTCTCTAAATAAATGTTTTTATATCAACATAGTTTATGGGTATATAGACAATTAGTGGATTTTCTAATATAATGTTATCAGTGGTATTGACAAAGAGTACACTTGTTTCTCATCTCTAAAAATTTTGCTTTCTTTTAGTGCTGAGATCGCTACATTCAGTCATTATCCAGCTCTTTAAGCCATGGATCCTGGTTTTAGAAGACAATGAAAGGTAAATCACTTTTCAGATATTCAAATTCCTTTGAAAGTTATAGACTTAAAATTCTGATGGTGTTTTGGTACAAGTGATACATTCGCAGGTTTAATTTTTTTAAGTGTAAGGCCATATTTAAATTTAGAAAATACTCCTTTACGGAAAGTAACTGAAGACAGTGTCTGTTTGTGGAATTGTTAGTCTGGCTGATCAGAGCTATTATTTTGATATTAATTTTAAAACAAAACTGGACACTCGTTTCCAGTTTTCTACAATAAGGAAGTTGAATGAGTTTTGGTACTTAAGTTCAGAAAAATGGATGCCACTCTCCTTAATTAGGTTTGAATAATAAGACACTAAAAATATGAGACTAACTTGATCTTATCGAGTATCTCACTTACTGTTTGGAGTTAAGTTGGCTTCCATATTAGTGGTGGGAATTACCCTTTTAACATGGACTCTGCAATTAAATGAAAGCATTATTTCAGGAGCATTTAGGACAGAGGTGGGGCTGTCCCAATGACTCCTTATGAGTCTTGTTGTCCCCAAAAGCATATAAATAAAAGCCAGGTGAACTTAATGACAATAGTGCTAGACATCACTGTATTTAAGGTGTTTTCACTCCTAGGACTTTTAACTCCCTTGTCAGGACTCTTTGTGTTAACCCATGCTGCTTCAGGAGCTTCTTGAGGAAAATAGAAAAGGTTCTGGATCTTTGCTTTTGCTAGAGGGCTATTCTTAAACAATCTGCAAGCTTCAGGATTTTGTAGTGACTATTTGACTGCTGACCATAAAGCAGTCTGCCTTTTGATTTCTGGGAAGAATTAATGGAGTTTATTTTGATATTGAACTTTATGGACCAGATTCAGGAACTAAAATTTTCATATAAAGAGTTTATTCTTTGGTTATTTCCTGTCCATTCATTTTTGGGCATCTTTTGGTTACAAGAAATTTTCTTTCTTCCTTCCCTCCCCTCCCTCTCCCACTTCCCCTCTCCTTTCCCTTCCTCCTCCCCTTTCACCTACCCCTCTCCCTCCTTCCCTGCCCTTATTACTATTGAAGCTACCTGATGGTATATTTCTCAGGCATTTGGAATATAACCAAGATGCACAAGGGGTGGGTTCAAGGGTATAAATTGGATGTGAAAAGATGTTAATTTGATAGTTTAGGTAGCACACTTCTGAAACTTACTCGTGTTGGAATAAAGGTTAGGAAGGAAAGTAAAGGAAACTATATGGTTGATATTGCAAGCTACAATTCACCTCCAGGAATTTACAGTGGTCTGAATATGTGTGTGGGCTGCATAACGCAGTTTGCTATGACTCTGGCCAGCCCTAGACTCTGGGACCTGGAGTCATTGAATCATGGTACTTTCACTGCTGAGCGCATGTTTCCTGTATTTCAAGCAGCCAACGACATTACCCCTGGCTGGAGAGCGATACGGTGGTGGCCTCGAGCACGGTGCAGCTGTTCACTGACTGCATCGCCTCCCTGCACGAGGGCTTTAAAGGTAGGAAGCCGTCACGTCACGTCTCCGGTTGGTTCTCACATTTTCCCCAAGTCATTCAGTTACTCTTTCGCCTCTGCTTTCCCACTTTATTTAATTTTATTTTCGTTGGTAGGCAGTCATCTTTGACCAAAGAAAAACCACTCATGCAATTATTTAGTGTAAAGTTTGTCACTTCTTATTTGTGAGGTAGTTTGGAGTTTCATCCGTTATGGAAAATATGCAGCCTTTCTCTTTCAGATATTGTCTGTCCCCCAAGTGGAACCTCATTCTGTCTTCTATGACTCTGACTTCTTTTTCATGTTTTCTATCTTTTTGTGCTTCCTTTTGGGTCAATTATTGAGGTCTCTTTTCCAGTTTACTCAGTCTCTCTAGATATAGCTATGTCTAATCTACTTTAAAAAATATCCACTGAATTTCCCATTTTAATTTCTGGAAGTTATTTTTGTTTTAAAATCTACCTTGATCCTTTTCGATAGCATCTTACTTCTTCCTCTTGTTTAAATTCCAGTTTTTATTTCTTTAAAATATTTGAACACACTTACTTTCTTTTATGATCTATATGCAATAATTCCATTATCTGAAGTTTCCGTTGGGGAGTGGCTTATGCTGCTGATAGATAGATATTCCTTTGGACTCTTATTCTTAGAAGCTTGTTTCCTGTGTACTTTGTAGTTTTGTAGTCTGAGCCCATATTTAGAGAGACATTACCTAGAGAAATTCTGTAAAGATTAGGATGAGGGTGTGTATCTCCAGAGAAAATCTGCATTTGCTGCCAGTTGGCACCACATAATTTCTTGGCTTGGGGTTTCTCACACCACACACTTACATATGAAATCAAAGTCCAAGCTCAGCTTGCAGGCAGCCTCAGTTATCACAGTAAACTTTCTCCCCTCCCCAACTCCGAGTCCAGGTGAAGTTTCCTTTTCCCCACTAATCTGCCCTTTCAGAGAGAGTGTGGCCCTTAGAGGTTCTTGCTTTCCGTCTCCATGTGCCGTTCAGTAAGAGGGAGATGAGCAGCAGTCGGCAAGGAACGTCTTCAGAGCCCCGCACAGGTGTGATACCTGTGAAAGGAGAGTGGGAAGGAAGAGCCTCAGCCTGTGGTCCAGTTGTGAGAAAGTAACGGCCAGCCCAGCAGGGGGTTCCAGTGCAGATTCCTCACTGAGGGGCATCGCGTTGGGCAGAAGTGTCCCGGGCTGTGTGCACTTGTTGGCCGAGGGCTGCCTGGGACAGTGTGTGGCCTTGGCTCAGGCACTGCAGGGGCCCCTGCAGATGCTGCAGCTGGATCAGCAAGTTCCGCTGAAAGGGAGACCTGAGTGAGCACCTCCATAGCTGCCACGTGCTTGTGTGGGGCTTAGTCATAGACGTAACAGTACATCGTCCGGTATTTTTGTGTGTGTGCATGTATACAGAGGATGCCAAAAAATGGACACACATTTTAAGAAAGGAAAACTTTCTTATATTAAATGTTCTATGTTAAAATTGTAATACTAAATATATACCGATAACAAAAGATGAATACAAGTCATGTTTGACTTCTGCAATTACAAGAGGTGCTCTCAGTGGTTACCGTCAGCGTCCAGACATTTCTGATGACGGTGAACTACTGCTTGAGCATAGATAACATCTCTTACAATGTATATACACTTTTTTGACACTCCTGATATATATGTATATACACATATACATATATATATGTATGTACGTCTTTAGTTTTTTTAGAGCAATTTTAGACAGAATTGAGCAGAACGCACAGAGTTCATATACCCTCTGCCTTCCCCCCATGCACAACCTCCCCCACGCCCACCTCCCCACCAGTGGTACACTTGTTACAGTCGATAAACCTACTGATACATTATCAGTGCCTTATTCTCAGTATCTGTTTCATACATATTGGTTCAATGAGTAACAGATGAAATCCTAATAATACTCTCTCTTTTTTTTAGAAGGCAGATTCTTCTAGCTGCTTTTTACCATCCAAAATATATTTATTGGTGAGAAAAATATTGGAGTATCAAATTATAGTCACAAAGGCTATCTATTTAATTTCATAGAATAAGGGGCAAGCCCTCTCACAGGCTCTTGCCTGCGTATATAAAATAAGAAGGTGGCTTAGGAACTGGAGGGTATAATATCAGAGAGAGGAAGCAAGAATTATGCAAAACAAGATGAAGAAGTATAAAATTGTAGCCTTTTAGTGAGAACATTGATCCAACTTTCCTTTTGTTGGTGGAAAAAATGAGGACTTGAAAGGCAAAATGAATTTATGTGAGGTCACAGAATTTGTTTGTGTCTGGGCTGGGACTGGAAGCTCACTCTTGTTCTAAGGGATTACCTCCTGGACATCGTCTACACATCCTCATCAAAACAAAAGTATCATTTATCCATATTTAAACAAATGCTACCCTTCAGCCTGCTCTTAAAAGGTTGTTAAAAGCATGTGTTACTGTTTCATGCTATAGGATAAAGTAAGTGCTGGCCATCGAGGACACAGGAACGTTAGAAATGATAAACTGACTGGTACGTGTGTTGGTGCTCATTGGTAATTTTGGAAAAGTGAATGTTGAGAAACACCGTCAGGCTTCTGTTGCCGTGTGTGGTGCTCTCTTCTTTGACTGTGCTCCATTCCTTTGCTTAGAACCGGAAAGGCTGAACTCATATGTCTTGGACCAAACCCCTTATATTGCCATTAGCTCCTGAGGCAATAAAGCGGTTGATTATTGTGAGGATAATGCCGACTGATCGAGGTTGCAGACTAAAGGGATGCCTAAAATTGGTCGAGGTTGTGGAAGTGTGTGTGAGTTAAAAAGCCAAATATTTAGAAGTCTTGAAGAAAAGCTGATTACCCCTGCTATGTCCCACACACCAGCTGTTCATTCTAGTTACCCCAGTGAGAAAAGTGCCATTTTTTATTACTAATCTGCCATCATCAGCCCCTCCCGCTCCTGGCATGTGAAAAGCTTTAAAATTGTATACTAATTATTGAGAACCTTAGGTTTTAGACTTTCAGTTCAAATTGGTGTTTTGTGTTAGTTATTATTATTATTGTTAAAGAGAACCCACAAGGTCTTGAGCTGTATTCTCTTTTTCAATTTTAGATAAGCTGTTGCCAGGTGATGAAGGAGCCCTTCGGTTACAGCTGCTGTATTACTGTGAAGCATGTACCGCGCCCAAAATGCCCGAGTTCATCCTGTACGCTTTCCATAGTGCCTACCGGAAACTCCCGTGGGGGGACCTGCATCCCGACCAGACGCTCATGGAGGCCTTCTTCAAAGTAAGCCGTCCACTCTCCTCAGCCTGGCGAGATTTGGCTTCTGGGCAGCAACCTGTGCTCCCTTCACTGGCGGTTTTAGGCACAGTTGCTGTGTGTGGACTGTGCCCACACTCTGTGTTGCCCACGTGGTATTTGTGTAAAGCAGCATCCTGTGGAAATCATTTCATGGTGTTGGTAGGTGAGTGGAAAACATTGACCGTAGTTAAAACCCAGAGAAAGACTTTGTCTCTAATATGGCGGCCGTTCCCTAGACTTGAGTAACACTGTCCTGTGAGGACATGGTTTAATGACTTTGTTATGCTCTTCTCGGTGTTTCTGTGTCTGCATGTTTTTCTTGGATAGTATCATTAGAACTACTTCTCGTTGAATGTTCTGTTAAAGCAAAACGTAAATTGATGCTCAGGCCGTTAGTTTCTTTAAGCCGTTGTGCAAGGGAGTCATAAGATTGTAGGAGACACAAGTGCGTGTAACATTCTGATGCATCATAGTCGTGTAAAGACCTGAGACGGCTTGGGAAGTGCCACTAAGTGTGTAAAGAGTCTTTGTAGTAGAAGCAACTGTTGCAAAAAAATCAGGCAATAGTGTCACATACCAGTCAGGCATTTTTGTTGTTCTTACTAAGTTTCTATTTAAAAAAAACAAACACCCCTATATAATCTTAGCTTTATATGATTGTTTCAGTTTATTTGTTCATGGTTATCAGTTCTTTTGTGTTTCCTCTTAACGTCACATTTATTATTGAGGCACCTTAAGTGCTTTAATTACTATAGACGCACAATTATTTATGACAAGTAGTAAAAGGTACTGTAGATTTTTGGTGCTTTAAATGGAGACTCCACCCAGGGCTGCCCTTGTCAGCCATTCCTCTGGAGCTCTAAGGAAAGCTGAGGACAGTTGTCTTGGCGAAATCCAAGGTTAAGCGTGATTTTGTCACGAGGTTTGGTCCAGGAGACAGGCACTCAGTAGATATTCATCACTAGTATGAATATGGAAGGGAATGTTTGTTTGAAGAGCTCTAAGACAGCATTTAAGGAAGAGAGCAGCCTCCCTGATATGACAGACTAACTAGTGCAGTGTCTCTAAAGGGATGCTGTAGACTGTGTTTCTAGGACTTTTAGTCTCATGATAGACGACCCTGAGCTGCCCAGGAGCTGGAACCTGTAGTCCTGTGTGTCTTATTGGCATACTAAGGTGTGTCTTTTGAGGGTGTTGAGGGTGAGCATAGAGAACAGGTGATAAAGGATGATTAAGAATCGTTTTCTAAAAGGAAAATGAATAAGTAGTTAGCATGGTATAACGATGGGAGGACACGAATCACCAAATTCCACTGAGTGTGATGTTGTCAATGGAGTAGAGCTTTGTAACCTTCATTTTGAAAGGAAAACTTTATAGCTAGCCATGTTTTCTTTTAAACAGACTTGAAATAAGCTTATAAAAGGTAACTTTGACGTTGATCTTACACTTTATAATACATATGCCACACCCACAATCCCTAATGATTTAAAATAGGATTTAGTTAAATATTATGTAGTTATCAGAAATTACAAAGGCTACTGATACGGAGATATTTTTTATAACATAACATTACCCTAGGAAGGCAGTGTAAAAGTATATATACTAATAGAGTGGGTCTCAAAGTGTGATTCCAGGGCCAGCAGCATCCTTACCACCTGGGGACTTGTTAGAAATGCACATTTCTGCACCCACTCTAGATGCAGGAATTGAAAAATTCTAGGGGCGATGCCCCACAATCTGTGTTTTAGCAAGTCTTCCAGATGGTTCTGATACACGCTCAGCTTTGGGAACTACTGACTAGTCGATCTCCGCCTTTGTCCTGTCCCAGCACATCTCAGGACTGTGATACACATCCTTCAGCAGCAGTGACTAACTGTGGCTGGGATTTACCACCCTCTTTGGAGCCAGGGAAGCTCATTTCTCTCCTGCTAAAAATTAGTGGAATAAGCAGTGAACTCCAAACAAGCTGAAAAATGTACACGTGCACTGAGCATGGAAGGAAAGATACTATACATGTTAAGTCGAAACCTCTGGGGGCTAGGATTATGGATGATTCTTTTATAATCTGGGGGAAAAAGTGGATTTTTAAAAATGTGATTTCGTAAACATGGATTTATATACGTTTTCAAGATACATAGACAGCTTAGAGCAAAACGCTGGCTTTAACTTGTTTCCTTATAGGTGGAACGAGGAAGCCCCAAGAGCTGCTTCTTATTTTTGGGGTCTGTCCTCTGTGAGGTCAATTGGGTCAGTGTCCTGTCCGATGCCTGGAGTCCCCGTCCCCTCCCAGAGACCAGGAGCATGATTGTCTGCCTCCTTTTCATGATGGTTTTATTGGCAAAGGAAGACCAACTGGTAGACCAAACAGTAAGTGTGGAGAGCCTGCGATAAAACTTGGCAAGGCTTCCCTGGAGCCTCACTTTTCATTAAGTTGTCATTTGTTAGTTGTCTCTCTAACGTCTCGGTGAGTGGGACTATCTGCTTGGCATGTGGGGTGTGTCTTTTTAACTAGATGCCTGATTTTCCTGGGTAGGTCATAATTGAATTGTAGATTATGAAGGGAACCACACTGAGTCAGAATATAAAAATCAGTTTTATTTTACATCTCATGAATTGCTAGTTGTAACGCCAGATCAGAGAGTTCCTTTGAAAATTGGGTTCTGAATACTTACAAATTTTAATGTGTTTTTGCCAAGACTTTGCTTATTACTTTCACGGGTACTCCTAACTTGAGTAGATATATTTGTTTGACATCTTAACTATTCTATGCTTATCACAGGTCACTTTGTAGATGAATTAGAGACACATATTTCTGGAAAAATGGGAGATTTGGAACTAAAGGAACATGTGTTTTGTTTTTAGGATTCACCTCTACTTAGTCTCCTTGGACAGACAAGCTCACTTTCATGGCATCTTGTGGATATCGTGTCATATCAGAGTGTGCTGAGTTATTTCAGCAGCCATTATCAGCCATCCATCCTCCTGGCAAAGGAATCTTCTGCTGAATTAATCGTGAAGCTCCTAAAAGTGACTGCAGGCCTTTCCGTTCCTACGGACAGCCAGAAGCATCTTGTAAGTTGAGTGAGTGCTTTAGAAGGCAGAGTTCTTCAGGACTGGTAATGGCATAAGTGCCACTGAGAAAGTGGGAGCATGTCTATCACGTGTACTCATATTTTGGCCTCTATGATCTTTTAGTTTTATTTATCTCTGGTAAGCCTTTATTTACTAGCAGTGTCACATGCTAACAGGAGGCCAAAAGGATTATGAGCCATCAGTGGGCTGTTTGGTTTAGTGATCTGAATGCCATTCCCACCAGAATGGCAGGGAAGTTAGGAGCATGAATAAAATAAGTTTGAGGTCTGAAAAACTCAGGTCCCCAACTCACTGCCATTCTGACCCTGGTTTTCTGATCTGAGTTGAAACTATACCTTGCCTCAAAGTGGTGTTGTGAGGATTAAAGTAGATAATGAACATAAAAGTTTTTGGAAATGTTCTTGGCAAGTAATTAGTGTGTGGTTAATGTTGTTATTAATGTGGTAAAAAAGGAAGTGTGTTCTACTGGAATTTCAGGGAACATAGGTTCTAGTCTAAGTGTTACCGCAGATCCGCAGATCCCTAGAGACAGGCCCTTCAATACTCCTTCGTGTGGCTTCCTGCTCTGTCCTCTCCACTCCCCACCGAAGCAGTCAGTGCCGTGCTCCTAGGGAATACTCGGTTAACACTGCTTGCATGGATTGGTTTGAATGATCCTTTTTTTATTGTCAGGATGCAGTTCCAAAATGCCGAGCCTTCATTCATCAGATGGTTCAATTCCTCAGCTCCCTGGAACAAAATGGAAAAATCACCTTAGCAGTCCTGGAACAGGAAATGTCTAAGCTTTTAGATGACATCATCGTCTTTAACCCACATGGTAAGTGACCACTGGGGGGTCACGTATTTATTCAGTAAATGAACTTCTGCTGTGTGTAAGACATGGTCGTGACACCGGGAAGATGGTTGTGACACAGTCAGTCATTCCTGTTTCCAGAGAAGCAGTGGTCAGAGAGATGACTGGACCCTACGGACGCTGTGTCATCTCAGCACTGGGGGGGACATGAGCGTTAAGAACCTGAGGAGGGGTTGATGCTGTCAGATGCTGGTGTGAGGTTAACTGGATTGAGGGCTAAGTTAGACGACTGATAACCCCACAGGATGGCATCCTCAGTGGAAGGAAGAGCCACAAGTAAACCTGCCTCTCAGGGAGGAAAGCAAAGACAATTTTCTGTTTGACCTTGCTGTTGGATCAGAAGTCTGTGTGGTGGGGACAAAGACACCTCTTTGGAAAATTAGTAAGTACAAGCTGGTCCTCATGTGGGTTTGCAGTAAGAACTCATACTACCTAGATTGCCCCCCAAATCCCTCAACCTGAGAAATTAAAGTAGTTCTGCGTTGGCAGTGCCGCCAGGTGTCCGGCAGAAAGCAGCCACAGGTCCTTTTTGGAGAAACCCATCTTCAACTCAGTCCTCAGAGTTCCAAGGAATCTTAACTCACAATTAGAAAAAAGAAGAAAAAAGTCATAAAACATACTAGGAAATAAGGCACCACGAGTGAGTCAGCAAAGAACAACAGTCAACGGAGTCAGACATATAAAGACTTTAGATATTGGCGTAATTAACATAGTAAACAAAAAAATATTTTAATACACAGTAGTACCTCGGTTTTCGAATGTCTCCGTTGACGAACACTTTGGTTTACGAACACCATAAACTCAGAAGTAAATGCTTCGGTTTTCGAACATGCCTCAGAAGTGGAACATGTCACGTGGCTTCCACTGAGCGCAAGATCCTGAGGCCTAGCTGTCGGCTGTTTTCAAACATTTCAGAACTCGGTGTTCTGGAGCAGATTACGTTCGAAAACTGAGGTACCACTGTATTTGATGATATAAGAGAGGTTTGAGAAATATCTTTAAGGAATAAGGGATTGTAGAAATAAGCAGCTGTGAGAGATAATCAGATATGAAATGAAAAATAGAAAATTTCTGTAAAATATAAAAATTTTAATAAAAATTTAATGGAAAAGTTTAACAGCAGATTCAACCTATCTGAAGAGAAAACTTGTAAACTGGAAAATAAATCTGAAGGAAATACCCAGAATGTGAAACAGACAGAGGAAAAATATAAAAGAGAATTTAAGGGGCCTAGAGGATAGACTGAGAAGATTTAATACACAGCTAATCATCTCATCAGAATTCCAGAAGGAGAGGAGATCCAGATTTAGGGAGAGGCAGTAACTGAAGAGACAGCAAGGACGAGAACTTTCTAGCGCTGATGAAGACAACAATCCTTAGATTCAGTAAACCCAGGAAATCCGAAGCAGGATAAATAGAAAGAAACGCACACTGTACACACATAGTGAGACTACGGAAGTACTGGGGACAAAGAAACAACTTCTGGATCCAGGTAGGAGAGACAGGTTATTTACAGAGGAACAACATATATGCTGACAGCCTATTTCTCAGTAACAACACAACGCTATGAGGAAATGACTGATAACCCAGAATGGTAAACGAAAAACCATCTTCCAAGGAAGAGGATGAAGTAAAGATTTTCATTGAAACAGAGGGTGTTCGTCTCAGTAGACACATCACTGGAGGAAATACTAAAGCATGTTCTTCAGGTAGAAGTAGAGTGATCCCAAGTATAAAGCTTGAATTGCAAGAAAAAATAATAAGCAGAGAAGGTGGAAAAGTGTAAGCAAAAAATGTCCATATAAAACTACAATAATCATACATTTAGGGGTTTAAAAAGCAAAACTAAAATTAAATTATATGAGCGCAGTATGTATGTTAGGAAAGAGGTTGAGTTAAAAACATTCTAAGGTTTTAGTATTGTTTGAGAGGGTCAAGAAATAGATTAAATTTACACCTTGATAAAATGTGAATGTTAAAAAAATTCTAAGAAATTCACCAAAAGAATAGAAATAAGATATATAATTTCTCAGGTAGTAGAGGCAGATAAAAAGGAATGGCTAAAATTTGTTTAATCCAAAGATGGCAAGAAAAGTGTGGAGAAGGTGAGAAACCAACCGAAATATGATGGTAAAATTCAAATATATCAGTAACTGTAAATGGACCTATGTTCAGGTTAAAAGATAGAGATTGCCCTACTGGATTAATAAACATCATCATCCTTCTTTAAGTTGTTTGTGAGAAGTGCATCTAAAACATGGTTGTAGAAAGCTTTCATAAGGCAACCACATCAGGCAAATATTAAAATAGAAAGCTGGCATAGCTGTACTAATATTAGTCCTATCTAGGATTTTAAGGCAGAAAGCATTACAGAGCCAAATGATCTCTAGTGTGTTTTCCTTCCCTGAAGTTGCATGACAAAAATAAATAAGAAATAAGACACATTAGTAAAGATAAAAGAGAGTCATTGGAAATTGATAAAAGGTTCAGTTCCCCAGGCGGATATAATAATTCTCAGTTTATTTGTACCTAATAGCACAGGAGCAAATGCATAAAGAACTAGGAAGAGAAATGTCAAATTCCCTCACAGTGAGAGACTTTGACACACGTGTCACAGTAATTGGTAGATCGAGTAGACAGAAAATCAGTACGCCCGGAGGAGGTCTGAACAGCACAGCTGGATGTAATGGGCACGTGGAGAATGACGTACCCTGTTTCATGTAGACATTGTAAGTACACAATGAGATAATGGACCTAAGATGTAGCACCAACTTGGCAAGTCACAATACTCAGTGAATGTTAAAAATAAAAAAAGGAAAAAAATTACAGGCAATACTGGAGAAATGTAGAGTTGATCATGTGATTGGGCCATGAAGGTTAAGTAACAGCTGACCAGGCAAAGGAGAGACGGGTGTTCTAGAAAGGTCTTAATCAGAAGAATGATGGGATCAGATCTGATTTTTTAAGAAACATTTGTTGGCTGTGTTGTGATTAATAGGAAGGGGAGAAGCTGAAATCTGTTAGGAGGCTTTTGTAGACATTTTTTGTTCCTATGAGTCACAATTAAAAGGAATATTAAAATTTAAATTACTATTCAGCTGAAATTCGGAGATAAGCCTTTGAAGTCCTTGCTTGATAATAAATAGGTCTTATAATGACATTGAGTTAGGGTTGATTTAATGCCGTACAAGTGGGTGAATTGGTCTCGTGGGTGTGATGAGTAATAAGACCTCCCTACCTGCATTGACAAATACTGAATCCTTGGTGTGACAAAGCCACACACTATTCCATTAAAAAAAAAAGCACCCAACTCGGAGAGCTAGAAATAGTTGGGAAAAATTATATTAAGTTTGTGCAAAAGTAATTGTGGTTTAAAAGGTTAAAAATAATTACAAGAACCGCAATTACTTTTGCATCAACCTAATACCTGTTGAATAGCTTCTCCACACACTCTCAATGAAACGGATTTTCTGTTTTTGAATGTAAAAGAATCTACCTTAGTAACAACTCATTTGCACTTCTCCTGTAAAATGAATTGGCTTTTTTTCTTGTGTTGTATCCTCTTTTCACATCTTAATGTTTTGGAAAGACCCATTTATATTACTTGTGTGTCTGTTTTTCTTATTTAAAAAAAAATAAAAGCTGCTCTTAGGAGCCTTTATAAAGGTTTTTCCTCCTCCTTTTTATATTTCATTTTAAGCAACAACTGTTCAGTGTAAATCCCTCTAGAATTGGCAGCTTTGGCAGTGGTGGGGTGGAGGTACTGTGTCTAATTAGTTTACGAAATGACCGCTGAGATCTGTGTATTTGGTTTTCCAGATGAGCAAAGGTTGGGCAATAACGAATAGTTAAGCATGTTCTGATACGTAAGTCATTCTTTCATGCCAGCTTATCTGCCTGTTTATTAAAGCATTGCTCGGCCACCCTGCTGTGACCAGGGATCTTGTAGTCGTTTCTACTTTGCTCTTACAAAGTACTGAGGTGCCACATCCTGTCCTGAAAAGCTGCGTACCATCCAGAGTCTTCCTTCCGGTCCCTTGAGATCAGGCACAGAATTGTAAAATGGGCCCGAGAGCAGCTAGGACTAAAGGCCTATTGTTCCCGTGATCCCCTGCCTATCGCCTTCCGGCACCCCATCACGCGTGTGTGTCTGTGTCCCCTGCAGACATGGACAGCCAGACCCGCCACATGGCCCTCAGCAGCCTCTTTATGGAAGTCCTAATGATGATGAACAACGCGACTGTGCCGACGGCAGAGTTCCTCCGGGGCAGCATCCGGGCTTGGGTCGAGCAGAAAGTGCAGGGGCTGGCGGTGCTGCCGCTCCTCACGGCCGCCTGCCAGAGCCTGGCTTCCGTCCGCCACATGGCGGAGGCCACGGAAGCCTGCATCACGGCCTACTTCAAAGAAGGTAAGGGGACGGTCAGCTCATGCGCTCTAGATGCTGTTGTTTCAAGAACGTAGCCTGTCATTTTCATAAGGGTCTGTCGTTAGCATGAGAGCCTGTGACCCGTGTCTGTCGGTACAATCACAGTTCAAGGCAGGGAGCGTCTCGTTCACTGGACACTGGTTTTGGAGTATAGACCAACCCTTTTACGATGGCAAATCGTGTCATAGTTCCTAAAATAAAGGCTGTAAGCCAGAGTCTATAGAATAATGACCCACCGTATTCATTTTCTGTTTTTTTGTCACTTGTTCAATTGAGTTTTCAGAGTTTTTTTATTGCTTCTTGTCACATCTTTTAAACTATTACGAGGAGGTCAAGCTCCCTCACCAACACCCCCCCACACACACACCGCATCACCCTGACCTTCCTTATTCTCTATCTCTGAACTCTCACATTCTGGAAACAACCTGGCTTGTCAAGAAGAGCTGCTCAGAAGACACTTCTCCACCGTGACATACAGACACACGTCATAGCGCACACAGCAGGAGAGGAGAAGGGGCTGAGCAAGAACGCCGGGAAGCGCCGGGGTTCTGCCCTTTCTTGACAATCCATGAATCCATATGGGACGTGCTGTGCACGGCACCATGTCACTCCACCCTCATTCCCCCGAGGAAGTGAGAACCACTGGGATCTGCTCTAAATGTGTTTGTAATGTTATTAAAATCAACATCGTGTTGTTCAGTTTGTGAAGTCGATAGAGTAATAATAATGTCTCTTGGAAAAGCACCAAGTGTTCACAACATACTTATAAATGGCATTAAAGTTAAAACTTTTAGATGACTGGCACAGGGAGTGTCTACATGTGATTTCATGATCACAATATAATGACAAAGGTGAGTGACAAAACTGCAGCACTCAGTCCTCATTTCTTAACCGTCTACGTGGCTAGCCAGGGCACAGGCATTTAGCCTGAGGGCTTTCCAGTCTAAGCTGCGAGGCACATTTCACTTCTGGGGCGTCTGGGGCCAACTGGGCAATGTTTCCTTGACAGGCAGCGTAAAGTGAAGAGATTCATTAGACCAGTTAAATCATTCGAACCTGGCTTTTACTTTGCTGTCTTCTTTCGGTGTTGTTTTTCCTTAGGTTCCCTCAATCAGAATTTAGGATGGGGCCCCATCCTCGTGTCCCTTCAAGTCCCTGAGCTCACCATAGAAGAATTTCTGCAGGAGTGCCTGTCCCTTGGCAGTTACTTGACTCTTTATGTCTACTTGCTGCAGTGTTTAAACAGCGAACAGACGCTAAGGAACGAAATGAAAGTTCTGCTCCTCTTAAGCAAGTGGCTGGAACAGGTGTACCCAAGGTGTGTTGGCCCCCTGGCTGCCGTGTCAGACGCACTGGGTTTGGAAAGAGTGGAATGTAGGACTGAAGTCAGTGTTCACTGAGGTACACAGAACCGAGGGACCCAGAGGAACAAACAAGGCTGTGAGGTGCAAGACACTTGTTTTAGAAAGATTTTGACTAGCATGGGCTAATTTTCTGAGCAGGTTTTTTATTTCCTAAAACAGGCATTTTGAAGCACCTTATCAGTTCAGTAGCCGTAACAATATTTACAGGGCTGTTAAGAGGACTAAGTGAAAGAACAGGAAGCTACGTGACACACAGTGTCTGGCATGTAATACGAGTTCAATAAATTGTTACCTGTTAGCTTAAGCTTTTAAAGCACTAAATGCCCCTTGTATTTAAAATTCAAATGTGGACTTTCAGTTAAATGGGAATAGAAAAAACCCCACTTCTAATTTTGTTTTCCTCCTGGGCCTCCCCCCCGTCCCCCCAGGTCTGTGCAAGAAGAGGCAAAGCTGTTTTTGTGGTGGCACCAAGTCCTGCAGCTGTCCCTGATTCAGACGGAGCAGAATGACTCGGTCTTGACAGAATCTGTCATTCGAATTCTGCTCATGCTTCAGAGCAGGCAGAGCCTGCTGGCCGAGGAGCGGCTCAGCTCCGGGATTCTGGGGGCGATTGGGTTTGGCCGGAAATCACCCCTGTCTAACAGGTAAGGAAGCACCTGCCATCACTCTTCTAAATGGGCCTCAGTGTCTGCACCTACCTAGGTATTGTGATACTTCAGTAGGTTTTTGACGTGGGCTAGGTTTCCCCCAAAGATTAAGGGGGAAAAAAAAACACAGAGACTGATCACTTCTTTATATTTTAAAAAACATGTTTATTTTTTCTCATTTTGAAACAACTTTGTCTTTGTGTTCAAAGAACGTGTTTTGAGTAGTATCTCTTGTTGTATTTTGACTTTGTACCCTGGCCACACTGCTGATTTCTTTTTGTCCTGGAGGCAGTGGTGGTGTGCAGGGTGAGGCCGAAATACCCCAGTCAGCTGCCCTTGCTGCCTGCGCTCTATCAGGCTGTCAGGTGTCAGGGAGGACTCAGTCTCCTAGAACCGTGAAGTCAAGATGAGTTAAAGTGAATTGGTAAGAAGGATAAGCAATGAGAAACAAGTCTAGATTTTTGTTGCTAGAAAGTCCAAGGCATGAAAGAATTTGCCATCTGCTTCCCATTTTACCTCGTAATATTTATCTGCATCCTGGTTTTCGTTTAAAGCCCTTACCAGTGTTGAAAAGAGTTTTCATACCATTCTGATGGAATCATCCTTGTGGAATAGCCCATCCTGTTGTTGCAACTTTGGGAGCCACCTCGTTCTGACCAGTTCACATCATGTTTGTTTGCTTATGGTCGAATTTATCAGGACTGTGCGATTCTGATTCACATAAATTGGGGTAAAATACACGTAACATAAAATGTATCATGGTAACCATTTTAAGACATACAATTCAGCGGCATTTAGCACATTCGCAGTATTGTTGCAACCATCACTACTATCTAGTTCCAGAACATTTTCATCACCGCAAAAAGAAACCCCATATTAAGCAGTCACTCCCCAGCCTCCTCCCCCCCAGGTCTTTGGAAACCACTAATTGACTTTCTGACTGTGTGTATCCTCTTCTGGATGTTTCATATAAATGGAATCATATAATATGTGGCCTCTGTGTATCTGACTTCTCTCCCATAGCATAAACTTTCAAGGCTCATCCATAGTTTAGCATGTATCAGTACTTCATTCCTTTTTATGACTGAATGCTAGTCCATTGTGTGGACATACCATATTTGGTTTATCTGCTCATCAGTTGATAGGTATTTGGGTGTTTTTATCTATCTTTTGGCTATCGTGAATAGTACTGCTATGAAATTCATTTATATGAAGTTCTTATCAGAACACCTGTATTGAGTGCTCTTGTGTATTTATCCAGGAGTGGGACTGCAGGGTCGTATCGTTGCTCTGTTTAACTTACTGAGGACCTGCCGACCGTTTTCACAGCGCCTGCACCGTTTTTAACATTCGCACCACCAATGTCCGCGAGTTCCAGTTATTCTACATCTTTGCCAACACTTTCATTCATGAGTCTGAATGATGCTCGCATTGTTTGGGCATTAATAATGGAAGGGAAAATTGAGGCTCCTATTTCGTGCTATTTAAGGTTTTCCCGAAGAGGCTGAAAACAATAGGTCTGGGAATGTGTTAGTCTTTTCTTACAGAAAATATGGTAGTTACTTTAAAATGCGTACTTTAATAGTCATTTCCTTCTTCTGACCTCCCCCTAACACCTCCCAAGGTTCCGAGTGATTGCCCGAAGCATGGCTGCCTTCCTTTCAGTTCAGGTTCCGGCCGAGGACCAGATCCATTTGAAGCCTGGCTCTGAGTTATATCTCACCCCCAAAGCTCAGCAGGTCAGTACAAACAGCTTTACAATGAAGGGGTTGCAGGTTTCCACCAGGCCCTCCCTGGGCGGTGGGGAGGTGGCGGCTGGTCTACACACGATGACACGATGATCTGCGGGAGCATAGCTTGTCCTTTAGTGTGTCACTACCTGGAAAATGGGTGCCGCCTGTGCCTGCCTCAGATTTTAAACCATGTCGTGTAAAAGTACTTACCTAGAGCATTATTACTGCCATTGTAGAAGTGAGGCCATAGGCAAGCCAGTCTGGGATCGAATTTGGTTCTGCTGAATGTGACTACGCGCTGACATGCCACATGCTGGGAGCTGGGGACTGGTACAGATGATGAGGCCACAGTTGCGAATGATGGTGGTTAGCTCAGTTTTAATTAGGAACCAAGGAAATGGTTCTTGTGAGTCTGGAGGTTGACTACTGTTAGCTGATGTTGGAATAACCTAACGTGAACAAAATGGTAGTTGTGAGAAATTACAGTGTGTTCTATAAAGGCAGAAGTCCACATTCTTCCATTCCTGTAACTGTTTTCACCTGTAAACAGTCTGCCCAGATACAAAGGTGTACCAAGTATAAAATGAGAGCTGGTGTTCTTGAGTGCTTACTACGTGCCCAGGCACTGTTCCAAATTTTAACTCACTTGGTGCTGATGAGTTAAAGTTTTAACTCATTTAATCCTCATAACAAAGGAACTTTTATTATCCTGGTTTTATGGATGAGGAAATGGAGACACAAAGATTTGTCCCAAATTAAACAGCTAATAAGTGCTGGGGCTGGAATCCAGGATTCACTTGGCCAGTCTGGCTCCGGGCTTCACGCTCTTGCCACTCTATAGTGCTCTCTGTAAATGGTAAACGCTTAGGTCCCTTAGCTCTTCTTTCACTGCAGCTTTATTTTTTTTTTTCTTTTTCCTAATTAATTTATTTCATAAATACTTTTCTCTTGCTTATTAAAGGCAAGACACTGTGTTAGGATGTGGTACAGGTATAATGAATACGCATTTGGCCCAAAAATCCAAATGCCCAAGGGATATAAATTGGTACACATTTGAGCTCAAATTCATCATCATGGGGAGGTATTTCCACAAATGTGAAATGTTATTTTAAATATAATTTAAAATAATTAAAACTTTGGTGGAAATATTTAAATTTTTATCAGTGTAGTGAAAGACTATAATTTTTCATACATTCTAATTTTTTTTTTTTTTTTTTTCACTGCAGCTTTATAATGTCTCAGCCAGCCACCTACAGGGTGATAGCTTGGTTATTAAGGTCAAAGGTCAAGCAGTATAGGTTTTGCACTCCAAATTCACTCTTTTGCAAATCAAATTCAACTTTTTGCAAATCAAGTTCATCCTTTTGCACATCAAATCTTTCCACAAAAATGTTTTCTTAATCTTCATAATAAAAATAAATCCAATATTAAGTTATTGTTAAAATGAAACATTTCATTGCATCTAATTAATAATAAACATAAAATACTTATTTAACGTCAGAAATACTTATTTACTTATAGCTTCATTTATAATAGTTCTCCTGTCACTGCTCATGGTAATTTCATATACATACATATTCATAAAATATGACAATCTGTAGGAGTAATAGTTGCAACAGAATGATTAATAACGTCTACTAAATGTTCACAGTTTGACGGATCTGCCAAAATGTTTCTTGCACAGAATTTAATTTTTGAAAAAACTTTTTCAATGGAGTTCATCTTTGGAGAGTTTGGTGGTAGAAATAATAAAGTATGTCTTGTCTAACCAACAAGATCACGTACTTCCTGGGTTTTTGTGGAGGCTTACATTGTCCAAAACAAGCCACACTTCCTCCAGATTGTCTTCATCCAATTTCTGCAATAATCTCTGAAGAAATTCGCAAAAAATATTTGAAATAACCGTAGAATGTGCAGTTACTTCATGCCACACCATTCCCTGAATGTTTATTGCTGCAATTAGAGACACATTTCGTCCTCTAACCGTTGGCATGTTCACACAAGCTGATGTATTAACTTTCAATCGCGCCTTCATTTTATGTGTATATATAGATATATATACATCCTGTTTCTCTGAAAATAAGACGTAGCCGGACAATCAGCTCTAATGCGTCTTTTGGAGCAAAAATTAATATAAGACCCGGTCTACGTATATATAAGACCGGGTCTTACAGTAAAATAAGATCGGGTTTTATATTTTTGCTCCAAAAGACGCATTAGAGCTGATTGTCCGGCTGCGTCTTGTATTCGGGGACACACGGCACGCGCGTGCACACACACACACACACACACTATGGTTAATGGGAGCGCTTGTCCCCCTCGATTCCTGTTCTTAGATTGAACTCTGTTCACACAGCAGTTAGCCTCGTACCAAAATCCCTTTACTTGTTTAAACATTTTCAACCCTAAGACTTCTGTCTTCAACTCCCTGGTAATTTATTTTTAAGCTGCCAGTTCACCGTCTTCAAAAAAATCTTCTCCCTGCTAGTTCACGGAGCCAAGCAAATTCCATCTTGTAATCTATATTGTGTAGTTCAGTGGTCACAATAAATGACAGGGGCAGGACTGGGGTACTTCACAGCTCACATTCAGAATTCTGGGGGTAGGTAGACTTGCATAGTTGGAAAATAAAACTCCCCACCTCCAAGAACCATTGTTCCGATTTTTTGATTTGATTTCTCATGACACTCTTTTCTCTTTTCTTCCCCCACTCTGAATTATGGAATTAAAAGTGTTTTGTTTATTCTTGAAGAGAGGCATGGGAATATCATTGTCATTTCTGTTGGGCAGAAGCTGCAGGAGCTTGATCTCTACTTTATGATTGTTGGCTGCTAGAACGACCTTATTGCTTGCCCTCAGCAGCGCTTAGCCACTGGTTTCTTTTGAATTTCATTCAGTCAGACAGTTTAATATGACGTTATCATGTAATCTAAGAACAAACCCAACAGTAAACCAAACAGGCCTCACAGGCAGCTGGTGCCTGTGGTTTCCGGTTCGGGCTCCAGGAAGAGAGGCAGCAGATGCTCCACTGTGGGCCCTGGGGACAGGAGGACAGGACAGTCAGGCCAGCCTGGCCACAGCAGTGGCCGTCTGTGGGGAAGGGCTGGGAAGTAGCCCAGGCCAGGAAGAGGGAAGGCTGGGTGGAGAAGGTGGCGAAAGCCCCACATGCATGGGTTGCTGGCCTCCTGCTTGTGGTTAATCAGTGCCTGCCTTTGAGACTTCTCATTCCAGTTCTGTTGGCTTCCCCTGGGGATCGCGCTTGTACCAGATGATAAAAGTCACTGTGCTACACCTGCTGGAATCAGTCCATGCGGCTAGGTGGTTAACCCTTTCCTTCCATGTCTTTTAGGCTCTGAATGCGCTTGAATCCTTGACGTCAAGTAAGCAGTATGTTGAATACCAGGATCAGATATCACAAGCTATGCAGTTTATAAACCTTCCTGGCCATTGTCTCCAAGATGGGAAGAGCTTCCTGGCCCTTCTTGTTAACCGTCTCTATCCAGAAGTGCATTATTTGGACAACATACGATAGTAACACCGAGCCTCTTGAAAAACCCGTTGCTATTTATGTTTACATTTAACTTTGCTGTTGCACAGGTAACTGCTCAGTTTCACTGCGGAGCTCAGTTTGGCCAATGAGGTAGTTGACTGAGACGCAAGCCAGAGACACTAGATAATTCTGTTGGGCATGTGCACATGTGTGTGTGTGTGTGTGTGTGTGTGTGTGTGTGTGTGTTTTCTTAGCTCTTAAAACTTTCTGGGGATTTTTCAGTTTTTCTGTCCCTCCAACAAGAGAAACTTAAAAAGTTCCACTTGGGGACGAGCTGTTCACAGTTGCTGAATATTCCAGTCATTTCACAAGACCCCAGGATGGGGTTCTTTGTACGTCTCCGCTTCTGTCTTCTGTGTTATTTCAATGTCAAGACTCCTGTTCCCTATCTAACTCCTTTTGGAATCATGCAGAACCCTTACTTTTGAACCCCATTTACTTTGAAAGATCAAAGTAAAACGAGCTTTGAAAATTTCTGCATTTTTCAAATGTGGAAAAACATCAGCTTACAAGTATTGTGTTGTTTCTCTCAGGAGAGAGGTAAGAATGCTGAATTTAAGGGAGTCATTGTCTAAAACGTGACCACTTGATCCGGGTTACAGAGGACAGCAGAGATGGTGACAAATCCATTTCCATCCTCATGGGTAAGAAGCCATCAGTCTGAGTTGGGGGAGGGCACGCTGACAGTCTAGGAGGAGCATACTGTGCAGATGTGTTTCGTTGGTCCACATGGGTGGAGAGTGTGAACAGGGCTTGCTCTCGCTGGTGCAGTATAGACATACATTCCCTTTCGTCCTGTCCCAGCCCGTTCCCTCATTCATATCACTTACTTGGCCCCTGTAGACATCTAAGTTTGCAACTCTTGATAGATACCAGTTATCTAACTGAAGGCCCTGCTGGAGAGATAGAGAGAGGGAAGGAGAGGGAGAGGGAGAGAACGAAAGAACTTGGTTCTCTGTTTCTTGTTTGTTTCTTCACTCCATTTTCAAACTCAGATGAAGCTAGCAAACCTGCTGAAACACTGGTCCGTGGAAACTAGGTCAGGTCAGGAGACTTCACTGAAGTTTGGCTTTTTTTCAATAGCCATGTGCCTTCTGTTAACAGTTCGTTCGTTACCAAAGCCTGTCTGTAACATTGCCTTATTCTATTGCCATCTTCTTGCTTTTGTCACTTCCTCCAGGAATTAGCAAGTTGACTTTTGTCATCATACTCATAATTCTGTTGGCTTAAACTTGATTTTGTTTGTCCAGCTTGCGTAATGAGTCTTTTGTTTATGGGTTATCTATAGCCCAAGGGTATTTACCTAAAAATGTCTGGACAGGCACTGAGAATTTTTAGCAGGGGTGGGGATGCAGGTTAAGGGAATGGCAGTCACTTTTCAGACATCCTTTGGATGCTTCCCTGGACATTTGGAAGTGTGTAGGAGCTGTTCTTAATTTTGAACTTCTTAGTTGGACAGAACAAGTCTGCCTCACAGACATGGTCTGATAAAGATCATCCTTGTTCAGCCTCCAAGTTCTGTGGGCCACACTGCCCGTCTCATCTCAGACAGGCACATTTCAAAGCTGGCCTTGTTTTTGCTTCTCTCCATTTTCAAAATCACTCATCTTCCCCGTGCTGTGTATAAGAAAATTCTAGAAGCTGTGGACAGTTTAAAGGCTGATTTGCTAGCAAAGATTTTATGACAGGAAATATTTTGTGTGCTGTTCTCTTTGAAGAGGATGTAATTATTGATATCCTAGAATGTGAAATTTTTGAGTGACAGTATGTACATTTTAAAGGAAATTATGATTAATCTGTTAATTTTTGAAGGTTTATAATATTTATAATGTATTTGGTCTGTAAAAAAAATGATAAATAAAATCAATCTTCGGTTATAGCTGGTGAGAACCAATTTTTAGGGGTGTCACACTATCGTGTAAGGTTTTTCAGTTGTTAAAATTGACGCAGATTTTTATGCCGGATGTCATCTACATTATTTGATTGTGTATCTTGATTATCAGAGATGGTTGGTCATCGCGCTTCCTCTTTAGGTCCTTCATGCTTAACAACAGAAGGTTTACTCACTGCATAGGTTCCTCTGAGAGGCTCTGGGCTAAGATAGTGCTTTAAAGACACAGTTCAGAAGGTGGCAATGCTGCTGTAGCCTCCTGGGAATGAAGAGACCAGTGTGACCGTTGGCTTTCAGGAATGCCGAGCCTTTGCTGACAAAAGTCGTCGGCCTCCGGAGAGCACAGGGCCACAGGTGCTGCATAGACGCGGGGATCCAGCAAGACCAAGGCCACCTCTGCTGAGCAGTGTTGAAGGTGAACTAGTGCAGACTTTCCCCACGCGTGGCCAGCAGTGGCATCCGCTGCAAACAGGCCTGTCTGGCATCTTCCTGGTCTCCATGAGAAGCACCTCTTGTGCTTCTCCACTCGTCCCTCCCCACTCTGCGCACACAGGACTGTCACAGAGGCACACTTGATCTCTCCGCGCATCCATCTCCCGGCTTCACCACCTACCTCTAACAAGTGGACGCAGCGGAAAGCTGGGAGGTACAGACGCTGAGGGAGGGGGGAGAAGGAGGGCCTGCGGATGGGTCTGCTCAGCCTGACAGGGAAGCCAGGACCCAGCCGTACATGTTCCCGAAGCTTCTGGGCGTGCAGTGGACCTTCGCCCCCAGGCACGAGTCATTTCAGTTTGGTGATCAGTTTGTTGGTCCAGTCATGTCTGCCTCCTTGGGTTTGTGCCTGGCTCGCAGTTCTCTGAGGCGAGAGAAGCCCAGTCCGGAAAGTGAAACCCCCCAGAACAGCTCCCCTCACTTTAACCAAGTGCAACCCCGTTCCCTCCAGTTGGTCACCAAAATCATTGTGTCCACATTGTTCAAGTTCATGCCCTTTCTTGTGAATGAAGGTGACACACAGTTTTCCATGGGATTTTTAATCTGAAAATGAATGATTCCTTCTGGATCAGGAAGCAGATGTCATGGAATGATGACTTCGCGTCAGCAGGGGCAGTACAGCTCATCTCGTGCCAGCCCACGTCTCACTCCGCAGGGATCCTCAGCCCTAACTTTCCAGCCTCTCCTCTTCCCTTTCCTGTGGCAGGTTGGCCCGCCCCTGCTGGGCAGCCCAGGTGGCCATCGGCCAGCTCAGTTTGCAGTTTGCTTTATGCTAAGCCAAAACTGGCCTCCTGGAAACGTAGGTCATGGCTCTCCTGGAGCGGGCCAGGCTGCGGCTGCTCTCCTAGGCGTCCCGACAGACCTCCAGACGCTCAGCCCTCATCAGACCTCTGACCTCGCCGCCCGCCCTCCTCAGTCCTCCTCCGGCGAAATGCCCAGTGCCTTTGCTTAGTCCTCAGCCCCTCTGCCCCATCCCCTACGTCTACGGCTGCACTTCAGGAAAAGTGCCCAAAATAGCCCGTTATTCTGAGAGGGCTGTGCCTGGGATTAGCAGGGCCAGGGCTCAGATGAGACAGACAGGCACTGAAGGCACAGATTTAAGGTGTCATTCACCCGCAGATGCTGAGAGTGCCCTCAGCCTGAGCCCTGCCCTGCCGAGGGTTGTCACACTAGTGTGAGCCAAGCAGCAAAGTTCCCTTCCCGGCGTCGGGTGGCATCGGCCCTCAGCAGCTGTGGCCTGGAGCTGCACTTCAGTTAGTGGCAACTCCAGACCTCGGTTTAACAGCTGTTGCTGCCAGCCTGGTCTCACCTATCTGTGTGACGGGTGTAACAATAAGGCGCTTTGCACTTTTTTTAAAATGCTTGCTCTTCATTTTGGACCAACTTGACAGCTTATTTTGAGGTAGTAGTTGGATTTTTTTCTGCTCAGTTGTCTTATGAAGCAAAATGGAGAGTATAATGTTGGAAATAAGCATGTTGCTTAAAAAAATGCAGTACTCTGTGCTGTGATCTTCCGTTTGCATCTAGGTCAAGCTGGGTGACGTTCTTGGCTTACAGCCAGCCCTAATATTGACCTCGTTCTGGTCCATGGTGAAACTCACACCTTCTGGAAGCATCATGCGTCCTGTAGAAGCTATCGTTGAAGTTTCCTCCAGTCTGAACAGGTTCCTGATTTCTGATGATAATAACTTGAAAAAAATGAAATTAAACAACTGATCCTGTTTTGGGATAATAAAATCACTAAGGAATGTCGTTTACTATAACTTTTATTTTTTTAATGTGCAGATGGAATATCTCATGAAGCACTGAGGGTTAGAACTTATTTTTCCTTCCATGGCTTAAAATCACTTATGTGCCACCAAATATTATACTTCTTAAGTGCATTCCACTCTTTACCTTCCCACATGTCTAGTGTGGCCTTTAAAAACCACAACTTATTTTGGTCATTAAATTTGCCATGTTCACTTCTTATTCACTGTTCAGCATTTTACATGCTTCTACAAAGGACACGTTTTTATATAATGACAAGAAACACAGGGAAATGAGAATGGGTTAAGCAAACGTCTGCAAGTAAACTAGATTCAAATTTAATGGAGACGCCATGGACATGTCTCGTGTTTGTCAAGTTGGTTGGCAGGTCTTTTGAACCAGAAATCACACTAAGAAAAATGTGAAATTAGAAAGCTTGTAATGGGTAGAATTTATATTCTGTGACACTTCACCACAATGGGCAAGGCCTCTAGTTTCAAAGAGAATTTAAAACGTGGGGATTTAAGAGTTAGCATAGACAAGAGGCCACCTGGTGATCCCAGAGGGCTCAGGTGAGCCCTGCGGGTCTGAATGTGATTGTGACCTTGGTAGGAGGGATATGAAACTGCACAAAGGCTCCCACCCCAGGAGTTCCTGGGTGGGAGTGGGGCGCCTCTGGGCGGGCAGAGCTGTCGGGGCGGGGGTCGGGGGGGGGGGCAGTGTAACCTGAGCTGGGCCATGGTCTGCTCTGGAAACCACCTCAGCATTGGAATACTAAGGAGTTCTTCCTTAGTGTTCATTTTCATTAACATTTATGAAGATACATCTTGAGTGGGCCAAAGTACGGTGGGAGCGTCAGAACCTGTGAAGCTCGCCAGATCACTTTCCTCCCTGAGACTTTTCCCTCATTGTAAAATGAGGATAATTGAAGCCTTATCTGTCTCCCGAGTTTTCAGTGAGAACTACCTGAGATCATGGAGGGGAAGGTGCTGTGAGGATCACAAGGGGCCCCAGGAATGTGAGGAGCGGCTCTTGTGGAGGGGGTGGGACGGGTCCTATGTAGCCAGGGCTGGAGGTGGAACAGGCCCAGGTCCCCTAACTCGTGGTCTCTAAGGTCCCTCCGGCTTGAAGGTAGGGACCTTGTCATCCAGTCTGGGAAGGGGGTATGTGTGAAAACAGCTCCACTGAGTGCCATTGCCACCCCAGGGCAGGGCCCACCTTCAGGGTAGATTCTCTCTGGGACAGTGTCTTTTCACGTAGCGACGTGTTGATGTAAAACGGAGCTTATTAGTGTTACCGTGTTAGTTTCACCCTTACATTAGCTCCTGGAGGGCCGGGGAAGCGTGTTGGGCTCTTCTTGGTGGAGCTGGGCATGCACCTGGGTGGTTGTTGCCTCTTCCTCTTGCTACCCACCTCCCCAGGCCGGTGGGCAACCGAGAGCGGAGGGAGGGAAGCCTGTGGGTTATCAGAAGCCGCTCTGGGAATGAACAGTCAGGCTCGTGTTGACAGATCCCTGCACCGCCAGGAAGAGAAGGCTGTGCTTTGCACCCTGTGCCACACTGGGAAGTCCTGTCTGGAAAACACCAGGTCTCCAAGGTCACTTCTCTGGCTAGTGTCCAGGGGCCCCAGGACACTGCGCTGACTGACCCTGTTGCCCATGGCTCTGACCCCTGCCTGCCACCTCTAGAGCCTGAGTGCTTTGAGTGTCAGTTCAGGAGGACGGGGGCTCTGCTCCACCCCAGCTGCTTAGTGAGAGCGCCAGGCTTCATGGCCAGCCTGCGGGTCTGGTGATGGTCAAGAGCAGTCCCCTCCGCTTCTGCCCCTAGAGCAGCTGCTTTATCTGGAGACCAAGCAGGCGGCCGCCTGTGCGCTGTGAACAGTTTGTCGGGGGGAGTGCCGGAGGGACCCTGTGCTGTGCTCCGCAGCACGCTCCCCGTGGCCCATCACGTGTCTGGGCCCCCCCATTGGGAATGCTGCTGCTTGTTTCCAGGAAGCCCTATGTCAAGTGCACGTAGCACAGGAAGGGGCACCACGGGGGAAGTGTGGATGTGGGCTGTGAGACGGTGTCCATGAGCTGTTAGTATTCTCAGGTGTGATAATGGCATTGAGGTTACGGGGGAGAATGCTCGTGTTCTCAGGTGACACAGGTATTTAGGGGTGAAGTACTGTGATGTCTGAAGCTTATTCGCAAATGGTTCAGCCAAATACACACATTCATTAAGCAAATCTGGCAAAATGTTAGTAACTGTTGAATGTAGGTGGTGGGTACCTGAGTGATCATCTGTGTGCCTGTGTGTTTGAAAATGATCCTAACTATAAAGTTAGGGGCAAAAATCACCTGGAGAATTCATTTAAAATCCCAGCCCCTCCCTCAAAGCCTGTGATTCAGGAGGTCCAGGTAGTGCTCAGAATGGGGATGTGAGCAAGCCCCCCAGGTATTCCTGATGCACCTCGGAGAGCCCAGGGTTCCAAGGTGGAAACCCAGCCAAAGAGCATTGTGGGGCTGGAGCAGGTGCAGTGGTCAGACGGGTAAGCGTAGCCATGCTGGGCAGTACAGGGAGCCTGTCGGGTGCCCCGACTCCCTTCTGCTACTCTCCTGGCTGTGGGGGCAGCTCTCGCCACCGTGCAGGAGCCTCTGACCGCTGCATCCTCAGCTCTGGCCACATCCTGCCGCTGCCCCCATGCTCCAGAACTTTCAGTTGCTTAAACATCACCGTGTGTCTGAGCTCCTGGCCTTTGCTCAGACTGCCCTTTCTGCTTACCCTTCTTTCCTACCTCCCACTCTCCATTTCCCCCCATCTGCATGGCCAACATGTACCCTCTCCATGTCTCCTCCTCTAGGAAACCTTCCCAAGACGGGGTCAGTCACCCCTTTTTATGTGCTCCCATAGCACGCCCAGCATACTGTTTTCCTTACATGATTTTCCACTTACTGGTCTTACGGTGGAGTCCTCAAGGCTGTTGCCAAATGCGTTTGGCTTTTCTCCTTCGAGGTACAATGTAGGGTTGCACTGCCCAGCTCCTTGCGGGTGAGTGGGGCATGTGGCTAGTTCTGACCAATGAACTAAGATCACAAATGGCAGACCCTCTAGAGCTTTCTTTTTATCTCCAACCCAGCAATCCACAACATTAGAGATGGTGGATCCCTGAGTAAGTACAATGAACCAAGTCCCCCTGCCAATCTGTGATGGGCACGTTTCTTTGACCAGAATAAACCCTAATAATTCCAGCCATTGTGATGTTGGGGTTTGTTATTGCAGTAACCTAGCCCAGCCTGACTGATTCGCACGCCTTACTCATTTTTTGCATTCCCAAACACTTGACCGAACTCCTAGCATCAAACATATGTAAGAAATAATTCTGATCACTGTTGATCTTGGCTGTGAGACTGGCCTCCAAGACCAGCCAGAGCTTCCAAGACACATCACCCTGTGTCTTTCGCTACTTCTCTGATGATACAGGACTCTCCCTGGAGGCGCTCCAAAGTATTCCCTACAAGGAGGTACAAATGCCAACTGCTCTGACCTTTTAACAGTTCAGACAGGCTCCTGGATGGATCCCCAGTTAACCATGAGCCACCAGCACCCACTTGGTTTGGTACAGGCTCGGGTGAGTAAGGGAACCTCTTAACCCACTGCCTTGCTTATTAACTTGTAACGATCCCTC
This sequence comes from Rhinolophus ferrumequinum, assembly GCF_004115265.2. Taxonomy (NCBI): domain Eukaryota; kingdom Metazoa; phylum Chordata; class Mammalia; order Chiroptera; family Rhinolophidae; genus Rhinolophus; species Rhinolophus ferrumequinum. The sequence goes on along the minus strand of NC_046302.1, from coordinate 37,798,413 downwards.
CATCTTCAGGACATCTCCTGAGGAAAGCATCAGAGAGGACCCTGTGCCTACTCTAGGTTACCATTCTAGTTTTTGGAAGGTTCTGAAGGAAAGAAAGTTCATCCCCATTGTCTCTTCAATCCTACCTCCTATCATCTCTGGCGTTTTCTTCTTGCCAGCTTGCAGGATTCCAAGCACACCTCCTGCTCCCCTTCCTGCCCCCACACACTGCAGGAGCTAAAATAACCAGCAAGTTCACACTGAGGTGCAAATACGAAAGGAACCACTCCGTAAAGTCAGCCTGGCAGGGAAACGGGGTGAAACTGCTGGAGTTTTTGGACTTTGTACATCCTAGGAGAATGCAGGTCATAGACAGAGAGGTCAGAGCTGCAGCTGCTTTATCCCTGGGGACGCTACAGCCCAGACTTCCCCTGAAGTTTCCCAGCCTTGAGAAGAGTGGATTCCAGATGCTTTGAGATGATGGGTGTTTTGTTTCCTTTTCCTAGGGATGCCGTTTCTGTTTCCAGGAAGCCCTAAGGCAGTGTAGAGCAGCTGATGGGGTCAGAGGTGGGCAGACTGTGGGACAGTCACAGAGGATACCCCAGGGGACAGGGGCACTGCTGATTTGAAGTTCCTGAGACCACAGGTTTGCACAGCTGCAGCCCCAAGCCCCAGCCCCATGTGTGTTTTCAAACCTTCATTCTTAGTGAGGCTGGTGTGGGTGCCACACTTGTCCAAGCACGCTCTGTGCATCCCAAGGTCGCTGTGCAAGGTGAAGCCTGTAACGCCCCTCACGTCTGTAGATGGCTTTGTACTTCCCAAGGTCCCTTCATCCCCAGATCGTGATAGTCCTACCAGCCAGGAGGGAAGAACATTATTGTCCATGTTCAACAGTGGACGCACTATGACCTAGAGAAGTGACAAAAAGAGTCTTGGTTCACACAACAAAGCAGTGACCGAGACGGAGCCTGGGCCTCGAGACCCTACCAGTGTCCTGCCTGCTTTACTATGGTGTTCTACGTAAGAAAAGATGAGAGGGGCTTTTCCGGATGTTTCACACTGGTTTGGGCACACACATAATATACACTCTTTCAAAATGCTGGCCAGCCCCATTGACATAATGTCACTGGGTCTCCAAGACGTGTTCATGTAGGAGACCATTGAGCCCCTGTGAGTGGTGTCCTGACCCCCAGGGGGTGGCCCAGCTGGGGCTGCCAAGGTGCCTGGGAACCAGGAAGGGCTGTCTCAGCCAAGCCTCACGGCCTTCTCTCCTCATGGTGGACAAGTGGATGCTGCTGGCTGAGGGGGTCCTCATGGTGAACGTGTGGTTGCCGGTGGGTTCTGGGGCTCATCTGGTTCAAATTTTCATAATTGGACTCCTGAGCCTGGGGCCTGCAGACGGGAGAAAGTTGACTGACCACCCAATCCAGGAGGGGGTCCCCCGACTGCCCAAACCACGGCCCAGCAAGGGGCAGGAAGAAGAGACGAGATGGGCATTGGGACCTAGATCCAAAAGGGGCTGGAGACTAATGGAAGGTTGGAGGCAGGGCAGTGGCAGAACTTGTGGAACTTGTGACAGCATCCCAGATTGCAGAGTCTCTCTATCTTCTCAAAAGGATCTCGTCTGTGGCTTCAAAAACCACCTCTGTGTCCCTGACCTCCAGACCCATATTCCCAGACCTGGCCGCCTGAGCTCCAACTGCTCTCCTGACTTTGGGGACATCTGAACAGGCATCTCACACCTAAATGTGTTATGATCCTCACCACCTCCCCTGCCTTCTCTCCTCAGCTTCATCTCGGTAAGGGGCACCCAGGATTCCAGCTCCAAACCTGGGCATCCTGGCTCCCTGCCTCGCTCACGCGGCCCACCCAGCCCTCTGGCCAGCCCTGCTTTCTGTCTACCCCATCTCCTTGCCTCCACTCCTGCCACCTTTATCCAGGCAGCCATGATAGCCTCAGCCTTGGCCAGCAGCTTCCTCACAAGCCGCCTTCTGTTCCCCGCTCTTGTTTGGATAAGGCCACTTGTCTGCTTACAACCATGCAGTGACTTCCCATTGCACTCAGAATAAATCCTGCAGCCTGCCAGCTCTCACTGCCCGCTTTCCGGGTCTCCCGAGCCTTTCAACTTGCCTTTTCCTACTGGATCGCCTCCACTACCCTTGCCAGCCCCTCCGAGCTCCAGCCGCAGGTCTCCTCAATGTGGTGTCCCTCAGAGAGGACGTCCTGATCTAAAGTAGCCACAGCCCAGCAGCCACCTCCCTACCCTGGAGCTCTACTTCATCGCCTTGTCCATTTCCTTCACAGCTCTTATTTTAGAATCTAAGATGATTTTACGTTTTATTAAAATTCTCCATACTAAAATGTGAGTTCTTGAGGTCGGGTATTTTTGCTGTATCTTTAGCATGCAAAATATATGTGCCTGGTACATAGTAGGTACTCAGTAATTATTTGAACAGTCAAGTTTCTGACTTAGTGCCTTGATGAGGTAGTAAATTAGCCAAGAAAAGAAACATTGCACAGGTATTTGAGAATGTAGGGGATAACCTGGGCTGGCAGCATGGCTTTTCCACCCCTCGGGACACAGGTGGAGCGGAGTTATGGGAGCCGAGCTGGGCTGTGTAATGGGCCTTGGAAGGCTGTGCTCTTCCTATCCCATCTCCCTACCCCCAAGCATCCTGGACAGACTGCCCAGGGTCTAAATTGGATTCTTTCTTCTTCAACACGGGCTTCATCTGGACAAACACTGAGAGGAGGGAGACATGGATGGGATGGTCAATGATTTCCTAGCAGGGTCCCTGGGCCCCCCATCTAAGCCTTAAGAACCTCTAATGGCTTTTTTTGCACAGCCTTCCGCAGGGTGTCTGGGAGAATGTAGGTCTTGAGGTGACTTGTGTGTGTCTGCCTGTTCTAGAACACTGGGCACTATAAGAAGAAACACAACCTTGAGGAAGCACATCTAGGTGCTGAGATAAGATAGACACACAGAAAATGACCGCTCAGCACCAGGACACCAGGCAGGTCTGGGAGAGGTGTCAGTGTGAGGCCCAGACATAAAATCCTGGGGGTGGGGGTGGGGTGGGGAGATCAGGTCATCATGGCTGGTCTGGCCCGAGAAGGGCTTGGTGGACCGAAGGAACGGGCCTTTGGGAGGCTGCAGGTAGGGCCTAGGCCTTGGTCAAGGCTGGGACCCCAGTACTGGCCCTTTGCTTATTCTTTCTCCTCGTGCCACCCGCCCCGGGACTAGAGCTGGGTGGTGTGAGATGGGGTTGAGGCAGCTCACTCACCGTGGCGGGTTGTCCTGGGTGACTGGGTGCTCTGTGTGAGGGAGGAAAAGAGGGAGAGAGAGAGCATGAATCTCCACGGTAGCCTCCAAGCTCCAGTCCCAGCTTTCCACCCCAACCCACCGTGGAGAGTGGTCTGAAGGGAACGGGCAGCAAACAGCCAACTACCAGGATATGGAGAAATGGCCTGAACGATGCCGGGAGTTACCCAGGAGAAGGGTGGAGTGAGGAGCGGTCCAGCAGAGGATCCCGCACCCAGAATGCGCGGTGAGTCTGAAGAACCAGCAGGAGAGCTAGCCAGGTGTAGGCCCTCCCAGACCTGGGAGGGGAGCCTTCCAAAGCCCCCTCCATCCGTCCACCACACCCTTCTCGGGCCAGAGCAGGCCACGCTGACCTGCCCTCTTCACCCCACTCCCAGCATTTACCGTCTGGGCCCTCATACTGGCAAAGGTGGCAGCCAGGGCAATTCGTGAAAAATTTTGGATTTCATTCTGAGAGTGTGCTACTGACCTGGGTGGTCTGAGAGACTCTGGGAAGCCCCCTCTCTAGGGCATAGAACAGATTTCCCAGGTAGCCCAGAGAGAGTAGTGTGGGGCACACAGCAGCTCTCTGGAGACATTCTGCTGGTTGACGCTTCCACACTTCTGTACATGCTGTTCCCTCTGCTGGTAGTACCACCAGCTCCTTGTTTTCTTAGCGCCTGCCTACTTACAGTAATTTTCACTTCACTCTCACCTTACCGTGTGAAGCCTTCCCTTTATACGGACAGGGTGGGCCCTGTTTATATGCCCACCCGACTGAGGCATACATACCTTGGGCTTTGTCAGTACCCAGGCCCTAGGATAGCACTTCTGTGCTTTGCAATTATCTGCTTGCTCCTCAGTACCCCATTCAGGGGGAAGAAACCACGTCTTATCCATCTCTGTATTCCTAGCCCCTACACAGCATGTAGTAGGTCCTCAAGATGCGTGTTGTAGCTAATGGAATGCTGCCATCTGGGAAAGCCTGTGTGTGGTCACAGATCATGGGCAGTCCTTTCTGGGACTTTCTGGTGGTAAAGGGGCAGGCTCCAGGGGGCAGAGTATCTATCTCCGTGATTTTAGGCTACAGGTAAGTTCCTTAACCTCGCTGTCCTCAGCTTCCTCATTGTAAAATGGGCTCTAGCTGGTTCCCACTTTCTGGGCTTGATGCAGGGAGATGAAAGGAAGATGATGCAGAGGCACAAAAAGGATGTGTTGGTTGTGTCATGCCAGGTGGTCGACCAGAAAGCCTCACCTAAAAGGAGAGCCCCAGCGCCACCCCTCCACTCGCCCCTACCCTGGTCGGGGGCGCACCCACCCAGGCGGCGGCGGGAGGCCAGGGCGGCCAGCACGCCCAGCAACAGCAGCGCCTTGAGGCCAATTGCGCCAAGCAGGAGGGCGTTGGCCGAGGCCCCGGAGGCTCCGTGGAAACGGAACAAGTAGACGCTGGCCTCGGCGCGGCCCAGGCTGTTTGAGGCGGTACACGTGTAGCGGCCATCGTGGGCCAGCGCGGGCAGCTCTGCTGTCACCTTCTGGCCGTAGCCCTGACCCGGGCCCGGCACGGCTGCCGAGCCGTTGCGCAGGGCCGGGCCGGACCAGGCGAGGGCGGGCGGCGGCTCCCCTTCGGCCGTGCAGAGTGCGCGGAAGGCATGCGCGGGGCCTGGCAGCACCGAGATATTGACGATCCGCGGGGCAGCTGCGGGCCGCGGTCAATGGTGGGGGGAGGGGAGAAAAGGCACTGCAGTCAGAGAGCGCGCGTGCGACCGGCAAGGCCACAGGGTGCCCCTCCCTGTCCCCTTTAGTCGCCGAGCAAGTTGGGAGAGGTTGGGGGGGCGGTGTCCGGAAAGGAGGGAGTGGGCTCTCCTGCCAGCTTGCCTGGATCCCTATACAGGTGTGGTCTTGGACAAACTACTCTGCTGTTCTGTGCCTGTTTCTCCAGGTGTAAAATGGGGGTCACTCACCTTATGGGGTTGGTGAGAAGATTTGGCCAGCTAATAGGTGTGGGGTGCTTGGGCTACAGCTTGGCCCATAGCCAATGCTCACTCCGCGGTGGTTATTATTGTGCTAGTGCAGGGTTGGGGGCGGTCTGCTGGTGTGATTTACTGGCACCTCCCACAAGCGGACCACCTCACCAAGGGCTGGAGTTGAGCCTGATTCACTGAACCCTGGGCTCCCTCCCTATGTTAGAGAGGAGCCGACCCTGGGAAGAAACTGAAATGCACTCAGGGTGACAGTCTAGCCGGCCTCAGAGCACATGAGAAATTCTTGGGAGAACTCCTGGGCCCTCCCATAGCAGGGAATTCAGGATTTTTAAAAGCTCCACAGGTGATTTCCAGTGCATAGCCAGGGCTGAGAACCACTGCTCCTGGGACGGAGATCCCGGTTCCCCTATCTTTATACCTCAGGGCTTAGCAAAGTGTTGGGCACTTGACTGGCTCCCTGTGCACCGCCACGGGCTGCTTTCCGTGCACACAGTACTTGCCCTTGCAGCCCGAGCCGTATTTAGGTTATTATTCGTTCGTTTATCTCTTCTCTGGACTGCGCGCCGCTGGGCACTTGCACTTTCTAGGCGCTGCATTACAATACCCATTCCTGGGCTCTAACTAACCAGCCCTTCCCAGGGCCAGGATTCTGCATTTCTGACAAGTTCCCAGGTGGCCCATAACCACCACCAGGTGTGATAGCCAGCAGCCCCCTGCCCCCGCCCTAGAGAAAGGGGTGTGTATTGCTCCACTTGGGATCCCAGCGGCGGGCATGTGTCGGGCCCCTAATAACCCTGAGAGGGGCCTGAAGGCGGGAGAGGAAAGGTGCCGCGCCACGCCGCCCCGGCAGCCCCGGGCCCCGCCGCTCTCACCCGTCACGCGCAGCCAGACGCCATGGCGACTCTCGTAGCGGTCGTGGATATCCCCCGCGAACTCCACGCGGCAGAAGTAGCGGCCGTTGTCTGCCAGGGCGAGGCGCTCGACGCGCAGCGAGAGGTCGTTGCGGCGCGGGTTGCCCAGCAGGCCGAAGCGGCCGTGCAGGCTCAGCGCCGTCTGGCAGAACTCGCTGCCCCGCGCCGCCGCGCACCGGAACACCTGCGGGCCCGCGTAGGGCTCGCCCGCTCGCCAGATGGCCGTCAGCGGCCCGTCGTAGTGGCGGTGCGGGTGCGTGAAGGTGCAGGGCAGCACCGCCGCCTCACCCGCCGTCGCGATCACCTCTGCGGGCACCTGCATGGACCAGCGCTGTGTCGGGGCACCTGCAGGCAGGAGTGCGGGGCGCATCAGCCTTACCTGAGCAGTGTCCTGGCCGCAGGGACCTTCCGTGGGGCCTGGAAACCCACCCCGTGACTCGAGAGGCATTTCCCGGGACCCTGACTCCCAAGACCGACCAGGTACCTGGACCTTCCCCCATCTTCCTGGGACTATTTGCCTCTGTCTGGGAGGTCCCACCTCACCTACAGGCCCAGTGACTCTATCACCTGCCCTGTTGCAGAAAAGTCCTGGAATCCCGTGGTGACAGTAGGATCCCAAGACCTCCAAGATGGTGAGAATAATAAAAGCACTTACTGTGCACATCTGTGTTCAGCAAGTTCCTGGTCGTATCTCTTTTAGTTCTCACAAATGATCCTAGAGGTAAACATAGTTTTCCCCGGGTTACATGTTAAGAAACTGAGGCACAGGAAGGTTGAGTAATTGCTTGAGATCACACAGCTAGGAACAGGTAGGATGAAACAAAGATGGCATTCATACTCAGGACAGCCTGATCCAGAGCTGGCACTCCAGTTCACTAAAGGCCTGGAAACCAACACTCTCATTCATAGAGGCGAAATAGACTCCGGAGGGAATGGTATGTTTTGAAGTTAATGTGTTGCGTTGATGGATGAAATTCCTCTAGAATCCAAGTCAACCCAAGTAGGCTTCCCATTAGGTTACTGCCCAGATAGGGAGCGGAGAGGCCAAGTGTGGTGGGTCATTTTCTTGCCTCCTTGCTCTGTGCAAACACCTCTGGACTCAGTTTCCTCACCTCCTGTGTTGTGAGCCTCTGAAGTATAGTTGATCTAAGGTCCCGAACCTGCGTTCTGCCTCCAACTTACAGAGGGCTGGTGAATCACTGACCCCCTGCAGATGAGGGAGTGTTGAGCCTGGTGGGTGGGTGGTTGGATGTCAGTGCTGGTCCTTAGAGGATCAGGCCAGGGGTGGTGCCTCCCCAAGGAGGGCGGGCAGGCTTACCAGCTAGTGCCCAGGTGCAGTTCATGAAAAGGACATTTAGAGGGAATCGTGTAGCATTCCTTGTGCTTCCAAAGGGTGTTGCCATTTACATCTTTCACATACATCGTGTCACATGACCTTCAAAACACCCAGGGGAGAAAAGCAGGGCAGATACTGTTACAGATGAGAAAAAATGAAGGCCCAGAGTCACAGGCAGAAGTTGGGAGAAACCCAGCTTTTTTGACTCCAAGTCTAGTGCTCTTTGCTCTTTGGGATATCCGGACTCATGCCCTGGGCAGGCGTCCTCTCAGCCCACAGCTGGCAGACCGTCCTCCAGGGAGCCCATCCCATCTATGAATAATCTACAGGTCAGGACATTCCTCCTGCACAGAACTGACGTCAACCACCCCCCACACGACCACCACTGCTCTTTGGAGCACGTGCATCCCCTACCCGTGGTGGCACTTCCGGTATCCCATCAGGCACTTCCGGTATCCCATCAGGCACTTCCGGTATCCCATCATGGCCATCCCGGACCCATTAAGTCTCCCCTTCTCTGGCGGAAGTCCCAGTCCCCGAGAAGGGGAAGGCCCTGCCCCTCCCCAGCCTCACCGCCTGCTCTGTCCTCTCCCTGCGGTGTCGTGTCCTGACCCGGGGCTCCAGGTGTGCTGGACCGACAGAGTGGGGGACGAATCGGGCTGTATGATCTGTACCTCGTGTACAACCTCGTTTTGTACTGAGCTTGCAGTCAAGTAAAACCTCGAGTTCTTTTTTCACACAATCTGCTTCTAATCCAAATCTCTTTTCTTCTGGACAAGTGGAATTACGCTTTTGAACCCAAATGGAGGACTTGATATTTATCCCTAGTAAAGATATTGTTTGCTCAATTGTTAATAATCAAACGGCCTCGTTTCAAATTTGCAAAACACTTTCTGAAGGTTTTGCTGGTTCAGTCAGCACTTCCAGTGGCAGAAAGCATCTCCGTGCTCTTGAGGCTTAGTCCCTGCCTCAGTTTCCCTGCACTTCCCACCCTCTGTAACCTCAGCCTCCTCTGACCTCTTGCATCTCACAGAATCCAGATTCCCTAGGAATTGTTTGCTATTGTGCATTCATCAATTAGCAAACATTTATCAGACTCGGAGATTCCAGCAGGGGTTATAAAGATCAACAGAGTAACTACCAGCCTACTGGACCTCACAGCTCAGAAAGGGAAATAGGTCTGGGAACACACATAATTACACTCTGGCCTGCCAGGTGCTCTAATGAGGGATACAATATTCCCTCTGTCTGAACATGGTTTTTAGCCTGTTTCACTCACCAGCTTCCTGCTCGCTGTCCCCAGATCTCCTCTGAGCCTGCCTGCAGCGGAAGGCCTTCCTTGAGCCCCAAGCCTGGGCCTGGTGCCACTCCCCTGTGCCCCAGAGCTGGCAGAGGTACTTCCTTCTTATGGGCATTACCTGTGAACTGTGTGTCACTCAGGCACCCAGAAGCTCTGGGAGGGCAGGGGCCATGTTCGTGTGGTCATATTTGTGCTGTTATTGCCCAGCCACATAGTAAGGAATGCTGAATGGAATTGCTAGGACAGAGCAGAAGGGAGGGTGACCTGGGTGGCTGGTGGGGTGGGGCAAGAGGCATCGTGCAGGCAGGGAGGGGAGGACACCTTCATGAGAGAGGAGACACCGTTTCAGCAGAGCCTTGAGAAAGAAGTGGGATGTTTCTAAACCTTGAGGTGGACTGAAGGCATTCTAGGCAAAGGGATAGCAAGGCAACATCTGGAGGTGGGGACATTCGCAGAGAAGTTGTAGGGGGACAGAGTCCACAGTGCTTTGGGGGCTCCTTAGGGGTATACCACATCTCATTTCATATGCACGAGAACCCCAGGAGGGATTGTCATTATCCCCTTTTTAGAGAAGGGGGACCTGGAGCTCAGGGAGCACAAATGACTTGACCAGATCATTTGACCAACCGGAAGCAGAGCCAAGGCTTGACCCTCGGTGGGTCACATTCTTCCCTTGTCCCCTACGCTATGTGACAGAGGTTGTTAGCCGAGTTTGGAATCATCCTGAAGTGCGATACAGGTGGTAGGCCAGGGCCCCTCCTTCCCTGGGGGTTTTGCTGTAGGAGTACAGCAGGCACACAGAGGCCCTTTCACCAAGTGTCACCATCTTGGCTCTTTGCAGAGTCGGGGGTGGGAAAGTGTTTCCTGTTTCCCTGCAGAACAGACTCCCTCTCACACAGAGACTTTTTTGAATGAGTCTCTAACCCCCCACCCCCCTCGCCCCAGACACTCAAGGTCAGCAGGGATTGTACAGGGAGCAAATGCATTTGCTTTGGCAGGAATCCAAGCTCTCAGCATCCTGTGACATTTACCGTTCCTTCTGGCAGCTCCTTACTTAGGACGGGGAGGGACAACTTCTGAATGGGAACCACAGCCCCTTTTTGTAGGGTCTCTAATCTCCTTGTCTCAGGTCAGTCAAACTCCTGGGGTCAACAGGAGGCCCATATTCGGAGGCCGAAATACCTCCTCTCAATGGTGGGCCACAGGGCATGGTGGAAAGTATTCCAGGTTTGGCACAGCTGGATCTGGGCGACAATCTCACTTGAGGTCATTTCTTTTATCAGACTTGTACTGAGCACCCAATGTGTGTCTGGCACTCTTTTCGGCTCATTCACTTACTGGGAGATGTTTGGACAAGTTTCTTAGTTAATGTCCCAGGTCTCAGGTTACTCTGTGGCTAAAAGGGGACCATAATACCTTCCTCATAGGATTGACGATTGAATGAAATTACATATGTAGATCACAGTACCTGACACCCAGCAGAGGCTCAAGGCCTGTTCCTTCCCTTCTTTTACTAGTCTGCAGAGGAAGTGGAATGGACGGGGCGGGGGGGGGGGGGGGGGGGGGGGGAGGGGGGGGAGGGTAGGGGGGGGAGTGCTGACGGGTGGCAGAGAAGCGCTCTGGGCGTATGACCAGGGTGATGCTGCAGCAGGTTAAGACATTGCTACCCTGAGCTGGCACCTTTTGCAGCTCGATTTGGCATCTTAGACCATGTGAGATACAATAAATAGCCCAGTCCTTGCCCTTCACTCACCTGATACCTGGTCATTTATTTACGTATATAGTCACTCAACGGATAGTTATTGAGGGTCTATTGTGTGCTAGGTATTGTGCAGAGTATTGGGGATACAATCACAGTGACATGTAGTGGCCCTCCTTGCTATGTTTACAGTCTGGCCATTGCTCAGCTACTGTTTGCTTTTTATCTATCCACGATTCAATGAATTTGTTTGATTAGCTTCTCAGCTGGGGAAATACAAAGTGAAAAGCTGAAAAGTGGATGCTGTTTGTGTAAGCTCACTGAAAGCAGCCAGAAATGACAACTGCCAGGGAGGAAGGGTCCAGTACAATTAATGCAAAGACAGTTCTGGATAGAAATGAGAAAAGCACGGTACAAAAGGCAGCACTGATAGAAGGACAAAGGGCAGAGGGTCTTCAGACATCACAGCACTGCTGCAGCAGGTGGGTAGAACAGAAGCGCACAGCCATGACCCAAGCTGCCTTGGAAAGGTTCATTGCTGTGGGAGGCACGGGCCCCAGATGAAGGATCAGGGGTCTGTCTGGGGCTCTAGCCCTGGCTGGGCTGACCCTGACTTTGGGACTTAAGATAAGTCCCCTTAGCTCTCTAGCCTTGGTGGGCTCATCCATGAAATGCTGTCTCTAGATGTTTACTAAGGTCACTTTTCAGTATAAAAGTCTATTCTGAAAATGATATTTGGATACAAATAGCAAGGAAGTCCATAAAACATTTTAGAAATAAGTCTATCTAAATTAAAAGATTTTCAGGTACTTCAAAAAGCCATTAACTATCCAGAAAACTCAGCGCCTGGGAAAGATGCATCCATACCTTGATGGTCCCATGCAACCAAACTCTCCACACTACCCCTCGTGGTGACTGGTGCTCAGCAGGGAAGGGCGGGGGCCGCAGCCCTGGGCACCAGCTCCTGCGTCATCGTGATCACGACTCAGCTAAGGTGTAGTTGACTCTCCTGGACGTATTATCCCAAAGCCCCGAGCCAGTGGTGCCAGGGTGGGGCAAGAATTCGTGGGATACAGAAGCCTATCTGCAGAACCTGGATGGGCAGAAGCAGCATCTGGATGGATCAGAAATAGAAACCTTGGTTTTGGCAGGAGCTGAGCGAAGATGTACCAGTTCCTTGGTGAGTAGGAAAGCGGAAATATGCCTGGGAGCCTCCCTGTAGGTCACTTGCAGTGTGTTCTGTGCTAATGGTGCTTATGTTGACGATAGAGAAAACTGTTTATCGGTCACATCACAGAATGTGGGTCAGTCGCTGTCCGTGGATGACAGACACAGGAAAAGGACCCAGAGGCGGTCGTGGTGGGACAGGGGCCAGTGGGGTTCCCTCACAGAGTGCCCACTTTCATAAGGATTAGACCACTTTCATAAACTGGGTGGGCTTGATGGGGAGGAAACTCGTTAGGGGCTTTGTTGGTGGGGAAGGATGATGCCAGGTGGGCAGTCCCCGTGGATCTCTGGAGGGATAGCCTCGGGGCACTCAGAGCTGGGTCCCCCCCCCAGGTCTGCAGGGCTGCTGCCATGATGGGTGACGTTACCAGTTGACAGGCAGCCAATCTGATGAGCCAACTATGACAGGGGGGCTACCCTCCTGGGGAACAATGGGCACGTTAACAGGGGTCCTCAAGGAGTGACTCCAGTGGTGGCCTTTCAGGCAGGGTGGCACCTGGGAGGTCAGGAGAGGGCATTTGGGGGGCATGGAGATATGTTTGTCTTGGCCACCAAACCTCATCAGTGAGGTGTGTGGGTTGAGCTGGGGAACTTTGCATGTCTTCCAATTCCCTCCTGCCCTTCAGTTTGCTCCTGGAAGTTCTTCTTTCCGTCCCGATAGGTTATCAGTGGAGAAAAGATGAGAAAGGGGTGGAGTCCAGAGGGGAGAGAAGCGAGGGGAAACGGAAATCCCATCCTTCAGTGTGAACCAGGTCTAGAAGGTTCTAGGAAAGAGGTGAGGTCAGGGACATGTGAGTGCAGGGCCTGCTGATCTCCTTCTGCCTCCAGGATGCTGCCAGCTTCCCTTTAACCCTCGCCTCTCTGGCCACTTGAAAGCGGACTGGCTCACCTGAGCTGACAGAGAAGCGGAGCCACAGGCTGACTCTATCCTGGGGCAGTGTCGCCACAGGGCACTTCCCTTCAGCCTGTCCCTGCCCATGCTCCCCTGGCCTCCTCACGGGACCCTGCCCCCCTTCACTCCTCCTCCTCCCTGGGTAGGACTTCTTGGTCTAAGCCACCATGAGTGTTCTGGCTCATTAAACCCTCCCATTTCCTCTGGACCCGTGACAGCAGCCTACCTCCTCCCGGACTTTTTTCTCCTTTTTCTCCGTACCTCCACGCCCTCGGGTGACTGCTGCCATTTGTCTGGCTTTTTTCTGCAGTGGTTCAGAGCTAGTCAAGTAAATTCCTCTGAGCACCAAGCGTTGCCCCAGGCTCACACCACTGCATGCAGGTTGTGTAAAGGGTGGGCTGCACTCACAAGACACCAGTTCACATCCAGGCTGCGACATCCCAGAAAGTCACTTGCCCTCCCTGGAACAGGGACAAGTGTCCTCATTTTTCAGGTTGTAGTGAAGAGTAAATGAACTGCTCGTCAAAGGCCTGACACAGAAGTCCTCGGGGATCACAGCTACTGTGATGGCTACCCCTGCTTATCAGAGATTTGTGGACAGATGGAGGACTTTTCCAAGGTCACTCACATGACCGGAGCTCCCAGACCCCTATTTTTCCCACTCCCACGTTCCCTGGCACCTCCTGCTTTCTAAAAGCAGATTTAGAGGGAGGCGGAGGGGAAAGACAAGGAAGAGTGTATGGAGACGCCTGAGATGAGGGGCTGCTCAGAACACTGGGTGCTGGAGGTGCGTGATACCAGTTTGAAGGCGGAGGCACAGCAAGTGGAAGGAGGGTTTCCCAGGACGAGTTCCTCCTGCCTAGGTCACGGACCTCCTGCCCGGTCCTTCTGCCCTATGGAGAGGCTCACAGGTAAGCCGCACAAGAGGGGTTTAAGAAAGTGGGACCCTGCTCACCCTAGTGACAGATGTCTGGGTTTTAGTGAAGCAGCCGCCAGTGTGAAAAGGTCTCTGCCGCAGACGGGCTCACACGTGTGGCTGGGCCTTCTGGGTAATCCCAACACACAGTTGGAGCATTCGTGTGGTGAAGGTTTTGTTCTTGAACATGTGACTGCTCATGCTTCCTCTAAATCTTTTTATCTTTAATTGATTCATAGCAGCTGACCCTCAGCAGGAGGAAGAAAAAAACAGAAAAACGAAACAAAGACACCCCATATCTCGCTTCTCTTGAAGCTGTGTGACTTCAGCATTTCCGTGCCATTTATTGCACAACCACTGAGCACCAGGAACTGTGCTGGGGGCCTTTCATCCATGATCTAATTATTCTTCACAACACCACCACGAGGTGGCAGGGACCCCGCTTTACAGAGGCTCAGAGAACCTTCCTTAGGCAACCTTCCCAGGGCCACACAGCTAAGAAATAGCAGAGCCAGGATTCAAAGCCATGTCTGATGTAAACTCACGTCCGGAACTGCTTTCCTAGCTGCCTCAGGTCTGGGCAGGGTCACCTCCTCCAGCCTCTACCCTCTAAGTGGGACCCGACCCTAACTGACCACAGAAAGATGGCTGAGTTAGGTCAACTTGGGAGAAGAAAGCCCCTTCCCCATCAACCCCCACCCCAGGACTCTGTGCACAGGACAACAGACTGTGAGGGGCATTCCCATCTAGGGCCGCACACCCCCGGGTTCAAACCTCATCTCCACCCTGCACCACTCTGAATCTCTCTGTGCCTCAGTTTCCTCATCTGTGAAAAGGGGGTAGAACAGTTCATTTCTCACGGGCTCTGAGGCTCACGTGAGTTACTAATTGAAGTGTTAGCACTTCGTAAGAGCTAGTGGGCTTCCTGTTACTATCCAACCCAGACTCTGACTGGACTCGGCTCTGTGTGCATGCTAGAGAGGAAGGAAAGGAACCAAAGGAGTGGGAGCTTCTTATCCAGTTGTGGAGACAGGAACCTGTGGAAAGAATGTTGATTTTTGCAGCATGGGAGGTCATTAGGCTGCACGTGGCAGCCAGTGGCTGTGTACCTGGAGGCTGAGTCCAGGAGCAGTCACGGGAGGGACATCTCAGGCTGGGGTCGGGGAAGAGACTGAGGCCGCACAGAGGCTGGGTCTCAGAGGACGGTCTCTGTCCTTTATCCTGTTGCCCTCAACTGCACTAACCCTCACAATCACCCAGGACAATGGCTGCAAATGCAGATTCCTGGGCTCTGCTGCCTGACATTGTGATTCCGCAGGTCTAGGGTGGAGCCAAAGGAGCTGCATTTTAACAAGTGTCCCCTCCCCTGGGATTCTGATGGACGGTGACCATCCTTTGAGACACACTGTTCCCAGAAACATTAACTCACTAAGCTAAGTGACCAAGGATATTGTTACTTCAGCCTGCCACAAAGAGTTCCCTCTCACCCTTTGGGGTTCCTGCTGGGTGGTCAGGGTACCTTCTGTCACTTGCCCTTTTCCCCATGTGAAATCATCCCCACCCTTACCCCAAACCACCATGTGCTCTCTTCCCTTCTCCTCGGGTCTGTGCCCACACATCAAGACAAAAATACTCGGATGACAGCAACACCCAGTCTATTCAGAGCCTGGATTGTCCTCTCACTTTGCCTATGCTCTTCCTGGATCCTTATAGCAGTACACAGTGCAGGTGGCTTTTCTACAGATGGGACACAGAGGCACAGAGAAGTTAGGGGGCTGCCTCAATCCCTGGGAGCCCAAGGGGAAGACCAGACTTGAACTTCAGCCTCCCAAAGTGCAGCTCTTCCTCCTCCATAGTCTTGGAGGGTCTGGAAAAACCTGGCTGCTCCAAGTTCAAGGAGAGAAGACGACCTAGGGTTTTGTGAGCATCTATTCTGTTCTAAGCACGGGCCAGAGAGAAGAGTGGGAGACTCACCCATCGGGAGGACGCACACCAAGCAGGCCAGGAGTCGGACGGACCCTTCCATGTTGTGAGTGCCTGGCTTGCCCCCACATTCAGCCAGACCACCAGTGAGAACCCTCCTTCGTGTGGGTGTGGGGGGAAGGAAGGTGGGAAGGGGTGGGTGGTGTGCCCAGGTCTGCACCCCTGCCGGGCTCTGCAGGCGCTGAAGTAACTGGGGAGAGGCAGCCAGGAAGCCCGAGGTATGATTAGAGACCCGTGGGGTTTAGTCATGTGGAAAACCAAGAGGGGAACCACTTGGATGATTTTCTGGACAGGAAACAGAGAAGTGGATGGGGAAGAGCAGGACCCTTTCCTGGGGCCACTCGTCCCTTTGAACAAACTACTTGCTGTGCTTATGCTGCCCTTCCTCCCTCCTTCCCTGCCTTTCTCTCTCCCTTCCTCTTTTCCTCCCTCTCTCCATCCCTCTTCCCTTCCCTTCCTCTTTATCTTCCTACAATTTTGGTGTGCCAGGATGGGTTTTCTGTCCCTCCACCCGCTTCTTTTCTCCCCTTTTCCACCCCTTTCTGGAGAAGGGTTGTGACAAATTGGTGAAAGAGAGTGAGGGGAGGAGCCTGTCAACATAATAACTCTTTGTAGTGTGGAAAGTTGTCAATACTTACAAGGAAAAGACTTGTCTACAGAGGTTTCACTGTCATGACCAGAGCCCCCCAGAAGGCCTGGGGTCCTAGAACTGCACTCTCGGGCTCTGATGATCATTAAGAATCACCTGGGGAATCTTGTTAAAATGGAGCTTCTGACCCAGAGCCTGGTGCTGTTGCTCATCCCGGATCCACACTTGTAGCAGCGGCAGCTAAGAATCCCCTACTCCTATCCCGGGGGTGCTGGTGGAATAGTAGATGGAAGTCAGGACTCTGGGGGAGGAGAAGGGGCGACTCCTGGAAGCTTAGTGGGACTGACACTTGGACTAGAGGGCTGTTTGCTCTGCCTTCTGGACCACATTGGATTTGGACTATCTGCTGGTCAGACCCCTTTTCTGTTAATGCACTGGACGCGAGCCCCTTTGCCCCATGCAGAGGTAACCTTAGCAATGTCGCGCTTCCTATCTAGACAGTGGAGGGAATGCTGGCCGCCAAGCCCAGTTCCTGCCCTGCCCGTCACCTGCTCATCTCCTTGTTCCCTCTCAGACTCTCACAGGTGGGCAAGCCGGCCCCGCCCCACTTAGGAGGCTGTGTCCTCCCTGAGAACTGTCCCAAGGAGGGTTCTCTCTGGTGGCCTGGCCACATTGGAGAAGAGGGAGGTCAGGCCCTGGGGTCCCAGAATCCTCAGAGGAAGGGACTTCTGTTCTTGGCTGGAGTACTTCCCCAGCTCCCAGCTGGGTGCCAGAGCAGGGTGCCAGCTCGGCGCCAACAGCCTGGGACCCTATCACATGGCACACACTCTACTGCAACTTGCTTCTTTCCTCCAAGTGTTGAATCAGGGACATCCTTTCATTAATTGCGGACTTATCCCATTCTTTCAAATAGCTCCATAGTACCCCGCAGCATATTTTTTTTATGTAGCATAATGTATTTAATCACCCTGTTCATGGCTGTTGAAATTACAAGCGAAGCTGCATGAGGAATCTGGGCACACGTGTCTTTGTCTCTGGTACTTACATGGCCATCAGATAACTCCCAGAAGTGGGATCTCTGGGTCATAGGGTATGCACATTTTGCATTTTAATTATTATGCTCTGATTATGCTCCTAAGAGAGTGCAGTAGTAATGGTTTATAGTTTCTCCATTAGCAGGTAAGAGCCCGTTTCCCGAAGTTCAGCCCTGAGAGCCAGGAAACTCGAGCTTTCGCTCACTGACCTTAAGTGACAGTGAGTTGGCCAAGTCGCTTCCTTCTGGACCTCATTTGCTGTGTCTGTCTCTGAGGTGCCCTTTAGTGCACAGATTCTTGCTCCAAATCTGAGTTCCAAGGATGTTGAACTTTGGGAATTCTGCAGCGTTGGTTTGGAAGGCCAACCTGGGATGCTGCTTGAGGCCTGAGCCTGGGGAAGTGGTGGTGGGGATGGAAAGCCTTGGGAGGTGGATCTTCTGCCCCTTGGCTGCTCCCTGGCTTAGGAGCCACCCCCTCCAGCCCCCACGGCTTCTCTTATGACAATAGATACTAAGTATTTGTCGAGTGAAAGCATCCCTCCCAGGCCCTGGAATTGAGAGCGCCCTTGGCGGCCAGGAAGCTGAGACCATGCGCTGAGCTCTGGTTTACAAGTGTCTTCAGGGAGGATAAATAAATGGAGTAGAAGATTTTTTATCTGGGAGGCTAAGCAGCTCATCGGGATCTGCTGTTCCCAAAGCTTGGGCTAGGTCCCCAGCGTTTGGTCAAGGATATATATACAGGCCACATATTTGTACGCTTAGCAGTTGACCCAACTGTGGAGCAGTTTCTTGGCCACTTTCTCCCTTCAATGGTGACGGGATACCCCTACTGTCCACCTCCCTGACCCGTTCCCTGTCTGTCCCCCACCTGGCCCTTGCGTGTCCTCAGAGTCTCCTGAACACTCATCTCCAACTGAGCGATAAGCCTCAAGAGCCAGACCTCTTTGTTCAGCTCCCCGCAGACTTCTCTGCCTCAACAATTCCACAAAGCCCATCTTCACGCTCCCTCTGCCTTTTATTGTCCCCAGCTTCTAGGTCCCATGATTCAGTGGTGGATCCTTTTCAAACGTGGCAGGGCAAGGTGCTCAGACCTAAGTAGACCCACACTGCATCACTGCTCTCTCTGGTGGCAGTTTCAGCCCCTTCAGATCCTGTTTCTTGACCTTCTCTGCCTCCGGACCCAGCTCTGGCTCAGGGACAGGCTGCAGCTATAGACATTCTTCCTGCCTTGCCAGGCCCTGCCTAGGAATCTGGAATCCCTGTGGCAGAAAGCACCATCCTATGGGGACTCTGAAGACTCTTGTTGAATTTGGGTCATCACGCACTGTTCTTCCCAAACTCCTTTTAGCTCCTTGGCATTGTACAATTCCAGATGACACGGGTCTCACCCTTCCTTCTGGGTTACATGTCTCAGTCTTACCAATTTATCTGAAGCTTTTTGACTCACCAGCTGTTAAAATAGGTTTCACCCTTTGGTGAAGTTCTGCACCCTCCCTGTAGCAGATACGCTCAGTGCCCCACTGGTATTCCTTTGGCAAGAACCTGTGGCTCCTTTCCTGGGGGCTTGCTCTGGCCACCAGAGCCCTCTCTGCTCAAGTATAGAGAGGCCTAGAGATTTATAGAGTTAATGTCCCCCAACCAAGGGCCCACAGAGGTGATTGGTTGCTACTCCACTCCAGCTTCCATGACCCCCAATTCTTGCTTCCAGAGGTCACCTCCCAAATAAACTACCTGTACTCAAATCCTTTCCTCAGGGAACCTACTAGCTGTTGCACAGAAGAGAGCAAGCTCTTTGAATGGCGTCATTCTGGTGAAGCTATTTGACTGCGGCCATACAGATCTTGATGTGGTGATTATTGATGGAGACCAATTGTCTCCAAAATGTAGTCATCATTGACATTGGTTACATTTCTAAGCAGCATAAATGAGAAATAGTAAAAGTACAAAGCAAATCAATGTAGACAAGCAAAATGCTCAGAACATCAAATGCCTGATTGAAATAACCTGCTACAAGAGCAGAACTTTGGTGTCTGTTGCAAGGAGATTGTCAGAAAGCTGGACAGAACAGCCACCAGGTAAAGGGCTGGCAAGATGAGCCAATCCTTGGATAGAGGGAGGTGTTTTCGTTAGAATAAAGGCTAAGCTGTTGAGAGAGAGAGAGAGAGAAAGAGAGAGAGAGAGACTCCCAAATACAATGGGTTAAAAACTAGAACACGATTTCTGTCTCATATCCGGTCCCAAGGTGAGATAAGTTGGCAGGTGGCCTCCCTTCTCCCGTCATTCAGGGATCCAGATTCCTTCATATTGTTGCTCTGCCACCCCCCCATCCCCCCACCCCCCACCCCCCAGGCATTGTTAATGCCTTCAAGGCTGAAGTTGGGTATCATTGTGGTCCTCTTTTGCAGCCTGGAATCTGGGAAGCACAAGCCTCATGTAAAGGAACCAGGTGTGGGAGTCATAGTCCTTCCCGAAATCTGTGTTTTAACCAGATTCTTGGAGATTCTGACGTAAGAGTAACAGTGAGGACTAATTTAAGCAGTAAACGCGGGGAGGCCCGTAGAACTCCAAGTCCAGAGGCGGGCAGCTTGAGGAGGGTCTAACACTCAATAATGAGCTATGTACGTACATGGAGATGTATGTACACACACATATGCACACATATAATACACGTATACATATATATGTCATATATGCACACATATATAAAAACATATGTGTGTATATATATACATTTACATATGTAAATATACGTAGTATCTGCTGAATTGAATGGTTTTGGGTGTTTGTGTTATTGGACAATAGGCTGACGCTGTGTTCTCCCAGTCTCTCTGGGCTGGTCCATTTGTTGTGGCTCATAAGTAGGATGATTGTGTAATTTACTCTCCAAACCGGGACACTTCTGTCTGGGACAAATACTAAACTGTCGGGATGACCAGTACACGAGTCATAAACTGGGGCTGTCCTGGGCAAACCAGACGTGTGGTCATTCTTCTAGAAATATCCCACACTGTGAATTTCCTGGCAAAATGATGTAAAAGCTTCATAGACCTACATATGAATACCGGGGAAGGGGTCAGTGGCGGGTTGGCGAACGCCTTGGTAGTCCCAGTTAGGAGGGCAGGATTTGGTCCTTTCCTTCTGAGTTCCTTGACCTCGGTTTTCTCGGGAGCCGCTGAAAGGATTAGGGTGTCTGTGCACAGGTGAGGTTGATGCTAGCATCGTCATAGCTGAGGACACAATGAGAGTATGCAAATCAGGGGCCACTGTGCTCCTTATGCTCGGTAAGTTTGTCCACCATACAACCTGCACAACTGCACTCGCCCTGTGTGAATGTCTGGGGGAAGGTAAAGAGGGGTTGGAACATGAAACCAGGATTGTTTCTGGTGAGCTTTAGGGCCCCTGTCTGCCACCTGACACTCGTAGTCAGGTTTAATCTGGTTAAAGTGAACCCCACCCCCCAGCCGGCCTAGGTCAGTGGAACCACGCTGTGAACCCTAGGTGCGGCAGTGGGTAGAAATGGAGCAGCAAGGAGTAATGGCAGAAGGAACCTGTGGGAATTCCCAGTTAGAGGGTACAGGGTTATAGGCTGATATGATTTTCTTGTTCCTTTAGCACCTGCTGATGTCCTGCCTACCCCCAGCTGGGTAAGGTGATGCCCCAATTCAAGAAGCCCAAGGTTTGTGTGACCAGGAAGCCAGGGAGGTCAACTCATGTCTCTGCCTAGAGGCTTCCAGGGCGTTCCCTGACACAGGACAGGAGGGGCTCCCGCATGGGGTGGGCCAGTGGGACACCAGCTTGCACTACACTTAGGCTGGGAAGAGGGACAGAAAGCTTGGGTGTCCTGAGTCGTTCTATCGGGGTCAGTGAGGCCACATCTCCTTGCTAGTTCTGAATGAAGGCGGAGGGCTAGTCATTCCTTTCCAGGACTTCTTTCCATTTCCTCTTCTCTGAGAAACCCAGCTATTTGTAGCTTTCTGTGTCATTTCCCCAACTCCACCCTAGTGATCACGTGTAAAATGTGGATAATAATGGCCTTCTCAGGCTGTTGCTGCAAGGACAACAGGGCCAGGTTTACAAGGGATAAGGGCCAGTGCCCAGCAACTAGTAAGAATACAATGGATCTTCAGAAAGGTGCGGTATCATCTTTTTATTTTGAGGGTCTCACTTGTGGTGAATATACCCAGATTCGGATTCTGATTAAAAACCAGTACGAGTTCAAGGGTTGGACAGAAAGTAATAGCAGAAAATAGATACCAATGAGAGATCAAAATGATTTCAAGCACTTTGAAAACATTTGGTGAGCCAATTAATAAACACATCTTCTGTTAATGAAAACGGGTCCTCAGAGGACCTGGATAAGTGTTCATTATTAGTTTTAGTTGTTTGGGAAACAACACAATTGCTTGTAGAAATACCATTGTGTATTTTAGACATCTATCTCTTTTGTGCATGCTCAATGCTCCCCAAATCCTCACCCCTCCTCCTGCTCTCCCTTCCCAGCTGCTCAGACAGCACCCCCTGTCTCCCATAGCTGCCTGCTTTGAGGACACTCAAGCAGCAGTATGGAAAGGCCCATGTGGCAAAGAACTGAGCCCACTTGCTACTAGCCAAGAGCCATGCGAGCAAAACAACTCAGAAGCCTTTAGCCCCAGTCATGCCTTCAGGTGACTGTGACACTGGATAAATCTTAGCAGCAGTCTCATGAAAGATTCAGAGCCCAAACCCCTCAGCTAAGCCACTCCTGAATTCCTGACTCATAAAAGCTATAAAATAAATGTTTGTTCAGTTAAGCCATTAAGTCCTGTGTAATTCATAATGTCGTCACAGATAACTAATACAGAAGGAGAAGTGATGGTAGAGGAAAGAAAAGGAAGGAGACTTTAATTTTAATTTTTTTACTTTTCTGTACTGTTTACATTTTCCCACCATTTGGATAAATGAATTTCATGATAAAATTAAAATTTCCTGAATATTCATCACTTTAAGGGTCCACTGTCCACTAAACCAACGCTAGGTAATTTGGCAAAATAATCCATGCTAATTGGACTCATTTGAGCTATTACATTTTCCCTGCCCAGATAAGCAGTTAATACTCACTAATAACTATTTAGGATTTACTATGTACCTGGACTGGGCCGATTTATTTATTTAATCCTTGCAGCAGCTCTAAACAGTGGGTTTATTATTATTTCCATTTTATAGATGAAAAAGGTAGTATATATGTCTTCTGAATTTTTGTCTTAGCTTTTCTAACAAATGCTGAGAGGGGTGCTAAAATTTCCAAAACTCTATAATAATCTATGGTTGTAGAATTGTCTACTTCCCTTTTTAGTTCTATCAATGTTTGCTTCATGTATTCTGAAGCTCTGTTATTAGCTGTGTACACATATTGGATGGAATGTTTCCCTCACTGATGCTTTTAGCACCATAAAATGCCTCTCTTTATCTCTGGCCACCCTCTTGTCTTGAATTCTCTGATTAAAAAAAAAATATTTTTTTACATGGTATATACTTCTGCTTCTATTAACTTTCAACCAATCTGTATCTTTATATGTAAAGTGCGTCTCTTATTCACAGCATATATAGGTCTTACTTTTATTTTTAATCAATTCTAGCAATATCTGCCTTTTTATTGGAGTGTTTTGTTGATTAATATTTAGTGTAATTATTGATATAGTTGTATTTAGACATATCATTTTATTATTTGTTTTTTGTTTACCCCCTCCGATTTTTATTCTTCCGTTATTCTCTATCCTATCTGAAAAAAAAAATAAGTGCTTTATTTTTGAATAAGTTTAGACTTACAAAATCTTACAAAGATAATACAGAGAGTTCCTGTATATCCCTCACCCAAATCCCTCTAATATTAGCATCTTTCATTATCACGACACATTTGTCAAAACTAAGAAGACAGCCTTGTACATTACTATTAACTAAGCACCAGACTTTATTTGGATTTCACTCGTTTCTGCACAAATATCCTTTATTCCTTTGCAGGAGTCAACCCAGGATACCACGTGGCATTTAGTGCCTTTTAAAAATTATTATTTGAACATTATTTTAGAATTCCGTTTTAGTTTATATGTTCCTATTTTTGCTATATATTATCGTATTCCCCCCCCCCAGGTGCTGCTCTAACAATTATGATATACATTCTTAATTTTTCATAGTCTAATTAGAGTTAATGTCATGCCACCTCAATATAGAAACCTTGCAATCATATAGGTCCAATTATTCCCCCATTTCCTTTATGTGACATCTGACACATAACATTTCCTATATATGACAAGTGACATCTACATGTTATAAATACAAGGCAGTGTTATAATAATTTTTGCATTGAATAATCATATATGTTTGAATAAAATTAAGATGGAAGAAGTCTTTTATATTTAACAGATATTTACCATTTTTGATGCTCCTTATTTTTTCTTAAATATCTATGTTTTCATCTGGTATCATTTCTCTTCAGACGAATGAACTTCTTTTAGCATTTCTTGTGGTGCAGGTCTGCAGGTGACAAATTCTTTTAGTTTTCATGTATCTGAAACATCTTTATTTTGCCATCATACTTGATGGATATTTTTTGTTGGGTATAGAATTCTGGGCTGATAGGTTCCCTCCCCCCACCACTAACACCACTATTTTCTGTCCTCCATTGGAGGAAACAGCAGTCTTTTGAATCATTATTGCCCTCTTTGTAATATATTGCTTTTCTCCGCGTGCTTTCAAGATATTCTCTTTATCATTGTTTTTTGGCAGTTTGACTTTAATGTGCCTAAGTTTGGTTTTCTTTTATGTAAACTGCTTGAGGTTTGCTGAGATTCTTAGGTCTGTAAATTTATGTCTTTCATCAAATTTGGGTATTTTTTTGGCTTTTATTTTTTCAAATAATTTTTTTCTATCCCATTTCCACTCTTCTCTTCTAAGCACCAATTGCATGAATGTTAGAAATTCTGATTTATCTACAGGCTACATGATTTTTGTCTATGTTCTTCAGATTGGATATTTTATGTTGATCTCTTTTTAGATTCACTGCCTCTTTCCTGCATTTTCTCCTTTCAGTTGTTAAGTTCATCCAATTAATTTAAAACTTTTAGATATTGTGTTTTTCAGTTATAGAATTTCCATTGATTTTCTTTTAGAAATAGTTTTTATTTATCTGTTGAGATTTACTATATTTTCATCATTAGAAGCATATTTTCCTTTACATCATTCATCATAGTCAGAATTGCTGCTTTAAAATCATTTTCTGCTAATTTCAATATCTGTGTCATCTTGAGCTTGGCTTTTGTTGAATGTCTTTTCTATTGAGAATGGATCACATTTTCCCATTTCTTCATATGTCGGGAAATTCTGGATTGCACCCCAGATATTGTGTTTGTTATGTTGTGAAGACTGGATCTGTTGTATTCCTTCAATGAGTTATGAATTTTTGCTTTAGCAAATAATTACCTTGGTTGGTCTTAATTGCAAATTTCAGTTCATTTATCTTATTCTTAGTTGTCTCATCCTTAAAATCTGTCCTGCATATGTATGGTTAGGGGTCAGGCACAAATTTGGGCAGAGTTTACACATGAAAGCTCGAACTTGCTCTGTCTCTCTCCTTTATGATTGCCCCAAACTCTGTCCCCTGCTTCTTCAGGTCAGAAAGATAGTAGGTTTTCTATCAGTTTTAGCTAACTGATTACAGTTTGCCCTCAGGCTGAAAGTCATAAAATCAGGAGGCTTACCCCAAACTATTCCCTTCTTCCAAGTATCACCTACCCCTTAGAATTGGGCTGCTTTTCGTACACTCTCCAGGGCCTTCAGGTAGGTTTTTGGTCCAGAGTTTATAGTTGTTATCTTTAGGAAGGTCGGTACAGTAAGAGCTTTCTTATATTACCAGAAGTAGAACTCAATTCAGAAACTGGCTTCTTAACCACTGAGATGTACTGACTGTCATTTAGTAAAACACTATTCTGTCCTCATCAAATGCGCTATAAAACGTCATTGCTCAGAAATTTCTCAAATAATGGGTTTTTAGACACTATGAAAGCCTGGTGATGTCTTTTGAGAAAGAGAATTTTTGTTAAAGCTTTTCAAATTGCAATGTTTAGTCTATCTATAGACGGTTCTTTTTTTCTGAAGACAAAGTCATGATTATGTACATAAACAGGAGATGCTGACTCATCATGGGCTAACCCTGCCCTTCAGAGTGACTCACCATGCTTTACGAGACTGGGGGAAATGGCCAAGTGGGCAGGTCCTCTACTAATGCATGGTTCTGACATGACTAGATTTAGAGCAAATTGATTCTGATTTGGGAAAGGTATAAACTTGATTTTCCAGGTCATCAGGAGGTATCTTCTGTTCCTTTTTATTTACCATCAAGAGGGCGTAAGATCCTAGATGTGATTAGAAATGAACAAATAAATGCAACTTGTATTAAGTCATTTAGTCACGCAGAGGGGGATTGGGGTAGAAGGTGAGGGGAGTTGCTAGGACACATGGGGAAATATTAGAGGCATCAGGAGCTACTGGGTTCTGCTGAGTTACCTCCTCCTCCCTTTCCTGGGCACTGGGGTGGGTGAGATGTTTGGGAGTAGCTGGGAAGGACATGAATCTCAAAGATCAGTACCAGCATTTGTTATAGCTTTGGTCCTCTGTGACTTAAGAGCTTTGGGGACAGTTGGAAGGGCTCCATAAAATAACCATCCTTTTCTTCTCTATGAAACTATGGTCATGGATTAGATGCAATTGAAAGACACTTCTGGTTCCATGAATCTTCAAGGAAGTACCTCTCTACCTTATCAGCATTCACCAGAGGAGGGACTCTAGGTGAATTAAAGCAGTGGGAGAGGGGAAGAGTTAAAGCAAGGGAGTCAAACTGACAGGGATGGTAGAGGGTGTTTAGGACAAATGTTGTCAGTTCCACGTTACAGATTTATTTTGTTAACAATTGTGAATTATTTATTTTGAACATTGGAGATGTCTGATATTCATTTTGTGCTATCCTGTCCCTTTTCTTTCTTCTTCTTTTTTAAATTAAAGTTTATTGGGGTGACAATTGTTAGTAAAGTTACATAGCATGTTACAGATTTCACTCAGCTCATTGGTGACCCCTTTTTGCCTGAAGCATCCTTCTCTCCATGTTTGTATAGGTCCTCTGCTTGTGGTCTCCTGTTTATTAACTGTCAAGTTCATGCTCACCAGCACCTTCTATCGAACTTTAAAATGCAAGAGAATGATGCTTTGGAATCATTTCACTCCCTTAAAAAAATGTTCAGCTATCTGATTTTCTCCCAATTCAATCCCCTCCTTCCAAACAACTATTAACACTATCTCTAAGAGGCTTTCCCTGACCAGAGCAGTGGATTCTCTGAAGGTGTTTGGCCTCAGGTTGAAGCTGCTCCTGTCTGCAGCCAAGGAGCTCCTTGCTTTGGGATGTCAGGGGTCTTTGCCTGATTCCTGGATGGCCCAGTTTGATGGATGCATCTTTCCCCCAGGCAGAAAAGGCAATGCAGAAGGATGGATGCCAAGATCAGAGGGTGACAGGGCTTGCACACTTGTCAAGAGATAGGACCTTCATCCAAAAACATGCCGCAGCTGCTCAATGAAATATCTTACTAGCATTTTTTTTTTAATTTTTAATTTTTTGCTATTTCTCTCGAGTCATCATGGTACAGCATGCCAATTGTAAAAATGTGGAACAGAGAGAAAATGATAAAGTGATCAAAGGAAATCATCCATATACTTACTACCTCCTGGTAATGTTTTGGCAAATTATCTTCCCATCCTTTCTTTTCACATCCATTTTTTCCTTATGTAGTTGAGACCAAATTGTATATACACTTTTCTAAACTGCTTTTAAAGCTTAATCCTACACCCATAGGATTTTTCTACGACACAAAAACTCTGTGAGCATCATTTTAAATGGCTGCAAAACATTGTATCTAAAGTATGTCTATTTTACTCAACAAATAGGCCTATTTTTTTGATATTTGAAGTGTTTCCACTTTTAAGTTACTATAAATAAATGTGAAATGAAAATGTTGGTACACAAGTCCTTTAGCTCGGATTCTCAGGAGTGGGATGGCCAGAAGGACTGGTTTCCCTTCATCCTAGGCAGGCTGAGCCTTTCCTAGCCTCCATGCCTTCTGTCCCATTATGTGAGCTTCAGGCCCATTCTTAAGTCAGTTTTTATATTCCACCTCTTGACTTCCCCAAAGTTTGTACCAGTTTATATTCCCATCAGCACTTGATAGAAATCCAGGTTATTTTGAGAGGTCCTTTGCAAGCTGGAAAAACCCTGATGTTGCTTTCATCGCAAGGAAAGTTACACTTCCTGTTCCACCCATTAAGGCCAATCCTGGAGGCTGTTCCAAAAATGATGACAATTTTAATGATCACAGGAGAATCAACAATTCTTTAGTAAGTGCCAACTTTGTTGTGAGTGTTTCATATGTACGCTAATCTAATCCTCACAATATCCCTGAGATGGCGACATTCCCATTTTATGGACAAAGAAACAGAGACTCAGAGAAAATACGGAATTTGCCTGAGGGCATACAGGTGGGGAGAGGCAGAGGGAGGTGTAGACCCAGGTTGTCTGGCCTCTCATACCCATGCTCTTGCTACATACCACAAGACATCCAAGAACAGAGGAGAGAACTTGCGGCTGAATGCTTCCTAGGGGTTTTGGGAGTCAGGGCTGAGCACGTGGTGGGGTTGCTTCAATTTTGGTTTTGGTTGTGGTTTTGCCTCATTGCCTGGGTCACCTGCCACTGGGATGGTGGCCAACAGGTGGCTGAAGGGTGTTTGCTCAAGTCTGTGTCTCTGCAAGGACAGATCTTGTCATAATTCTTTATTTTCTAGATATAATTTAAGATATAATTTACATAAAACACTATGTGAGTTTAAGATGTACAATGTAGTGATTTTATAGATGTACATATTACAAAATGATTACCACAATAATGTTAGTTACCACATCCATCCCCTTCCATAGTTACAATTTGTGTGTGTGTGTGGTAAGAACTTTTAAAATCTACTCTCTTAGCAACATTCAAATATACGGTACAGTATTGTTGACTATAATCACCAGGCTGTTCATTATGTCTCTAGAACTTACTCATCTTATAACTGAAATTTATACCCTTTGATCACCTTCACCCACTTTCCCCAACCCCCACCTCTCACTCTCAGCAGCCACCAATCTATTCTGTTTCTATGAGTTTTTTTTTTAGATTCCATATATAAGTGAGACCATACAGTGTTTGTTTTTCTCTGACTTATTTCACTTAGCATAATGTACTCAAGGTCCATCTGTGTTGTCACAAATAGTAGGACTTCCTTATTTTTTTATGGCTGAATGTATGTCTGTCTGTATCTATATCATCTATATCTGTATCTATATCTATATCATCTATCTATCTACAGACGATGCCAAAAAATGTATACACATTTTAAGAAAGGAAAAACTGTATTAAAATTGTAACACAATGAATGACGCTAGCATTCATTTGATTAACACCATCTTTTGAGCGAACATCATACTACACATCGCTACCGTAATTCAATTCAACTTTGAAAAGTAATACATAGATAACATCTCTTAAAATGAGTACATTTTTTTGGCACCCCTGGTATCTCTCTCTCTCTCTCTCTCTCTCTCTCTCTCTCTCTCTCTCTCTCTCTCTCTATCATCTATCTATATCTATATCTACATCATCTATATCTAATCTATCTATGTCTGTATCTATATATCCATTCATTTATCAGTGGACGCTTAGTTGTCTCCAGGTCTTGGCTATGGTGAATAATGCTGCAGTGGACATGGGAGTAGGGATCTCTTCAAGATAGTAATTTAATTTCCTTTCAGTACATACCCAGAAGTGGAATTGCATGATCAAATGGTAGCTCTAGTTTTAATTTTTTGAGGAAACTTCAAATTGTTTTCCATTCCCACCAACAATGCAAAAAGGTCCTCTTTTCTTCACATTCTCAACAACACTAGATATCACTTGTCTTTTAGATACCAGCTGTTCTAACAGGTTTGAAGTGATATCTCACTGTGGTTTTGATTTGCCATACTTCGTCATAATTTTTATGTAGGCAGAGACTTTCCAAAACTACTGCTTCTGTCCGAACTCCAAGGTCCAGGCTGTACGGCCCTGGGGACAGGATTTCCCTGAATGGAGACAATGCAACTTCTCTACTGCCTTGAAGAAAACCACTTTTAATTGAATCTCCTTGAGCATCGACTCTCCTGCAAACACATATTAACAGCTGCAAAAATATGATTATATACATATATAGACACATATATATGTATATGTGTGCCAAAAACAATGTATACAAGTGGCCACTTTGGTCCACGTTGCTTAAGCAGTAGTTCGCTGTAATCAGAAGTGTCTGGATGCTGATGGTAACCGCTTTGATCACCTCTTATAATTGCAGAAGTCAAATGTGACTTGTATTCATTTTTTGTTATCGGTATATATCGCGTATTACAATTTTAATACAGTTTTCCTTTCTTAAAATGTGTGCACATTTTTTTGGCACCATATAGATATACATATTTGTCTGTGTGTACTTTTCCCATTTTTTCTTTTTTGGTTTGGAACTGATTGCTCGCCTAGCTGTTATCTTGATAGCTCCCTTCACAATTATCTAGCGGTTTCCCTTCACCAGTTTCCCGGCTTCCATGTCTTCCTCTTTTTTGCTTCAATCCTTTGTGCTCTTGGTTGACATCTCTCAGCAACTATTGGAGAACAGGGTGCACAAAGGGTAAATTCTTTTAAAATTTCGCATATGGAAATATGTTTACCTTCACACTTAGTTAATGATATAACTGAAAAGAGAATTCTAGACTTTTTTCCCCCATAATGATGAAGGCATTCCTCCATTATCTCCCAGCTTCTACCTGAGAATCCTGATGCCATTTTGATTGTTGGCTCTTTGTGAGTAAACTGTTTCACGCCTTCCCGCCCCGTCCCATGTGTCTTCTCTTTGTCCTCAGTGTCCTGAATTTTGTGCCCTATTGTGGATCGATTATCATGTATTACTTTGAGTGTTTGCTAGGCCCATTCAGTCTGGAAACTATATCCTTCAATTCTGGGAAATTTTCTTGAATTATTTCATTGATAACTTTCTGTTTTCTTTTTCTAGAATTCCTGTAATACATGCTGGACTTCCTCAGCTCATCTTTTTATTTTATTATTCTTCTCTTTTGTTTTCCATCTTTGTCATTTTGCTTTACTTTCTGGGAGAGTTCCTCAATAATATCTCCCAAATTTTATATTCAAATTTTCAGTTCTACAATCATATTATCCCCCCTTTCTTCTGCCTCCCCCGCTCCCCACTCCGATTCAAGCCGTTGTGTCTCAGTCTAGTTGTGTAGGACACAGCTCCCTGGCCCATGCTGGTGTTATGAGCCTTGCCCTCCTCCCAGCTGAGGCAGTCAGTCGGTCACCGATCGTTGGTGGGCCACTCACGGCAGCTCACCGCAACTCTCAACTGCTGCTGGCAGCTCACACTGGCTGCCAGCCACTCATACTGGCTGCCGGCCACTCACGCTGGCCACCAGGCATCACAGGGTAGCCCACGGCAGCTCACGACAACCTCCAGCTGCTCATGGCAGCCCAGCTCCAGGGAGAGCCATTGTTCACAATCTTAGCTGTAGAGGGCGCAGCTCACTGGCCCATGTGGGAATCGAACTGGTGACCTTGGCATTGGGAGCACAGCGCTCCAATCACCTGAGCCTCCAGGAGGTCCCTACAATCATATTTTTATTAATAATATCCAGGAAAATTGTATTGCTTCCCCAAATTACTTTTTTGTAGCTTCCTGTGCATTTCATGATCGCTCTATCATTCCAGGCCGGGAGTCCCACATCCTGTGATTCTTTTGACTCCGAGACCAGCGTCAGCTTTCCTTCCAGCAGCATCAGCCACCCTCCCCACCCTCCTCTTTATCAGCTGACCTGAGTTGAGTTTATGTCACTCGCATCCAGAGTCCTCATTAATAGATCATGTTAGGTTTGAACTCCTTATTTATGGTGTCTATTTGGCCTTTTCCAACTTGAGGATAATTTTTTTTTTGGTGGAGAAAATGTATGCAAAACTAGGTGTTGATGAGTTCTGCTTTTTCTCTTAGTTCTTAACATCGTAGCCCCTTCTCCAGGCCATGTGCCTTCCTTTCCTTGCTTTTCTGCTTTCCCCAACCATCTAGAGTCCTTAGCAGTTTTTATAAATCTTGTTCTTTCTGGATTTTGGATATTTTTACACTACTCACAGAATTTCAGTCTAAACTTTTAAATTCCCTACTTCCATTTTTGGGATTTATGATCATTAATTCATACATATATATATAATTACATATATATGTGATTATAAAAATGTTGTATATTTAATATAAAAAACATAAAAATCCAGACATGGTCAAAAGAGAAAAATAATAAAATGATGTAAAATAATATAATTCCTGCATCCAAAGAAAAAATGTTGTTAATATTTTTTTTTGTGTGTATATATATATATATATATATATATATACACACACACACACACACACATAATATATGTATATATATATCATACACATTATATATATATATATGTCCATGGTATTTTAAAATATTTGAAAACCTCTTTAACTGCCTCCCAAGGTTCCTGTCATTTTCATGCCTCTGCTAGTTCTTTCATTCTGCTCAGATATAACTTCCTCTTGTTATTGCCTTCCTTCCTTCCTTCCTTCCTTCCTTCCTTCCTTCCTTCCTTCCTTCCTTCCTTTCTCTCTTTCAATCTCTCTCTCTCTCTCTTCCTCCCTCCCTCCATCTCTCCTTCCCTCCTTTCCTCTCCCTTTCTTACTTTTTTCTTCTTCCAGTTCTATTGATAAATAATTGACATAATTCACTGTATATGTTTAAGATGCACAACATCTTTGATTTACATATATAGTGAAATGATTACCACAGATTTACTTCCATCATCCTATATAGCTACAATAAAAAGGAAAAAATTCTCTTTGTGATGAGAACTCTTAGGATCTACTCTCTGAACAACTTTCCTATATATCACATCACAGTAGTGTTAACTTCGGTCACCATACTATACTTTACATCCTTAGTACTTAGTTATCTTATAACTGGGAGTTTGTACCTTTTGACCATCTACCTCCAATCTTCCCTCCCCAACCCTCGACCTATATTAACCATAAATCTGGTAGCTTAGTCTGAGTTTTTTTTCTTTTTTCCTTTAGATTCCATATATATTTGTAAGTGAGATTCTACAATACTTGTCTTTCTCTGTCTCACTTACTTCATGCAGCATAATGCCTTCAGGGTCCATTCATGTTGTCACAAATGGTAGGATTTCCTCATTTTCCATGGTTGAATAATATGCCATTGTATATATGTACAATGGAATAGTTATGCGTTCTTTATCCAGTCATCCATCTAAGTTGTTTCCATGTCTTGTAAATAATGTTGCAGTGAACCTGGGGGTGCAGATATCCTTTTCAGGTAGTGTTTCATTTCCTTTGGATATATTCCCAGAAGTAGAACTAGAACGATCGTGGATCACATGATAGTCCTATTTTTAACTTTTCGAGAATCCTCCATACTGTTTTCCACTCCTTTCTAACTTAAAATCACCAGAGAGGCCAGGGAATACCTTTCCAGGTACTCTGATTTTAGCAGAATGTGAATTCTTCTGGAGGCCCCTCCCGCATCCCCACCACCCAGCTTGCTGCCTCTGGGTTTATTATGTCTCTCAGGGGAAGGAATTCCAGGCCTTCGATCTGGCTGTGTGTGGACTTCTAGCATGAGCTCACTTTTGTCGTTCCATTTAACTCTCACTGACATGCCAGGTCTACTCAGCTGAATAGATTTCTAGACGCACACTTTTATACTCTTTGGTGCTACTTCCCATTCCTCTGGCTTAGGAATGTTATGGTCACAGTCTTTTGGGTGGAACAGATCTGGATTTAAATACTGTTTTTGGCACTGAATTATGTGACCCTGAACAAGTTACTTAGCCTTTTGGATCTGTTATTGCTCATTTGAGAAATGGGGATACGTTGATCTGATAGAGTCAGAGCTGGGCTTCTATGATGAGGTGATAACACTCAGTTATCTCAGGAATCCCAGGGAGGAACCCCCCACAACCACACCCCGTCATAAACATTCCAACCTCTCCTGTGCCCTAGAGACTGAAATAAATTTTGTGGAGGACAAATTTTACTTGTTTTCTTCTGGAACCAGAGATAAGAGATTGTAGCCCCTTGGAGCTATTCCTTGGAGCTAGTCTAGGCTGAGGGTTCAGTGACTGATAGCAGGTCTTATGAAAGCATTCTTTTCTTAAATTTTATTGGAGAATATTGGGGAACAGTGTGTTTCTCCAGGGCCCATCAGCTCCAAGTCGTTGTCCTTCAATCTAGTTGTGGAGGGCGCAGCTCAGCTCCCAGTCCAGTTGCCGTTTTCAATCTTTAGTTGCAGGGGACTCAGCCCACCATCCCATGTAGGAATTGAACCGGCAACCTTGTTGTTAAGAGCTCACACTCTAACCAACTGAGCCATCTGGCCACCCCACCGGCAGCTCAGCTGCAGCTCATTGTCTTCAGTCTAGTTGTGGAGGGCCCAGCTCACTGGCCCATGTGAGAATCGAGCCGGCAACCCTGTTGTTCAGAGCTCACGCTCTAACCGACTGAGGCATCCGGCTGCCCAGAAAGAGTTTTGATAAAGAGTAAAGAAACAAGAGAGACAGAGAGATCTTGCAGGCAGTGAGGCCTGAAAAAGGAGTGGGAGTGGGAAAATCAAGAAGAGGACAGGCTGTGACAGTGTCCTGGCTTCGGATGCTCTGACGGTTACTTAATCCTTTGCTGTTTCCTGAATGTGTTGTTTATTGAGCTGAAGGGCTGACAGCATCCGCACCTGCCTGCTCAGGGAGGGTGAGGGCTGGCACAATCTCTAATTCCTGAGACTCTGCACGATGACCCCAGATAGCAAGTTTGGGGAATATTGAGAGCATTCTGGGTGTAAGAATGTAAGGGAATTTAGAAGAATGAGTAATTGGATAAGGGAAAAGCTACTTTCTCTGAAGATTTGGGATGAGGAAGAAGACGGGGCAGGGAAAATCAGGAAAAGAAGTATCAACGGGGCTGACTTCTCTCTGTATGCTGAGCAGAGGATTTTGCTGTCAAAGAGCCAGGGTAGAATTCAAGGACGGCCAGTGTTCATTCACTTACCCCTCTGGCAGCAATTGATGTGTGTTGGGGAGACAGAGAAGAAGACCGTCTCTGTTCTCAAGGACCTCATTGTTCCTTTCTACCTCTGCGCATTTGCTCACACCATTCCCTCTGCCTGGACTTTCTCCCCATTCTTTCCATCTATTCCAGGGTTTCTCAGCTTTAGCACGGTTGACATTTTGGGCTGGATAACCCTTTCTTGTGGGGGACTGTCCTGTGCATTGCAGAACTTTTAGCAGCACCCTTCACTTCTACCCATGAGATGCTACCCCTGAGCTGTGACATCCCAAAACGTCCCTAGACATTGCCAAATATCCCTTGGGGGGCAATGGAACCACAAGTCTATTTTGACTTTAATCCATATTTCACAACCTCACTCAAGTCCCACTTCCTCTGTGAAGCTTGCCTGGGCTACTTCTGCTCATATCGGTTTCTGCTTTCTTTGGTCACCTGTACTAATCACTGCTGCCACAGTGCAATGTACCATTCAGTCTTCTACTGCCCTCATTTGACCTCTATGAGAAGACGGTCCTGAAAATGGTCCTGGTGATATGGACTTGGTTCAGGCACCATGGCAAACCTATTACATTCCTGTGAACAAGCTGCTTCCATTCTGCCAGGGAGACCCCAGTTTCCTCAGCTGTCAAATCAAATGTGGTGCTAGATCAGACATTTTCAACCATGTACCATAAAAGATATGAAAGTTACCAATTGGGCAGGTTTTTAGGTTCCAATTCTTCTGAAAACGAAGCAGGTTTTATGTTTTATACATTGAATTTCTGTATGGTGTTGTGTTGGGAGGGTCCCATGGAGGAAAAAAATGTTAAAAATGAGTAGATTATTTTGAAGGCTTTTCTAACATTTAACAAGATTTTATTTGTATTAATCGTATCTCTCAGTTAGGTTTGAGTGCTTTTGATGCCTGCTACCTTGGTGATTCCCACAGTGACAACTAGCTGAGTGCTGGGCTCACAGAAGATTTGATTAACATTGGTTATTTGATCATGTTTTTATTCTAAAGCCAGAGATGATTTTGCTCTGAGGCTGGGTCCTGGCAATTAAAATCTCCCTACATTGGTTAAAAGTGTTTCATTTACAAACTATAGAAAACGTCATCACAAATAGTGGTCTATTTTCTTCACCTAAGAAGACAGCTCTGTCAGGGTCAGCGTCAGAGATGTTGCCGGTCCCTTCCCTCCTGCATGTCGCCACAAAACGGCTGCTCCAACCCCAGGCAACACATTCCCATTCACGTCCGGAATCAGGGCCAGTCCCACCTAGCTCTTTCGTCAGGGAAAAAGCTTTCCCAGTTATCCTCTCACCAAACTTCTGATTATGTCTCACTGGCCAGAACTGTATCATAAGACGACTCTAAGAGGAAAGGAGATTGGGAAAGTGAGGCTTTAGCTGTTCTAGGCTCTATAGCGGAAAGGACAAAGGGAAAGGAGGTGCAGCAGCCTTGCCCCATTCCTATTCAGCAACCTTTTTCCCGGGAGGGCAGGCAGCCAGAGGCCACACGCAGTCAAGTCCAGGACCTTGACTTCTCCCTCAGCCGTGCAGCCTCGGGTCCCTGAGTTCACGCCCTGCCTCAGCATGGCCTGGGGTTGTGTCTCTGAAAGCAGGGACAATGTTTCCGTGCTCCTGGACGGGGGTTAATCTCTCTGTGGCTTAGGTTTTCCTTTCCTCTTGGCAGATTTTGCACTTGCCATGGAAGGCTCCCCAACAAGGAAGCAATTAAGTAAGTTAGACAATGCTGCCTATTTTTGAAATCCCATGGGTTTAACTAGGATTAGAAGTACCGATTTGGGCATTAACCCAATAACTTCTTTGATCCTTTATGCTGACTGGAACAAGGGAAGAAAATCAATAAAAAGAATGTTTTCCTCCTGTTCTTACCTCTCACTGACCTCTGCTACAGGACCCTCAAACAATCTGTACGGCACTTTCTGATGAATTTTTTTGCTCATGTCCCTCCACTGTTCAAAGTTCTGATCCCATGTCTATCCAGAGCATATCCGACTTCTGCTTCTAGTAGAGGCACACTAGGTGATACTTTTTGTGACCTCTCCCTCAAGAATCCTACCCTCTCAGTGCTCTGCTTTCAGCCGTCTATAAAAGAAAGAAATTGGTTGCCCCAAATTTATACTAAAATTCATTTTAAAGAAGGCCCCTAAAGAAGGCAACATTTTAACACAAGAGAATGCATCTCTAACCCTTTCACTGTGTTGATTTCAAGTTGTTTTTTTTAATGTGTCAAAATTCCACAAAAAACAAAAAGTTGATATTTTGACTATTTTATGCATATATACTCGAACTCCACAGTAGAGGGAAGTTTTTTTGAGCTCGTGGGGTAAACTTGAACGCCACGGTCAGTGGATGGGTATATTCATTTGGACATGAATAGCCAAACGTCGCAGCAAATGAGTTAATAGCGGATTTTCAGAGAAGCACTGCCTGATCTCCATTTAGGAAGATAATTTGCTCTATGTGTGGAGGCACAAAGATGGAGCAGATGCAGTCCCTATTCTCCAGCAGCCTAGTGAGACAAGCCCTACTCCACAGATGGGTAATAGAACAATGCATGGTAGCTGCGACAAGGGCAGGCTTAGTACAGGAGCTTAGCAGAGTGGAGGTACTGCGGTCCTAGCAGACTTTGTGCAAGGTGAGCATGTTTCAGATGGATAAGTAGAAGAAGAGGAGAAGAGGACATTCCACGGTGCACGGAAAGCACATGAGACGAGGGAGGAAACTGAAGGGATGTAGCGGGGGTGTGGGGACAGAGCCCCAGAGAGCAGTTTCCAGGCTCTCGGCCTCAGGTGGGAAGGTGCTGGCTCAGGTAGTAGAAGGTCATCAGCTGTGACTCATTGGCCATCAGCTGTAACCAGTTAGCCATTGGCTACTGATATAACTGCCGTGGCTGAGCTAGCAAGTGCGGATTGCAGTTAGCAAGGGGTTGGTTGGTTGACAGAGAAGTGGATGGCGGAGGGCGAATGGCGGATGGTGTGGATCCTGCTTCCTGTGTCTCCAACCCAGCCACCAGCAAGGTATGGCTCCCCTATTTATGGCTCCGTGGGTGTTCCTTTTTGGCCTCACCATGTCCTGCATTCCTGTGCAGGGAGCGGGAGCCAAGTCGCTGCATTACAGGCGGTATCAAGTAAGGCTCTTGTGAGGCAGAGGGTTAGCTAGGCCTGGAAGGTGAGTGGGACAGATGGGAGTTTCTGAAATTCCATCCTAAGCCTTTTATCCTGTTTGCCAGTTGTTTTTAATAGTTTTCTTCTGATATATTCTAAACATGAGCTGGTTGGAATTTAAAGGGGCAACCGCAAGCAAGACATTTCGTGGAAGTCTCATGTTTTATCTCAGAAATTCATGTGATTTTTTTTGTGTTCCACTCAACAATGTTTCCATGTTTATTTTTAATATAAAAATCCCCTTTAAATGACTTCTCCTGGAATGAAAGGGAAGGACCTGGTGTGTTATCCTTCAGTTGTCCTTCCTCCAGGCATATCTCCTCCCCCTGCTGCCCCTGGTGTGAGACATGGGGGTCTTGGGGTTTGAGAGTGCATAGACTGGAATGAAAGCCATGCTCATAGCAGCCTGGTGCGGGGGTGTGGAGGGGACCAGGGAGCAGTTGCTGGAGGAGAGCGCCCGGGAGCCGCAGATGAAGGCTCACTGGACGTGGTGAGAACAGACCCCTCAACATCTGCAGACCCAAGTTCAAATCCAGATGCTGTCTCTTAGTGCCTGTGTGAACTGGTGAAGTTATAACCTTTCTCAACCTCGGGCCCTTTGCCATCAGGACAATGAAACTCTAACAGTGCCTATCTTAGAGGGTTGGTGGGTTTGATTAAAGGAGATAAAGTACATAAATTGTCTACAGTTCCTCGCCTCACAGAGATTTAGGGAGCATGAGTCTTCCTTCCCAGTCCTTTTTTCCTTCTTTCTCTCCACTCCTCTCTGCCTCTCGCTTCTAGGATTATGGAGTGGGAGTAGAGGGAGAGAAGAAGGGCTGTGTCTCCTCTTCCAAACCCTAGCAACTAGTCCCCCTGTACTTCTAATGGTCATTTAGCTCAAGCTCCAGTGTTCTCATCTCTAGAAAGGGAAAACTTTCTCATGAGGTTATTATTAGATTGGTGCACAAGTCATCACGGTTTTTGCAATTTTTTTTGACCTTTAAAACCGCAATGACTTTTGTACCAACCTAATATAAGGTTCAAATGAGATCTCATATGAGTACTCAATAAAAGCTAAGACATTTCAATTATCCCCAGTATTTCCCATCTTTAAAATAATCAATCACCTCCCATCTCCATCCAGCTCTGGTTGCTGCCCTCTTTTTTTTTAAATTTATTTATTTATTTAACTCTTTACAAATTAGCAAAGGTTTTCCAACTCACCGCCTCCACTTCCTACCTCCCAATCTCTCCTAAATCCAAGACTCTCCAGCTTTTCTCCCACCACACCAAGCTCTGCCTCCCAACATTATTGGACCTCCATGTTGTGGAATCTTATAGGCAACTTTCCGGAAGCAGTAACCACTTTGAGCATTCCTTTCTTCTCGAAATTCATTCTTCCTTTGCGTTCCGTGGTACCCATTCTCTTGGTTTTCCTCCCACCTGTCTGACTACTTCATCTCAGACTTTTTATTCTATTGCTGTGTAAAGGCTGATTTTCTCCAGGATCCCCTGTTCATCTTCTTCTCTTTTCGTATGCTCTTCTGGATCATTTTATTGACTCGTAGTCATATTTTATTTTGATTGATTCCATTTTCTATTTTTCTTTTGAAATACAAACTATTGAAAATAGCCCTCAATAGAATTGATGTGGTTGGCAAGGACATACAAACAGAATGAGAAAGCATTGTGAAGAGCCATGATTTAAGAAATTTCAACTCAAATGCCCGAGGTTGGTTGATTAGTTGGGGGATTCTTAGGTGAAAGAGACCTCTATATACTTTCTATACTGGCTTAAAAAGAAGGAAGAGGAAGCTAACAATATTGAAAGGTGAAGAAGACACACAGGAATCAGGAAATTTACGGGGACCACAGGTACTGGAACCAGAGACTCAGCCTTTGAGAACACTCTCTGTCTTTCCCAATTGCCTCGCACTCTCTTATTCTGGATGGTCTTTCCCTACACAGTGGGGAACAGGGCCACTGACAGCCTTGGACTCACATTTTCTTGTGTCACCAAGAAAGAAAGGAGTTCTTTCCTACCAGCTCCAGCAAGCCGACTTGAGATTGGCAGCTGCAGTCACGTGAACTTCCTGAATCAATCACTGTGGTCAAGTGCAGCGGTTGTTCTAACCTGGCTCATGGGTCTCCCTCTGCAGTCAGATGTTCAAGGACTGTGAGGGGTGGGAGGTGGGCACAGACTGGACAGAGGGTGAGGGGTGGGAGGTGGGCACAGACTGGCCAAAGATAACAGTCACTTTGCTGCCCAGCACACACACCCTCTCCCACATACACAACTATATACACAATTTCAAAGATGTCCCTGTTTAAGATAAAACCACATAGCCCATAACTCCATCTGCTTGGAAGATAAGCAGAAGTCGATTGCATGCCCCTCCACCTTAGATCTTGTTGTGCTCCTGATAACCTTGAAAGGGATAATTGTGCTACCCCAACACACCTAATGTATTACCATTGTTGGGGAAGGTCAGGATAACCACAAAAATTGCTATTTAAAAAAGAGGAAAGGGAACAGGAGATGACAGCTACTAGCCCACAGGATGGCATATCCTGCTGGTCAGGAACAGTGAGTAAGCAGGCAGACACGTTTGTCGATTCACTGTTCGTCCATGGGTGAGTCCACTGTCAGCCACTGTAGCGTCCCTGTGCTCTGCTTGCTGGAGCCTCCCCTATGGGCCACTGGGCAGGATTTTGATGCTGGAGCTGGGCCTTGAGGTCCACTCCCTCCTGGCATGGGCTCTGGGGCCTGGATTTACCTTGGAGTTGACAATCAGAAGCTCGTGCTTGTCCAGCCTAACGTGTCTTTGGCAATAAAGCCTAATAAAACTCTCACTGATTACATTTTGGGGAGCTTTATTGCCCAGTAAGCCATGATGTTTAAATCTGGACTCTAGACTTGCAGTTCTATCTCTTAGCTCATGTCCCCAGATCTCAGCTTAATGGCTTTTTCTGGCCTTCGTCTTACATCCAGGGACCAGAGCTGATTTGCTTCCTGTCAGGCCCTCCTTTAACATTTAGGGGGCGGAGCCAAGAGCACAAAATGGTCCGTGGTCCGCCATCCTTTTTTTCTTCCCATTTGGCTCTGTCCTGCAGAGTGGGGCCTCATATACACATATGGACAACTCGTGGCACGTTCAGTGGGTGAAGCTTTGTTCACCCTCACCGCCATCAGCCATCTCTTAGCAGCACCATGAGTGTGTAACCTGAAGCACAGCATCCTCTCGGAACAATGATTCAGGGTCCTCCCTTAGAAAGCAGGCTCTGGGACATTTGGGCAGGGCATTCTGGGGTGTTCAAAGCATTGTTTAGAATGGGGTCCCAGGCTTTAGGTGGGCATTTCCTCTGGGCCCCAGGGTTCCTTATCCCATGGGGAAGGCATGGCCACAGGGAGGTCAGATTAGGACGTTTTAAAGCATAGGGGCACAGGACAGGGCCCTTCTTGCCTGGGTTAAAAGCCAGTACTGCCTCCATCCTGGGCTGTTCCCCAGTAAGTGACACAGAATCATGGCCAGGAATTGCTAACCTTTTTTGGCAAGGAATGAATTTATAATAGAATGTATCTGGGAAAGGCATGGGGATCAGACTTTCCTATTTCTCTTCATCCTCCCAGGTAGCTGCTGCTTAGTCAGGGAATTAATTTTAACGCAGGGACAAAACTCATCTGAGGAAGCGACCTCTGAGGTACCGTAATGGGTCAGGTTAGGGGAAACTGACAAGAAACTGCTGAAAGCAGCAAATCCTTTTTCCCTCATCCTGCCTCCCAGCTCCCGCTTGCCCACCCTGTTAGCAGAAGCCAACAAGCAAAGGAGAAATGTGGGTTGTAGAGTCTCAGCCCAGCATCGTGGAGCAGAGTAAAGCACGTTTGTAGCTGGGAGACAATAGCTTCACTGCACAGGCAGAGTGCACAGTTATTCAACCCCCAGGTGTCTGCTGCCTTTGCCACAGGCAGAAAGAGAATCTCAACATACATCTTGCTTTAATGTAAGCAAAAAAAAAATGAGCCAGAGTATTCCAATATTCTGACATTTTCCTGCCAAGTCTTTTCTAACGCTTTAGCCATGGGATACATGGGTTGGAGCATAATGTACAGCAGTTAACAGTTCATATTTTAACCCCATGTAGCAAGGACTATCAGATTCCCAGCCCGGCAAAGTGGGGGTTCTCCCTTAGCTCCCCACCTCATCTTGACTCAGCTTATTCTATGTATGTCACTTGCAATATTCTGTATCAGTTTTGGTTATTGGTTGCAACAGAAAGATTCTGACTCATTTAAATACCAGTTGAGTTTATTGGAAAGACATGGGGATAGTTCACTACATGAAAGTAATAGGGGGTGGAGTGGTGGAAGAAGCCAGGAAGGCTTTGAGTGTTTCATGGCCTACCTCCAGATCACTGTTGTCAGACCCAGCTCCAGTTTCCTTCTATCCTGGGATGTCTGCTCAGATTTCAAATTCCTGCAGGGCAGAATCTGATTGGCTCAGTGTGGGTATTCCTTGGGCCAATCCCTGTGGCCAGGGAATTGGAGTACTGTGATTGGCCACTTGACTCTGCTGTGCCTGGGAGTAGGTATTGAGGCTGGTAGCCCCAAGAGAACCCCGTGGATGGGGAAGGGGCAGATCCCTTAAGGAAAGTGATGTGCTGTTACCAGAAGAAGGTGGGAAGTATGTTTGAAAGATAAAACAAAACACAAGTGGCCATTAGGGCAGGCAAGCTGGATTGTCAAGATTATGGGAAGAGGAAGTAACCACCTTCTAAATGAAGGAGGGAAGCTGCTGCTTAACCCACAGAGACCCACAGACTGCCCTGTTGGCACAGGCACATACCTGATTGGACCCTTTGGTTCATGTCTCCTGGATTCTCTCTCCACTGTGATGTGCTCAGCAGGAAATGTGTTTTAATTATGCATTGTGCTTGGTTTCCTCTTGTATGTTCTTCCTCCTCCTCTTTCCTGCCCTTTGCATGACCACTGCCCTAGTTCTGGATGACTGCCTTCTTTGGATTTGCCCATAAAAAGTAATCTTTCTAGAATTCCTTTCCTATGGGATTTGCTCTTGCCAACTGTCAGATGGGAAGAGACCAGGTAAACTAGTTTCACCAGGGTCTTAATATCTGAGATCTTAATGAGTTGCTGCTGTCATTGCATAATGTCCTTTTACTGGGAATTCAAAGGAGAAATTGTAGGTTCTATGGGGGCTGCTGGTGAAGGAATCTCAGGGCCTTGGTACCTCTCAGGTTATGCAGGTATCACTGGCCTGATCTGATCCAGGTGTGACTGGGCCAATCCTAAAGCCAGGTGCATGCAAACCCCTCATACACCTAACACTGTGTCGTGGGTCCTGAGACCCGACCTTGCAATCTGGAAAGAAATAATGCTTTGCATTAAATTACAACCAGCTTTAGGCATGCAAAGTGTGTCTGCATTGGATCGTTTGACCAAAAGTATACCAGGGGGACATTCTAAAAGTTTAACAATTGGTCTGCCAAGGGTGCTGACCAAGCAGGTCCAGGATGCTGAGGAAGGGGCTCCTCAGGCCACCAGGGGCCTGTGTCTTGGAGCCTTTGAGGGCCCTGTGATGGACCGTGAGGGACAGGGCTGCAGTTGACAGGAGACTGTTCACGAGGAATGTGAAAGTCAGAGGTGGGACAAATGGGATAGCTG
Organism: Rhinolophus ferrumequinum; assembly: GCF_004115265.2. Taxonomy (NCBI): domain Eukaryota; kingdom Metazoa; phylum Chordata; class Mammalia; order Chiroptera; family Rhinolophidae; genus Rhinolophus; species Rhinolophus ferrumequinum. The sequence continues at coordinate 37,755,183 of NC_046302.1, read as the reverse complement.
TAGACACTGCAGGAAGTCCCCAGGAGAAGCATGTACCTCTGTTGGATTGGCTACTCCTGTGGCCTGCCTGTGTGTGCTCTTGTCCCACAATATGCTTGGTCGTGGGTCACTGACTCATGTCCTAGCTGCCATTGTTTCTTGTAGTCTGAGGAACTTAACTTTAGCCAGGTTTCCTGGCACTGTGCCAGCTTCTCTCTGTGCTTCATTTCACCTCTTTCAAGTCCTTGCATGTCACTGTGATATAATTCAAACCTTTATGGGCTAGAATCCAATGGACCCAACCCAAACAGGAAACTGGCTTTCTCGTTGTTTATTTGGAACCATGAAGCAGAAAGTGTTGGACACTTGTTTTTACTGCTTCATTGAGCTGGAACTAAATTGAAACTCAACTATTTTCACTGGGGCCTTCCAACATGGAATGATTTAGAGGCTTCAAGTATTAGATCAAGAGGACTAATTAGAACATGAATTGACCCTAAGCTTTCCTTGCTCTGATCATTATCACTGGCTATCTCACCCTTTGCTCAGAATCTTGTTAGTCAGAGGCTACAAAACCTTGTATGAGGCTGGGGTATTCTAAAGCACTCTGGGAATAGTCCAGCAAGTACTCCACAAAATATTTCTGTGTAAAAGGTCTTGGTCTAGGTCTCTGTCCCAACCTTCTTTGTGAATCTCACAATAGACAGTCTTGTCTGTCACTCCATGGCTCTGTCCATTGTGGCCTGGGCACATAAGGACTGTATCGTGGTACTATATACCACTGTGCAAACGTGTTGGCTGCTTGTTCAATAGCCCTTTATCTTGCTTTTGCTACAATATGGCAGACTCACTTGCTACAATAGAGGCTGACAATACCAGATGCATGCTTTCCTAGACTCCTTTGCAGCCAAGAAGGGCCATGTGACCCCGTTCTGCTGAAAAGACATAAATGAAAGTATTCTGGGAGATGAGTTTCTTAGAAGGAAGAAGTCACTGGAATACTCTTCCTTCAGCCTTGTCGCCTGGCTACCTCTTACTCATCCTCATCACCACACTACCCCATTTACTCCTTTACTTGTCAGTTCACCTCATAAAGTTTTGGTGAGAGCAAGGTCCATGACTTCTGGTTCACTATTGCAGTCCCAGTTCCCGTCATGTAATAAATAGTCATTCAACAAATATTTGCTAATTAATGAATGCATGGGGACTATCAAGGAGGTAGAATCCCTAGAATGGGACTATTGCCTAGAGGTGAGAGAATGAAGTCAATGATGGCACACTATTTCTGGCTTATGTGGTTGGTTAGAGGGTGCGACATTTCCTCATGAGTGAACATGAGAGGGATAACAGAATAATTGAAGATGAAATTTGTCCTGGATGTGTTAAAACTGAGGAGGTGCTTTTTGAGTAGTCCCTGTAGACAGCTGCACATTGGGTGTGGATTAAAGCCTGAGAAAAATGGAATTGGCCAGGAAGAATGCGTAACATGAGAAGTGACTCTTCAGTGCTCCCATTCATTGAGTGGCATCATCCACCTTATTGCCCGAGCTAGAAATCAGGAAATCATCCTTGATACCTCCCTCTCCCTCACTTCCTACATCCATCCATCACCAAGGACTGAGGATTCCACTTCCTGTGTCTCACACCCATAAACTTCCCTCTAATCTCCTTGCCACCCCTGGAGTCCATGCCAACCACCTCTCTCCCACAGTACGGCAATGGACTTCTAATTGGTCTCTCAAGTCCACACCAATGGTCATCCACTCACCGTATTCCAGCTACATCAATCTTCTCTTGTTCCTTGAAAGCACCAATCTCCTTCTTGTCTTAAGGCCTTTATCCATGAGGTTCCCTCCACCAAGAACACTGCTTCCTCCATCTGCCCATCTCTAGTCTATTATTTAGGTCTCAGCATAAACGTCAGGTTCTTGTGGAGGCTTTCTTTGACTATTCCCCACCTCACCCATCTTTGTAGCCTCAGAAATTTAACTTTTTTGGGAAAATCATGGGGTGATTGGGCTTTTAGTGACAAATAAAACTTTAAAAGACTTATGTATCAAATTAAAATATTAATTAAAATGAAAAATGTAACTACTGCGGATCAGAAACTCATGAGTATGGACAAGTACGTTTTTTCCCATAGAAGGCAAATCCACACCGAAAGCTGTATAGCTTGTGAGTACAGGACCAGACAAGGGGCATGAGCTGCTTGATCTAAATGATTAAATTTACTAAACCATGATACCCCAGCACGCCCGTTTCCACCACAGAGATCTCCCCTGACACCTGTTCCTAGGCCACCACCCCAGTGCTGAACACCCCTCCCCCCCAATGTTTGCTCCCAAGTCTTAAGCTTCAGTGGTTAATTTGCTACCACGTCAGACCTAACACTTGCTTCAGGAATGAGTATGTTAACATCGACCTGGTTAATACTTAATAAAGGTTAAGGTCAGACCTGGGAACAATCTTTTCTTTTGCACGGATCTGCTTTGATCTATTGTATGTATTTTATAGTTCAATTTTCAGAGCTATGAAAGCAGACTCTTATAGGGCTTATATTCACTTCATTGAAAGTCTATTATTTACTGTATTTGTTTAGATTCCTTCAGGGTCTGCATTGCTGATTGTTGGAGCAAATACAACTCTGTGGCCTGGAAGCTAGAAACCTTCTGATGGTCTGTGGGGTTGTCAGTGCAGGTCCAAGAAGATGATTTAACCTCTAAAGATTTTGGAATCATTTGGAAGGAAGTTGTTAGATAAGGGGGAAGGCTGAAACATTCATACGCACAAAACCTAGTTCTATTCTTAACCACCACAAAAATATTCTTGCAAGATTGTCTGTAAGAAGCCCCCTTAGAAATTCTTCATCTTCCATGGAACTTAACCTTCTATCTCAATGTATTCCATACCAATCAGGTGTCATGGGAAACAAGCAAATTGGCACCTGTAACTCCTAGAGGTATACAGTGTCTGGAGTTTTTAGCAGAAGAACGTCAAAACATTCTCTGTTTTCTGCCTCAGACCAAAGGGGACGTTTAATGATGAGATAATTCTTGTAAATTTATTATCTTGAAACAATAGGTAGGAGAGGCTTTGTTTTGACAGAGGGCACTACAATGGGACCAACCCATTGGGGCCTCCTTTTGTTTCCCGTTTGGTCTGCTTTTGAAACTTGGAGTAAATTTCCATTCTTACCATGTTTTCTTTCAAGTACTCTAACCATGGATGAAAGGAAGTGAAAGAGAAGTGCTTGGGTGGCAGAGACAAGCACCGGCCATGTGGCTTGTCCTAGAGAGCTGACTCCTGAGGCGTGCCATGGCCCCGTGTCAACCCTGATGGAGTGCCCAGGACCTGTCTGGAAACGCATAGAATCTGACTTTCAGGATATTCATCTCTAGTCTTAGGAGCATGCCCTTAACATCTGTAACTGTCCTCAGTAATCCATTTTCATACCTGAGTAAAGAGAACAATGATAGTTGAGAGGTTTTCCCAGGGGATGGACCCATAAATGTGAAATTGAATAGGCTTTGCTCAAATACATCTGGTACTATTACCAAGTGTAAGAAAGGAATAGGATTCTGTGGTGTTTCCTCGAAAATAAGACTAGCCCGACCATCAGCTCTAATGCGTCTTTCGGAGCAAAAATTAACGTTAAGACCCGGTCTTATTTTACTATAAGACTGGGTATAATATAATAATAATATAATACAATATAATTATAATATAATTATAATATAATATAATAAATATAACATAATTAATAATATAATACCAGGTCATATATTAATTTTTGCTCTAAAAGATGCATTACAGCTGATTGTCTGGATAGGTCTTATTTTCGGGGAAACATGGTAGCACCTCGAGATACAAGCAATACAGACTCATGCATGTGATTATTAATATACACGATAGCCACAAAAGACATATATGACTTCTAAACAAAATTTACACAAAACTCTGCTGTGAGAATAATTTATTTGTATTCTTATGTAGAAATGTGTTATAGAGACAATAGAAAAAAATATTAAGTGCTCCCTAAGAAAACTTATAAAATACTCAATTTAGGACAATGCTTAGTAACAAAAATAGCTTGAGAAAATTAATACCATTTAAATTAAACAATGTACAAGGCTTTAAAATGTTCCTATTTACAAGTCTGTCTGAGCACAGGGGAGCAGGTATGTAATTAGCACATTATACAGAACTTCATTCTGAAGAACAACTTGGAGACATTTCAGAGGCCTCTCGTTCACCCAACCACCGCCCAGGTTCTTCATGCCTGGTTATCTTTGGTTATGCTTGCTTTTTAGTTTTCCCCCAAATCTTATTTCACAAATTGTCTAACAAGGGAGATTTCAGTTCAAACACTGAAGATTTAGTTTTTCCACAGGAATATACACATGCCTCTATGACAGCTGCAAGTTCATGGTTTCAAAAGGCTTTGGTCATAGGGTTTTAAAATTGGAACAATGTTTATTTTCCTGAGAAAAGGAAGAAGTGAGCTTCTTCCTAAAATATTTGTAAGTTTACTTCCCTTTTTAAGTTTATTCACTCAGTAAACTGTATATTCTGCACTGAACCCTGAAAACCCAAAGAGGGAAAAACCTTTAGGATTCCACAGTTTTACTTTTTGCATCCTCCAGGATATTGAATCGATACGTAATGAGGTGGAAGGTGCTGGGCAGAATTTTCCACTGGCATCTTCAGCACATTAGGTTATAGAATCCTTATAGAACTGATAAGTTTAAATTAAAAATAAAAGAAAATCCTTTATCTATAGTATTTTTTGGTGGTTCAAATACCATTGGTTTCTGAGTGAGAATATTGTGCATGTTCAGAAAATAATGATTTTTTTTAAAGTCAGCAATTCAAAAACTTCTAACCACCCAGAAGCAATCTGACCTTAACTTTCAGTCTTTATAACATATAAGACATCATCAAATGAATTGAAAAGGTACCTTTAAAGGGCCCTAGGATGTTGACTTAACTCTATGCATTTGTGGCATATACAAAATCAATTTAGGGATTAAAGTAAAAATAGCTGTGCTGAGTATTTTTTAAAAATGTAAATTTTCTTTAATATCTAGGACCTGGTTAAGCCAGGAACGTCTCTTATTTTATCTCATTGAAGACAAATCCATTCTCAGAAGAACAAGATAATAACCTGTACCTAAAAAATCCTTTGCAACCTCCAAGAGCAGTAACAATACAGAGTAACTTGGACTGACAAAAATCCTTTCTCCTAATGCAGCTCTGACAGCCTGAAAAAAATCCAGCTGTCCCCTGTGATTGTCACCCACACGATGACAGCACTGAGGCCACCCTGCTGAGGGGACAGGAACAAGCTCAGTGATCAGCCCGCACCCCTGCAGTGTTGATCACAGCTGTGACGTGTGACTTGCATTGATCTTCACGGGCCAAACTGCTTCTCTGAGAATTCTGGGTTGACTTTGACTTGGTGACCGTGAATTCCATTCCCTTAAGGCTTAGTTGATTTATAGAGCTTAATTTTTAATACTGTTAACGTCATTGAACCAACCAAATACCCAAAATATCAATAAATACCAATAATTAGCTCTAGTCTCACTTCCTCTTTCTGCTGGAGCATTTTGGCTTTATAAATATATTACAGTGCCAATGCCCCATGAGGGGTCATAATTCCATAGCCAGAGCACATCGTCTGGATGTGTCTGTCTCATGTTGAGGGATGTTCCTGAAGTTTAAAAGAAAACTACAAAATGAGCATAAGAACACGTTGCTGGTTGCTGATGGGTCAGTAGGAAAGTGGTTACTAGTGAAAAACAACAGTGTGCCGAGACCTTGGAAATCAACCGGGGCAGGTAGTCAGAAATGACTTGTGACCATGGCTGTGGTGGGGGCTGCTCTCACAGAGGGCTTTCAACCATCCTTTTCCTGGCTTGTAGGTAGAAGATGCGATTTTCTTCAGGATAAGTGACTTTGCTGAGGGGCATTCTGTAGATGTTGGGGTTTTTCGTGGTCACCAAGAGGAAGAGTAGTGTGGCCAAACAGAAGGGCCAGGTACAAGCTGGCAATCCAACCTGAGGAAGAAGTGACAAGCCACACTCACTTTGGAGATCCTGTTGGAAAGCTAATCTGCACAGAGCATTACCCTTCACTCTATTCTCACTCTGCCCAGGGGGAGGAACCACTGGGGCCGTTGCTCTGGACTCTGCTTATGCCCACAGAGACTGAGGCTAAGATCTCAGGGCATTTAGCAACTGAAATGTCATCATCCATTCTTTAGGGTGGCCAGTTTTGTTTCTATCGTATATATGTTTCCCTCCCCCTCACTCCTACATTCAGATTTCTTACACCAGATGTGCCAAGATGATATTTGGCACACAGAGATGATACTTAGCAAACTACCAATGGTTCTTGGCCACTCATCACACTCACAAGGCCTTCTTTGATTAGTTCAGCCCGCGGTGACCTCTCCCTACTTGACTTCTACCCACACTAGGTCTTGGACTTCACTTGCTTTACCTTTTCTCACTCTGTTTCCCAAATAGACTCTAAGCTCCTTGTGGGTCTTTCTTCTGTGCTATCTCTGGAAACTCACGTAACTCTGAGCATACACCATGCACGTGGTAAGGTCTGGCTCTATGTATGGACACCCTGAGTGTGATGGTACCCAAACTTGACCGTACGTCAGACTCATCTGATGGGAGCGTTAAAAAACACAGATGCCCACATTCCATTCCAGATCCACTGTATCAGAAATGCCAAAGAACGGGGGGCCTAAGGATCTGTGTTCTTCAGCGTCTCCCTAGCTGACTCTGTTGTGTAGCCTGCCCAATTCTGGTCCATGGACTGATGTCTGTGAATCTTTGTTGGGATTCGAAGGGCCCCACAATGCTCTAATGTACTCCCTGTCATGCCTGTAATGTCACATTGACTTTCCACCAGAAAGCTATTGTCCCCAGAGGACACTCCCAGATAAACTTTCTAGGTTGCTGTGGAGAGGGCTGAGTACTATCTTGACCCATTAGTAGCCATGGCCTTGTCAACATGGATTGAGCTATCAGAAACTGGCCCTGCATCATTTGAAATGGTGGGTGTAGAAGAGAGAAAAACATTCGGGGCACCGGGAGGTAGGGATCCTGGAACAGTCAGAGGATACTGGGCTCCTCAGGGGAGTGGGAAAAAGAAGGTCAAAGGGCAGGACAGTGCTGAAAAGGAAAGAGAGAATGACAGGAGGTACTTAATGGGTAATGATTTTGTCTGTCAAATAAGTCAGCCAGGACATGGGTCTGAATCCGTCTTACTGATGACTGATGGGAGATTTAAATAAAGACAAGGGATATGAAAAACTATTGATTTGATTAAAAAAAATCTGGGTCTTTAGCCAGTTATCCTTTTCTTCCCTTTCCTGCTTTCTCAACTACTACACAGTCCTGGCTTTCTGTTTAAGTAAAAGATATCCTAAAGTCAACTTCTTGACACTCAGATTTAGAGTATGAACTTGATAATATGTTATACAACCTAAGTTGGTGATTGTAGTTTGGTGATTGTAGTTTGGAATAAAGTTTACTGTGATGCTGGAAGGTGAGTGAGGATAGCAGGTGCAGGAGAAGGGCAAGTGGTGGTTGTCGCAGTCGTGGATCCTGCCATGGGACACCACCCGTGTGGACTTCAGTTTCCATATCATTGAAAACTGATCAATCATGCTGATGACAAAGCAAGATCAAAGCAAACTCACCACAGCCATCAGGTGTGCCATGCTGCCTCCAAGGTAGGCAGTGAACAGGGCTACAAAAAAGAAGAAAGAACAATGCTTGGTAGGTTTCATTTCATTACAGGAAATGAAATGTATAAATCCCCTGGAATGCAAACTTCCGCATTTTGCCAGCTAGCCCAGCACCCTCGTTACGAGTGTGAGCTTAGAGTCAGCATGTCTGGGTTTGCATCCAGACTCCACCACGTAGGAGCTTGGTGGCCTCTGTCCTAAGCCTCCATTTCCTCGCTTGTACAAAGGAGGTAATAGGGTTACTTCTCTCACGAGCTGGTGTGAGCATGAAAGGAGATGCTTGGGCTTAGCACACAGTAAGTACTCAATGAAGGTGGCTCTTCTGCGGTTACTATTTTGTTGTTGCTATTGCTGATACTTAAGGAAAAGGTCTTCCATGGCTAATAAAGTTCTCTATTATTTTATCCAAGTTGAATTAAAAGGAAATTTATGAATGTTTCTTGAGATAGTATAGTTTCTACACAATTTCACTGCATCTGGGATTCTCATATAAACAGGCCATTACCTGTTTACAGTTATAAATTTTACAGTTTATAGTTACAGTTACAAAATAATCATGGTATTAAAAGATAAGAAGGTAGTTACTCAGAAATCAGCGGTAACTGAATACTAACTTAGGATTCCTCCCAGAATAACATTTTTCCAAATACCATTAATGCTGGCCTACAGGTCATCAATGAATAAACATGCTACTTTAAAATTTACTTTGAGCGTGAATCTTAGAGTAGGTAATTTGAGTATATGTGTGACTTCCAAAAACAAAGATCTCAAGTAGGGGCTCACCAATTCCTCAGTTTTGGTTGCAGAGGGGGCTCAAGGAGACGGCCTGAAGAATGACCTTCACACTTGGTCACTCACTGTTAGACATACTCACTATCTAGCCCTCCTGTGCGGTGAGAAATCCTATTGGCTACCTTGGGGGGCGGGGCAGGAAATGGTGGGGAGGACTCTGTGATCCCTCATTCCCATCCTTTTGTCAATATTTTGTATTTCTATCCTGGTATATTTTTGTTCAACAGGAGACCTAATTCTTTCACATCTCCATTGTCTCATGCTAGTGGGAAAAGCTTGTTTTTGGAAAATGTCTGGGCTTCAAATTCCAGCTCTGCCATTTTTTGTTGTACAGAAAATCACTGAACTTCTCAGAATCCAGCTTCATCATCTAAAAGGGCAACTTGCAGACATACTTTACAGGGAGGAGATGCATCTCAAATGAAATCATGTATTTCCACAAACAATAGCTGTAAATTTACCCCTGTCACCACTTAATCCCTGTCACCATGGGATTAAGATATACAGCTCTGAGCAGAAGTGTGTCACAGCTTGCAGTGGAAGGGTTTCTGTGCTTGGTTTCAATAATTTCATTCTTTTTTTTCCCTATTTCTTCCATTCATTCATTCATTCATTCATTCATTCATTCACTCATTCATTCAACAAATATTCCCAGGCCCTTGTCTAAGCACTGGGGACACTGTCCCTGCTCTCTTGAGCACTCTCTCTTCCATGACACTTCCTCTGAGCTCCTGAGACCTTATTGCTATTTCTCTCCTATAAATACCTTCCAAGACATAATCTTGGCACTCAAGTCTCATACTGTTATGCTGTTTCAAACGGATCTCCAACTTCACACAGATTTTCCCTCCACAGGAAGAGTGTCAGACTATCTAACGGTAGCTGCTCATCAACAAGACTCACTGAGTCGGACTGGAAAAGCCTTCATCACAGGTGAAATCCTGCACACCATGGTTTGAAGGTGATGACCCTGACAGGGCTCTGAGTGGCCAAGGGAGAGAAAAGCCCTGGAGTGCTGAAGGGAAGACTGGATTTCCGCTCATCACAGACAATATCTCTCCCAACAGACCACCATGCGTGAGTCCTACTATGATAACCCCATCATGAGAAAGAGGTACAAAAATGTGTTTACAGTCTGCACTTATAACATGATGAAAGTGAGGAATTCCTTGTCCTAAGCAGTTTCTGGTGTAGAGGCAGAGAAGGCAGCATTGCCAAGTTCTACCAGAGTTTCCCAAGTTTTCCTCCTGATAAAGCCACATGAACCAATAAAAGAGCACCTCTGTAATAAACATCCGTCATTTATTTACCTTGGCTGACGTGGTTGGTTTTCAGTTTGGCAGTATCAAGGTGATGTGGGCAAGCTGAAACTTGCTGTGGTATTTTACCTGTGAGATTTGCTTAACAAGAGGGGTTGGAGGTCTGTCTTAAAACTTTACGTCCAAAGATGAAAAACACTTACAGGACTCAGTGCAGATGAAATGGGCACTCTTACATGCTGTCGGTGGCAGGGGAAACTAGTATGGTCTTTGTGGGGTGAACTTGGCATCTACTGAAATTAAAATTGGCAGAGCTTGGATTTTGGCACCAGGGTCTGGGCTCTTGACTGATTCAATATATTGCCTTAATGATTATACTAAATTAGTAAACAAAATCTGATCTACCCAAAGAAAGGTTGGCATAGTCTCCAAATGGTCCCCAGAATAAAGGTCCCCAAAGATGTCCACGTCCTAATTCCCAGAACCTGTGAATATGTTACCTTACATGGCAAAAGGGACTTTGTAGAGGAGATGAAGTTAAAAATCTTGAGATGGGGAGATTATCCTGGATTATTCAAGTGGGCACAATGTAATCACAGAGTCCTTATAAGAGGGAGGCAAAAATGTTCTATCCAGGGAGTAGGATGGAGGATTAGTACCATCTGCTTTATACTATTCCATATTGATTGAATTTTTGTTTGTTTTTTTTCTTGTACAGTAAGTCCGTACTCCTTTGATAATAAAGAAAATAATGAAGATATTCCCGCTTTGGGGAAATACATCTGCAAATGCCTTTGGCTTCTTCCCTTTCCATGGTCTGTCAAGACCTCATCAGCAACTCTTGTGACCAAAACATTCTGCTTGAGCGCTAAGGATGTGCTCAGGCTGTCCCCATGCTGGTCCACACGATCCTCCCCAACAACTAGACGTCCTCCTCTTAGTTTTTAGGACTTATAGAAATGTCACCTTCTCTAGGAGGTGCTTCTTGGTGATTCTGAACTGTGACGTTCACCCAAGAATTTTGTACTGTAGACGTCTCCTTGTTCTGCTATAAACACTGTATAGTCTCCCTTGGGTTCTCTCCCTCTCTCCCTCTCTCCCCTCCCCCTCCTTCTCTCTCTCTCTCAGCTTCTGCCCTTGACTATAACACTCTGTGTGCAGGAACTACGTGGGATATAAAGCTTCTAAATCACTAGCTCTTCCCAGTACTATCTGGGTTGTATCATGAGTGTTTAATATGTATTTGCTGCTACTGCCAACCCAGAAAACCAAAGATATGCACTCCAAATGAAGGTGTGAAACCTCAAACTAACCTCAGAATAAAAATTCTAATCCAGCTGAGCTCAGGTGGCCATATAATCTGTCTGTAGCTTTCTCTTTTGTCCTAAGCTTGTGAGCAAATATGGGAAAATGAGCAAAAAGTTTTGACAGGGCTATTATAGGTGAAATAGCCGTGTAACTACAAAGAAATTGGCAAAATGACATATAAGTAGCAAAACCACAGTAACTTGAGTTTTGTTAATCTTGCTACAGCTTTGGAAAATCAAAATTGAATGAGGCCTTAGAAATCCGTGGTCCCATCTCACCTCTTTCCCAATGTAAGGATCCATTCTAAATCCTGTCTGATATATGGTCCACCATTTTAATAATGGTTTGGATACCATGGATTAATTAATCTGTGATAAGCTGACTCTAGACAAATATTTCCATTAGATTGGAAGTAATTTCTGCATATTTCACTATCCTTCCACTCCTTTGTCCCTTAGGGAGTGCCATTTCCTTCACTCTAGCTCATTATGTTAAATGCTCTTACTTGTATTGAATTAGGGACACAGAGGCTATGGGAAAATAAGCATCGCCTTACAATGACTTGAGAAATCCATTAGCTTTTCAAATCCAAGTCACCTGAGGTGTGTTTTTACCTAATGCATGAAAGCTACTAAAGGGAAGTAGAGTAGTGTAACGTGCATAACTCTGGAGGTTGCTAGATTCTGTGTTTACATTTCCCTCTAATTGACTGCATGCTTTTCAGCACACCACTTTATCTTCCTAGACTTAGTACCCCGACAGTAAAATGAGAAGGATGGAGTGGAGATCTCCAGAACCCCTTCTAGTGCCTGCAGGCGGGGTCGGCACTAGAATACTGGGGTCAGAAGGATGAATACAACAATTCTCAAAATGCCACCCCCAGAACAATAGCACCAGCCCTCCTTGGCATTTGGTTAGAAAGGCAAACTCCTTCCTCCACCACTAACAGTGAATCAGGGTGTGGAGATGGGTCCAGCAACCTGCGTTTTAACAAGCCTTCCAGCTAATTTGCCGTACACTCAAGTCTGAGGACAGTTGCCTTAATGTGATTCTCAAAGGACCACACGGAATCCCACCTGATGCACCAGGGGAAAGGGCTCTGTATTTAGCTTCGGCTATTTTCTTTGAGTTTCTTGGATCAAATGATTAGCATGAAGAACACAGGACAAGTTGAGTTCCTATCCCCTAACATACACTTATTGTAAAATGGGTACCAATGCCCCAGGCTCCCCTGTTGTCACCATAACCACTGAGATAGGCAGAGCCGACTTGAATACTTGCAGAGAGGGGATATCACTTCTCCTGGTCACACACTTAGATAGCAGGGGCCCTGAACTTGAACCCTGGCCCTAGGTTCTCACACAGTCCTCTCTTACTGTTTGTCCTGGATTTTGGTCCCGGGGTCACAAGCTACCCTCCCACAGATGCCTGGATACTCACCGCAGGCGAGTGCCAGGAGGTGGGTTTGCCAGGTGAGCGCCATGAACATCCCTCCAACTGCAATGCAGGCCAGAGAGCTGTTGAAACCCCACAGTCCAAAGTAGATGTCCTCAAACGGAACCGAAATACTGAGAGCTGTTAGGTAAGACAGGAGGAGTCAGAGCTGCGGACAAAGGCAGGATGCTCTGGAAGGAGCCTGGGGGTGGTAGAAGCATCTGAGAATTCTTAATGGTCCCTCTGGGGACCATTTAGGGAAGCGGGGACCTCAAGAAAAGGTCTGGAGTCTAGAAGATGCTTGAGACAATGCATGGGGCGGAGGAGGTGCTCAATACTTGGTAACCTGTCTTCTGCTTACCTGCTATCATCCCCAGCAACGATCCGATGGCAGCGTGCAGACACATGAGGGGGGAGGAGAGTAGGATGGCGAATAGGAAAATGCCCCCTGTCCATGGACTGTAACAACCATATATCTGACCAACACCCACAGGCAGGGATTTCAATAACTGCAAAAATGATTTAGGAAATAAAGACATTAAAACAATTAGACAGAAACCTATAGGACACCCGCAAACATATACAAAGTAATATTCTTTAGCATATCTTATCTTTCAAGATCAGTGTTTCTAATTTTAAAAAATTCTCTCTCTCTCTTTCCAGAAAAATCTCAGTCATTTTTCTGCTTTATCCCCAGAGATACACCAGCCCATCGCTGGTGCACGTGGAGCCTGCCTTCTCCAAACTCCCCCTTACTCACTGGCTCTCCTCTTTGTGCTGACACTTGGCCTTGGTAGCTGATAAGCTTCCAGTGTGGCATCACTGCCCCCACTGTGAGGATCTGCCACATTTCCCAGTAAGGATGGCAAGGACCACAGCTTACACGTCTATTGTTTTTAACTGTCCATCAGTGCCGGGTGCAATCCATCCAAGCATCGCTACAGTCCAGAGAGATATGATCACTCCCATGCAACTTGGTGGTTAAGGCGAGGGCCAGAGACCTGAAGTCAGGTTGTCTTAGCCTCCATTCAGAAGCAATTATCGGCAAGTTTGAGAATTAGGACCCTATTTACACTTCCGTTGTTAGTGAGAACATGTATTAATTTAAATCAAGTTAAACCTTAGCTTATTACAGTTATCAACAACAGTCAGTCCTCAAAACACAAGAATACATGTAAATGTCCCAATTCTGCCTTCTGGCTGAGACCTGGAGTCGGCTAATGTGTTCACAGAATGGCAGCTCTCAGGAAGGTACAAGGTTTCATTCGAGGGAAAAAAATGATAATTCTTTATAACAATACTTCTGGTAGGGTCAGGACAGGCACAGTTAGCCATGTGAGTTCCTTTTTGACCAACAGCGTTTACTGAAAGATGCCTTCCCACCTCCTATCTTGCTCCTTCTACCTTTTCCAGGTCATATATGGACCTTTTTGGCAAGGACCTTTGGGAGGCAGTGACTGATAAAGGGATGCCCCGCTTTGGCACAAGGAAGGGTCCTCTCCCTTCATGCATTCGGCTGGATCTAATGCTGGCTTCCAGATGCTGGCTTGGTCCTTGCTCAGTGCATAGGACCATCCTGTGAGTTTGAGTCTACCCTCAGATGGGCCCTAAGTTCTTCCAGCCATTCTGGATCCTCATATTTACACACGATCATTTCCTGTTTCTTCTAGATGGGAATTTGACATGGCACGTCCAACCGAACTCTCTCTCAGGTTGCCGGGGAGGTGGGGAGTTGGGTGAGATGGGAAAGAAGTGTGCTAATGTTGGGGTGGTAGTTCAGAAGGAGGAGAAAGATAAGATCCTCACTTGCCCAGACCAACACTGTCCAATAGAGCTTTTGGTGATGGAATATTCTGTATCTGTGCTGTCCAATACATATGGCTATTGAGCACCTGAAATGTGGCTAGTGAGGCTAAGGAATGAAAGTGTAAATATTAATTTAAATTAATTTTGCATTTAAATTAAAATAGCCACACGGGAGCTAATAGCTACTGTATTGGACAGTACAGTTTTAGACAGATCAATGAATACTATTTTATAATATTTTTCATGGGGAGTTATAATAAATTTTTGATTTTTCTTCTGAGTTATTCCCAAATAGTCCCATTCATTTTCTGGGCAAGAAGCTAAAGAGAAGACTACCTGAGCTCCTCACATGTTTTGATCTCTCAGCAAAGAGGATAGCAGAAGGTATTTTATAACCTGATAGTGGGAAAACCAGTCTTTTGCACATTAGAAAAGGTAAAGTTTCTTTGGTTTTCTTCTGATTTCAAGTATTCTCTTGTTTTTAATAATCAAGAAACCTTAATTTGGTTTCTTGATTATTAAAAACAATAGGAAAAGCTGGAACTGGACTTGGGTTAACCAGGTTTTTAAAAATGATATTCTCTCTATGCACATCTGTAAAGAGATACATAGTATACAGCCTATGATAGCAGTTCTCAAACTCTGGCCCACAATGCAATTACTGGGGGCGCTTGTTAATATAGATTCCCAGACCACACCCCCAGAGGTTATTACCAGGTGCTTGTATTGGCATTTTATAAACCATGTTTCTGATGCCGACCAAAGCTTGAGAAACCTGAATTATTTTACATATTCTGTGAGATTGACCATAAGCAAAAGCAGAACAGAGAGGTTCTATGCTGAGTTATAACAGTAAGCAGCAAGTACTTTGGATTGGAGGAAGCAGGTCGTGGAGGACTTAACCCTAGGCTGGAGGCCCCTACCTCAGCACACATACCCCAACAAGGGCCATTTTTTTTTCAATCATCTCTTATTTAGTAACTCTTTTTTTTTTTATTAATTGGGAAACAGCCACGGTCATTGGGTACATATTACTTTCATGCTCCAATGACATAGTTGACCCTTTTAAAGAGGGTGTAGCTCACAGGGGCCCATGAAGGGACTGAACCAGAAACCCTGGTGTTAGCAGCACCACACTCCAACCAACTGAGCTAACCAGCCACCCATCAATGGCCAGTTTTGCAGTAGCATTTCTGACTTCCAGTGGAGCTATACTTTGGAGTTAGCACTGCAGATCTTAGGAGAAGAGGGGGAACAGTTAGCTCCGACCAAATAGTCATTTTAAAAACTCCCTTAGAGCCCAAAGCTTTGGGGTAGAAACAATGCTTTAGCTGACAAGACAAAGACAACAAGGCCTCCCTAGAGCTGAGTCTCTGTAAGGCTCTGATGCCCAGGAGGACACTGGGTGTCTTCCAGAGCCTGAGGAAAATGTGAGGAGACAGTGTACCTTACCTGTAGGCCACTGAGGTCGGGCCAGGTGACATTGGGAACGGCGCTTACAGGTTTGATGACTATGCTTGGGAAGAATGGACTGTAACATCCCGTGGCCGAAAGGTACATGGACAACACCATGTTGAAAGGCAGGGTGAAGACAGGGAGGTCCCATTTGCAGAATATGGAGTTCAATGCACTTGTGAAAAGTGGACTAAAAACAACAGCAGATCAGAATGGAAGAATATGCATGTGACAAGCCATGCTGACAAACCAAATCTCTGCACGTGCTATGGAGATTTCACAAGTACGTCCCTGAAGTGCTGTGATGAAAAACTTTTCACAGAAAAAAAAAATAAAGAAATGAACCAGCTCATAAACAAACAACTCTCTAAAATCCAAACACACTTGGGATAAATCCTGTCATAGAGAGAATAATTCTCACATCAAGTCAAAAATTAACTCCTAGCCTATTTGACGTTTGAAAAATTATGCTCTGGGGTTGCTCACAGTGAGCTATAAATCTAGGTTTCTAAAACATTTTGGAAGTATTTAAGACATTTGAAATAAAACACTGTCTACGCAGCTAAAGTCCCCTGTGTAATGCGCTGATCTTACTCGCATATCCCTCCCTCCCCACCAGAGGCAACCATGATCTTCAACTTGTCTATCATTTCCACCAGTCTGTAGTATATCTATTTTTGTAAAAGAGAAACAATTGTCCAAGGGAGGATGCAGGTGGTGTTGGCTGGAGGAAAAAGGTCTTAAACTCAGTGGGGCAGAGTTTTAAGTCCTGGAGCAGTGGATGGACTGTGTGAGCTTGGGCACGGCACTATTCCTGTTTCCTTGTCTGTAAGCTGGGGAATTGGGGTGGTTGGTCTCTGGGCCCCGTTTGTGCGCTCATTTGTCGACTCATTCAAAGAGACATGACTTTAAGATCAGAATTCTGAATTTCTTGGATTGTGGGAGGGGGTGTGGAGAGCATCCACAGGCAACACCTCCTGTCCTTGAGCCTGTTCTTTAGAGCAGGTCGTAAGTTACCTCCTGAGCAGGTTGGTCCTGCTGACAGGTTCTCTTCCACACACCTGTGGGTGCAGCCAGGGTGGGCGGCCTTCCTGCAGACACTGTCCATAGTGGGCTATACTTCTCACTTGTGTGGATATTAGTATTTTATATTCTAAATATGCTATAATAAGAAGGAAATGTTTGCTTCCAAAAAATGATTTAAGACAGTGTCAAATAGAAACTAGTTTGGAGGATTCAGGTTTTAAAAAAAAATTTTTGAAAAAAAAATTTTGAATTCAGTAAAGAATTCTTTTGTCACTCTGCCATGAGGCTGATGTCATTCCTTAGTAAAGAACTTTTTCAAAGGGAGTGGGGCAGGGGAGTTCACAGAGGCACAGTGGTTCTCAAAGTGGGATCCCTGGGTCAGCCATATCAGCATTACTTGGGAGCTTGTTAGAAATGCAAATTCTCAGATCCCACCCAAGATGGACTGAATCAGAAACCCTGGGGAAGGGAGCAGCAGTCTGTGTTCCAACCTGCAGGTTAAAGACCAACTGATGTAGTTAGTGAGTGGTTCTAACTTTGGTTGTACTTTAGAACCCCGTGGGAGCCTTTAAATCTCCCAATGGCCAGGCAACATCCCTAACCAAGACCAATTAGATCAGAAGCTTGGGGGCAGGGGGAGGTGTGTTTGGAGGGCCATATGCATCAGTGTGTTTTAATACTTCCTGTTTCCAATAGACATAACCCGAATCTAAATTTTAGAGAATAATTTTTCTAAAAGGAGTGTTATAAACATAAATAAAGTTGACCATTTAACCATTTTAAAGTGTGCAGTTCAGTGGCAATGAGCTTATTCATGTCCTTGTACAACCACTACCACCATCCATCCCTGGAACGTGTTTCATCCTGCAAAACCGAAACTCTGTACCATTAAACAGTAAGCCCCCATTCCCTCCTTCCCCCATACAGTTTTCAAAAGCATTCTGAAAATCAGGTCCAACTTACCAAGTCATGGACATGACAGATACGGGGAAGAGGAGCCACCAGAAATAGTCTCCCTTCTGTGAAAACACAGCCATGAGTATTCCCACCAGGGTGGCGTTGTAGCCGTGGAGCCCCGCTGCAATTGCTGACCTGTGGGCGAGAGGCACACAGCTGGGACATTCCCCGGCGGACACGGGCTGGACTTGTACGTGTAAATTCCAGATCATAGTCACATCAGAAAATGAGATCATATATAGAAATTTATTTCAAAGTCTATAGATGCCAAATACTAATAAAAACAGGACAAAATAGAATATACATAAGAAAAATACAAACGTGCATATAGAACAACCCCCTACAGGGGCATCATAGCTGAAGATATAATTCTAGCATCTAGGAGAGAAAGGAAAACCAGCAAGGCAACCGGTTCTGCTTCCTTTTATCCTTTCCTTTGGGAAGTTATTATTTCTTTTAAATCGTTAACGGCCTCTGACTTGAATAGAGCTTTCAGATGAAACTGTTTCCGAAGTGTGATTTTCTTGGTAAGAGATGTAAGATTCTTGAAATGTAAATTCACTTTCATAGTGTCTTTGATCTTATAAACATTCATCTTCCAACTTAGCATATATTTTCATCTTCCTGTGCTTCCATTTTGTTGTCTCCAAATATATATTTCCAAGTTATTGTAAAGAAAAACAATTTCTTATCTTTTATTTGGCAAGGCACTCCATTTAATTAGGTGCATATTTAGCACCTAATTTTTTCTTGGGTTCTTTTTTTGCTTCTCAGCATTTAACCTCACTTCTAAAAGTTATCTTATGGATAAGTTTCTACTCCTGGCCAACATGGTTCCCATGACATAATTGGGAATGAGAAACACCAAGTGAGAAATGGAACGATTTTCATAGAATGAGCCGCAAGGTTGACAAGCCAGGCTCCTAAGAGCTCTGAGAGTTGGCAACATCTGGCACAATGAAGGGCCCGGCATTGAAGGTCAAAGTCCGCAGGGGCCATGGATGTGAAAATGACGCAGTGAGTGGGTGATGTTGAATGCAGGGCCTGACGGGGAGGTGATGCCGCCAGTGAGCCACACAACAGGGTAGAGGATGGCGTGAGAGCTTTTTCTTGGCTTGTTTTTAACTGGAGCAGGAGGCACCAGTGCAACAGCAGATGATGTCACTTTGTGGAGAGAACATTAGAGGTGGGACTCCCTGGTTAAAAACCCTTTGTCTACCCTAAATAATACTTCAGGCTATGTGGGTTGTGATGCAATGTGTACTGGTTTCACCAGCAAGTGACAATGCCCTTCAGAAACTGGGACTATACGTGATGCTAGAGGAGAGCTAACGCAAAGACTTATCCTCTCAACAACTGACTTTCAGAATTAATGCTTGAGTTTGATCAACACATTTAATGGCAATGTCTACAAGTTATTGAATGCCATGATGAAAGCAACAAGAAGATGTGTATTCTCTTAACACAGAGGATTGCTATTTTAATGCAGTCTTAGGACCGAGGAAAATAAAAAGAGATTTGAAAATGAGCACATGTGAATATGGCTTGTCTTTCACCTGATAAGGAAAATGGGTCAACTTTCACTGGAGCAAAGCAACGAAGGAATATTTGGTATGGCACAGTCCTGCACTACATCTCCAAAGTGGAATGAACAATTCTTCACGTGCACTAGAATAGGGTTTAACCTAAGATACACAAGCACTCTCTACAGAGAACAAATTAGGCTCCTCGGACCTGAAGGGAAACAGCCATGCTGACGCTCCCCAGATGAACCTCCTTAGGCAATTCACAGTAAGAGTTACGAGAGCTTAATTCTGTAAGGACAATCCACTGGGGATTATGCATTGTTCCTGCACACTTGGAAGACTGGCAGCCTCCCTGAAGGAACTGGTTAATCAGAAGCCTTCTACATCCCTGGTAAGAGTCAGCTCATCACTTCTTCAATGACAGATCAGTTTATAAAGTACATGCTATTTCTAACCTAACACCATAGGTCAGAAGATAGACTAACACTGCTTAAGTCAGAACTCGCTAACTTGGAATTTGTGGTTATTCATCTCTCTAGAAGCTGAACTAACCTTTATACTGTCTATGAAGATTGAATTTACTAAACAAATCACGGAAACAAAATATAATGGGGATTGGTAAGCCAATAAGACTTTTCATGAACTCACGCAGTTTTGCTCAAACAAAATGCTGATGATAACTATTTGATCATTATTAAAGATCCCTTTAGAACGACTTCTGGGAATTATTTACAGCTTAGCTCTAGTTACCTGAGCTAAGGTAACTGGCAGCTCACACGCTGTCATGAGAGTCTGGCATTATTCAGACCGGCCACTTATTCAGGTACCATGAATAAGAGGTTATAAATGATACTCTGACTTTTCACTAAAAACAAATATAAAATGTTCTGTGGAATAAAGGTTGTTTCTCCGGGAAGGGTGGGGTTTTGCTAGTACTGCTCAAAGTCATTGGTTGGCTCCTGTGTTCTTAGAAATGAGAAGAGCAGGCTTGGATGGATGTGCTTACCTGTCCTGACTGAGCAACAGGGCTGTCATGGTGGAGACCACTGTTGCCACATAGCCATTGAGAGCCAACCAGGGGCTCTGGATCAGGAGTCCCACCAGAATCAGGATTCCACTAATGGGGTTATTGACAAACACCACTTGGGATATGCCACGAAGAACCCAGTCGATGAACTGGAGCACCTGGGGTTTGTCTGGAAGAGACGAGACAGGCAGAGCTAAGGAAGGGGCAAGGTAAATGGTGCCCCTTCCAAGTTTAGGGCCCCCTTGAGCAAAACCATCAAAATCCCCTCTGATGAAAGCGAATTTTTTTTTTTTATATATTCTTTGAAGCTTTTTTTTCTCTAAACCTTTTTCCCTTTACTGGCATCCAGATTCTTAAAAGCATCCAGTTTCTTTACGCGCAACCCATATTGTCCCTACCAGAACCTCAATTCTGGAAAAGCTTCACATGTACTTATTTACCATGCTTAGAAGGACACACTCTTAAGCCAAAGAAATGAATCAGCAATAGTAAAATTTCAGATTTTAAGTACTGAAACTATAAGATGGAGCCAGTTGCCTTCCTCTGATATGAGCAGGGCCCTGGCTCAGAGCACAGCCTCCACAAAAAAATGTGAGGGACAGCCTGATGGCTCAGTTGGTTAGAGTGTGAGTTCTGAACAACGGGGTTGCCGGTTCGAGTCCCACATGGGCCAGTGAGCTGCACCCTCCATAACTAGATTGAAGACAACGAGCTGCTGCTGAGCTTCCAGAGGGGCGGCCAGATGGCTCAGTTGGTTAGAGCACGAACTCTCAATAACAGGGTTGCCGGTTCAATTCCCGCATGGGATGGTGGGCTGTGCCCCCTGCAACTAAAGATTGAAAACGGCGACTGGACTTGGAGCTGAGGTGCGCTCTCCACAACTAGACTGAAGGAAAATGACTTGGAGCTGATGGGCCCTGGAGAAACACACTGTTCCCCAATATTCCCCAATAAAATTTACATTAAAAAAAGTTTGAAGAGGCTTCCAAGCTAGAAGATAAACAGTTGAGAAATGGAGAGGAAAGAGCTAGAAAGTAGGTGAATATAACTAAAGCTATGAGTGGAAGAACCAGCAAACTATTTCTCCCACAGCCGTTTGTCCCATGTCTCCAAAGAATGGAAGTATAAATACCTTTAATCCAGCTGGTATATTCTTTCATATCACCGGTGATATAGCCAAGTGCCTTGGGGAGGCACCTTCTCCCTCGACACGGTGAAATCTGGTTTTCACCCCGGTCCACTTTAACCATAGTGGGGCTGTCCTCCATGTCTAGCTCTTCCTCTGGCACCTTGAGGAAATAACAGAGCTCATGAATACTCTAATATTCCAGGCTGTCCAGCATCAGGCCTGGTCACAGTAGCTGCAGAGGATGAGTTTAAAGGCACTTCTTCTGGACCATAACATCCCACGGTACTAAGAAAGCACCATTTTCCTCTTGAAATATTGTCATGGATCTTATGATCCAAACCCAACTTCCATGCTACTTTTGCCGTGACTATCATTAATGCTACCCCGAGAAGGTGCTGGTTTTTAATTTCATAAATTTCAGTTTCTAATTCAACACACATTTACGAGCACCTGCACTCAGAGATCTCACTCAGCCTAGTGGAAAAAACTGAAAAACAGTTCATTTCAACACAGTGGGTCAAATAATACTTCAGAAAGATCTAACATCGCATGATTAAGCTTTATGCTGTCAATTAAAGGAGCCAGGTATCAGGTTACTCACTAAGGGCACTCACTAATGCAGATCAATTGGCTACTTTCCAAGATAAGCAGGCTTTTAAATTATTTTTTACAAAACAAGGTTTTATGTTTTTTAAAAGTTTGAAAGGGAAGAAAAATTTAAAAAACAGTTTGTGTGTGTCAACACTGTCTAAGAGCCCTTTATACACACTCTCCAAGGCAGATTGCTTGACTATGTCCTCCTACCGTGTTTCCCCGAAAATAAGACGTAGCTGGACCATCAGCTCTAACCGTCTTTTGGAGCAAAAATTAATGTAAGACCCGGTCTTATAATAATATAATATAATATAATATCATATCATATCATATCATATCATATCAGACCAGGTCTTATACTAATTTTTGCTCCAAAAGACGCATTAGTGCTGATGGTCCAGCTACGTCTTATTTTTGGGGAAACATGGTATCAGGCAACTGCCTCAGATATTCCTTTTTTTTTTTTTTTCCTTCAGGGAAGTTTACTTCCTGGTCAGAAAAGGAGAAGCAGGGATGGGCTCCTGTACAGTCCAGCCCAGGTCTGACCAGGATGGGAGGGGACAACTCTGACTGTGCACGCTTGGTCCCAGGGTTGTCCTGGCTGGGTCTGGGGAAGGTCTGCTGGGGATGGTGGCACCAAGCCTATGGGCAGAGACGGCAAGCCAGTGGGCTCAGAGCACGGCACATGTGGTGGCCAGGCTTGCCACTCCAGGCTGTTGGACCCTGTGGGACAAGTAAGGCTCAGCTGCTGGCTTTGTCTGCCAAGAGCTGTCTGTTGGGGCCATGAGCTCTGGGTCTGGGTGTTGCTCACTGGGACAGACAAGGCAGACACGTGAGGACTCCCAGCCTCCCAGATGGGACTGGAGGCAACTTGAGTTTTGGCATTTTGGTTTCCCCCAAGCCCCAGGAGCTGTCCCCACAGCCCTGGCTGGGTAAGGGGGAGGGGGCTGGCCAGGCCCTGGCAGGCCAGGAAGCAACAGCAGCAGCAGCGTCCCACTACCCTGGGCCACAGGGACTGCGGGTGGGGCAGGGACTGGGGAGACCACATGCTCGTGCAGACACAGGGTCAGAGGTTAGTGACGGCCCCGGAACACATTCTGCATGTTAAAGCATCATGGTTAGACAGTGACAGCGACGGATGAACTGACCAGGGAGGGGTGACAGCTGGAGGATGACCTGCCCACAAGGCCCTGCATTGTGGACCCTACCCCGACCCCACAGGGGGAGATGAGAACGAGGGCAACAGAAAAGGCCTTGGGGGACCTAAGCACCCCAGAGACCCCATTCAATGCCCCACTCCCTTGGAAAAGCCAGGGCCTCAGATAGAATTAGAATAGGTGGGGGGACAGGAGACCTAGAGGGACCAAGGAGGAGGCGGACGCCTGGGCTGCAGCCTCCCTGCCCCACAGCACAGGCTGAAGCAGCAATGACACTACACCACCCCAGAGGTTGGGGCCTACGCGCTGGGAAGGGCCAGGAGGCAGCCAGGGGGAGACACAGCAGCGTGGGCCAGGGGCTCTGTGAGGACTTTGGTATGGCGCTGGGCGGGGCGCGTACATCCTTCCATCCATCGCCCTCCCTGCCTGCCTCCCAGGCCGGGCTCAGTCCTTCCACTGCTTTTTGACGGTGAGGTTTCCTCCCAGGACAGGTGGTCAGTTTGTCGGCGTCTGTGAAGCAGGCCTTGATGTTGTGGCAGCCACGAGCCAGCATGCCCTTGGGTGCCTCCTCCATGGGGCCAGGAACTCGTATTCCTCCACCCGGGCCCATAGCTCCCACCATGTAGTCAGTCTTGACGGCTTTCTGGAATGTGTTGGATGCATGTCCTGCTGGACACGACCTCTCTGTTCACCGGGAAAGAGATCTTTATCGGTACTCCACACCCTCCTTCAGCACAAATGACTGTTTCCTGAAGCTCTCCCGGTCTCCTGTCAGGTCTAGCTACACACCTGGGTCAGGCGGGTCACAACAACGCTGGGGACGCTGGGGTCCGCTGAGACTGCCACCTGGCCCAGCAGGGCCCCCGTGAACTTGCGCAGGCTCGCGTCGTCTCCGTCCAGCTCCTGGATCTCCTGGATGGTCTTCTGGGCCGGGGGCTTGTAGACGAGCGAGTGCTCACCCTCCTCGCTGTCGGCTGCAGGCTGCGCCAGCTGCTCAGCTGTGGGGTCCTGCTTTGCCATGCTCGCCGCCAGCTGGCTCGAGGTCCCCTGGAGGTCCCACCGTGCTGGGCGCGCGTTCCCTCCCACGCAAAATGACGAACGTTGGTGTCCCGCCCATGCGCGCCCTGCCAGCCACTTCCAGGGTCCCCTCAAGTCTTTATTTTTGGAATTCGTTATTTAAATGTTTTTAAATAGGCAAGAATAACATTACACATAGGTACACAAACTGGGAAAGGAGCAAGTGGATCAAGCTGTTGAAAACCAAAGAGTTGTAATCTAAGAATTGTACAATATAAGAATGTATAGGGCATGATTATAGTAAACAAGCTTCAGGAAAATACTAACAACATAACCATGACTTGTCTTCACTATCAGACTCTACACTGCTCCTAAGTGTGTAATAGGATAGCACCAGCAGGGTACTCTGTAGACAAAAATGGTCTCATGGTGACCATGGTAGACACAAAAGAAGAACACCAATGATATAATCCCAGAGGTAGGCAAAGGGAGAAAGACAATGGCACACTGAGCATGCAAGAAAAGCCAAGAGCACAGCCAGGTGATTGTGAAGTAGGGGAACGCCAAAACCATCAGACCCTAGAACGCATCATTGTGGAATGTTGAAGCCACAGGCACTTAAGAAAGGACCAGGGAAATACCCCAAGTCCCTGCACAAAAACCCAGCTTACCTTACTACGGCCAGGCTGTCAGTAACTGTGAATAAGAGGTTTTCATAGCTATGTTTGGCCCCATCATGGTCCATTCACCATAACCAACAAATAGCTACTATTGGATAATAAAGCTAACTTAAAGCTAAACCTTTTTTTTTTTTCCAATCCTCCCTTTAGTTCTGCCTTCTATTAATTGTAGTATAGAAATCAATGGGAGTAACTGACTTTTTATTAAGTAACAATTGCACTTTAATTGTTTTATTTTACTGCTTAACTAACTGCCTTCTTTTAAACAATGGGGAACATTTTATCCATGACACCAAGTAGAAGATATTTATGGAACGCATTCTACACTAAGCTCATTTTGTCTTGGCAAAAGAGTGTTAGACGTTAGCATTTATGAGACTCCTCCTGCACCTCTGCATTAAGACATTCTTAAATTGAAAACTGCTGGCGGTCAGGAGCCAAAGCTAAGTCTATATGGAGCTCACGGGCCCCATAGTTAAACATGTAAAACTGAATTATTAAATAGTTATGAAAAAATTGCCTTTTATTTCGTAATCTAGATGGTAGCTATCATTTATTTTCAAATATCTCCCTCTTTAAATCTCATAACTGAAATATTGGTTGATTAACCCCTTCCTCAGTTATAGTGACTCATTTTCAAAGCCATGCCAACTTATCAGAATCATCAGGCTTCAGCCCATAATGACAAGCTCAGGTACAACCGCCTAGAGTTGCTATAAGTGAGCAAATCAGCGTCTACAGCGGCAGCATTGAATGAAAACATTAAAGTGGCATTTTCCATTAAGTAAAGAAATAACTAGGCATATGGGTTGTTCCAGGGTGAACAAATTCATGTTCTCAAAATTTCCAGCCTATATTTATTTATTTTAGAGGGATTAAAATATACCGTCACCTCAGAGATTTTGGAGATACAGATACGAAACCTGATATTATAACCGGCCTGACGTGACTGGAAACCTGAATGACCTGAGTTCCCTGTGGAGCTACCCAAAGTTAAATAAAGACTGGACGTTTTTGGTTTGAATCCCTAGCCCAACATGAAGAAGGCTCGTTGCCATTTGTCTCTCCAGTATCCACATATTGGGATGGGTGGATGCATTTCTTTAGGGAACTTTAAGAACCCACCCATCCTAATTGGGAGGGCGATACAAAGTAATGGATTGGGGACCTTCTACTGATGCTCAAACTTCTCAAGGCCGATGAAGCAGGCCATTAAATATCAACCAAAAAAAAAAAAAAAAAAAAAACAGGACAAGAAAACAAAAGAATGAAACCCTAATGAAAGAGAAGCAGGATAAGTAAAACACCCCAGACTACGTTTTCCTAGCTTTTTTCATGGTTATCAAAACTCTGCAGCTCAACCGTCCAGCATCTAAACCAAGATGTGTGCCATGTGATTTTCTGGACCAAGTTTTTAAAACTTCCATTGCATCCAAAGATATAATTCTTCCTTCAGAAATTCCAGAAAAGTTGTATGTGTGGTATTTCTTCTTGTCTCCCCCTTTTATTTAATTTTTACTTTTTTTCTACTGGCATGGTTTGAAACCTGAGAACTTACACTTTACTAGAGTGACTCAGGACAATCCACAATTGTGGAAAATATTACTGTCATGTCTTAGGAAAAATTGTGTATGTGTGTGTATCTGTGGTTAAACTGTCTGGCTAAGTAAGTACAAAAATGATGTGTCTGTGGGTTATGGTGCATCTATATTTTTGTTTGATAAAGAACAACATTAAGAAGCCCAATGGTAAGACTCTCATCTTATACACAGTTAAAAAAGAAAGAAAGAAAAGAAGAAGAAAGAAGGAAGAGACAAGCAGGATTGTCACATTCCCTCAGAGTATGTGTTTACTGCTTCTGTTCCTGCATGGTTCCTGCCTTTCCCCCAAATCACACATATCTTGGAGCACCACCTCCTTGAATTTAACTCAGTATTTTCTCAGAGACAGAAAAAGCTGTGAGCGAGGTGGCGTGTTACAGAGCGCATAGTTCAAGCCTTCATTTTATAGAAAACTGAGGTTCAGATTGGGAACTTTGCAAGTTCCCTCAGCAGTCAGCCCTAGGGAATGGGTAAGCCCTGGTGGTTCTGGCTTCCAATCGGGAGCACATTAATGCTGCCCAAGATTCTAGTCAAGTCAACAGACTATGAGCAGCCTCTGAATGCAGTCTGCAGTAGGTGCTAGGGCTCAGTGATACAGTGAACACAGGCTGTCTCCATGGTTGCCTTGAAAGAAGTCTGAGATGGGGGTTGAACTACGCGTACGACAAAGGATTCGGCCATCCCCAGTTTCACCCTGTGCCCTTTCTGGAAGCAGTGACCCCTCTGACAAATAAACATTTTCCTGTGTCTCAAAGTAAGCCTCATTTTCCCGTATTACTGACACATCCACAACAAGGCCTGTGTGTGCTGAACTTAACATCCCTAGATTATTCTGGAAGCTGCTTTTTGGCAGGAGTCAGAAAATACTTTTAATAGCCCAGATCACTATTGAAACAAAACAATGCCCATCATTCTAATACAAGGCAATATCAAAATGTCAATTCAACCAAAATTTCCTATTTTATTGCACAAAATAAAACCCATTGTATTGTCAGCATGTATTAGAAATTAGTGCAGTTGGAGAGACCTGAAAGTCTTCAATTTTCTGTGTCTCAAGTATATAGATACCTCTAGAAGTACCTCATAGATACTGCGGGTTTAGCTCCAGACAATTGATTATCACAATAAAGCAAGTCACATGAATTTTTGGGTTCCTAGGGCATACAGAAGTTATGTTTCTATTATACTGTAGTCTATTAAATGTGCAATAGCATTACATCTAAAACCAAACTACACAACTTGATTAAAAATATTTTATTGCTAACAATTATCTGAGCCTTTGGCGAGTTTATTTAATCTATTTTCTGGTGGAGGGTTTTACCTTCACTTTGTAAAAAAAAAAAAAAAAAATCCCACAATATACAATAAAGCAAAGTGCAATAAAATGAGGTATGTCTGTATCACTTTAAAAAATAATGCAAAGTTTTGGACATGGATATAGAAGAAAGCATTTAAACATTCATGCTCCATCCTATTAAAGAGACTTTTGAGACTGACATTTATTTGGTACTTACAACAGTCTTTATTTTAGGTAGTTTTTGTTTTAAGTAGTGGGAGGTGTTCAGTTTTCTTTAAAGTTGTAATCAGAAACAAAATGTTGTCAGTTATTCTCATCTCCTGATTAAAATACCTCTCTCCTCGGAACACACCACTGCTAGAAGCCTTGAGGTCTGAATTCCACATTAGAAAGTGCAGCTACAAAGAACCTGGCAAATTTGCGCTGCCAGTGTGCCTGATGAGTTCTCCTGATGGGTGAGCACACTCCCTTCAGCATGACAGCACACGCAGAAAGATCCACAAAACCACAGTAGGAAAGGGCCATGGACAGTACCCCCCCTCTTTTTGGAGTTATATTGATATGTCTCCAGGTTTACTTAATAATTTAAAGAACACAACCTGAAACTCCTGTACAGTGTTGAAGAACTCAGAGTCATTTAGCACGTCCAGTAGACACCTTGTTGAAAACCCTCTTCCACACAGAGCCCAGGTGCTGCTCCCACCCTACCTCAGAAATCATAAACAAAGACATCGCTTTCAAGCTTCTAGGAAGAAGCCTGTGGCTTTTGGGAAACTGCTTTCTAATCTCCCAGAATGCTGACTTTGCTGCTTCTGCTTAGTTCCGACCATCTGAAACATTTCTCCATTAAAACAAAAAACAAAACAAAAACAAAACAAAAAAAAAAAAAGAAAAGGGAAAAAGAGCAAAAATTAAAGCAGACTGAGAAGACAAGCCCCCAACCATGAACAGTTGGAAATGAAGAGAAATGAGGAGGGTACTCACACCGCAGCTGGCTTCCTGGTGGCAGAAGGCACTGGCTGATAAAGGCCGGCTGGGCTCTGCTGAAAGGGAGGGTGTGCAGGAGGAGGCAGTGCTGGGAGGGAGGCACCTAACAGTTTTGTACTCAGAACCCCACTCTGCATATCCGTGCACTTGGCTGTCTCCTCCCACTTCAGGCACCAGTGCCAAAGCATTGCTGAGAAACTGGTCCCCTGTCCTCTACCTGATGTCTCTTTCTTTCTCTCTGTTCCTGATTCGGTGCCAACAGCTTTCCATCCTTTTCATGTTGTTCCGAGGTCTTTGCCCAGTGATAATCCTACTCAGATTCATCTTTTTCTTGTTTATGTTGTTTCCTGTAGCTCCTACCCTCACCCCGAAATTTTTTTGGAAGATTTGTAACTGAAAAGGATCAACAGAGTATCACTTTAAAAACTAAGGGGCGTAAATGTCTAACTATTACATTGTTTTGTACACCTGAAACTAAGGGGAAAAGAAAAAAAGGTGGGAAAAAAACACAATGATTGGAACCATAAAAATGAAAAACAAATAAAAAAGCCAACAGGCGGGTTGCTATGCAATAGACTCTGGAGCTAAGTGGCTGTTCCCGGGGGAATTTTTTTCTCTTAGACTTGACACAGCTTCTGCACAGGTGTAAGAATCCAGCAAGGTCCCAAGGGGTGTGGTGCGAGGGTGGGGAGAACAAGAGATAGACAATTTGTTTTCTGGGAACCAAGCTACCTTTTTCCCAGTGAGAAGAAAACAAAAATATTAATATAAGTGTTTCCCTGGAATGTCCTTCCATCTACATGAGAACCCCAGGACAAATTCTGCTGCCTTTTAAAAGTCCAGAGGCAAACATTCCATAGCAGAGGAATGTAAAATTCAAGTGAAAAATCCATTTCTTCCTCATTCTTCCTGTCAGTATTGTAGCATGTTCTGTTATGGTAGAACTCTAACTCAGGTGCACTTCATGAACACAGGATTAAGAAAAACATAACCCCAACCCACAGAAAGCTGTGCAGATGTCATCAGTCGTTCCTCTGGCCTCCTGCCCACCTGGATGAGCCCTTGTCAGTGGTCAGCAAAGTGCTGGCAACTCTCTGGCTCCACCCCCTGGACACCCGCCAAACCACAGGGTTTCTTGCTTCTTGGGGACTCCTTGCCTTCAGGTGCCTCCTGCGTGTGTGTGTGTGTGTGTGTGTGTGTGTGTGTGTGTGTGTGTGTGTCTGGGGCCTGAGAGGGAGACCATGATTAGAATTTTGAGATTCAGGCATATCTCCCTCCAACATTTTTTTTTCTAGTAAAGTAAGGAGGAAAGAAACTCCCAGGGTTACCCTGAAAGAGAAAAATGAATCACAAGAGGATTATTTGAAGGCCTAGTATAGGAATGAAAGGAATCACGTGACTGTTTCCATAAGTTCCTTATGCAAGTGGGCTACAATCCTTCATAGTAATAATAATCATAGTGATAGTAATTCAATGATAAGAATTGCACACATGGTTGATCATTCACTCTGTGCAAACGAGAAATCCAAATTTGCACACTTTGATTGGTCCACATAGCATCGTCCTGATGGGTTGGAATTGCACATCCTGATTGGTCAGTAAAGGTGCAAATGAGGAT
This sequence comes from Rhinolophus ferrumequinum, assembly GCF_004115265.2. NCBI lineage: Eukaryota > Metazoa > Chordata > Mammalia > Chiroptera > Rhinolophidae > Rhinolophus > Rhinolophus ferrumequinum. The sequence continues at coordinate 37,724,766 of NC_046302.1, read as the reverse complement.
ATAATTGCACAGCTCTGCTTGGACGGGGCAGGTCTCAGCCCATTGGTCCAAAAACGATTCAAAAACTCCTTTATAAGGGTTGGCTCAGCCGGCAGCAACACAGTGCAGGAGGCTTGGCAGCCCAGTCTGTGGTTTTTCCCTGAAATGATGCATGTGTGAGAGAGGCCCCCTGTAAACAATGGCTGCTAACTCTGATTATAAATTTGGGCCCCGTTAACCACAAGGAGTCTTTTTGACAGGTATATTCCTTTTCCAGGTCAAAAAGAGACAGCTCAAGAAAACCTAGGTCCCCACCCTAAACCCCAATAAAAGCAGAACTCCAGACCCATGCAAATGTGCATTCTGTCTCTCTACCCACAACCTCCCCAGGTATGCTGTGTAATGTCCAGGTCCTGTGAGTAATAAATATTTATCAAAGTTTCCTCATGGTTATTGTTAAAGGGTGTCTTGCGACTGTTATAAAAGCCACAAGGGTCTAGCCACAACACTGGTTATTGATAAGCTGAAACCAGCACAAACCAACCACCAACATATATTTATAGACCGTGTCCTGAAGCCACCTCAACACCCATGAAGCCTTCTGCTTCAGTGGCCCTAGTCAGGGGCTGAGGGTATGTATTAAGTCTCAAGTTTTCTTGGCAGAACAATCTCCTCCTCCACCCTTCCTCCCTAGCCTCTCCTGGTCCCTATAAAGCCACACCTCATCAAACCTTATGTGCTGCTCACAAAGTACAGCCTTGCACATGGTATTCACACGGCAGTGCGAAGTATGTGGGATTCTGAGTTAGACAGACCTGAGTTTGAAACCGAGCATTGTTCCTTACTACCTGTGTCCCTTGCCTAAGCTCACTTTAGGTATGTTACTCACCCTCTCTGAATATTAGATTCCTCATTGTGAAATGGGGTAACTTTACTTCCTTTATAAGATCATGGTGAATTCTGGCACTGATGCATGTAAAGCTCTGGACTTGACAAAAGAAGTGCCACCATTTTGACATCTTCATCTCAGTCAGGGTTGTTTTGTCCTTGAGGATTCCTGTAAGGGTCCCTCCTCCCAGCTTGAGCCAGGGGAAAAGCTTTTTTCTGGCTCTGACATCAGAAGGCGTATAGTTATGAGCATGGAGACAAGTATTCGGCAAGAACCCTGAACAAGGTAGTTGGCTGATCAAACTCACCAAGTTCTCATACTGCAAGATCCCAAGATGCCAGGGTCTGCTGTTGCCGAGTTGCTGTGGCTTTAGAAAGAGCTCCCAAGCTGGAGATCAGAGGGACAATTGGGCACCCAATAAAGAGGGCATACATGGATTCTTTGGTATTTTAAAACAGTCCTAATTGCACAATTCAATGACTTTTTCTCAGTTCTTTCTCCAGCATCTCCTGTATCATTTACAGAGTATCATTTCCCTAGTGTTTAATCCCTGACGTTGTTTTCCATTCCGTCTCCCCTGAGTGTTTTCCAGTGCTTCTCCTTGTGTGTCTCTCCACTCTCCTTATTCTCTGAACTCATCTTCCACCCCTCTGTCTGGCTCAATCACAAGAGAACATATGTAGAGCTTTCCTCCTTTTGGAGCTTCTCCATAAATTTTTGGCCCCTAGGAAGTTCTCTCTCCTCTCCCCCTACCCACTCTCCCCACATTCATTCCCAGCTTTCATTCCTCCTCTATTTGGCTTTCCTAGCTGACTCCTATCCATGCTTGCACTCCTGGGAGCTGATAGCAATTTATGTCCATATTCCTCATTGAATATGGGGACTGCAACAACTCTGGTATTATCTATTATTAAAAACTTTTTTGTTTTTGCAAAGTCCCACCTAGGCTGGAAGATGCTGGATGACAAAGTCAGGATCTAATATGCCTCTATATTCATAACAGGTCTCTTTCTTTCCAGAGAGGTTTTGAGGAAGTTCATAAAATATTTGTAAGAGGAGATAAGAAGTAGGGGAAGAAAAGGAGAAGAAGGGAGAACAAAACTACGGAGAACGACATGATTTTAATATTCTCTACAATGTATTGCACTTGTCGATCTTTCTGACTATGTATTGTTTGACTCAGAAATCATCCCAACTCTGTTTCACTCTGATTGCTGCTTGTAGTGACCTAGCTATAGGCAGCTTCACTTGACGAATCGTTTGTGCCACAAGCGCAGCTGGGCAGGGCCCTCACTCAGGGATTCTACAGGAGAGAACTGCTGCAGAGGGCTTTTCTGCATCCTGCATCCTGAGCAGCCCTTTTCTAAATGGAAGAGAATGTGCTAAAGAAAAAACGTTCTCATTCTTCTCTTTCTGTCCTCTGAACCCCCATAATGACAGAAGCAAAGACAGCGAGTCTGGAACAGAGTGTTTCTCGGCAGTGTGTTCTGAGCCCACAACGTTTAGTTTGGTAAACAGTCAGACAAAAAAGCACCAGATGACAGTCCGAACTCCCACTGACCCAGAAAGCCACTCGGTGGTGGGTGGGGGGGGATGGAAGGGTACCCTTTGTGGTAGGAATTCCCTAGCTGTGGAGCCAAGAGGCAAGCAGGCACATAAATCTCTTTCTCAAACGTCTCTCTCAAACTTCCACCGCCTGCCCTTGCCAGGGCACCATGGAGATAGCTGGATGCCAGGAGGCACTACGGTGCCTCCATGTTTAGGTCTTAAATGCGGTTGTGCAATTGTTCAACTCGATTTAATAGCTGGTGGTTCTCTTGCACATGGCAGAAGGGCGAGGGGAACTCCGTCCCTACCTCTGACTTTTATCGGATGACCACACGCATCACGTTCTTTCCAGCCTTTAAATTAAATGCAGGACAGGGTAAGGCCCATCACAGAGGTCTCTGGTGTCCACAGCCTGAAGGTGTGCAGGTTGTGCACTGCACAAATGTACTCTAAGGGTGCGCCATTAACATCCTCGACCTTCATAACCATAAATGGCATTTAAACCAGATCCCCTGGGGGGGGGTTTGCGGGCACATTAAAATTTGAAAAGCAGCCCTCTCAAGCATTCCTGTCCTTGAGACTTAGTGAAAAGGGATGGATTCATGCCCTTGGAGTGGTGACAGCGTGCAAATTCCAGTGTGTTGGTTGGAGACACCATGGTGAGTCCAAGTGAGTCATAATTGCATTCCAGTTGGCAGCGTGCAGCACACTGTCACACATCGGCCGGTGGCAATGCTCTAGGCAAAGCGTCATCATCCCATTAGACTCCATGAAGCAGGTCCCACCCTCAGCACTCAGCTAATGGCATCACGTAGGCTTGGTGGTGCCTCACTGCCCTCAGTCATCAATCAGGACAGATTATCGCAGATCATGAAAGGTTGATGCTTGCACGTACAGGGGCAGGCCTCCTCCTGCCCAGGGAGTCTGGCCCTGGCTCCTATGATCTAGTCAGAGGCCTCTGCCTCCTGCCCACCCACAGAACTGACACTCCCTGTATTGCAGGAGCAACTCCCGCACCAGGGTCTCAGGGAGTTTCCTAAGTGCTTTCCTGGGTGAGCTCCACCCCTTGGTTCTGCATCATGGATTCCTTGGCCTTTTGACCCTAGGACCCCTGCAATGAATCCCCCCACCCCACCCTGGTATACAACTCCTTTGGGCCAAAGCTAAAACACCCTGGGTGGAACTGTACTTGCTATAGCCCACACAATTTAGTGCTAAAAGAGTTTGGGTACTATCAGTGGTGTCTGGAGTAGGCAGAGGAGGCTTTACTGAAGAAATGGGCATCGGAAGGCCCTTATTAACATTTGAATAGCATGTAGTGAAGGCAGGAAAAGAGGGAACAGCCTTTCAGGAAGAAACGTTAGTGTCAGCAGGGAGAAACACGGTATGTTTGTGGGCTGTGAACAGCTTTGTGATTGCACGGGAGGGTGTGTGTTGTGAGTCATGGCCCATCAATCCAGCCCCCACTTGGGTTCCCAAGGAAAGTAATGCTTCTTCATGTGTGCATAAGACATCTCAATTGACAACCCTTTGATTTTGCTTCCTCGTGATACGGTGCACCAACCAGGCATTGAGCCCCTACCAAAAAACAGCATCAAAGAAAGTACAGGGAAGAAAAATACTATAATATAAAAGAAAAGATGGAACTACGAACCTCTATGGCCATTTAAAAATAGCAAAATTATGCTCTCAGCTTTAAATATGGACAATACGAAGTAGAGTGTATTGGGGTCCCTTGTATAAAGTATACATACATTCAAATAATAACTATAATGAACTGCAAGCAAACATTAAACACAAGTCTTACTTGCCTTCTAATATTTGAAAGGAGTAAGCAAAATTTACCTGCTTTCTATTTCCCATGTGTCTATTTCTCTGTAATGATAGGAGGTTTCAAAAACTTTCCACTAGTGAAAACCTCCTTAAATGTGGCAGATGCTTGAAAACTATAGCCAAGGAGGATGCTTCTCTCACTAAGAAGCAGGCTGAAAAGCAGAGCCAACTTGAAATTTCTGTTTGTTACCCTCTCTTCTCTCCATCCAGTTAAAATCCAAAGCTCTGCCTGCTTTCAGATCAAATAAATGCTACCAGCAAATAAGAAGCGATTGTTGTCCCTTTAGGAAAGTCATGAGACACTTGGCAAGTCACTAGTATTTTTTTGGAAGTTCTCAATAACTTGGAGCTTCTCTGGAAATGAGAGTGTTAGAAAGACTCTGAAGAATCTGCCCAGCTTGGGGGCTTCTTATAGCTCTGCTAACAAAGAAGACAGTTTTCTTGCCAAACCAGTTGATGTCCAAGACTTACAGGAAGAGGGATGAGGCATTGGAAAATGACATGTGGGAACTAGAAAGGCAGCACCAAGACCTGAAGAAAAGACAAGGATGGCGGACCACTGATTAGGTTTGCAGTGTGTCAACAAGCCAGATAAATAAACCGCTATAGCTCGAAAGTCATTGGCGATCAGGAGCGATTGAAATTCTGTGGATAGAGCAGTGTGACGATGACAGCAGCATTTAGGGAGATTATCTGAGAGTGGTTCATGGAGTGGTTTGAAGGCCAAAGCAGGGAGGTCCGCTCACGGTGCCTACAGCAGGGCAGTCCCAAGTCCCAAGGGGAAAGGCTGCAAGTATGAGAGTGTTGGGGAGGAAAAAGAGATCCCGCTAGGCATGGGGTGAAGGACGGGAGAATCAAAAAGGGCACCAAGTGTTGGTGAGGAGGTGGAGCAACCAGAACTCACATACACTGCTGGTGGAAATGGACGTGGAGATGCCCACTTCAGAAAACTGTCTGGCAGTATCTACGAGAGTGCTATCGGCACACGCTACAGCCCAGCAGTGCTTTCCTAAGAATTTATGCAAAAGAAATGCATATATACAATCACACCAAAAGACATACATCACAGCATTCGATTCAGGGCTATTCGTAACAGCCCTAAATGGGAACTCTAACTACCTATCAACAGTAGAGTGGATAAAAAATTATTTATTGGCACCACAAGAGAATGAATGACCTACAACGCCATGCAATAGTAAGAATGCAAATTACAATGTTGAGCTAAAGAAGCCAGGCACCATATTTCCTTTATACGAAGTTCAAAAACAGGCTAAACTGAGGGAAATCAGGATATGAATCACCATTGGAAGGGGGCACCAGTGGAACTTCTGGGGTGTTGATAATGTTCTGTGTCTTGACCTGGATGTTTGCTGGTTACCTGAGTCGTGTTCATTTGTGAAAATTCGCTAGGCTGTACACTTATAATAAGTGCACTTCACTAAAAATTATGAAATGACAATATGAGGTAGAATAAAGGTAATGGAGATAATTTTGTGACACTGTATTTGAGGTGTCTGGATGGGCAGGTGGAAATGCCCAGGACACAGTTGGAGATGAAGGACTCCTGTCTGGGCAAGGATTCAGGGCTGGAGACACTGAATTTGGGGACTGTTTACCCAGAAGTGACAGGGAAGATAAGAGCATGGGCGTGTCTTCTGGGACGGTAGGGGAGCAATTAGAAGTAGCTTTGGTCCCTGTTAGAAGACAGGAGGAGAAGGAGGCGTGAGCAGAGGCACTCCTCAGAAGTCTAGTCAGCAGTGCCTGCACTAGAACCCTCCATGGGGCTCTGCCAGCCACGATTTGTCTCTCGGGGGGTGGAGGGCAGATGCTCCTCAGTCCCTTCAGGTGGCATCATCTTTCCTTTAAACTCTGAAGACGCAGAGAGTTGGCGAGGTGAACTCTCCCAGGCTGGTGAGTGGCAGAGTGAGGCACCAGCCGAGCCAACTGCCTCCGGGGCACGTGGTGCCGTTGACACTACAGCTGCCAACAGCAGAGGGCATTGAGGCACCTGGGCAGGCCCTAGGGAAGGGACTTGAAGGTCAGCCTGAGGGGGTGGTAGGAAGCGTGCTGCCCAGTACTCTTTCCTGGAACAGAGGGAGCTCTCAAGATAAAGGAGGAATGTACTAGAATCTGTGCACATACACGTCGGCTTTTTGTCCTGTCACCTCATGTGGGCTGCTGGGCTTGTGCTTCTCCTGTAAGCACATTAGGTCACAAAGTTAGGGTGTAACCCCATCCCAAATGTGTGATACTGGGGGCCCAGGTGATACGTTAATAATAGAGCAAGTACATTCTCTCTAATGAAAAATACTAGGGCAGCAGGGACTACCAAACACACCCACACAAAACATCAAGCCATCTGCATAAATGCAGAAGAAAAAGAGATATCAAGGTATCACACATGCATGCCCCAAATCCCCACCACGAATTCTTAACCGTCACAGATGGAAGATATGGAAGGGCAGGAGGGGCAAAGCAGCTGGGTGGGACCAATGGAAGAAGCCTCCCATTCAAGCTCCTCCATCTGTGTTTAGGGCCTTCCCTCTGTAATGAGAAGCTACCCTCCCTTCCATATGTAACTCTCATTGCTCCTCAAGAGGATGTTACATGGGTGTGTCAGGTCCCACAGAGTAGAAGCGCCCAGAACAAACTGTCCTTATTACCATTCCAGGGCCTTTGCCTATGCTGTTCCTTCTAGAAAGATGTTCTTGGGAGCCAGATGGATTGAAATCCTGATTCTCGGGCTTCCAAGTATCATAATATGAAGATGTTGTCCAAGTCCTGTTAGCTTTCCTCAGCTTCCTCTTTTTTAAGATGGAGATGACCCCTTGGGATAGTATACAAGAAGTCCCCACCAAAGAGACCAGCACAGAGTTAGAAGGAACAAATAATAGTCGTTCTCCATCTCATTTCTATTAACTCCTGCCTGGAATGTGCCTATAGTCACCACAACCTTGTTCTCCAAACATCTGTAGTGGTTTCACTCAATTAGATCGCGTACCTGCCTCGCCAGATTCTGGCTCAGCTCCGAGGCTCCAACGTGCCGACAGTGGGGCCGGGGTGAACTGAGGGGGTCAGGTTTGCTCAGGAATGGAACACAATGTCTCCAGAACCTCAGAGTGACTTCCTCGGGGGGCATTTGGCTTCTGTAAACTTCTAAAATGTCTTTGACAAGCTAGTCACATATTTTAAATTTGATAGTTCATTTTAAAAATCCTAAGTTTAAATAGTTATAAAGCGTTTTTAAATCCAATTGTTGTGGGGCTTCTGGATGCTGGTCGTATTCTGTTTCCTGATCTGGGTGATTGTCACGTGAGTATGTTTATTTACTGGAAATTTATTTATGAAGTGTTCACTTATGATTTTTTTCCCTTTTCTGGATATATGTTAAAAGTAGACTTGTTTCAGGCTGTCTGAGCTCTGCCACTCAACCTCATAGTAGGCATTCAAGACTGTAATGGAGTGACTGCTGGCTTGAGGGCATTGGACCAGAGTTCTTGGTTAAGTGTAAAGGGATCCTTGGAGTCCCCAACAGCCTGTTATAAGCTAGACTAAAAGTGTTCGAGTTCAGGTATGCACAAAATACCATAGAAGCGTAGAGAAAGAAAACTTGACTTTGCTTTGAGAATCAGAGAAGCCCTCACAAAAGACGCTAGTGACATTTCAACTGGGTAGTGAAGGCTGAATAGGAGTATTTCTGGTGGAACATGGATGCAAGTGATGGCAAGAATAGTATGAACAAAGACAGAATAAAATTAAGGTGCATTGGGTCTGAGGCTTAGCAGGTATTCTAATGTGGAAGAGGTTAGTGATGGCGTGTGTGTGTCTGAGGATGTGTGAGGATGTGTGCGTGGCTCCTGAAAACTGAAGCTAAAGAAGTAAGCAGCAGCTGGATTGTGAATCACTTTGTCAAGCTCAGGAGTTTGGGATACATCCTTTAGGCAGGTAGACTCTCTGCTGACGCTAAGAGTCTACCACCACTTCCCTGCCTCCTTTACTGCTCTCCTCACCTTCACCACCATTTCCATGTACACCTCTACCATCACCACCACCACCACCACCTCCATCAAGTTCACCACCACCTCCCTACCTCCTTCAACCCTCCCCCCTCACCAGCTTCACAACCACACGTATCACTTCCACCCCCACCTCTACCATCAAGTTCACCACTTCCATCACCTCTACTGCTTCCACCTTGGCCACTGCCTCCACCTCTTCCACCACTAGCTCCTCTACCGCAATAATTGTCTCTGCAGAAGGAGTTATTATGCTAATTACAGCACAATTAATTAGGAGACAACATCTGAATGACACCTATCTTTTACGACCTAGCACAGCCTGAGGAAAGAAACCCCATGAGTATGAGCTTGGAGCTGAGCTGCTTTGTAGGAGGGAGGCTCGCCTAAGCTAACCTGCTCTCTTCTGCTCATGATAGATGTCATGAACTGTGCTGCAGGCAAAATTACAAGGTTTAGATAAAAAATTATAGAGGAGATGAAAAGGTTTCTAAGGATATAGAGGACAGACAACCAAGACTGAACTTAAATTTGTTAACAATTAATTAATAAAAAAAATTTTAATTTATATTTGCAATTCAAGGTTTCTGGTTTCTTAGCAATGCAAATCACTGCCTTATGGTAAAATAATATAGTAGCTAGGAGCTAATCAAGCAGCTTTACCTCTATTACCTCACTTAACCATTAAAAGAACTCCACTAACATATTTGTGTTATTTCCTTGTTAGGATGAGAAACTTGGGCTCAGAGCCATTAAGCAAATTCCCCAGGCCTCACAACTAATGCTTTTCTTAGTAGCTATGCACTCCCATGTGACCTGATGTCTTTTTGAGAGTCGGTGAGGTGGGGGACAGGCCTGTGCAGAGAGAGCGCTTGCGGTGGAAAAGGAGAGAAAAGGAGATTTGCTCCAGCTTTTGGAGATACTTTGGCGCCCTCTAGTGACAATCTGTAGGTATCATAAGCCCCAAAGCATTGGTCTGCCTAAATTTGGCGATCTTACGCTCAGGATGGGTCAACATGCAAAACAGCACAGAAGTAGACAGTGGAGATGGGAAAGAAAGGGAAGGAAAGAAGGTACAGGCAAAGGCAGATCCATCCTAGGAACCTGTCAGCCTCTGAGCCCCATATCTCTACAAACAACTTGGCTCTCTCCCTTAATTGTAGGATAAATAGCAATTCTCAACCTTGAATGTGCACAGGAATCACGGGGGAGCTTGAAAGTGCAGCATCTGGGTTCCAGCTTCAGAGTTTCTGATGATGAGATGTGAAGGGGCTCCAGGGATCTGCATTTTAAAACCACATCCGAGTGGTTTGTTTGCAGGTGGTTCTTGGACCACACTTTCAAAAAACAATACTGTTTAATATTAATATTTAACTTAAAAAAAATGGGTGCTTCAACAGTAAACTAAAAATGTGGGTCCTAAACCAGTTGCCAAAAGGAATCCAGAGGAATTCACAGGCTATTGTCATTTCTGCTCTGACCTGGTTAACGATAAAAGATGCAACTCTGTAAAACACACAAACTCCAACCATGTTGGTGGCTGAATTCTCAAAGAGCAAACTTAAAACATCTTAACAGAATTCAAATGAATGAGTTCATCCCTTTAAAAGAGTGAATGCAAAACCCGAGTTCCTTGGAAATGTGCTTCTAGAGATGCTGTTATGTGGCCAACATAAAGAGCCTTCTCTGGGGTGGGGGGTGGGAGCTGAGGGTGAGGGGGATCAAATATATGGTGAGGGAAGGAGAACTGACTCCAGGTGGTGAACACACAATGGGATTTATAGAGGATGTAATACAGAATTGTACACCTGAAATCTATGTAATTTTACTAACACTTGTCACCCCAATAAATTAAAAAAACAAAGAAAGAGCCTTCTCTGATAAAGTAAGAATGAGAGATTCATTAAAGCACCTTGGCACTAATGTCTTTGGAAAAATACACAGTAAAGAAAGATGTTTAACTTTATGTAACTTAATGTACCTGGATCTTGTTAATCATGTGACTTTTTTCTTTTTCTTTTTTTCCAGTTACACGTTTATTAAGGTTCATGATAGACCAGTTTGGGAAGTATTACCCTAGAACGATAGGAATGTAAATTAAATTTTTTCTGGGTTCTGAAAAAAGTTTCCCTATAAGTGGGAAAAATAGTCTTTTCAATAAATGGTCCTGGGACAACTGGTTATTCACATGCCAAAGACTGAGGATCCTACCTCACGTTGCATACAAAAACTAACTCAAAATGAATCAAAGACTTAAATATAGGGATTAAAACTCTTGAGGGCTATGAACTCTTAGAAGAGTTTTTGTTACCTTGGATTAGGCAATGGTCTCTTAGATATGACACAAAAGCACAATCAACGAAAGAAAAAAAAAGGATAAATCAAAATTAAAAACTTCCATGTTTCAGAGGACATCATCGAGAAAGTGAAAAGACAACTCATAGAGTGATAGAAAATATTTTCACATTATATATCTGATAAAGAACTTGTATTCAGCATATGTAAAATACTCTTACAACACAATAATAAAAAGACAAACAACCTAATTTAAAAAAATGGGCAAAATATATGAATAAATGTGTCTCCAAAGAAGATATATGTACACATGGCCAATACAGACAGCTCAACATCATTAGCTGTCAAGAAAATGCAAACCAAAATCATAAGGGGATACCACTGTATACCCACTGGGAGAGCTAGAGTCAAAGAAGATGGATAATACAACTGTTGATGAACAAGTGGAGAAAATTAAGGCGCTCATACATTCCTGCTGGTGGCAATGTAAAATGGTACAGCCATTTTGGAAAACAAGTCTCACAGTCCCCCCAAAAGTTAAACATATAGTTACCATAAAGCTCAGCAATTCCACTCCTATAGATAGATCCAAGTGAAATTAATAAAACACACAAAAACTTATATATTGAGTTTCATAGTACTATTAGTCACCATAGCCCTAGAGTGGAAACAATCCAAATATCCATTCACTGATGGATAAACGTGGTATCACGATACAATGGAATATTGCTCAGCAATAAAAAAGGAAATATTAATCCATGCTACAGTATGGTGAACCTTGACAATATTATGCTAAGTAAAAGAAGCTAGTCACAAAAGATCACGTATTATATGGTTCCATATATATGAAATGTCCAGAATAGGCAAATCTATAGAGAAAGAAAGTAGATTTACCTAGGGCTGGATAGGTTGGGGAGAAGTAGAGAGTGACGGCCAGTAGGTACAGGGTTTCTTTTTGGACTGATGAAAATGTTCTAAAATTGATGGTGGTGACGCTTACATAATTCTGTGGATATTCTAAAAACCATGTATTGTATGCTTTAAGTGAGTAAATTATATGGTATGTGAGTTATACCTCAATAAAGGTATTATAAAAAAAAAATCCTAAAAGTTCCTTCCTCTATAGAGCCAGTGGAAAGATCTTGAGAATTATGTATTAAAAAGCATCTTTATTTTTAAATTGAGTTTTCAGACTAAAAGAGGAGCTGCTGGCTGTCTGAGCTGAAATGGTGATAAGGACATAAAAATATATCCCCGGTGAAAAGACTGGGAAAACATTTTCTTTGGACTAGGTCTACTAATGTGTCCAACAACATTTAAGGCAGCTTAGCTGAGAGTATGAACACTATCTCATTTTACAGTTTTCAGAACATTTAAACACATGTGATTCTCACAGCAAGCTCTGAGGAAGGCAGAGCAAGAATGATAGTCTCCATTTTAAGAGATCAGACAATTAAGTTCGCAAACTTGTTGCAATGATGTTGCTAACCTTTTTTGATATCAGAGGGATTATTCATTATGAATTTGTACGAACTGAACAAACCATTAACCAAGTTTACTATTAATATTTGGAAGTGTTGAAAAGGCTGCGTGAAAAAGTTAGACGATCTGAACTTTTCACCAACAATTCATGGCTCTTGCATCGCGACAATGCACCAGCTCCCACGGCACTGTCTGTGAGGGAGTTTTGAGCCAGTAAACACATAACTGTATTGGAAAACCCTCCCTACTCACCTGATCTGGCCCCCAATGACTTCTTTCTTTACCCAAAGATAAAGGAAATATTGAAAGGAAGACATTTTGATGACATTCAGGACATCAAGGGTAACATGATGACAGCTCTGATGGCCATTCCAGAAAAAGAGTTCCACAATTGCTCTGAAGGGTGGACTAGGCGCTGGCATCAGTGCATAGCTTCCCCAGGGGAGTACTTCCAAGGTGACTGTAATGACATTCAGTAATGAGGTATGTAGCACTTTTCCTAGGATGAGTTTGCAAACTTAATTTTCCGACCTTGTATGGTCGGACAGGTTCAAGGACAGAAAACATTGTGCTCAGAGTCACTATTAGAAAGAAATGGCATGTGGATTGAGATCTTTGGACTTTATGTCTGACACTTTGTTTACACCACGGTGGTTTCCTGCCCTTGTGGTGATTGTCCCCTACAGAGCTCCATGTCACTTAATGATGTTCAATAGTTCTGAGCCTCTCTTGTTTAATTCCCTTGGCCAGATGTCACTAGTCCAGGCTGGTTACTCACTTCAGTGTCCAACTTGTATTGCCTGTCTTTAATGAAGTAATATTCCCAAATTGTCACTGTCCTCAAGTCCCACCGTTGCTCAAGAGCTTCCAGGGACAGGCATGGGGTTTGGGTATACATTCTGGCTATGAGGTTTATGAGCTGGGATCTGTGAATATGTCACCTAACTTATTAGATCCTTGGGCATTTGATCTGTAAAATGGGAATGAGATGGTCAGCTCTGTAGGATTTGTGTGATTTAATGGAGATAGGGTGCCTGCTATGTCCACATCCATCTCACCTGATCGTACACATTGACACTGCACGCGGCCTAAGGGACACTGCCTAGCTTGCCATGTCTTAGAAACTTCTCCCCCTTCCAAAAGCTGTGTAGAGCACACAAGGGTCTGCATCATACAATTTGGCACCTGGTTATTTTCCAGTGAGTTTTCTGGTCTTAGTCATCTCTCACCTTCTAAATCACTGTTTGTCAGAGTGTAGTCCTAGATCATAGAAGAAGGGTCATAAAAAGCTGGACTTCTGCTGTAAAAATCCAGACTTACTGAAGCAACGTCCCTTAGGGGTGGTAGTGGCAGAAAACCATAAATCTACATTTTTAAAACAAGCAGCACCCCCTACATGCTCCATACCCCTTATATACACAGTAGCTGGGACTCCTTGAACTAAACTCCAAGCTTCTTGAGGCTACGAGACATGACAGGGCCTTGGGTCCCACCACACTTCTTAGCACAGATTTGGACACCCAATAGGAAATTAAGTCAGTACCTGTATGATTGAAAAGAAAGTACTGTGCTGAGCTTAGTAGTTCTCCAACTCCACCTGCATCAGAATTCCCTGGAGGGCTTGTTGAAACAGGTGGCTCAGCCCCACCCCCAGGGGCTCTGGTTCACTAGATCTGGGTTTGGCCAGAGAAACTGCATGTCTAACAAGTTGCTAGGTGATGCTGATGCCGCCGGCCTGGGGACCACTCTTCGTCTCCATAAATGGTGGCCTGGAGACCAGCAACCTGATGATCACTTGAGAACTTGTAAATTGCAGCACCTCAAGCCTCACCTGGGACCAACTGACACAGAATACAAGATCGTCGGGAGATCTGTGTGCACGTTAAAGTGGGGGTAGCATCACAGTTTAGTTCATTTGATCCTCCCAACGAACCCATGAGTCAGTTGCTATTATTACTCCCATTTCATAGATGAGGAAATAGACATGATGCAAAGTCACAGAGTGGAAACAGCCAGGCTAAGAGCTGGGACTGGAATTGGCTCTGTGATATCCCCAACTCTAGCCACTTAACACTTAGTCACTGTTTCCCTCTCCCCATGGAAGCCCACCCGGGACCCCCTTTCCTTCTTCAGATAGCAGTCCTAAGCGTCCCAGCCTTCACAGAATCAAGCAGCAAGGATAGCCTGTGCTCAGCAATGTGCTTGGGTCCTAGAGTATGTTGTGTCCACATAATTATAAGATCAGGTCCCTGGCCTCAGAAATCACCACCTCGTTTAGGAAATAAGACCCACCCAGATGAAACAAATGATACCAGACAATATAAAATGGTGTTAAATTGTACGGTCAACATCACCTTTTACGTTAAAACTACAGTTTTCTTCAAGAAACAGTGGCCCCCACAGGCTGCTCTCCGAGCCATTTGGGGGACTGCTGTGATAAGAGGAAGGAATGTGCAGACCCTTCTTGCCACGTCTGCTCAGGCCACACTATGGATGACAGTTTCTCTCCAACATTCTGGTGGGTCCTCCTGACTCAGAACGAATCCTCAAGAGGCAAGTGGTGAGGAGAGGAGTGAGAACCACCTCCTGTCCCTGTCCAATCCTGGCCCCACCAGGCAGTTCACAGAGGGGTGGAGCCTTGTCTCACCACCAAAACCCACGTGTTGTTTGCTCTCTTCCAGTTAGAGGACCTCCCAGCACTTGCTCTGTGTGTTACCCTGTTTGCTGCTTTCCTCCATCTCCTTTCCCTCTTAGATGTCTACCTGGTCAGGGCTCTCTGCCTGTAAGTCTTGATGGAGTTCCCTTTCTATTTGCACCACCTGCCTACCTGCCTGTCCACCTGCTGTCACTGTCTCCCCACCCCTTCCACTCTCGGTCCCCACACTGGGGCAGCCTTTATTCCCCATCCTGTACCTGCGCACATAGCACACATGCAGCTTCTTACCTGTAGCCACGTCTCTCCACCAGGCCAGCGCTGCCTGTGCCCACAGGGCCAGGGAGACAAACTCCAGACTGAAAGCAGCTTGGGCGGAGGTGTTGCTCACAACCCCGTTGCTTTATTCTTCCTGTGTAGGGCCAAGGCTGCCCAATAAGCAGGCTTCCGGGTCCAATGAGAAACCTTGCTCATCTGCTCAGCCTACTAAGCCAGATGTTTCCTGTTAGTGGTTTTATTTTTCTTTATCAAGTCTCCTTTGGGGTGGAGGACTGGGGCCCGACACTGAGAAAGAGGCACATTTTACTTTTGAGGGTTCTCTGTGCCTCCTGCCTCCAGACGCCCGGTGCTTCTCATTGTACCCATGTCACGCCCACTGCTCCTTGTCAAAATTCATCTGGGGACTGAGCATGGCGAGGGTTTAACAGTCTGTAAGAGTGACCTTGATTGAAGACAGGTTGGGGCCCAGAAAACAGACATTGTAGTTGTTTTCAACCCTGGCGGCCCCTTGGAATCACACCTGGTGAAAAAATACCTGTTCCCAGGCTCAGTGCTGACTTAATTGACCTGGTATTAGAATCAGTTGATTCTAATCGAGACAGGACTAAGCGCCACTATGCAACGGTCTCATGGTCTGGAGCTTGATCTGGCAGCATCCATGTGATCTAAGAGTTTGTTAGAAGCTCAGATTCTTGGCTCTACCCACAGCGACCACATAAAAATCTTTGCAGTTGAGCCCCAGGGATCTGTGTTTCAGTAAGCACTACAGATGATTTTTATATGCACAAGAATTTGCAAACCAGTGCATTCCAACATGCAAAGAAGGGGGAAGGGATGACCGGAAGCAGCATCCCACGTCTACGTTTGTACCAGCGGTTCTCAAAGTGTGTTCCCTGGACCACCAGCATCAACATCTCCTGGGAACTTGTGAGAAATGCAAATTCTCAGGGCCTTTGCCACGCTTCCTGAATCAGAAACTCTGGGGATGGCGCCCAGCGGATCTGTTTAACAAGCTTTCTAGGTGATTCTGATGCATGCTCCAGTTTGAGAATTACTATTCTACCATCTACCTGCCTCACCTGAGACCATTACACGATTTGGGTCCCAAGCATGGAGGTTCTTGGTCATCAACCAAGGAAAGGATGGTGACCAAGGACACGTGTAGAGACGCGAAGTTATTATCCATAAAAAGGATGAAATGCTTAGGGTTAGATGGTGTGTCCTTTCTGAAGAGTTTGTTCCCTGAACACTATTCCGGGAACATATGTTGGGAGGAGGCTACAGGCAGGAGTTCGGGAGGCAAGATTCAGTCAGCTGGCCTGCCTGAGAGTGTGCGTCTATTACGTGTATGTGGGTGTGTGTGTGTGGACCAGATCTCCAGTTCCGGCCAGGATGAGTGAATGGGCTCTGCAGAGGGAGACAATGGGGACAGGAGGGTGTTTCTATTACTCAGTCATTTCCCAGGGCTACTATGTGCTCATCAGTGAGCTACTTCTATGAAGGAAAGAGACAAAAACAACTGTGTGTCTATGTAGATGTACTTATACGTGTGGGTATATGTAGTGTATCTATACATATGTACGAATGTGTAAATGCATGTGTACACAAATATGTGTCTATCTGTATGTGCATGCACATACTCCTGTGTGCTATATAGCATGTGTGTATGTATGTGTATGTATGTATGCATGTGTATGGGGGTGTATGTGTACGTGTGGGTGTGTATATTACAACCACTGTCTGCACAGGGTTTGCGATCTAATTGGAGAGAAAAGACCCACATCATTGAAATAGAGAACAATTGTGCAGGACACTCCATGGTAATGACTTTAGGGATTGAGAGGACAGGGGCCCTCGGGGAGTTCATTTTGAGGAAGCTTCCTGAAACAGTTGGTGCTTTGCTCTGGTGAAGTATGAAGAGGAAGGAAGGGGGATAGGTCAAATGGTGAAATGAGGGGCAGTCTTAGTATATCCCCACTTGGCTAGCCAGCGAGTTCTTTCCTGAACATCTTAAATCTAAAAAAGGTTCTAATCTGGCCCCTCTGATCCAGGATACCCACATTTTAAAGAAAACCCATGAGCCGGTGCCCAGGCTTTCCTGGGTGTTTCTGGTCACTGGGACTGTGTGGCAATTGTGGGCAGAAGCGTGCACTTCTCCATCACTCCAACGCCGATGGGCCCAGTATGTGCTAGTTATGTTCCTGGGGTTCCTGTTTAGCCTGCACATCAACACTGCTCCCAGGTGGGTATGACCCTCATTTTGTAGATGATGAGATGTAAGGTCTGAGAGATCAAGCCCGCAGCCAGTAAGTAACAGAGAAGGGCTGGATTCCACCAGGTTCATCTGGCTTCAAAGCTGGGACCTCTCCACACTACCCCTGTTTGACTCACCAATTATTAGGTTGGTGCAAAAGTAATTGTGGTAAAAAAAAAAAAAAAGTAATTGTGGCTTTTGCAATTATTTTTAACCTTTAAACCGCAACTACTTTTGCACCAACCTCATAGGTTTGGTGACTGTTAGGAGGTTATGTGAACTTATCTTTGTCTCAGGTCCCTGCTCTTTCTGAGCTCAGTTTATAGCCTCAATTCCTGCATCTGTTATGTTCAGGAAAGTCTTTTCTTTCCCACCTTTCTGCAGTCTCAATAACAAATGTCTCCTTATTTCCACATTTCATCAGAGGTTTTAAAACATTCTAAAGCACCATAAATATATGTATTCACCACTATGTTACTCTAGGGATTGAAATGGTCATCCTATTTGGAGACAGAGTACAGAACCTTTTTGTAAAAGTATGTATGTAACACTGTAGTGTGGCCAGAATGCTTACAAATGTTCCTGGAGGCAGAATCCAGCAGGGGTTTTGCAGATGGATCCTGCCCCAATTCGTGACAGAGACAGCACGAGGCTTTGAAGGGGCTGAGCAGGCATACACTGAGCCCCACCCATTATGCTTTTTTTTTTTTTTTTGACAGACAGTTGAGTTAATCACGTGGTTTGGTCTCTGCATATTATCTTTGTTGCTCTATGAAAGGCCCCTCTCTTAAATGTATGAAGGTGTGTCTATCTTTTCATTTTTAGACTCTCTTTTCCCTCCAGCATTCCAAGGTATGGAATGCTGGAGGAATTCCAAACTTTTTTGTTTGTGTGCTTGCAAAATATGTATTGTAGTTTTGTGTAATTGCATTTTTAATTCATGCAAATGGATTGATTATAAAAGTCACTTTCTTATTTTTACCCCAGCACGAGGTTTTTAAGATCTAGCCACTTTGCTATACGTGTAGTACTGAGTTCTACCTGGTGGGTAGGATTCTACCGTGTGTCCCGCCCACTGGGCCTCTGTGTTCTCCTCCAGCTCTCTGCATGCTGTGGTCAACAGCCTTCCTGGTGGCCCCACAGGCGCAGGGGATACGTATAGTCTGGAAGGAAATTTCTGGGTCGCAGGGGGTGTTTATATTTATCGTGACTAAATATGGAGGACCTGTTCTCCAAATGACTGTACCAGTCAACTTTCCACCAGCATTGCATGAGAACCCCAAGCTTGCTTGATGGCATAATACATGGTCTATTTTGTAAATGATCTATGGGTGCTTAGAAAGAATGTGTGTTGCTCTAAAAGAGGGTAAATGGGGTCTAATATATGGTGATGGAAAGAGAACTGATCCTGGGTGGTGCACACACAATGTGAGAGATAGATATTGTATTATAGAATCGTACACCCGAAATCTATGTGACTTTGGTAACAATTGTCACCCCAATAAACTTTAAAGAAAAAAAAAAAGAATGTGTGTTCTGATTTTTTTTTGGGGGGGTGGTATTTAGTGGGAGGGTTTAGAATCCTACATGTATATAATAGTTCACTTATTAATTCTTTGTTTAGATCCCTGATATCTCTGATCATTTTTTGTTCTCTTGACGTAGCAGGTTTCTGAGATTTTGATAAAATCTTAGCTACAATGATTGATTTGTTCATTTTTTTCCTGAAGTTCAGTCAGTTGTTGCTTGATGTATTTTGAGGCTGATGATTCAGTACAAATGTGTGTATATGATGATTATGTACTCTTTTTCTATTGTTCTATTTACATCATTATTTGTTCTTAATCTTTTTTGCCTTAAATTTTATTTTCCTGGGTATTATAGTTGATACCCTAGCTTTCTTTTGGTCCATATTTGTTACTATATCTAGTTGCATCCTTGTATTTAAACATTTTGTCTTTCTGCTTTAAATGTGTTTCTTGTAAACAGCAAATTGTTAGCTCTTTTTGAAAAAGTACAACCCCATGCATCTCTGTCTTCTAGTGGTAAACTTAGTAGTTAATATTTTTTGGTCAGTTACTATCATATTATGACTAATTTCTGCCTTCTGGTTTTTTTTTGTTTTTTGGTTTTTTTTGTACTTACTTTTTTTTGGTGACTTCCTAGAACAATTATCTCTTTTTCCGTTTTCCATCGGAAAGAGAATTTTCATCTCGTTCAAAATTTATATTTTTAATTTTGTTCTCATGGTGGTTGCCCTTATCCCCCATGTTTATTTCTCCCTGTGGTTTTCAAGACTTATCAATTCTTGTACAAGCTAAGAACTTTAAAAAGCTTTTCCGCCTCTTTTGTCCACCCCCCTCAACTCCATCATCATTTAATATTCCAGTTCTTGGTTGTCATAGGTGTATTTCTTCTATTCCCTCCGCCTGGGTCCTAATAAACAATAAACATTATTAAGGCATTTGATCATCCTATGGTATTCTTGTATCCCTTGTAGTATTTCTTAGATACATTTTTCTTCTTGTTTGGATACTTCCACTTAGAGTGTTTTCAGTGTAGCGCTCTGTGTGTAAATCTTCAGAGGTCCTTTTATACCTGAGAACATTTTTGGTTTTCTTACACGTGCCTTTTGTATGTGCAATGGCATCCATGTAGGATTGCTGGACAGAATATTTTGGCCCTAGTGTCTGAGACTCTGTGCAACTGTCCTCTTTTCTTCCCACCAAATTGACTGAGCAGTGGTAGGCTGGTATGCTGGCTGTCTGGGGGAAAAAAAAGCCCAGATCCGTAGTTTGCCCATTTCTGTGGCGTAAATACTCCCACAACAGCCAATTTCAAACTATCCATGTGATATCACTGAACGTAACCTTGGGAGAGATGTGTTCCTGTGCACAAACATCCTTCAGAAGCTGGAACGAGCTGGCTCCCTCTTTCTTCTGGTAACGGAAATGCTGGAATAGATTCCTGTGGACATTGGACGTTTTCATACGTCAAATTCTTTCATCCCATCTTTTTCCATCTTGCTTGTTATACCGGGCCAACTCAATTTGCTTTGTAGGCGAGGATATTGAAATACTTAGAAGAGCTAAAGGGATATGTTAATGGTCACTAGTCAGAAAGGCACGCATGAGGAGGGTTTCCTGCTCTTAATGAAACCAGATTATAACACTTTGATGGAAAATGCATGGAAAGTGGTATTTGAATAGTTCTATGTCATCACTTAGAGGTTCTGGGGCAGCTGAGTGAGCCGTGAGCATAAACAGCCTTCTGGTGAAATTCCTGGATGCTTAATCCTCAGAGGGCTGTAACTCCATCATCATTAAAATACAGTCTGAGACCTTTTTGGCCTCCAGGTGTGACCACAGACTCGGAGGTAGCCTCGGGAGTGTGACTCGCTCCCCTTCCTACGTGGGGAATTTGTTTCCAGCGAGAAGTGTTCCGTTTTCCTGGAGAAGTCATAACTGGCTAGATATGATCTGGAAGAGAAATAGGCAGCCCAGTGGGCTGGGCTGGCAGAACATAACCTGGATCTCAGGGGAGACAGAGAAAAAAAAAGTGGAAACCAGCTTTTTCTATATGATGGATTTTGGTCAAATGTAATTCTTTCCTTAAAGCTGTATTTACAGACAGTCTGTCCCCTCCCCCTTGCCTCCTTTCTATATCCCCATATTTAGTCTTCACCCCATGATGCTCAATTAGAATTAGATGAGACGGGGAGCTGTAGGAGGTTCATCAACCGTCCTCTGGGGGACAGGTGGGAAGGCTGAGCTTCCCATAAAGCGGTCCTGTGATTTATGAGCTTAATGCTATAACCCTGAGTAATTAAATAACAGAAGGAGCTGGATTTGTAACTTTGGATTGCGAGAATAAAATACTATTTCCTAAAAAGTGAGATGGCTTGTTGACAAACCGCACTTTAACTCAAGCCGAAAACAACCTCTGTCATTTTTGTATAATCACCTTTGTAAACCCTCTTCTGAGAATTTTCAATCCATCTTCATCTCTTTTTGGACACACGCTTGTCTGGGGAAAACCCCTCAAGTGGTCAATGTGTGCACCAATGTGTGAACAATATAGGTGAGCTCCATTTTAAGAAAACCCCGATACCAAGTTGCAAACTTAACAGTTTAATGAGACTATGCTTATGATTATTACCAAAGGAAGCACACTTGTTTAAATATGATTTGAATGTTGAAAAAGATCAGTTTTCATCTTATGACATTTCGGAAATATTTCTGTTACATAAAGGAAGGCACGTTGGCATTTCCAGTGAATTAGGTTCCTAACCCCATGTCTAGAGAACATCTTCTCAGGACTGAAGAATAACTCTCCACAGATCATTAAAATTGTTCTGCCTCTTCTCCAGGCAACCCTTCCATCTCTTACCTAACTCAAAGTAATCACTTGTTGGTCATGCTGATTCCGTCAGTTTACAGGAGAGGGAGATGAATCAATACTTCTGAGGTAGAAGGGACTAGAGAGTCCCTTCCCTGTCATGAAAACAATGACACCCAGGATGGCAGAAGCTAATTAGTGTCACAGCTGGGCCAGAATCAGCCCTTTTGCCTTCTAGACTAATCTATATTCCCTGACACTGTGCGTTACTACATTAAATGACTGAGTTGGGTGATCATGTTACCAAACTCTGGCCCCTTCTTGGTGAATTCTCTTTAGGGATGTGGCTTATTTTGCAGGAGAGGGAACATTCCCCTCAAAGGAAACTCTTATGGAGTGAGCTGTGCCAAGTCTAAACTAATCATATCCTTGATAACTGTCGTGCGTCTTAGAACAGAGAGGTTCCTGAATGGTGACTACATACATGTTTCCCTGTGATTGAGAATAACTAAGGTGTAGGCTTGCTTGGATGAGAATCATAGAACAGGCAGGAGGCGAGCTTAAGTAGCCTTCAGCCTGGGGACGTGCACAGCCTGCCGAAGGCTGAATTTACAGTGACATGTTTTGGAAAGGGCAACTTAGGAGACATCGTAGGCTTGGTACTTTGTTATGGTTGATGGTCTTCTGTTTTTCTCCTGGGACAGGTAATAGATACGGTTGGCTTCTGGGTAGGTGACTTTGCTGAGTGGAAGCTTATAGATGGCGGGGTTGTTGGTTGTCAGGAGCAGGAAGGTCAGTGCCGAGAGGCAGAAGGGCCAGGTACAGGGTGGTAATCCAAACTGGGGGGAAAGGGGAACACAAGAGAAGCCTTGGTTACATCAGGTGCTTGTGTCTGTTTCATTGGCCCTTACCAAACACCTCCAGCCCTGAGTAGAGAAGGGGATGCTTCATGGGCATTGATAAGAATAATAATTTATAACAAGTATAAATAAAGTCATCTCAGGGGTTGTCAGTCTACAATGTAACAGGCGAACACACATGCTTTAAAATGCAGCCATTGCAATCCTATTATAATATGCCTTTATGGAGGAGACATGTTTTGTTTTGGGTCATCTGGCCAGCCTATACCTTCAGCTCAAGGAACTATGGCCATCCTTGTCTCATAGCCCCTGTTGAAGGAATAGCTTTGGCAGTCATTTTGTAGTTCAAGGCCTTTTCTCTTTGGTTATAGCTGATGGGACGGGAGGCAAGCACCTGAATCAAATGCAGCTTCCCATAGGCAGGCGATCTGGGAATAGAATCCCTCTCTTGAGAATTTGGCCTCAGAGACACAGAGACCGTGTCCACAGGCTCTTGATCTGAAAGGACTAGAGAGCCAGTCAATGCTGGGTGGCCATTTGGGGGCTGTGTGCAGCAGCAGAAACCCATCACAGAGAGACACAGGGAAATAGAGCAGACATATGGAGAGAGGAAGAGATGTGACATCCTAGTCCCAGGAACTGAAGTTGGAGAGTAGCTGTCTCTCTTCTCAAGGGCTCTCTCTCCCACTCTCAGTTCTCTTTTCATAATGTTGACCTGTTTTTTATTTTAAATACCCCTTACCACTCTTCCTTTGAGATAACTTGACTGGATAGCTTGGTAACACAGAGCCTGCAAATTCAGCTGTGAGGCAGATCAAATCATGCTCCCTCTCTCCTAAACGTCATTTTAGTATAACCAGTAAAAGCCTCGGGTAATAGCATGGGGGTAAGAATGCCAGTCACGTGTGTGTTCAAAGATGGTGCTGTTGGATGGGATGTGGGGAAGAATAATGACCGCCTCGTGCCAGAACTGCAGCCGTAAGGAATACCCATGATGAACTCCACTCAGAGAGTCTTCCCCAAGCCTTGCTAAGACTGCACAGGGTATTTTGGGAAGCCTCTTCTTCGAGTCCTACAGTGGGAAAGAAGTGGGCTGGGGGCTCCACAGACCCAGACCCCAATCTCAGCTCTGATCACCTTGTGGCAGTCCTTTCATCTTTCCAAGACTTAGTTCCTCAATTTTAGTAAAATGCGGATAAAATATCTACTCAGAGAGTTGATGCCTGGAGCATACTAAGTACTCAATCAGTGGTCCTCAGTTCGTGGTTACTATTGTCAAGCAGAGGGAGACATTATTGAAGACATAGTGCTGCACAGACATGGGTCAGTAGAAAGTAAAAAGGGCGGCTCCCAACTTCTCTCTTCTAGGGAGGTCTTGGATGATCTCATAAATGTCACTCAACATTTGTGTCTCCTCTTGGAGACTGGAAATCCCTCCAGAGTGAGTTAATAGCCTGCACGTTTTTATATCTCTGAGAGTGGTCAGCATGGTGTCTTACACATAGTAGGCACCCAGAAACTGAACTTGATTTTGTTTTGAAAAATGTTTAAATCGAGTGGCATAACCTTTAACTTCTCTGCAACAGAGGAAAGAACTGGTCACCCTGTAAATGCCTGGGATCAAGAACCAAAGCCTCCTGTTTGGCATCTCTTCCAGGACTGTGTCTAAGGAAGGCACATGACATGTGTTTATTGGGTGGATGGTTGGGTGAATGGATGGGCGCAAGAAGAGATGGGAAAGCCAGGAGGACATAGGACCCTCAGTAAGCTATACTCCATCTTCTTTCCCCCGTCAGTGTTTCTGATGGTTGGCTGTTCAGTGCCAGCTCTCATGTTCCTCACGATGGGGCCTCACTACCTTAGGATTCATTCATTCAACATTTCTGAGCACGTGCCACATGCTGGGCTGGGCGCTGTAATAGGTACTAGAGATAAAGATAAAAACATGACTAGGTCCCTGTTCTGAAGGAACGCGCAAGCTGAACATGGAAGAGGACTGCTGCGTATCGAAGTCATCATGTACTGTATGTCACGCGTTGGAGGAGAGGCGTGTACAAGATTTGATGGGGCTCAGAGAAGTGACTTAGTCCACTGGGGGACATGGGATGGGATCACGGAAGGCCAATTCTATTGCTTAGGAAATTTCCGGTTTCACTAGTGAGGGATTTAGACAGGTCTGAGTAGAATGCCTACCTCCATCTCCACCCGCAAGACCAGCAGGACTTTTCCTGATTGCGAATGTGAGATGTGCCCTTGAACCCTTATCCAAAAGGGGGAGGCACTGACTGCAGACTGAGCCCTGAGCACTCTACACTGGGGCCTGGGACCCTTTCAGTGTATGAGGGGGCTGGGGCGGGCCATGTGGTGCGTGCTGACCTCACACACCAGCCTCCACTGGGGTTCAGACAGAAGAGGAGTTCTCAGACTGCTGCCCATGCCCATACCCTCCAGCTACGGCTTCTCTCAGGCTCGGTTCCCTGTTTTCCTGAGGCCTTCCATCATGACCTCCTCTCTCTGTGCTAGTTGCTATGGGACAAACGAAGATGTACATTGGCCCACAAGCTAGTTGGGCCGAGGATCTATAAACATACAAAAAATTAAAGAATAAAGGCTTAAGATTAGTTGTAGAGGATGATAGAACTAGAGTTCAATCAGAAAGGAGTTTGATGTATAAGATAATTCCCTTCCAATTGTCCCTTCTACAAGGAGCTCTGCTGGCCCCCTGACGATGGGATCTGATTGACCAACACTTGACATTTAAACTTTTGAGGCCCAGCTCCTTTTGTCTAGCAGGCGCTGGGGCGATGAGTGTGATTTGAGACCAGAGGGATGAACTGGGGAAGGCTTCCTGGAGGAGGGGTTCTGTGTGGAATTTGGGGAACTAAGAGAACACCACAAAGGGTGTTGTGGCACGTTCTCAGCCCACGTGGACTCACCACAGAAAACATGTTAGCCAGGGCAGCACCCAGGTAGGCTGCAAACAGTGCTGGAAAAGAACCAAGAAATAGTCAAGTGACTAACAGTACTTTAAGCTTTGTCTATTTATTCTCTCCCCATAAATTTTATGCCACAAATGCTATCTATCTCTCAGGTTAAAAAAAAAAAAAAAAAAGTTCTGTTTCCATTGCTTGGCAGCTTAGAAAAGTGTTAAATTCCACACAAATGCCGGCACAGCTAAAACAGCAGATGAACTTGGTTAAAAAGGGCCAAAATTGAGCTGTTACTATTCTCTTGGGTGCCACCACTTTGCATTCTAGCAAAGGAATATTTAGCAGCACAAACCATAAATGAAAATTTTACTATACAGCCAAGGCAAGTGAATCCCAGAACTCCCTGTTGGTATATTTCATCACAAGTTATGAACATAATATGGGTTTTCAGGAAGGAACAGCATTCTGTAAGCTTGAGGAAGACCAAATACACCCTCTGCCTCATCTTCTAGGCTCTGCAAGGGGAAGGTCTGACCAGGCCTGGCTATTGGGAAAAGCCAAGTGCCAGCGAGAGGTGAGGGTCTGTGAAAATGGGCCAGTGTAATTGGGCTTTGCTTCTGAACCTTTAATTTCCTGACTAAATGCATCCCAATTGTCCCTAGGAAGTTAACACAGCCAACCTTTATTAGAGAGTTACTGAGTGCCCAGCTAGTAGTAATCCCGGCCACATCCTACAACATGAGCACTATTTGAAGGTCCATAGTCAATTTTTGGGTGCTTCAGATTAATTGCTGTGTCTGTCATAAATCACCCAACTCCAAACCTAAAGATTCATTTGCAAAAGAGTTGCTCAGTCATTTAGTTCCAATCACCAGCCAGGAAGTAGCAATCACAGCCTACGAACAACTACCAAACAACCACCATCTTAAAAAAATATGTCTGCCTGTGGCTGAACACTTTGCATCCAGTGAAAATAGTGTTTAACGTATTCATCACTAAGCAACCATTCAAAACCAGTTTTGAATAAAAGTCCTTTCATAAAGCAAACGATCCTGGCCTTCATCTTTGAAGGATCAGTAGAGTTTTCACAGGGTGGTACTCCTTGCGGGGATAGACACAGCCATCTCTTTTGGTGGAAAGGGAATTCCCCTGGCGGTACCTACCGCACGTGATGGCGAGGAGGTGTGTCTGCCAGGTGATGACGTAGAACATGCCCCCAATTGCCATGCAGGCGAGCGTGCTGTTGAAGCCACACAGGCCGAAGTAGATGGAGTCAAAGGGCGTTGCGATAGTGAGCGCTGTGAGAGAAGGCAGGCATGGGTACTGGGTTTGGGGTCTCCTGGGGCTCCCCTGCCGGCCCTGAAACCCCCCATGGTCCTCAACGCC
This sequence comes from Rhinolophus ferrumequinum, assembly GCF_004115265.2. Classification (NCBI taxonomy): domain Eukaryota; kingdom Metazoa; phylum Chordata; class Mammalia; order Chiroptera; family Rhinolophidae; genus Rhinolophus; species Rhinolophus ferrumequinum. The sequence continues at coordinate 37,698,024 of NC_046302.1, read as the reverse complement.
CAGACTAGTTTTTCCCTTAGGCATTTATAGAAAAGGACTTCTGATTTTATTCAGTTAAAAAACATCTAAAGGATACAAATGGCCATTGAGCCATGTGAATATTAGTGGTGAAGTTCTTCTGGGTAGAAGAGACCCTTTGAGGAGGAACTCTGAAGTCTGATTTAACCAGTCCAGAGATGGTCCTACCCTGGCCATAAAGAAGGACTTCCCTTTTCATTGATATCTTAATGTTCTCTAATAGAGAACACTTCCTTCTTATCACCATTAAATATACAAGACTTAAAATATAAACATGCCTAGAAGAAACCCCTCCCAAACTTTAAATTTATACTAAGGTGTAAATGACTAACACCAAAGCATTTCCTGAGGGCAGCTTTTGCTCATGGGAGCATGAGGGCACTGGCCTCAAAATAGAACAAAACATAGTACGAACAACAGAAGGAGGGGACGTTTATAGAAATACGCAGGTAGAGCACTGAAGACACACACATGTCACCATTTTCTTTGAAGCTGGTCCCAGGCACTAACATCCTTATGGCCCATTAATGAAGAAGAAGAGATGACACTGACCTGCTAGCATCCCCATGGTGGATCCAATCGCAGCGTGCAAGCAAATAAGAGGTGAAGATATGAACAAAGCCACAAGGAAAATGCCTCCCGTCCAGGGGTTATCGCAGCCATACACTTGGCCGATTCCAACAGGGATGGCTCTCAAAAGCTGTCGGTGCAACGGGATCACACGCAATTGTGAAGAGAAACATACAAAAAATTAAAGAATAAAGACTTTAATGGGCTGGAAAAGATTTGGTGCCAAGCCCTCCCCATAAACATTTTGCAACAGGTTTCCAAGATATTTTTATTTGAATAGGTTACCTCTGAAAGGGACACGAGTTTTATTGTTTTAGTCTTGAGTTCTTAGAACAGTGAGGGGTTAGGGTGTTAAGTTTCCTTGATTCAGAAACATGAGTGTAAGCCACTAAACTCCTAGTCAAGAGAAACGGAAAACCTTCCAAATGAGGGTATTCTTCATGAGAAAAGTAATAGATGTCTGATCAAAGCTGGGGCTTCAAAACTCTCTTGTAACTTTTTTTTTAAGCTAAAAGGACGACTAGAAGGCTAACTAGGAGATGGGAAAGTGGTCATCTGTGTTTCCAAGAACAACATGTGTGGGCTGTGGTCACGTTAGTCGGTGTGTGTAATCGACGCACCAATATTCACAGAAGCGCCCTACAAAAGTAGTATCGTTGCAGCTACTCTTTTGATTGACAAACCATCAAATGGTGACTGATAGGTGAGCACCCCGCTTGCATCAGGCCTCTATGTATCTGAAAGGTGGAGGGTCTCCCGTGCAGGACAAAGGGTTTGATGAGACCAGGATCCAGGGCCTGTGGACACTTGCGCACGTGCTCTGGAATTTGGGAAAAGGCTTCTGGGCATGCAGGCTTCCCCGGTTTGGAAATTTTGGCCACTGGCCCTTGAGCTAGGAAAGTGTTTAAAGGAGGAGGCTCTGGGCCACGCTGGGATACACTGGGGTTCATCTCATCCCTTGGGCAGTAAGCTAAGGAGAAGCAGAGTCCTGGGGCTGGCATATGTATATATTGTGATGAGACAGTTCTTTTCTCAGCCCATGTTCTCTGAGAGGACCCTGCCCCCTGGGGGTGTGCAGAGACAGGAGGACACTGCAGGAGCCCGTGGGTGGCCCTACTCGGCCAACCCTCCTGGCTCAGTCTCCTGTGACCCCAGGAACAGAAGGGGCTTTGGCATCGCCATGTGGGGGGAAAGGGGACAGATGAGAAAGTTTTACAGAGAGTCAGTGGTGCTGGGCACTTCAGTCCCTTGGTGGTCCCCCCTTCCAGGGGGCTCTCCAGGGGCCATGAGAGCAGAGGAACTCATGGGGCCTCAACATTATTGGGAGTTTTAGATCCTCTCCTGACATTTACCACTTGTTTTCCCAAAACTCCAGGCTCTAATGATAATGGTCAGAAGACAAAACATATTCATTGTTACCATAATGCATTCAATTGACCAGAAAGTTATTTCCTAAAGAACAACCACCGAAAATTGCATTTTTCTTTCTTGGGACTTCGGGGTTCTGAAGTATTTGTACAGGATTCCCCAATATTTTTCCATTTCCACAAAAATTCCTAGACATCTTTTCCATTAAAAATGGCATGGAGAAGGCAAAATGTCTTAAACTTGTCATTTCTCACATCTTCATTCCACAGCATAACCAACTAGAGCGATTTTGCCTTCCAAAGCTATCGATGGGGTAAATACCCTGGAAGGGACGCCTCAGGAGTGAATCGCCAACACGGCACACTTTCTCTCCTCTGGCTCATGTAGGTGTACACAGACAGACACAGACACACACACACACACACACGCACACACGCACACACACGAATGGGGCTAACACGAATATTTCTCTTCCTAAACAATGATGCTTTTTAGTGCGAAGGCAGGGCTCTCTCCACTATGCCATGCTGTTGCAAACTAGGAAATGCTAAGAGAAACTAGGCAACATTACTTCTGAAAGTTCTTTCAACAAGTACGAGTGGCTTTGTGGTTAGATGATGAATTGCCAATAACGAAGTTGCAGAGTGAGCCCAACCTGTGGGGTTGTTCAGTGTAACGGAAAGAGGCGGGGCTCCGAGCAAACGTGTCCACTCAGATAAGGAGGCGAATGGACACGTGTCTCCATGCTGATTAAATGCTTGTAGTGTAGCTTCTTATTAATTATCTTGGCAGACTGCCAGAGACCAGCAGGAGATACAGAGTCCTTGTAAGAATTTGAAAAGCCCTGTTAGACATACATTTCTTAATGGAGGCACAGCTGTGCTCAAAATTGTGAGTATGCCTCAGAGAGTGAATGGTGTCCACTCCGGAGGCTCGATCGGAAACGCCCTAAGCCAATAGATGGTGGTGTGATGTGTACACCGTTAATGATCCAATGAGACAGAATGAAAGAACATACACAGCATACGCTGGATTAAAACTGGAATCAAGCATCAAAAAGACTTTAAAAAAAGAAAAAAGGATAAAAGAAAGAACCCGGGTTTAGCAGACAGGAGGCCAGAGTTCTGGTCTTGACTTTGCTCTTCACTAATTAGCTGTCTTCACTAATTAGTGTCTCAATTTGACCTCAGTTCCTTCCTCTGTACTGGGACTGGGTGGCATCAGAAATGGCCCTTATAGCTCTTAGAGAGAAGAAAGGAATGGTGGCTAATGACACACTGTATGAAGAGTGTCTTGCATTATAAAACTGTTAATACGAGTTATTACCTGTGGATGTTTCTGATGTGCAAAATAAGTAAACGCGGTCCTTTCACCTTCCACAATACCTACCAAGGGCACTTGGACCTCCGACCAGGTGATGTTGGGCACGGAGGACGCAGGCTGCAGCAGCGTCGTGGGGAAGAAGAGGTTGTAGTGGCCCGTGGCTGCCAGGTACAGGGTCACTGTGATGTTGAAGGGCAGCGTGAAGACTGGGAGGTCCCACTTGCTGAAGATGGTGCCCAGGGCACTGGAGAGGATGGGGCTGACGGCAGAAGCACAAGAGAAACTGTTAAACAAGCCTCTGACCCTAACACCCGACTGAGCGGCAGTAGGACGCTCTCTGTGTCTTCCTGGAGACCATCAGCCTGATGGGAACCCTCTCTGACCCTAATTGGCCCCGAGAGGCTCTTTCCCTGGGTCTCCTTCCTGTGCCTGGTGCAGTGACAAGGCAGATGGCCAGACTCAGCTTCAGAAGGAGGGCTTTCTGGGGAAGTCCCGAGGCAAGGAGTCACAGAACTTTCTTAAAAAGTCATATCGCTCCATGCCCGGACATGAGGAGAGAGAACGGGCTGGGGCGGGGGCGTTGAAGGGAACAGGGGGTGGTGGTGACAGGGAGGGAAATCACAGTCATTCATTCAACAAATGTTTGTTGAGTAGCCTCCTGGCTAGAGTGCCCTGCAGTTTCTGGAGGTGAAGGAGCTGAGGCCTGGCACTCTGAGGGCTCTGCCCAGTGCCCGGGCCTTCAGCCTACGTGGGGAAGTTGTCCCAGTTTGGTCAGGGATGCCAGGGATGGAGAAACGTGTATGGAGGGGTGGCAGCAGGAAGAATGTGAAAGTGTCCAGAAACTGACAGGACCCTGTGGTGTGGCTCTTCACCTCTGTGCACCTTAGTTCCTTTCCCTGTATTCTGGTTGGGCAGGACCAGAAACCCATTAGATCTTTAAAAAAGAACAGTAAAGGATTATGGGTAATGGGATACTGTCTATAGGTCACCCACCACGTGTTGACACCGGATGACGTTAGTAGTGATGTGCAAGCTAGGTAAACGCCACTTTAAAATCGAGTTGAGACAGACCGTCATGGAATGGGGATGGAAAGGTGGGCAGCCCCGGATCTGCACCCACCGCCTCAGAAGCAAACTTACCAAGACATGGACATAATGACCGGGACCAAAAGCCACCAGTAGTAGTCACCTTTGTCCGAGAACACGGCCATCAGCAGCCCCACGAGCACCCCGTTGTAGCCGTGAAGTCCTGCCGCGATGGCCGACCTGGGGGGAGGGAGGAGGGTTGGGGAAGGAGGGGCTCCCTAAGGCCCAGTGGAGGGGCGCTGCCTTCTTGATTTGCCTTCTGAGTTCGATTTTTCTCAACTGGGACCTGATAACACACACCTTCAAACAGATGGCCCCGCTTCACATTCCCCCAGACAATGTGTCGTTGTGACAAAACAATCAAGGAATTGCTGTTTTTAATTATATGTGTCCCCATTCTGAGGGGTTTCTGAGCTGGGACGCAAGCAATGAAGGGATGGGGAGATGGTGAATCATGCCCCCTGGGAGTGACCTCTGGCCTCATGCTTGGACCTTGGTCTCCTGGAACTTACTTGTCCTGACTCAGGAGGAGGGCTGTCAGAGTGGACACAATAGTACCCAAGCAGCCCGAGATGGCCCACCAGGGGTTCTGGATAAAGAGGCCGAAGACGATGAGGATTCCACTGATGGGATTGTTCACAAACATCACCTGAGACATGCCCCGGAGGACCCAGTCGAGGAACTGGAACACTGGGGACTTGTCTGAAATGGAACCGGGAGGCAGTCAGTCAGTGCTCAGGTGTGACAGCCCTGGACCAGGCCCCAGTGGGCAGGGGGAGGGCAGGAGGGAAGCCGTGCACCCCAAAAGCGTTCACAGGGAGCCAGCCTCCACTGTCATCTGCCACAGACGAGGGTAAAACAAGAAACCAAGAGGGCATTTGACTGCTAGAAAACTCTTCAGATCCGCTGCCAGCTGGTTGTGGTCTTTAGGTTGTTTTTCAAGCAGATGGATACCCTGAGCTATCTGTGCCCCCATGAGACTGGCATGAATTTTCGAGAAGATGGACCCGGAAAGAAAACTCTCTTGCTGCATAGAGGGTGTCAAACCCTCATGGCCTGAGCTCTGGGGTGATTGCTAAAGAGAACCTACTGGAATAGTAGACACAATTGTCCTGGGAGTCATCTATAGGCAGGCATGTTTTTCTAGCATGCCAGCGCTAGAATCCAGTGCTAAAATGCCTGACTGCAACACTCTCATGGGATACTTGAGAAAGCATGACTGTTATGTTCAGCAGTGAGAGCCCACATACTTACATGTATTGCATATACATCCCAAGAGACTGTATGTCTGTCCTAACAGAAGAACTCCCCTCTTTGAAAGACCATAGAAATAGAACTCAGTCTAGTCTATGGGAAACCGTGGCCAAGAGTTTCCCAGGGGATGACCGGAGGTGACCTCTCTAGGGGCAGGGTCAGACGCTGCTCTTACAGAACCTTTACCTTTAAGCCCCTCTCCGCACTCCTTCATCTCTCCTGTGATGTAACTGAGGGCTTTGCTGATCCTTTTCCCACTGGCCGCCATGGAATTCTGAATCCAGGAAGTCTTGGAGATGCTCGTATCTGCCTTTATCTCAGAGCTCTCCTCCATGGTGTCCAGATCCTGTCCGGGGACGAGAGAGAGGAAAGAAGCTCCCACATGCTGTGCTTCTGACACTGAAAAATGGTGTTTGTGCTCATTTGGGGAGCAAGGTAAGATTTTTCATTTGATATTTAGTGAAATTTCTATTTAATCATCTCTATGTTTCCATAGACTAGACTATCTTTTGCTTTGTTTATCATGTTACTTCAGTTCATATGAGCAATGACCTTGAAATACAACAAGACAATATCTTTATTCTCACTCTGTAAATGAGGGCTCAGGCACGGGGATGTTCTCATTTCTAGAGGTCAAAGTCAAACAGTAGAATTGGGATTTCACCACAGAGCTTTAGATTCTTTGTTTTTTTTTTTTTTTAAACTGTTACTTCCACTACACCACACTCTTTCCAGAATAAATTATTTCTCCCTTGCCCAGCATATCTAGTCTTTAAAATGTAACTGTCCATAAAATTAAACATGTAAAGATTCTATTTTTTGAAAATTGGCACTGGTTTGTTACCTAAATGCTTAAATGCCGGATTTAGAGGAACACAGATAATAAAGAATTCAAATAACAGGGATATGACACGTTATAAAGTAAACTGTGAAAAATGGACATTTTTATCCCAGGTAATTATGCTTCTAGAAATAGGAAGTCAAGAAAAGTCTGCGTAGAGAACACCTTTTCCAGACCTCAGGTCCCCCATCTGCCACAGGCTCTGTGACTGTGGGGTGCTGCCCGTGGTGCGGGCCACTCACTACTCACCAGCAACTCCACCGTGGGCTTCCGGTATTGATAGGGAAAAGGGTCCTTGGTTTGTCTCTCCTGCTGTTCGCTTTTTCCAAACACTGGAGTTGGAAGGAAAGAACATCAGTTAGGACACCTCTCCCCTGGCACCTAGCTGCAAATCTCTTGCAAGGGTGGTGTTGGAATATCTGTGTTCCTTGTTCCATTGGAGGAAGCCCAGAACCATTGCATCTTGCAGCTTTGGGACCCTTTTTTCTTTTACTGGTTATGAACCAATTTGGGGTCTCCTTTTGGGGAAAAATGCACGTCCTCATGTAAACAGGACATTTTACAGAATTTAGGGAGTCCAAAAACTCAACTTACTTTTCATTAACAAGCTCTGATTTATTTCAACCCCTTATATTTTTTTAGATGAGGAAACAGTGAGTTGTCCATGATCCCCAAATCCAGGGTTCTTTCTCCTATACCACAGGGAGAATGCGTAGGTGTGCAAAGAAAGGAACTTGGATGCGATTGCTCATAAAGTATTAAGATGTTGAGCCATGCAAAATCTGTTTGCATTTCACTATGATTCTTCCCAACTGGATAACTTTGGGCTGTTTGGGTCTCTTTTTTAGTTGAGTGTCTTGGAATTTTAGGTATTTTAGTAGCAACGCCTGGTTGGACTGACAAGTGATATCCGTGTCATTACTTGAAATTGATTTATTGGCATGTCCTTGTAATTCTAGAAAACTCTTGCAAAGTGGCTCTAAGCATATTTCTAAACATTATCAGATAATTTATTTTTAAAGATAATCAATTTTAGTAGGATTTTATACATCCTGAAAGAAGTTATGGCCCTTGGAAGTTTTGGTCTTGATGCTCTGGTTCCCTCTCGTGGTCAAACGTGAGAATGGCAGGCTGGGCTCTGGAATGCCCGGTATAGTATTCAGACTGAATTGGCTGTTCCCAGTCTTCTACATGAGTCTTCAGGGTAACTAATCTCTAGAAGAAATGCATTAAAGTCACCATGTTCCCAGTTTTGAGGGAGCAGGGACTGCAATCACCAGTGTGGTTGGGAAGTTACACTATGCAGGAGAAACAATTAATTTTGGAAGAGTAGGAAGCAAAGAGGAATCCTGTAGACTTAGAGGCCAGTGCGTGCTATATCCCAATGGACTTGCTCTTTCTGTCTGAAGCTTCCCTTTCCCTGCCATCTCTTCAGCAATTGCCACCAACCTCCATCTCTGGCTCCTTTGCACGGGGCTGTCTGCTAGGCCTCCCCCTACCCCAGCCCCAAACCGTTACCGTAGGACGATGTTTGGAGGGAAATTATTAACCTTTTGAGGTAAGCCATGCTCTCTTCCACACTCTGCCCGGGGCACCTGACACACAAACTCCTGGGCGAGAGGGGCCCTGGAGATATCTTGATGCCCTCTCAACCTTGTATGATGTTTTTCTGTATCACTCAAGCTCCGTTTCTCTGGTTGGCTACTTTGGGTATGAAACGATGAAACTCAGATAAATTGGAGCTAGAAAGTCACTAGTGCATCGTCTGGGAAGCATATGATGTTGTGAAAAGAACACTAACCCGGGAATCAGTTTTATCTCCTACAGAGCCTTTCGCCAGCTGGGCAAGTTGGGCGAGTTGACTCCCCTCTGTGGGGTTTAGGGGGAAAATTAGATTGCCCCTCTGCCCTGGCTCTCCATGAGGCTGCTCCAACCTTGCAGTTAGTTGGGGAGACCCCCCCCCCCAGGCCCCTGCCCCACTCCTCCCTGTTTGCTACAACATGTCCTCAGCTTCTAAATCCAAGTTTCTGGCTCCCCGACCTGCTCAGCTTTGACTGCCTGTTAGACCCCCTCCCCCCACCCCTGTCTTGGGCTTTGGGAGCTCCCTCCCCTCCATGCCTCTCTACCTGTTCCCTTGGTCTTAACATTTCCTCCACTGCTGTAAGTGAGAACTTTTCATCTCTATCCTTCTAGATCAGTGGTTTGTATCTTGGCAGAAAATGGAATCTCATGGAGAGCTTTTAAAGATCTTTAAGGCCACACAGGCCTCACCCCAGAATTAGAGTCTCCTGGGATGGGAAGCAGGTGATTCTAATGTACAGCCAACTGTGAGACCTCCTGGCCTAGACTTACAGCGCTGCTGCCTGTCCCAGCTCCAGGCTCCCATCCAGGGAGTCTGGACACTGGGACCTGTGGCTGTGGTCAGAGATCAGCTGAGATAAGAACGAGCCTGATCCATAAGAGTGGCTCTCCCCGGCACCCTGTGAAGTAGGTACTGCCATTCTCCCCATTTTAGAGATGAGTAAATCAAGGACCCGAGAGTGAGGGGAAGGAAACGCACACCTTTGCTCCTCCTCCGAATGGACGACCACTCGATGTGGAACACGCTCCTGGGCTTGGGGAGCACGGCCTCTGCGCCCTCATCGGCCTTGGGGCTCGTCGCAGCTGGTTGCGCCCCACCACCACCTAGTCAGGGAAAACGAGACAGGTCAGTGTCCCTCGCTTGTCCCCACCCCGTGTGAGCCAAGCAGAGAGCGAGGGAAAAATCACATGCAGAAGCTGGAAAAGAAAGCAGTGCAGTCCAAAGCTGTAATAATAATTGTCTCAGTGTCTGTGTAAAACATCCAGCTTCTCCATTCTTTCTGCTAAAACTTCCAATTCCTTTCCCCACAGAAACCATATCACACACACCCATCAGTATCAAGAGACAGATGAGCCTTATTTCTCCAGCAAGGAACTACTCTGAGACCCACTTAACTGGACTTTGGACTGGTAGGGGTGGTGGACCCTAGCTGAGTGCCTGTTCCCGTTCCTCAGCCAGCGGCTGGCCTCCATCTGCGGCAGGGAGTGTGCGTGTGTGTGTGCGTGTGTGTGTGTGTGGGGGGGGGCCTCAAAGCTGCCTGCACATTAGAATCACCTGGCTGCTTTAAAAATGCCAAACCTCACCCCAGACCAAATTAAAATATTAAAGTTTTTTTTAACACCCATAGCATTGAAAAGACGGCTTTAATGTACAACTTGAGCTGAGAACCACTGATCGACGTTCTTGCTCCTCAAAGGGTGGTTCCCAGACCAGCATCATCTGGGAGCTTGTTAGACATGCAGAATCTCAGTTTCCACCCAATTAATGGAATCAGAATCCGTATTTCGTCAGGGGCTCTGAGTCATGTCTGTGCACATTAAAGTTTGACGAGCACCAATTGATGGGGTGGTCAGAGTCCTGAATCTGTGATCAGCTACAAGAAACCCTCTGCTGTACATACCTTATTATTTTAAATTTCCACACATGGGGCGAGCAGAGCACGTATCGCTTGGGACAGGGTTTCTCAAAGTGTGGTCTGAGAAGCGACAGAACCAAACCACCTTGGAGGCTTGTTAAACTGCGTGCTGCCATGCCCACGCCAGGTCCATTGGAATATTTGTTGGTCCCGAGGTGTGCAGTTTTAACATTTTCTGCTTGGGGTTCCAGTGCACATTACAGTTAGGTGGTCTAGCGGCTGCCTGGAACAGCGGCGAATACTCACACCGTGTTGCACACTTTCTAAGTTCACTCACTCGGCCCTTTTAATGATACCTTCAGACTGATAGGATAGGCAGACCAATTAAGTCAGTATCTCTAGAGGTCCTGTTCAAGCATCATTATCTTTATTTTTAAGCTCATTACATGAGTTAATGTACTGAGGTAGTTGAATACCACTAAAAATAAATAAAATGAACACTTATCTTAAAAAAAAAAGAAAAAAAAGAAACGGATAGGGTAGGCATTGTTATCTCCAAAAGATGGGAAGCGAGGGCTCTGAATGATTTCTGAGGCAGCCTATAACAGCAAGCCACGTGACTCTCAGCCCTCCATCCCTTTTCTGCATTTTGCTGCCAAGAGTCTTGTTTGTAGACCAGTTTCACTGACTTTCAAGGGGGCTTGTTCAACAGGCAGGCTCTCAGGTCCCATCCCACACCGACCAAACTGGAATCTGTTTTTTAACAAGATTCCCCAGCTGACTTGTGTGCACATCAAAGTTGGAAAGCACTGGTCTGGATCGCACTGCTCGTGTAGAAATGACTTGAGCCAAGCCCAGAATATATTACGGCCGACCACCTGAGCGTGTATGGGGCATGCAGGAGCAAGGACAGGGGTTCGTCTACACCCTCAGATTGGAAGGTGAAACATGTGGCCATGTCCCTTCTCTCCAGGCTCAGGATGGGGAGAAGCTCCTGTTTTAGCATCCTGTCTGGGGGTCACCATAATTCCTTAGGCTGGAGAAGACCTCTTGACCACGTGCTTCAGAGACACCTGGAACATCATTCCACCCTGGGACACCTCTGCAGATGGGGTTCATGCAGGGGGACAAGGACCAAGGGGGGAGCATCGCCTCACCTGACAAAGAGGGGCATTTTCCCATAGCACTCATCCCCAGTGCATAGCTACCTGGCTGGAAGGACACCTCTCCCAGGAGCAATTTCCCGTTGCTCCTTGTACTTCATATGCCAAGTGTGGGCTGCCCCAGACACCCCCTGGACAGAGCAATATTTTGATCTTAGCATCACAGACTCAGAACTGTATGGAGCTTCAAGATCATACCTCCTATATCCAGAGAAACCAACTGCCCAAACCACGCAGCTCATTAATCATGGCATAGCTGGGAAATGCAGCCAGGTCTCCTGACTCCCCATTCACCGCTCTATAGGTGGCTGCAGAAGGCCTGGCTCACCATTCATGCGCTAGCTGTGCAGGCCCATATTACTATGAGTTCCTAGAGATGATATCACAGTCACAAAAGACAAAAACAAAGGGCATCTCTCTTTCCTTTGCAAACATATTTTTTGTCCTTGTTTGGGGTCAGTTGGGAGGTGGCACCAAGTATGGTCTGACATGGTGTCGGTTCTGGGCTTCGTCTAGCTAATAATGGAATGCCGGGCTGCAGACCACGCAGGTTGGGCAAAAGCTCCTCAAGATATGCTGGCCAAGGGTTGAGAATGAACGGTGGGACAAGATGCCACGAAGAAGATCAGAGATAAAGTAACACTTTTCCCGAGGCTGTGAAAAAACTTAAAGCTAAGGTAATAACACTTTACTGCCACCTTTGGGACCAATTGTCACAACTTTCATAAAGGATAAAGGCAATTTCAAGAACATGATGAGCACATCCATCAGAGGGTGCATTGATGTGGGGAAAGGAGACGGACACAATAACCCTGGCTGGGAACCGGAAGTCACTCATTTGTGCATGGCGTTTTCCAAGTCATGTAATTCTTTATGCATTGACAGTTTCCTTCCTTGCAGGCATGGCTCCCAGAAAGAAATACACAGACCCCGCAGGGCTGACTTTGCAAACCCAACCTATGGAATGATGACAGATATTTTGAAGGGATACCTGTCATTTCTTTCTCATGTTGTTATGAAGATGAGATAATGCTTGCAAAGTGCTCTGGAAACTAACTTTGCAGTGCTTACACATTGTGTACCTGCTCAGGGAGGCCACTTCTCTTGGATGGCGCATGACCCTCTGCTCCGAGCACGATGGCTCCTTATCTCAGTGCATGCCTGGCACTTTACATTTCCCAGCATTGACTCTTCCCTTACCAAGTATCAATCATGTGCTTTTGTCTGTCACCTTCACAGGTCATTGTGAAGGTCGTCGACAGCCAGGGTTATACCAGTTTGCCTTGGCACTTGGAGCACCTAGCATGAGCCTGGTATGCTGTTGGCACTCAGAAGAATTTGTTGAATAAATGAATGAGGGATAATTGTACTACACATTTTAATTTCTGCATGGTATAAGGAACAATCATTGGGTATTTCAGGGTATGGAACTATTTTTAAAAAATAATAAATCTCATCATAAATGTTAAATGCTTGATTAATATTCAAATAAAGGTGAGAATCTTTTATAGGTTAACAAAGTCCTCGATAACCTTTGGGTAAACATTAGAGTTGAGTAACTCCTAGGCATGCTTGCGAGGTGTCAAAACTACTGCCCTCTCCTACTCTAACAAGCCTTTTAAGTGCCCCAGTGCATGTAGCTTCACGCTGGGGGCCGTTCAGGACCATTTCAGGGGCATGGTCCCTGCCCTCGAGGATTGCCACCACCCATGTTTTAATAGGCAAGTGTCCAACGATGCTTTTTCTTCCATTGACTCAGAGAAGGAAAAAATAGTTATGAGCCATCATGATTTGTCTGGAAGAGCTTTTTCTGGAGAGTTAGTAGTATCCCACACCTCTACTGACTTCTAACATACAGAAATGCCAACCGTTCACATATCAGTAGTCAAAAAATTTTTGTAGAAGAGCCCACCTGTCAAATACAATTTTGAAGCTTACTGCAATTTTGAGGGGAACAAAAACAAACCCAAATCATATATGACATCTCTCAGGAGAGGAAAAATGATTTAGTCAATCTTCCTGAAAATCAATCTTTACTCAAACAGGTCCATGCCTATATACTTTCCACAAGTTCTTTCTCAAGTTTTGAATCGGTTTCACTGTCTCCTGGAGGTGGATCAATGCTGTGTATATATCACAACATATGGAACATCTGGGACCTACCGTTAAGATCCATTTGTCATCCCTTCCCAGATCACTGGGTCTCATATTCCTCCAGCCGACTGTTTGTGGACACACCCACACATCACAAGGCAAGTTCCTAGCTACTATGCCAGCATGACTTGTTTCGAAGTGACACATTGTATGTGATTTGATTTTTTTTCTATATCCAGTTCTATCTACATGATTACACTGGCCACAATTTGGGCCTATGTTTCCCCATGTAGAAGTTGAGCTTTGCACTATGACTTATTTCCAGGGCTACTCTGTGTGTGTGTGTGTGTGTGTGTGTGTGTGTGTGTGTGTGTGATATGAATGCCAATGGGTGGTAAATGGGATGGTATCTTTTTCTGTGAAGTTGTGTTTCATTGACATTTTTCAAAGATTATTCTCTAAACTATCAGAGGCATTGAGTGTTAGAATTGGAAAGGCTTTTGAGATTATCCAGTCTAGCTCTCTCGTTTTACAGATGGGAAAACTGAGGCCTAGAGAAAAATGACTTAGTGGAGTTCAGACAGCTATTGGCAGAGCCAGGCGTAACTAGTACACAGATCTATCCTGTCTCTTCCCTTACAGTCTAAGATTTATTTCCTTAAACTTTCCTTCTCATTAGGGATTTATTTTTGACTCAGCATTTGAATGTAATAGCCTAATGAGGTACTCTAAAATCCATTCCCCTTTTCTTTGGGGGATTCAAGAAAAACCCCAAAGTCTTCCTTCGCCTTCCTAATATATCTGCACTGGGAGGTGAGTTGAGAGGGGGATGCAGAAATGAAGGCCAGTTTCATTGGAACAGTTGAGCTAAATTATCGGGAATTCCCAATTTTTTCGTTAGTCAATTTGTAGAGAAGGTGTGAGTCACTGCCATCCTGATCAGCGAGACTTCATCCTCATGGTACATGCTTTAACGCTCTTCCTCCCCACACAACTGACGACTGGTAGTTGGTCAATGGACTTGCCTAGATTTTGTTTTGTGTTGCTTTGCTTTGTTTTCGGTGTCTTTGGTTCACGCCATGGAGAAGACGTTAATAAGCATAAGTGAGTTGGTGCCTCATTTAACCTCAAGATACCTCGTGATAAAAAAGAGTGCAACGGTCAGAGTAGACTCTCTGTAACTGGGATAACGCCTGTCTGATCGGTCGCCAGAATGACTTTGCCCTCTGTATCCCCTGTTCCCACCCCAGCCCACACCCTCAGAACTGCATGTCTATATTGTCAGTCTCCCTGATTTTGATCTCCCCACTTTCAATCCATTCTGTCTTTCAACCACTAGACCATCTCATTATGTGACGCTTAGTCAATAATCTACATGGCTCTCTATTGCCCAGAATATAATGGTCAAACTCCTCCACCTGGCTTTCCAGATATTCCTCAATATGGCTTACTTCTGGCCTTGGTACTCTGGCCTTATCACTGGCCCTCTGTGCTTTCTTCCTCTTCTCGCCTAATTTCTATCCACCCATCAAGTTCCGGTTTATATTCTACTTCCTCCAGGAAGCCATTCTTGGCTTATTTGTCCATCTAAATCATTCCATGCTTTGAATTCCCATTGCATTTGCAGAAGACTCTAGACTATATCTTTCGAAGTTAGGGCCCTGGTGAAGTTTTAGATTGATAGTTACCATACACATGAAAAGTTACTAAATCCTTTCCAATCCAGTGAAACTACTTGGAATGATCAATCCTGGACCAAGTGACCTTTGAGTCTCGGCACTCACAGAAGGAAACTGAGGCCCAGAGAGAAGTGGCTTACCTGAGGCCACACATCTAGTCAGTTATGGAGCCAGGTTTTGATTCTTTACTCCTGCAGCGTAAATGTTTTACGGACAGTTGGAGCTTTCCCAAATGATATCAATGGACTTGTGACATTTTTTATTTTAAAAAATTATGAATTACTTCATATCCTAAAAGGAGTAACAAAAGTTACCAAAACAAAAAAAGCAAAAGTCCACCTGTATATCATTACATTTGTGACACCCAATGAAAGACCAAGGAAAGTTCTGGGCCATGGTACACCAGCTTCTTCTCTTGTGGCAACATTTCCATACTCCCTTTCTCTACATTCTGTTCCTCACCACCCCTCTCTATGGCAAACATAGCTAATTGATTATAGCATTTTCCCAGTAAGTTTCAATTCAGCCTCAGAATCCTTCTTAACACAAAGCTCCAGAAATCAATGTTAATTCGTCAGAGTTGGCACTTGAGAGTAAACTTATTTCCCCCCCCACTAACCTTAGAGGAAGGTGTGGATGGTGCACAAGCTTGAGAGGAGGGGTATACCAAGGCCAGGGGTTGATAGCAGGCAAAAGCCTGGCCACGGGTACTTCCAAGTCTCACAGCATAGTCTTCCCTCAGCAAGGTCACCAAGACTCATACTGTTTGGTGCCAGTTTTGGAGGAGATCGCATACCTTCCAAGGTTATCCATTCTCTGATCAGATAACGTCAATATCCTGGAATGTTGTTCCTTATGGCAGAGCTACCTGTCTTCCAGCAACATCCACTCTCTGTAGCTACACAGAATACGTCTACAGTAATCTAAGATGACCTTGTAAGAGAGGGGCACCAAGAAGACAGGCTGTTAAGCTGGGATGTTAAGATGTTTGCGGATACCGAGATGGTCTAGTTCTATCGGCATGTCTGTAGACGGGGTCAAGACCTGAGGAGAGAGGCGAAAATGCCGGGACTAGTGCCACCATCCTGGCAGCAGCAGACTCCTGGGAGAAGGTTCTCAAATTTACCTCACTAGCATCCCACAGCTCAACAGGTGCTGCCGTAGGAACCATACTAATGTTACAGCTGTGGGTTACAGAATTGTGGAAAGGATGACAAACAATATGAAGGCTCCTCCAGAGGGCAGGAATAGTGGTAAAGGGATTTGAGGGATGATGGATTAACCTGGATCCATCACCAGGTGAGCAAGAAGAGCTCACGGCTCTGAGTCAGGACGCCTGGGCATTTGTCCAGGCTCTTTTATCACCTGGACAAGCTGTGGTTTCCTCATCTATAAAGTGGGGGGTTTGAACGATAAAAAAAAGAGCTCTTCCAATTTAAAGCTTCCAGAATCTAAACTCTCTTTGGAGTTGTTAGTAAAGTTCCCAGACAGGACTGGCCTTCCCCAGATACGACAGCTCAACACAAGCAAGGAACAGGAAAAGATCAGCTTTTCCTTTTTTTCTTCCTTTGAAAAGTCAGATGGCCCTCTTGACGAGGGGGTCTGCCTGACCCAGTTCTCTCCCCCAGGACCTCTTACCTGGACTCTTCTTGATGTCCTGCGCAGGACTCTAGACCATTGGGATTTGGGAAGAAGCTTCTTTCTGATTGGGAGGCGTCTCTGGTCCTCAACTCCAGGCGTTAGACTTCTCCCTAAACCCAAATTCCTTCACTTCCTGGAGCCCTCCAGCCCATCCTCTTGCTGGCTTTCTGTAAATTCCCTTTTCATTTCCTAACTCTAAGCCTGGCACATGTCTTCCGGGTGAGGAAGGGTACCATGGAGGAGGAGGGAGAGGAAAGACAAATGCTTTTTCTGTAGCTTGCCCACGCTCACTCTGCTGGCCTTCCTGACAAAAGATTACTTCCTAAATTCCCTGGGGAATCCTGGCTCTGGCTACCATGGTTCCCTGACCTGGTTTGAACAGGCAGGTTTTCTTTAAAGGGGCAGAGCTGGGACTGTCTAGCAGTAGCTTCCTGTCCTCCTTCGGGCATGATCATCCAGTTATGCCTCTCATTAGAATTCTCGATCCAGTATTTTGCCTTTAAAGCAATCATCTAAGTGTTGTCTCCTCAGGGGGTCAATTTGCCTTTCAACCTCAATACACTCACTCAGTTCCCCATACAGGCAGGGCACAGGCTGGGGAACAGTATTGCCATCAGCATCCTGATGGAAATTTCTGTGCAGCCCAATACGAGATGCCGTCTTTCTGGTTCTGTGGAAATTTTCAGAACTTTCCTCTTTCTGACTTCTACTATCTGATGTTCTGGGGACTCCACCACGGGACCCTCTCAGAGCAGAAGGGTATGACCTAACCCCCAACGCCAGAAATGACGCTGCGCTCTATATAGTAGGGAAGCCAGCCCTCCCAAGTCCCATGAGGCCATGGTGTCTGGCAGCTGGAGTTTGGGGAAGGGGGCCCAATCCAAACATGTTTTGTTTGGCTTTGTGGTATAATGGGTCAAGCATCACCCCCTCCCGGGCTTGTGTACCCTTCTCTCTTCCCCCGCCCCTCCATTCTGTGACAGGGTGTGAGGTGGCTTACCCAGGTCAGAAACAGAACCCCACACTGAGGAAATTAGCTACACCTGAATAGACAACTCCCCACTGACGTCAAAGCCCCCCTAAGCACTGTGCCAGGTGTTTTGAAACTGCCAAAGAGGGATCCTGATCACGCAGGGCCTTCAGAAGAAGGAAAGCAAACAAAAGTGGGGGTTGTGGGTAAAGGGTGGAGGGGAGAGGAAACTGGCAGGCCCCAAATACCAGGAACAGGTGGGGAACTGACTGCAGACCAATTCCCTGCACAGGGGAACTTCCCTTGATGTTACAAATTCGAAACTCATGGCTGTCGATGACATTTTTCCTTGTCTCCCAGCTGGCTGGTCTCTTTGGCTCAGCCCTGGATGCCCATCCATTGCCCTCTTGCTCTAGCTTCTCCTGAGGGCTCCTGAACTTCTTGCAGTTCCCTCACTCCAGTCCCGTAAGCATCCATGCCAAAAGTAACAGCGGGATGATACTACCTATGTATAATATGTCACCAATTTGAAAGACAGAAAATGACTACTCCTGAGGAGCCAGCCAGGAAGTTCACATGTTCCTTCCATGAGCCAAGTGGAAACCGTGGTGCTTCACAGTGTAGTGAGTATCAGTCACACACACAGGCTGGGTCCTCCTGGAAAGTAGAAGACGAAAATGGAATCTTGTCTCTGCTAGGTCTTATTGAAGATGGCAGCTCAGATACCAACAGCTCCCAGGACATCTGTCTATACCTACAGGTTATTTCCTTGAAGGCTCCGTCAATCGGAATTCACTTCAGAACTAAGTTGTCTCACAAGCTTATGGCTCTCTTCAACTCGACATTTTCAACCTCATAGAGAGAGGAGGCTACATTGACCACTAAACTTGGAGAATTCAGATGCCTCCAGAGAAAAAGGCCAGAGTTCATGAGGAATAAATGTAAGCAGAGCTAAAAATTCTCCATAGAGCCATTAATACTTCCTTTATTTCTTTCTGTTCCAGCAGCCTGTGCAGCTGTAGGAGTAGGCTAGGGGACTCCCAGTTATCAATTCACAGAGTTTAGGGACTTTTTTGGCAATCTCCTGACCTCCCTCCTTGGGCCCCTCGGAAATCTAGTTCCATTAGGAACAGAAGGATTCCCTATGAATTCATCTATCTTCTCTGAATGGCAAGAGTCAGAAAAAGCCAAGCAAGTTGAAAATCTCCCATAAAAAGTGAAGGCCTTTAAAGTTGCCAAATGAGACTGTATTTTATTGAGTAGAAATCATAGCCACACTGAAACTACCAACCCCTACCTGGTTTTAGATTGTAGCTGTCCCCAGGCTCTCACAACCTTTATGACCCGAGAAAACAAAGCCATGTGCTTCACTTTGTTTGTGCTTCCTATAGGAAGCACAAACAAGTGAAGCACATGGCTTTGATGTAGCCACAGATACAGGCCAGGAAGATCAAGTTCCTCGATGGGAAGATCTTAGAGGATTGGCCAGGGGAAGAACCCCCTGAGAGGGGAGAGTGATAGGGAGCAGAAGGTCCAGCACAAGGTCCAGTTGAGTGACGTTTGTCCTTAGCTTGCATCCACACAGCAACCATGTTGATCATTTTGGTAAACCGACCAAATAGCTAACTGGTTAAGCTCTAGGAAAAGCTGTAAAGGCAACAATTGTATATTTTTGGTACATTTGATCTTTATGTTCTTAACTTTTTGCCACCTCAGTGATACCTCCTCCTCATTCCTCTGCATGCACTTGGGGCCACAGAATCACAGAAACTTGGAGTTGGAAGAGAAAGTTTACAGTGGTCATCTGGTCTACCCCCACCTACAGCAAATATCCCCAACAGGCGTTCAGTTTCTGCTCCTGCATTGCCAGACCAGGGAACTCAGGGTTGCACAGAACTGCCATTTCTTAGGCAACTTTCATTGTTAAAAAGCACCCCTCTCCACTGACGCAAAATCTGCCTGCTAATCACTCCCTCGTAATGGTCCTTGTTCTCTACTCTGACGTAATATTGAGTAAGTTGACTTCTTCTCCCACATGTGCTGCGTCATACTGCAGACAGTCACGGTCCCAGCCATTTCTTCTTTTCTTTAAGCCAAATACAGAGCCTTTATTATCATTTCTTACGAGATGAGGGGCTCCAGACCTTATTCACCCAGCGTGGCCAAATCCCAGCATGCCAAAGACTCTCTTAAAATGTGCTACCCATTTGTTTTCTTCGTACTTTTCCCTTCCTTTTTCTTTCAACCAATTCTCAGAAATGACTCCTTCAACCTAAGATACAAATGATTAATCATGCTTACTGTGTTACCTTCCCAGGACTGTTCATATTTTAACAGGTTCAAAGCCTAAAACTGAAGAGATGCCTGGGAATGTTTGGGTGGGAGGTAATGGCAACATAAAGGAGAAGAGGCACAGCAATTTCCTGGATCCCGTAAAATCATGCTTGCTACTTTTCCTTAACAGACGACCAACCCAACCAGATAGTTCATTCAAAGCAATGAAACTGATGCTGCAAACTTATGTGGCTCAGGCAATCTGTGGTGTGACGCTCATTTTCACCTCAGGTGAGACTATTCACCTGGCCAGGCAAATCCCCATAAAATGAATTCCTTGAAGGCAGGAACTGGTCTGATTCTTTCCTGGTTTGTTGTCAAATGGGGGCCTGAGTAACATATTAATAGTTCCTCATACAATGTCTTCTGGATGAATGAGTGAAGGAGGTCACACCACAAGGCAGAGTTCCTAGGGGCTTGGCTCATGAAAGTTGGCAAGTGTCCCTAAGCAACCAACCAATACAGGGGCTCATCAGTCACGGAATAAGGGAAATAGGCAGGAATTTGGGAACACAAGTTACCGGAAGCTATATTGACTTCTGGAGCAAGAGGAGATAGACAACAATGAAAAAATAATTTAAAGACACATGGAGATTAAATTTTGGCCCCATGCCAAAGATATTCTGAAATGAAAAACATTCCTTATGAATTAAAAAATTCAACTTATCTGTTGACGTGAAGGAAAGAAACGTTACTGTTGGGATGTGAATCAGTGGTCTAGAAGATAAAATGGAGGAAATATCTCAAAGCAGAGCCAAAATACAAATGGTGAAAGAGATGAACAACTTGGATCAGGGATCAAGCAGACCTGACATATGGATAGGAGAAAATCATACAACCTTCTAGAAAGAAAGAACAGGTTGTTTACAAAGGAAAAGGATGAGAAGCCAGAAACACTTGGAAGCCAGAAAATGAAAGCACAACAGCTACAGACAACTGAAGAGAAAGGTTGCAGCCCACAGACCCCACCCTGAGCCAAAATGTCATTTATTCACTAGGAGAAAGAAACCGTGGACATGCAAACAGTCAGAGAACATGTCACCTGTATTCTTCATATATTATTTGAATAGTCAAGAAAGAGTCCTAAACAGGTAATTAATGAATCAGAACAAGGATCACAAAACAGGGGAAGGTGAAAGATATAGGAAACAGTGATAAAAGGTAAGGTCCAATATAAATAGTAAACTCCAAATGGACAATGATAGAATTACTGGGAGTGTGTGATATAGGGTTAAGAAGAATTCTTGGGGACAAAAAAGGGCTATTGCAAGGGAAAAAATTAAAAATGATAAATTATCTTAGCAAAATCTGAGGGTGGGTGACCCGGGAGAAGTAAAAATGTGTGAGGGACGGGTGCGGGACTGGGAAGGAGAATTGTGACAGTATTATAAAGGTTTTCATTCCTCAGTGTGAGGAAGGAGCACTGGAGAAATGGGGTATCTTGCCAGGCTAAACTATTTGGCGTCTTGTTTTTATATAATAATAGAGAAATATACTTTTGATTATGAGTATCGGGAAAGAGGTAGGAACGACTAGTGGAATGGAAAAGAATAACAAACCTTCCAAATAAGCAAAGGGAAGAAAGAAAAGACAGTAACATGATTAAAAGTGCAAAATGAAGAAAGTGAAAAAGCAAAAGCAGTAATGAAAATAAATAGTAAACAATAAAGTGGAAGAAATAAAACAAGCGTATTTATTGACTGTTACACAAAATATGAAGAGGTTGGATTATCTTACGAAACTAAAACATTGTTCTATGTTATTTTTAAGAACTATAGTTAGAATGATACAGTTAAAAGAAAATCATAAATGTTAAAACAAAGGGACAAGAAAATACTGGAAGAAAGTAGGATGTGGCAACATAATGTCAGATATGTTGGAATGAGGTTAAAAGCACTAACAAGGATAAAATGGTAGTTTGAAACAGTGAAAGATAAAATTTATGAAGAATCAATAATAGTCAATAGGCATCAAAAAATATAGCAGCTATGTATGAGACAAAAGTTTTAGAATACAAAGAGTTTAATAAAAACCATACATACAATTATAGTTGAATTTTAATAAACCCTTTTCAGAATTAAGATCCCATTGACAAAAAATAAGCACATAGAAGAATTGAATGATGCAATTAATCAATCAATTTAATATGCATTTTCTTCAAATAAAAATTTTGCATTTTATGTGTCCAAAATCAATCAAGTACTTGGCTACAAGAAACATTTATAAAGTTTTAGAATAGATATTTTATGGGCCATATTCTCTGCTTATAATCCAATTAAACTGATATAGAATGTTAAAAAATATCAAAAGATCCTAACTGTTAGAAATTAAGAAATACATTCTTAAAAAATTCTTGGTCAAAGAGAAATTAAGACTAAAATTACAAACTATTTAAAAACTGATGAAAGTAGAATACTTTATTCTAAAACCTACAGTACACAGCTAAAACTGTACTCAGGGGAAAAATAATAGTCTTAAAGCCTTTGTTGCTAAAGAAGAGAGATCTAAAATGAAGAAACTTTCCATCAATTTTAAAACAGGAAAAGAAGAACATTTGAACCACAAGAAAACAGAACAAAAAACGCAGTAAAATAGAAAACAAAACAAAACAAGTATAATAGAAGGACAAATAAATTTCAACTGCTTCTTTGACTAAGCCAATAAAATAGATGAACCTCTCACAAACCTGATTAAGGAAAAGAGAGAGCAAAATTACATAAGATGAGAAATTACACACATAAGATGAGAATTACATTAGTTTGGCAGCTTACAATACAGGCAAAGCCACAAATGCAGAAGAGACTGAAATTATTGTGAGAACATTATGACTAACTCTACGGCAACAAAAAATTTAAAACTAAGGAAAATGGATTATTTCCCAGGAAACAAACTCTCAAGTTTGACCAAGAAGAAGTAGAAAACTTGACTATGTCGATTATCATGGAAGAAATTGGAAAGGTAACTCGAGGTTGATCATTTAAAATTGCAGCAGGACAGCACTGTTCATGCTGACAATGGAACTCGTTAGTGTAGGAGAGAAAATGAAAAGAGGGGGGATGGTGAGACCAAAGGGAGAAGAGATGAGAAGATTTGGGGATGGGACAGTGGAGGAGGGGTGTGTATGATAGAAAAAGAGAGTTAAGACAGTGTCTCCGTGAAAGCTGCCTTCTCCCCAAACCCACACTTACATTCCTGCTCTCTTAAATGATTGATTATTAATGTTTATCCATAAATACGTGTGTTTCAACTACCATTTATACAACCAAGAGCTACTGCTAGTAGTTTGGGGTGATAGTGGAAAAAGCTGGGATGTGGGTCCTAAAACCTTCTCTTTCCTTCCTGGTGGCCTGCTCCTATGCAACCTCATGTTGGTGTAAGAATCTGTAAGTTTAGGGCTTTCCTGCTACTCATTTAGGGTCAGTGAGATGGGGAAGTGCTAGTGAAGGTGGGATAAGATCACTTGGGAAACCTGCCCTGTCCCATTAGACTATTTGGGCTACTTCCGAGGACGTGTGGGTATCTGTCCATGGCCTATGGAAGGGTAAATTGCACTGGGCAGTCTTTTCTTAGAGGGGTGGGGATTTTCACTTCTGTCCCACACTTATCCATGCCCACGAGAGAGACACAGCATCTGCCCACCAGCCTGGCTTAATGAGATTTGTTCTGCCTCCAGAAGGAGCTTGCTTAACTACATTTGGGAAATACTATCAATGTTTTGCATCTTAGCCCGAAGAGATGGTTTGAAAAACAATTATCACTCCTGTATGACTTCTTTGGCAAATTAATTCAGTGATTAATAATACTTCATCCAGGCATTTCTTATTATCAAACTAGTTGATAATTTGTTTTTCTATTTCTACATAAATATCTGGCCACGTTGGTCATAGTGTGTTATAGAATTTCGGGGGCCCTGTGGTTTTTCCAGACTTGCAGGACATACTTTTTCTTTTTCCTGACTACTTAGCTTTTATCCATTTGTCTTCAAATTAGTTTGGCAGCTTACAATACAGTTAACTTTTAATTCTTAGGGGGGGTTAAAGTGGGAAGTTCAGAGAAAAAATACCCAAAAACCAGATCCCTGTGACCAAAGTGGCACCTTGTAAATGACAAACTATGAAGCGGGGTGGGAAGAGAAGGGGAAAGATAACCATGTCCAAGTGAACTGAAAATTTTCATATCCAACTAGTTTTCCTCTCCTGGAAATCCAGTAAAAGACAGTTGCCATCAGTACCAATTCTTGGGTGGAGCTTCTCAAGAGAGGCCTTAATGGAGAGAAAAGAGGACTTCCTAGGGCAATTTGCGGAGTTATCTCTGGTTCTAGTATCTCTTGTTAGAATACCTCGGGGGTCTCCCCTCCATTTTGGGTAATTGAGCTCCATCTGGAAGCCCGGTGAGAACTGAAGTCCCCATCTCCCCTGTAGAGGCGTTGTGCATCATAGATTAGGGGGACCACCTGGCCTTCACACTCCCTTCCAACTCTGAGATGCTATAAGCCTCCCTGCTCTTCCTGCTGGAAACTCCTGCCCTGAAGGGTTACAGTTTTTTCTTCCTCTCCTGGTGGTGTACCTGGTGGCAGAGGGAAAAATCAGAGTGAGGGGGCCGAGGATGGTGAGCCTTCGGGGTTGTCCCTAGACTTTCATGTAGAAGGAGGGACCGTTTAAAACTGCACCCCGAGGGCACATCGCTGGGTCTGTCAATTTCTGAGAACCTCAGGGCAGATCTTCCTGACTCTGGTCACATTTATCTTATTTGGGTCCCCTCCATATGCTAAGAAACTTCACACTGTCACCCAGCATAGAAACGCCTTTGTGGCTACGTCTGTGGTAAAGAAGCCGGTAGTGTCCTCTGGGCCTGCCCACAGCCCATCAGCTTCTAATTATTATGATGGTGATCATGCATAACAGGCTCTGGCAAACCACTGTGTGGAGGCCAAATCCAGCTTGCTGCCTGTTGAATAAAGTCTTATTAGAACACAACCACGTTCATTCATTTATGTATTGTGTAAGGGTGTTTTCCACTACAATTGCAAAAGAGACTGTATGGCCTCTGGAGCCGAAAATATTTTACCCTTTCTGAAAGTTTGTCAACCCCTGATCTCTATATAACTAAAGACTGAATGCAAGCTAATGACTGTATTAATCGGGAAGCCAAATTATGAAATTCATGGATAATTGTTTGCCCTTCTCCAGACAAGGCTAATCATTTAAGTAGCACAGACCTCATAGAGCCTCCAACACCCGCAAGCAACTAGGGCAACAAAATCGATTTCCCCAGCTTTTCACACACCGAGCTCAGGTACTTTCCTCAACGGAAACTTCTGCTCAAATTTGCTGGTTTGAGCTACACTGAGAAACGCTTATCCTTCATCATAAAAGTCATATAAGGGATTCTAAGTGATGATTTCCTTCCTGCTGTGGAATAGCATCTTGCCCTTTACTCTGAATGCTTGAGTCTCTCTATTTAGACACGTTCAGTGCCCTAGTTGTCCCTGTTTTTACTATCACCGTGAAATTCTTCTCTTTTGTATAAAGCTGGATGTGCCCATCAGCCATTAGCTCTGTGCACTACGGCACCTTCAATTCTTTGCACGTGTCCCCTGAATTTTCGCCCACTCTGTGTCTGCCTATGCACCACTCAGCAAGTTCAAGTTTACAGCATCTATTATTTGGTTAAGCATGCCAAGAAGATGATCTCTTAACCACCTTCCCCGAAGACTAAAATACAAATAATGTTTCTGTTTGAAGTCGATGGCATTTAACACACATGCTTTAGTTCTAATTCCAGCAAGCTCATTACCAACTTCCTCGAATGTTACACGATAGATAGTTATGGTGATTTGGGGACGGAGAGAAAACCACCACCAGGAAAGAGAGTTACAGGTGTGTTTGGTCCCACACGGTGCAAGGAGAGGCAAAGGTGAGCACTGCAGCTGATTGACCCAGAACTGAGACCACAGGGAGCAGACATTAGTTCCAGGCAAAGAGTATTTCTGCCTGGAACTTGGCTAGTCACCGCTGGGGGCTTTCTCTTCTTCACTGCTTTTCACTGTAAGGTAGTAGATGCGGTTGGCCTCTGGGTAGGTGACTTTGCTGAGGGGGAGCCTGTAGATGGCAGGGTTGTTGGTTGTCAGGAGCAGGAAGATGAGGGTGGAGAGGCAGAAGGCCCAGGTGCCTGGTGGCACACCAACCTGGAAACAAAAGCACCGGGGTCTGAAAATGTTCCCAGGCTCCAGGGACCCTGGGGAAGAAGGACATGGTAGGGGTTGAGGATGGAGGTCCTCCCCTAGTGACGGCATTGGTGTCTGGACTCATAACATCTGAGTCGTTGGTCTAGGAATTTGAGGTGCTGTCACCTTTGCACACGATCAGAATCTCTTAATTGATGGGCCTGAAAGTTGGCCTAGGAATGGGTGATCTCCCACATTCAGCCAAACACGAGTACTTACTTCTCTTTGTCCATCCAAGTTCTCCACTGCTGCTTGCATCACTCCCTCTTTCACACACACACACACACACACACACACACACACACCACTCACACTTCAGAGGCACATGTATAATTGCCAGTCCTTTTCTGCACAAACCCTGTATAAACCCTGACAAAGGTATTGTGTCGAGCACCAGCTACCATAACCCTCTCAGGATTCTCCCACAAGGCTCCAAACGTGCTGAAGCCCTTGCTGGGAAAGGCATGGTCTTCAGGAGAATCCAAACTTACCACCGCCATTATGTTGGAGAGGGCTGCTCCCATGTATGCACAGAACAGGGCTGTGGAGGAACAAGGACCATCGAGTCAGCTTCCCAGGGCCCACCCCACCCTTCCACACCAGCGGGGGTCCCGCCCTGTCTCCATCAGCCTCAGTGTCTACACCACATCCTGACATCAGGCCTGTGTGCCTGACATTGTCAGTTATCTTTGCAGGTAGGAGTGGCCCGTCTCCCACCAGACTGTGCATTCTCTGAGGGCAGAGAGTAAAGCTTATATATCCTTTTTTCCCCTCCTACTTCCTTGGTGGCCTTGCATAGAGTTAAGGGTCACAAAGCATATTTCGCTTGTCCACATGGACCTTGGGGATGCTCTAGAATAGGCTGAGTGGCTGGATGATTACCTTTCTGGAGGGTGAGGAGACAGACTAGATGGGCTCCAGATAAGGTCCCTCCTGTCCAAGATTCTGAGTGACCGTGATACTGTTGGACCCTCACCAAGTCCCATTAGAGCTGGATCTTATTGGGTCCCTGAGCTCATCTCTATGAACCAGGTATCTGGGTTCCAGCACAGGATGGAGGCCCTCAGGAAAGTTAGGGGAGCTCTGCCACACCCCTGGTGCCTCTGGATAAGCTCCTTCTGTCCCGGCTAATTCACTCTTTCTGTTTTTCTGTTCAGAACACCTTCTTTCTCTCTTTGCCTATCCAATCCCACCCTGAAAGTGTTGAGATGAACCCCAGCCTCCCTCTGAAGCCTTCTCAGATGGTTCTAGCCACAGGAATCTGGTGCTTCTTTGAAGGCTGCAGGCAGTTACAGTCTGAACTTCAAAATACCTGGCACTTTGGACTTAACAAATATTTATGGAGCGCACTGTCTCCCTGTTCACCCTTGTGCTGGCTGCTGAAGGGGATACAAGAGGCATGGAAGTTACTTTGAGTTTCTGCACTTAAATGGGGAAAGAAAACAAAAGAAAAGCTCTTCTGGATGCTATTCTGCCTTTTACTTGTCTCTAGTTTGCTTATTAAAGTCTTGTTATTTCCAGAGAATGTGAGCAACTCTAAGACAGGAAGGCTGGTGGAAAGATGGGAGTGGGGTTTTGAATCTCGCTTCTGCCATTTATAGCTACGCTCGAGGGCAGTTTGGTTAACCCCTCTGGGTCTTGTTTCCTCATCTCTAAAGTGGGGCTGACAATCTCTGCCTGGTAGTCATCTTGGGAGGATTGAGTGAGTTCAGATGTTTACAAGCACAGGATGTGGGGCTGGGTGCAGATACAATAAGGCCTGTGACCAATTTCTCTTGGACACAGCAGCCTCTATTGACTCTATGGAATTCAAGCTTCCACAGAGCTACGTTATAATTTTCTTAGATCTCAGTGCTCCCAGACACACCATCTCACTACATCTTCCCAACGGCCTTTTTAGACATCACAACCTCAATAACTGTGCCATGGTTTCTCTTCTATTAGACCATGTCTTCATGAGGATGTGGTCACCACTGTATGGTTCATGCCTTGCCTAGGAACAGGCACTTAGTGGTGCCCTACAGATATTAATAGTTGTTGAATGAGGGGTTACTGAGAGCAGGAATGCTGCCACTAGCATATGAGGAAGTGCCTGTGTGACCTCTGCGTAAATTTTCCAACACGGTGTGAATATAATAACCGTAATAGTGGCTGTGACTCCATAAGACAGAGGAGGAAACTCAAGTCCCCAGCTGTTAAAGACCCAGGCCACTGGTCCTGCTATTACTGCTGCTCAGTTCTGATGAGTGGTCACCATGAGTTTCACGTCACCAAGGTCGGAGGGGAGGAAAGAATAGCAGAGTGACTCGGTGGTCAGCTTCCTCAAATACCCACCACAGATGAGGGCCAGCAGGTGGGTCTGCCAGGTGAGCGCGTAGAACATGCCCCCGATGGCGATGCAGGAGAGGACGCAGTTGTAGCTCCAGAGCCCCATGTAGATGACCTCGAAGGGCGTGGCCACGGTCAGGGCTGTGGGACAAGGTGTGGTGTTTCTGGCTGGTTCTGAGCCACGGCCCAAAGGCCACCTCGTGGCTGGTGCCAGGACTCGTGGTCGCCTCACTCCGGCCGTTCCCCTCACACCCACTACCCTACCCATCAAAGGAGCCTCTACCGATGGCGTCTGGTCTTAGGAAACCACCAGTGGGAAGATAGCAGTGGTTTCCAAACTGTTTTTCAAAGATTTTACACAGAGCTATGGCTACTTCCAGGGTGATGGGAGGCCGGGCTGGTGGAACTCCAGCCCCTCCCAACTCCACAGGGCAAAGCAGCGGCATTTTTAGCAAGAAAGATATCAATTGAAAACATTCTGCTTCAAATAGGTGGAGAAAAAGCATGTCTGTACACATGTAGGTATATGGAGATAGAGAAATGATACAACAAATGGAGTAAGATGTGAATAATACGTGGATCTGGGTAAACAATTTATGGGGGCCTCTCGTGCTACCTTCATTTTTGTAATTTTTTTTGATGTTTGAAATTATTTCCAAATAATTTTTTTTTTTTAAAGTTCTGCTTCCAAGACTTTTTTGAAAAATACTGAAATAAGTCAACAGGCTCCTGTTCCCAATTCCTCCAACTCTAATTTCTGACTCTGTATTCGCATATGCCTATACAAATGTGTGCACATACATATACATATATGCAGAAATATTAAATCACATTTGTCAAATGGCAATCCAATTTTTGCAGAAAATATCTAGCTTACTTTAAATTTCAAAGTGTTGGGTCACTTATGCCCCAGCCTGGTCTGCTACTGTCCCTCACCCCCTTCTTCCACCCCCCTCAGTTCCTAGGGGCTCAGTTTGCAGGCCAACCTGTCTTCGTCTCTCTTACATCTCTCCACACGTCCTGCTACTAAAATCTGCTGCCTTTGGAGAGTCAAGAAAGGGAAAAGTAAGTCCCTAACCCTGATAGTGCTTAAAAATTCCAGTGAAGACAGTAAGTCTGAAATATTTGCTGTGTGTGGGGGAGACTGACCTCAGGAAAATTGTCCACGCTGAGAGGGGCCCTGTCCTACCTGCCAGCATCCCCACGATGGAGCCAATGGCTGCATGCAAGCAGATGAGTGGTGAGCAGACGAACAGAGCCACCAGGAACACACCGCCCGTCCAGGGATTGTCACAGCCGTACACCTGGCCGACCCCGACAGGGATGGCTTGTAGCAGCTGCAAAATCAACAGAATCCAGGTTACTGTGGTGTGGGCTGATCATGCAGAGACCAGGCCTCAGGGCCAGCACTGAGCCATTCCTGGGGTGGTGGGGCAGGTAATGGAGTGGAACGGGGTTTGGGGGGAGGCGGCTGTGCCCTCCAGCGTGTGCGAGAAGACGGGAGGGCATGAGCTGGAACAAATAGCTCCTCACTTCACCACCTGGCAGGCATCTGGGCATCCCTCATGCAAAGCCTAGCAGGGCCCCCCAACACAGAGGCCCAGCAGGGAGCGTATGAGCGACACATGGCTTCTGCTTTGAGGGGACACCTCCTGTCTGGACTGCCATTGGGGGGTTTCAAGGCACTAGGGGACTCCTCTAGACCTTCTGAAATCCTAGAAATATTCCAGGAATATTGGAAATATTCTAGGCCATTCTGATGGATGATTGACCGAAGGTCACCCAGCTCGTTGGTAGCCAAACTCAGGCTCCAGCCTCTGAGCTTGAACCGCTGGTCTGTTGGTGGCTGCTGCACATTCAGTGCTGTCCTGGGGGGTTACGGGGCTCCAGGAAGGAGAGGAGGCACTTGCTCTGCTTCAAGGCGCGCTTAGCATTGAAGAAAGGTAATGTGAAGAACAGCTGGAGAAAAGCATGGAGCCCAACCCTGCCTGCGCCTGAGCATTATTTGGTCATGTTGGAATTGGAGATGATTAATTGGCAGTGATGTCAGATGGCCTTTTTCTGCTTAAGCTGAATTATCCACATTTTGGCTGTCCGTGAGGGCAAAAAGTGAAGGAGGAAGATTGGCAGAGTAGGGACAGCCCTGGCCTGGAACCCTCCATCAAGGGTTCCAGCTTTCAGGGGGGCTCTACACAAGGTCCTTGTGTGTCCATAGGCGTGTCACCTCCTCATTCTGGACTCTGATGCTCTCCTCTGTAACGTGAGGAGGCTGCCGTAGCAGATGATCTAGCAGCTTTAAAATTCTGCAAACTCTTTTTTCTATTACCAGGTCATATGACCTTTTTTGAGGACATGGCTTCTTTATGGCTGGGTACATAATAGGTGCTTCCTAACTATGTATTGATTAGCTCAGTGGTTTCCAACCTTTGTATACATTGGAATCATCTAAAGATCTATAAAAAAAAAAAATGTTGATGCCCAGACAATCTGATTTAACTGGTATGGATCAAGACTGGTGTCCCAGGGGATTCTAATTCGCAACAGAGTTTGGGGACTGATAGATCAGTTAGAAATAATCTGCTGTAGATATTGGGAGTTAACTGGCCCTCCCTTTGATGAACTTTTGTACTTTCTACCTTGATTGGACTCTGAAATTAATCTGATTTCTTTGTCTGAGGAGTGCCAGAGAGATTTTAAGCTTTGTCCACGCTTGTCTCCGAATGGGAGGCCTTTTATTAACCCAGCACTGTTGGGGCCAGAGCCAATAAATCAATACAAGGAATGGCAGGGTGCGGGCTCTGTCTTATTTAAAGGAACCCAGAAAATACTCTGCGCCAATCTAGGGAACTCAGCTTAAGTGTGGTGAACAGGCTGGAAATCTACTCAATAAATATTCCACAACTTCCCGAAGTCTGAGGAATGCAGGCCACTGAGGGGACTCCAGCTCCCACCTTCCCATCTGGGAACACAGGTTTTTAAGCCCAAGCAGTCAAGAATGAGAGGAATGAGGGAACAAGCTGCCTTGGAATGGAGCCTGGGTTTAGAATGAAGCTTCCTCCACAGGGATCCATATTTTAGCCTGATGAAGTGTGGCTCTGGGGCGGCTTGCCCTCCCCCTCCACACTGCTCTCTGGGCCACGGCCGACACCCCGGAGTGAAGGCAGCCAGGAGTGCAGTGGAAATTTACTGAGTACCAGCCTCCTCATGCTCTGGATAATCCTCAAGTAACACTAGGAGGGTTCAACGAAAAGGACGTCACTCTCCTCATTGTGTTAAAGAGAAAGAGGGAAAGGGCCTTGAGTCTTCAAAACTCAGACCTGGATGTCGTGGAAGAGAAGGAGCCTGTTGTCAGAGTGGTGGGGAGGGGGTTCAGAGGGGGAGCTTGGGCCTCAGGGAGTGCGGATTTGGGTCCTACCACTTACTACTTGTTGATTTTGAAAATGAGCAAGAGACACCTCTTCTCTGTGGCCCTCTCCACTCTGATCCCCTCAGGGCTGGACGGGACAGCCCCACAGGGCAGGATGGCTGGGGTGCCTTTCTCGCTGGCAGTGCCATCTGTCACGGCCGCTGTCATTCGGACCATGTCTCACGGGTAGGGATCAGCGACAAAGGGTCTGTGCCCCAAAGACAGTGTGTGCCTAATTTCCAGCTGGCTGATCATTGACTATTGTGTCAAAGTCAGAGTTTTGTCCTTGCTCCTACCCCAGCCATCTTCCAGCGGAGAGGGTGGGCTTTCCCTTCAATGCAGGGCTCTGTCTTCTCTATTTTCTTGGATTTAGACCCTCGCCCTGTCTCCAATCCCACTGCAGCATCAGCCCCAGACAAAACTTTAAAAAGACAGAAAGCGTAAAAAGTGTTCGTGCTATTGGCAATGGCGTTTGCCGTTAGGAGCAGGGGAGACTTTCCTTTTCTGATAGGTTTAGGTTTACAGTGTGCCTGTCCCTGGAGGACCTGTGCTGTCCACCCCACTCCAGAGCGGTGGCCCTGGGACTGAGCACCCAGCAGCGGGCCACACCGAGGTGTAAGCGCATTTGGACAACGGGCACAGCTGAGAGGTGAGGGCTCAGAAATTAGATTGCATGAACGATATTTGGGGACTTGGGTTATGTTGTCAAATATTCAAAAGGAGATCATGGAAATAGTATTCTGAATCATGCTAAAAAGGACAGCTAGAACCAATGGGTGAAAAATAAAGGGAGCATTCTGAGGAATGTAAAGAACATTCCAACATGTAAAGGTACCTAATAATGGGGTGCAGGTCCTGCCATGGACCAGGGGGGTGGTGGTTCAAAGCTTGGGTGTAGCGTCAGGCCGCCTGGGTTTTAAGCTCAGGCACTAGCTACAGTTTGACCTTGGGCAAATACCCTTCTCTGTGCCTTAGTTTTCTCATCTCTAAAATGGGGATAATGATAGTACTTACAATATAGAGCTATTATGAGGGTTAAATGAGTTAATAAATTAAGGTCTTGGAACAGCATCTGATACGTATTAAACTTGCTTTAGTGTTAGCTGTTAGCTATCTCTAGGTTCGTTAACATGACCAAAGTTTTACAGTTCTATATATTGAATCTTACATTCAATTTGTATGATATCCCTTTATCTCTGATGTCTAGCGATCAGTAGAATAAATGAATAAGTACATTTGTGATAGTAGGATATAAAGCAGGGTTTCTCAAGTTTGGCATTGCTGTCATTTTGGACTGGACAGTTCTTTGTTATGGGGAGGGGCCTGCCCTGTACATTGTAGAATCTTTAGCAGCACCCCTGGCATCTGCTCACTAGATACCAGTGGCACCCCCACACTCCAGTCATGACAACTGAAATACGTCTGCAGATATTGCCTACTATCCCCGGGAGGGCAGAAGCACCCCGGCTTGAGAATCATTGATATGGAAAGCACATGAAAATTCACCCAATCTTCTATTGATAATATCTTTAAAACCCTAATTTCAAACTTTTGTTTTAGTGTCTTGCCCCTTCCTCCAACTATCCATTTTATGTAATATTTTCCTCTCAACCCCACCATTCTGTATTGTCAACTTAACACTTACCTCTACTCTTATTTATTATATGTTTTTCTGTGTAGAGGGTAAGCCTCATGAAAGCAGGGGTGTGGTTGTCCCCAAGTATTCCCAGTGTCTGGTACAGTGCCTGGCACATAGTAGGTCTTCACTAAAGGTTTGTTGAAAGAACACATGGCGGTGGCAGCCACCCTTTCCTGTCCTCTTCTCCACTAAGACCCATCATCTGATGGAGATGCATCTAGAGAAGCTGAGAGCCTGGGTAATGCACCTGTTAGTGAGATGCCCGCGATAGGATCAGGGGGTCCCACTCATCTGCCATTGGGTAACTTACCAAGGGCACTTCAATCTCTGTCCAGGTGATGTTGGGCACTGAAGACACGGGCTCCACCAATTTCGTGGGGAAGAAGAGGTTGTAGTGGCCCGTGGCTGCCAGGTACAGAGTCACCGCAATGTTGAAGGGCAGCGTGAAGACCGGGAGGTCCCACTTGCTGAAGATGGAATTCAAGGCACTAGAAAGAACAGGGCTGAAGATGGAAGAGACAAAGGATTTATTACTGTGATCATTCTTAAGTCTACACAGTCTCACCAGCTTTGTGCCATCCAACATCCCCTCTCCTGGGCACAGACATTCCTGGCTCTGCTGAACTCTGTGATCCATCGATCTGGGATGGGGAATAAGGGGTTTAAGGCTGTACCTTTGAGAAACAAAATTTTCAAATCATTGTAACTGGTTTTGAATAGCAACTTTATAAAATAATTGAAATATTTCCTTGTTTCTTAAACCAAGAAAACGAAACAAAATGTAGTTCTTACAAAATGTCACGTATCAATATCAGATTTTAGAAATCTGACCTGTTAGGAGGCAGCAGCTGTGGTACATAGGTAATACGCAAGCTTGGATTCAGCTAAAGTACTTTGAGCTACTCGGAGAAGCACTGTGTGAAAACGGAACCTTGGGTTGTGTGTGTTCTCTTTCTCCTGGACCTCTTCCTTGGGAAGAGCATAAATTCTGGAGACAGATGGAGCTGGGTGCAAATCCTAACGCTCACGCTTGCAGGTGGAGTGAGCAATAGTAGGTAATTTATCTCCCTTAGCTGGTTTTCTTCTGAAGGGATCAAACACCCTAGACACCTAATACCCTATTTCTTCCATACTCAGTGAGCTGAAGGACAAAACATGAAATCACATGATCTGGTTGATTGGTCTACTTTTATTAATGACCATGAATTTCAACTGGGCATTTAAGACTGCCTGAAAACCCTACTACACACCCCTAGCAAATTAACTCTAACTTGCTGAGACAATTGTTTCACCTTTTCTCCTTTCTCCTTAAATCTTCACGTCTGAGTCACTTTTAGTGTCAGCTAACCTCTTTGCTTTACTGCAAGAAAATAGAAATGACAAGATGAAAACTACTTCATTTTTCCAACCGTCAGATCCACACTCTGACTGCCTTGTTCCTACGTACTCTGTCTGTCTGCCTTTTTCATGTAATGGAAGTATCCCTGTTCCTTTAACAGGCCAGTTATTTCCCCTGTGCTTTGGGACTCAATCTGTCTCAAGGACATCACTCCTGCAATTCTCTCCCCTCTCTCCTGCAGCTTCAATCTCTCCTTTTTCTCTGGGTCATTCTCATAAGTATACAAACATATTCTAGGATCTTCTACCTTTAAAAATGCTCCTCCTTTAATCCGATGTCTGCTCCTGCTGTCGCCCCATTTCTCTGCTTCCCTTCACAGCAATACGCCTCAAAAGTATTGTCTAACTTTGCTAGCACCCATCATTCTACTCCCATTCTTTCCTAAACCCACTCTAATCAGGTATATGTTCTCCCCATGCCATGGAGACGGCTCTTGTCCAGTTCGTCAATGACATCTATTTTGCCAAAGCCACGGTCATTCCCTGCCCCCTTCATTTGACATTGGAGCCTTCTGTCTGGGCTGCCACACCACTGCACATTCTTAGTTTTCTTTCTGCCTCTCCAGCTGCTACTTCTCAACTCTCCTTCAGTGGTTCTTCCCCTCTTCTGCCAGACATCTAAATATTAGAAGATCCTATGGCTCTCTCTTGGGTTCTCTCTCTCTCTCTCTCTCTCTCTCTCTTTTTAATCTTCTCTTTCTGGGTAATATCTTTAGTCTCATGGACAAAAAATATCTTCTATATGCTTCTGCCTTCAAATCTTGATGATATCACTAAATTCCAGATTTGCACATACAGTAAACCACTCAACATCTCTGCTTGGAATTCTGAAGTGTAATATGTCCAAACAGAACCCTCAATTTGTATCCTGTCTCCTGCCACCAACCTGTTTTTTGTTTTATTTTTTTTCTTTTTTTTCGTCTTCTCTATCCATCCAGGAGCTCAGGCAAATTATAGGAGTATCTGTGTCTTCTTTCCTCACCCCATCCCATTTCACAGCCTCTCCGGAAGTCCTGTTGCCTCTACCTTCTTTAAAATATACCTAAGCCCAACCGTTTCTCACCACTTTCCTGGATATCACCCTAGTCCAAACCACTCTCATCCCTCGTGGGTTCTTGCAGCACACTCCTAACTATGCCGCCAGCTTCCACTCTTGCTCCAGTTAAAATCCATTCTCTACACTGCAAGCGGAGTGCTTCGTTTAAATTTAAACCATACCTTATCACTCCTCTGCTTAAAACCCTTTCACTGCTTCTCATCAGAGTTGTAATCAAAATCAAGAGGCTTATTGGATCTACAAGGTGTACCGGGTCTGGCCCTTGTCCACTTCTGCCCTCACTTCCTGCCACTCCTCCTCCGTTCAGGGCTTGTGCCCCACTGGTCTTGTTTCCTGAACACGTCACACTTCTCCAGGTGGGGTCTTTGCACATGCTGCTGCTTCTGCCTGCAGCTTCCTTCACCCAGATCTTCAGATGGCAGATGACTTCTTATAACCTAGGTCAAATGTCCCCGCTGCAAAGTGACCTTCCTGACCACCCGTGTCTGGAATCACTCCCTGTCCCATTTGCCCCATTTTTCTTTCCTCAAAGTACTTACCACATCGTGAAATGATCTATCTTTCCCAAGAAGAATGTAAGCTCTAAGGGGATAGAGACCTTCGCTTGTTCACAATGACGCCCCAGCATCTAGACTAGTCCCTGCACATAGCAGGCACTCAGAAAATATTTGTTTGTTGGATAAACCTGGAAAAAACACTACCAATACTTACCCTGTGGGTTGGATTTCAAGGACTACATGAGATTCGTGAACAACTAAAGTCGTACACAGAGCTCAGCCCAGAATAGGGTGCTCCGTGGTGTTTAGTCTTTAAAATTGGGAAGTGGGTGGGGGTGGGAGTGCTGGAGACAAACCATCACCCAGTGCGTTGTGGCTGAGGAGCTGTGCCACGGGCTTCATCTATGTAGTTATAAACCAAATGTATGCAAATGAAGAGAAGTTCTCCCACTCCTCGCATAGGGGGTGGGGGTGGGGGCCTGTGGGGGACATTAAAGAAATCCCCACAGAAATGACTGTTTTAGCTGTTTGTCCTGATAGATAAAGAAAGAAAGAAACCCTAAGAAGAAACATAAATTGCCCAGAATGCTTAATGTAGTAATTTATTTGCAGGCACTAATAAAAAGTAATGGAATAATACTTAAACTAAATTAAACTAACTGCTTTTAATAACTCCAGACTTTGAAACCAAAGAAAGACATTTACTTCTTAGAGATGTTAAAAATCAGTCAGCATGTCTGAGGGGAGGTGAGCACAGGGGATGGGGGCCACGGCTTCCTGTCACTGTGTAACATGGCCATGCCACAGGTACCCCTCAGACACGACAGACCTGCTACAAATTCAAGTGAGCTAAGGCTCACATGAGTAAAAGGCCTGGTACGCCCTTCACTCAGTGAACGTTTGTTCTTACGATCCTTCCATCTTGCTTTTTCATTCCTTCTGCAAAATAAGGTGATTGCACAACAGCATCTCAACTGATGCTTCTCAAAGACTCTCTGCTTTAGATATAGATGTTCTGTTCCGAGAAAGCTCTCTGCCTCTCTCACAAGCCAGTTTTCAGCTTTTGGGTCTTGGTTAGGCCTCAGGAACGATGGTTCCCATATAGCCTGGAGTTTAATAATGCGGGTTCTGAATGGCAGCATCAAGGACTTTTACAGAGTACGACCACGGGACAAGTTATTAACCTCTGCATGCCTCGGTCTTCCCTTCTGTAAATTGGCGACAATAATATCGTGTTTCCCTGAAAACAAGACTTAGCCGTGCCATCAGCACTAATGCGTCTTTTGGAGCAAAAATTAATGTAAGACACGGTCTTATTTTACTATAATATAAGACCGGGTCTTATATAACACAATATAAGACCCGGTCTTATATTAATTTTTGCTCCAAAAGACGCCTTAGAGCTGATGGTCCTGCTAGGTCTTAATTTTGGGGAAACACGGTAGCCCTAGCTTACTTAGCACTGTGCATGTAGGAAATATTCCATAAACGTTAGTCTTTCTTATGAAGCCTATCATTCAAGGAAGAATATCAGCACAATAAAAAAACATGTGGTGCTTTGCTGCTTTAAAGGGTCCCTGCCATCCTGAATTCAAAAGCAATCCTCTTGGGTTGCAGCGGATCTCATGGACTTCCACCGTGTCTTTTGAGACAAACTAGTCTGCCTATGAGGACACTGGGCCCCATGGCAGGGCATGTCCCCACCCGGTGTAAGACATCATCATGTTGGGACCCTGTGGGTCTGTGAGCAGACATGAGGTCTCACCAGGCCATGGCTGTGAAGGTCACAGGAAACAGAAGCCACCAGTAGTAGTCTAACTTCTCGGAGAACACGGCCATCAGCAGTCCCACGAGCATCCCGTTGTACCCATGGAGTCCTGAGGCAATGGCCGACCTGGCGGGAGACAGAGTGACTGTGTTTGAATTTCGTGGTCCCTCCCTCCTGCTGATCACAAGAACAAGAGAGTTTATTCGGTGAATGTTGGGCAATC
This sequence comes from Rhinolophus ferrumequinum, assembly GCF_004115265.2. NCBI lineage: Eukaryota > Metazoa > Chordata > Mammalia > Chiroptera > Rhinolophidae > Rhinolophus > Rhinolophus ferrumequinum. Next base: position 37,659,704 of record NC_046302.1, on the reverse strand, counting down.
ACATAGCTGCCAACACCTTCCTAGATCACACACACACACACACACACACAGCCCTTAATTACCTTTGCTCATCTAGAATTAAATGATGCACTTTTGTTTTCTCTGTGTCTAAGCTCCGCTTTGCTTCTTACGGGAGTTTCAGATTGCTACGTCTAGAGGGAAATCTAATGGAAACCTGAGGCATGACACCGGGAGGTTGTGTGTGCACGAGTGTGCACGTGTGTGTGTGTGTGTGTGTGTGTGTGTGTGTAAGAGATGGGGCTGGGTGGGGATCGAGGCCAGGAAGAGACTGGGCAGCTGCAGAGAGGCAGGGGCCTGGGAAGGCATCAGGCTCCAGGGAAGACCACTGGGGTCCAGAATCCCCTTGGGACCAGAGGAACTACCCGAGGAGCAGACACCCGTGTGTTGAGAAAATCATTTTTTTTTTAAAGTGTGTTTGCTTTTTCTCTGTATTTAACCATTTGTGTCCCTGCTCTGACCATCAAAAATATAAAATTCGGTTCAACCCCAATGTGAAAAAGATCTTCCTTAGGATCACATTCCATCAGGACACTGCCACGTCAGGGTTACTGACCGTGAGCTACTATCTGGAAAGTACAGTCTCCAGACTAGTGGGGTGGGGTAGTGGGCGTGGCGTGCTGGAGGTGGGGGTGGCGGTGGGGTGGGGGAGTTTGGACCAGGATACGCAGCTGTGTCAGTGGTTCATGGCGGAGAGTGAGGTCATGGCTCTTTGGAAGGCTGTGTGTGTATGGATGTAGAGCAGGCTGCCTGCAGCTTTGAGCCCGTGGTATAGAACATGGTACTGACCTATCAGCAATGAAGCTCACAGTTTTTCTAGGCACTAGAGTGGAATATGAAACATTTGCACTGGACTTCTCGTCCTGAACATGCGTAAAACAGCCAGGGAGAGAAGCCTCAGAAAGTGATTAGAATACAGTTCAGTCTCGTAATAGGGCATGTGCTTTGGTTGTTCAGAGAGAAAGGAAGGATCAGAGTACACTGGGGCAATTGGGGTTGGCGCTCCAGAGGAGGAGGGGGTCAAAGGAAGGATAGGATTACATAGGCAGAAGCACAAGTGCTCACCTGGGGTAGGGAGGGTGGGCCCCTCAGAGGCTTTGGAAACCAAGTTGAGGGGTTGGGTTTTTATCTGATGCGAATTCGTCTTAAGTTGTTAATCAATACCTTTCTGAGGATTAGGCAGGCTTGGCACTTGTCTCCCCTGATAATACTGTAGTCTGTGAAGTGACTGTTTGAATGGTTTAGCGCGTTTATCAGTAGATTATGGTCAGGAGGAAAATCAGAGAATCAGACTGTCAGAGCAGGAAGTGACGTGGGCTCTTAAAAGGTGAACCATGGATCTTACAGATGAGGACACTGGGGTAGAGAGGGGAAGTGCCTGCCCAAGGTCAGAAAGCTAAGGAGGCATGGGCTGGACAGAGTTTACGCCCGGTGAGTTTTAGCAAATGTTTACGAGGCAGTAAGACAAGAGTTGATCCTGTCAGGAGGCCAATTCTATGCCAGCTGCCCAGACGATTATAAGCAAGTGGGAACAAGGAATTGGGAACCCACTGATTGAAACAGCGATACAAAATCTCAGCTGGAGCCCCGTTCTCATCTCACCCACCAGACCTGCACCCAAAACAATTCAGTTTCTCATCTATTCGACCACTGATGGCCGCCCAGCTAGCTAGAATCAGAGTGGTCACTCAAGGCCACCTTAGAGATACATGAGCAGCTTTCCATGGAGACAAGCTGACCCATGCATTCGCCTCAGTGGAATCCAGAATGTCAGGTGAAACCTGGAGGAGTGCGGTGTTGTTTGCAACACAACCAACTTTGATAACTCTCGTTACTCTCAGTTTACCATGGGACAACTGGCCATGTGGCCTATCTTTCCACTTGACAGAGAGAGCACGGACTGTCAGCCTAGAATATGCAGGCCACACGTCTAAGCTCAAGCCCTGCCACCCACTGGCTGTGGCACCTTAGGGGACCAACTTACCCTCCCCGTCTCCTTTTTCTCACATGCAAAATGTGCACCCTCTTACCTTCTTACCTTCACTGTCTGCCTTGTGAGGTGGTGGTAAGAATCACACATACACACGCACCAACATGAATGAAACAGAAATTTCACAACATAATATTTATATGTACTCCATACGGATTACTTTAGTGTTTTTATTCTATTACTTTAATTTTTTAAAATGATGTTGACAATTAGTTTATGATCCACAGTTGGGTTGGTGACTCCCAAATGGAAAACAAAACAAAACAAAACACTAAGAATATGGGCATCCCCAAACTTCTCTGACCTTTAGAAGCACCCAGAAGGATCTTATTTAAAACATGCCCTTCTACATCCACTGCATCACAATATCTCTGTGGGGAGGGGCAGTGGGTGGGACTGAGAAGTTACTTTCCTTGACAATTACCCCAGGTGATTGATTCTGGCTGTCAAGAAAGTTTGGGAATTACTGGAATAACATACGGTAAAGTCGGAGGAAACAGTCCAGTTCTATAAAATGTTAGTTATTGTTACTGGACTTTGTAGCCACCAATGCAGGGCTGGCCCTCCCCCAAGCCTGCCTCCATGCTTCCCAGAGCTCCTGCATGCTCCCCTTCCTCTATGCCACCTCAGCACTGCCCCCCACCACTCCTCTGGCCCCTCTCTTCTCTCCCATATCCATTGTTTCTAGCTCAAAGACCGCCCTCTGTAATCTTCCCAACACTTAGTGATGTCTGCGGTCTCCGAACTCTCCATTACATACTGTCTTGTATTATTCGGAGACATTTCTTGCCTGTTTGTCTTATCCCTCTCAGCTCTATTGTAAGCTCCACGAGGGAAGAACTGCTGAAGTGTTCCTCTGCACCTGCCTTCGAGGGAGTGTTTCTAGAAGGCTCCATAGTCAAATGGAGCTTGGTGCTTTCATTTGCTGTAGCAAAGTAGTTTAATTCTGTAAGGACCTCCATGGACCTGTTCAAAGTTGATACTCAGGAGACCTTGGGCTGGCTGATAGGAGAAGGTTGGCTGACCACTCGAGTAAACACCTCTAAACTGGTCTGCCCCAAGACCCAAGACCAACATAGAGAGGGACCCACCTGTCCTGGCTCAAGGCGAGGGCAGTTAAGGTTGAGACCACTGTCCCCAGGCCCCCAGCAATCGTCCACCAGGGATTTTGGATCAGAAGTCCTATGAAGATGATGAATCCACTGAGAGGATTGTTGACAAACATCACCTGAGCAGTCCCTCTCAGGACCCAGTCTGTGAACTGGAGGGCCAGCGGCTTATCTGAAAAGACAGGCAGAGCTATCAGCAGGGTCCATCCGGTGCTTCCCTGCGGGACCACTGGTTGGCGTGGCAACAAAGACAGGGATGCATGAGCCAGGATATTTTCCCTCATTTGGCCTGGCACCCAGCCCATCTCTGAGTGGCCCAGCCATCAGTCTGCAGTAGGTGTCAGTTTTGCCTTACAGACTGAGGCACTGTGCTGAGACCAATTTAATGCCATCCCAACCACTGGCTTGGCTGGCAAGGAAGCCCCAGGACCATTCCAAGGGAAGTTTATTGGTCCAAGGGAAAGGGTGGAGCGGGAAGGAAACTCTTTTTGTGTAGTGCTGTGTTACCCAGTTGAGGGCTGGTATCTGAGCCGCAAAGAAAGTAGTCTGGAGAAATGAAGCTGGGAGAAAAATCATTTTAGCCCAGCTGTGAACGACAGTATTGAGTCAGGACTCAGGGGTTAGCAAGATCTAGAAGAGGGGACATAACATTCTGCCTCTTTCTCGGCTTTGGTTTCCAGGACAGCCTGTACAAGTAGGGGCAAGTGGGGACAGGGACGTGAGGGGCATTTGTTGGAGCCTTTAGTTTAGGGAAATGAGGAGAAGGAAAACTAAGGAAAGAACCCCGGAACATTGGGGAGGGTGATGCCAATGTTTTCTTGGCACGTAATAAATGGTTATGGAAAAGTGAAGGAATGACCATTCAGCTTGTTTGGGAAACGGTTTATATTTTGCTAAGTGGTTTTCCTGTATCTATTCCACATAGAAATGAAGAATTTGCAAAGAACTAAACTTAGAGAAACACATCTGATTCTGAAACTATGGGAATTCCAGGTTAGTGGGGTGTATTATGTCCACCCAAAGTCAACTCAGGGCTGGAGCACCCCAACTGTGGGAGCCCTCACCATGGGTGAGCGAACGGGTAGCTTTCTCAGTCCATGCCCGAAGGAGGGCTATCTCCCTGGCCTGGCCTGGCTGCTTCTTCCCCGAGGGCAGTTGCCTACCTTTCAGCCAGCTCCTGCACTCCTTCATCTCGCCCGTGACGTAGCCCACGGCTTGGAAGAGACTGATGCCCCCCTGGCCTGCAGAGCCCCGGTGGGCTGCTCCACTTTCTCTTCTTTTACTCTTTTCATGGGGTTTTTCAATTTTCACAATGTGGCTTTCTTCGTTGGATGACCGGAGATCCTTTCAGGAGAAGCCATGACAAAATATCAAATAATATAGATTTTTGAGAGCAGGGACATTTGGGGATAAAGAAGGCTGTCAGGTGTTTTTGATATAAACCATCATAAGACACATATCCATTGTCTAATGCTACCTAGAGTGTCTGCTCTTCCCAGGGTTACTATACATCCTTCACAGCAGGGTTTCTCAACCCTTTGTGCCATGGATCCCTTTTTGGCAGTTTGGGAAGCCTATGGACTTCTTTCCAGAATACTGTTTGTAAATGAATAAAATAAATAGGATTACAAAGAAAACCCTTTATATTGAAATGCAATGATCAGAATATCTAAAAAGATGGCGATGCACATATAGGTGCGACAGATCCAGCACCTACTATAATTTCAAAGTAGTGATGAGTGAATATAGTGACGAGAGAATATATGGAACCTCTTCACTCCAACTCAGGACGACTCTGTAGAGCCATCCCAGCTCCAAGACTCAGCATAGGACCAGCTGAGGTCTTTATTGTGATTGTATCTCCGCTCAACTTTTTCTGCCTAATCCTGTTGCCTTACTTGTCTACAACTACTGGTCTCAATGGCACTCCCCGGTAAACTTCTTACATGCAAATTTCTATCTCCAAGTCAGCTTCCAAGTCAGGAACCCAACCTGTGACAATGACAAAAATCTGGGTACTACTAATATAACTGCTTTTCATTGACTGTATTTATAACTGAAGTAAAAGCTGAAGTTCCCTGGAGGTTAGGGAAAATAAAGATAAATTACCTTCTTCATCTAAGGTCATACTGACCTCAATTCTATCTGTGGCCTGCTTAGTCAGGACTCCTTGCTCTAAAGTTCTGCTGTCCAGCCTAGAAGCCAATGGGACGTATAGCTATTGAATATACTTGAACTGTGGCTAGTCTGAATTGAGATGTGCTCTAAGTGGATTTTGAAGACATGGTATAAAAAAAAGAACGTGTAAACTATCTCAATGATACTTTATATTGATTATATACTGAAATAATAATATTATATATTGATATAAATTAGGCTAACTAAAATACATTGTTAAAATTAGTTTCACCTACTTCTTTTTACTTTTTTAAACTGTGGTTCATACAAATTGAAACTTACATATGTGGCTCCCATGATATTTTTATTGTACATCGATGGTATACAGATTTCTCCAACCTCCTTCCTGCATCAAATCTTAAATGTCTTGAGGATATCAGTGAAAACGGTGGAGTAAGGACCTCCACAAATTCTCTCCTCCATAAAAGCAGTGAGAACACTGGAAAAAAATTGTGCCTAAGGTGGTTGGAGAAGCAATTAGGCTAATCAAAAAGCGTAAAAGGAAAAACTGGGGAATGAGATGGTCAAAAGGGGTTTTAAAAGTGTGGACAGATTCCTGGGACTGTAGGAGGCCTCACGCATTTGTAAGGCTGGCACATGCCCAGGAGAGTGTGCATGCTCTAGAGAGAGAACTGACAAGTTCTTAACCTCTCACCTGGCGGAGTTTGAGTCTCTATGCAAGCAGGAAGTAAAGGCTAGGGTGGAGTTGAAAACTGCCCGGGCCATTGTTGAAGATATACCCTAACATGCGCACAGATGCCTTCAATAAAGAATGGGAGGCTTATCGACTCCAGGCATCTAAGAAAATCTGTGTCCAATCATTAGCGGACCATGAGGCTAACCAAGCAGAGACATTTGTGGTACAAATGACAAAGAATACAGACTTTCCGGAATTAGTTCAGAAAAGCCATTAGACAAAAAACAAGCCAGCAACTGACTTGTATTTACACTTTCTGATTCTTTCTTCTGACTGCTCCAATCTGCTGTTGAGCTCCTCTAACAATTTTTTTTCATTTCTATTATTACACTTTTTAACTTCAGAATTTCTACTTGTTTCTTTTTTATAATGTCCTCCTTATCGATATTCTCCATTTTGTGAGAAATTGCCCTCATACTTCTCATAGTTTCCTTTAGCTCTGTAGACACGTTTTGTTGCTGTTGTTTCTTCATCATATTTAAGGTGTTTTAAATAAGTCTTTTTCTAGTAAGTCCAATGTCTGGGCTTCCTCAGGGACAGTTTATATGGACTGCTTTATTTCCCTCATTCCATGCTTTCTTGTTTCTTAACATGTGTCATAATTGTTTGTTGAAAACTGGATGTTTAAATAATATACTGTGACAATTCTGGAAATCAGATTCCCCCCTTTCCCCAGGGTTTGTTGTTGTTAGCTTGTATCCCTCTCCACTGTATCAGTAGCTATAGCCAGGTTTCCTCTGGACCACTGTGTTCAGGGAGTGCTAAAGATCCACATTTGATTGGAGGCCTTCTTTTTGGAGACAACAGGCAATTCAAGGAGGCACGTCTAAGGGGAAAGATTCTGGAGACTGATTGGAAGACTGCTGTATGACGAGTATGTGCATTCTCTATTTGTCCTTAAAATCATGTTGCACACTCAGCCATATTTTCTTTCTTAGGCCAAGTAGGACCAATCATGGGTGTGACCATGTATTGACGAGGGGCAGAATCTTCCTGGACAGTGGCCCTTCCAGGCATTATATAAGACATGCTTTGCATAGTTGAGAAAACTGCATCTTTCACCCCCTCGCCTTCCGCCACCCCCACCAACACAACACACACATCATCCTGGGATGGATGGACATTCCTCACCTTTTCTTCAGGCATTTCCAGGAGGGGCAGGGCTGGGTGTGTGTCCTGGGGGCTGGAGGGCCAGCTAGGGCTGGTAAACTCTGACTCGTAGAGTTTGTATCTGTTGGCAAGAGGCTCTGCCAGGAGAGGGCTGCTGTGAGTATCAGACATCTCCTTCAGGGGGTGGCTGCTCATTGCTCATGCAACTGGTGAAAGGAAAGGGAAAGAAGAGCTGAGTCAGGATCGGACCCAGAGGGACTTAGCTGAGGTGGGATAGAGGCCTCAGGAGTCACAAGGTCTGTCCTGACACACACGGGACTTACTGTCCCAGTAGCTTGTGCTGCCAGAAAGGCCTGGGGCCACTCCTCCACCCGTGTGACCTTTATCTTTCCAAATCCCCCCATTCTTCCAAGTACAGAAGACAGTCCATTTCCACTGGGAAGATTTTCCTGACCATCCAGTTAGCATAGATGTCGCTCTTTTCTTTCTGATCACTGCAATCATTTTTTCTACCTTCCATATTGTTCCTTTTCCTATCTTATTGTGGTAGTTAGCTGTACGTATATTTTCCCCTTGATACATACATGGAGATCTGGGTTTTCCAACTGAGTGGAGATCTATGAGACACTTGTTTTCTTAACTGCTACGGGGCCTATATTACTTACAGTTGACCTCCAGTCTCCCGTCTCTCTCTTCTGCCCTTCGGGCTCTTTCCAGCTCCTTCTCCTTTTTCCTTCCCCAGGAATAGTAAGAAGCCCTAGTATAATCTATTGGAATCCACATGCACAAGTCTGGACATCCTTCCCGCTCTGTGTGGGACTCATTTTCCCTCAAGCACTAGGGCCAGGTTTTATGCCATGATTTGTTTTTGGAGCAACTTCTGCCCAAGTCCTCAGTTTCCTGGTTTATTCTGGCTGTCCCATGGTAGTGCTATACTTTTCTCCTTCCCATTCAGTCATCTATCTTAGCCATTCTTCTTTAGCCTTCTCCGGATGAGTTATATCTTCATTTACTTTCTTGTTTTGTGGAGAGGTGGTTTTAGACCTGTACACAACCTCCTCTCAATATGATCTAGAGGGTTCCCCATCGCTCCATGCTGCCTCCCCAAGTTGCAGGACAGTATATCTTAGGACAGTGATTGCAGAGCGTTAGCATGGGTGCTAGCACTACTTATACGCACAATTACAGACATTGCTAAAGGATTGCAGAGTTCTTTTCCAAAGGGGATGATGTCCCTCTTTCTATACCTGCATCGGTACCATTTCCCTGGGCTATTTCCTCTTCTGCGCCCAATGAGAGGAATTCTTGTTCCTCGCTGTTGCTTCCAGACCACCGTGTACCTTGCCTGGGGAGAAACCCTTCTTCTTTGAGGTGTATCCCACCTTTCTAACTGCTTGCTGCTGTGCTGCTGACTTCTGGCCACTCTGTCATTCAGTGAGATTTTAGGGGCTCCTAATAGTTATCTTCACCTCCACTCCAATAATTTTCAGCGACTTCCATGTCCAGGCGTTGACGACCTCATTGACATTAACTCATTGCTCTTCTCTGACGTGGCAGATCCTTGTTTTCCTCATCTCCAGTGACTCGACCTCCCTCTTCTTTTTAGCCACAAATTTCTCTACTCACCACATGGACTCGATATCATACAAACTGCAAACTGAGAAGTCTCAAGAGTCTGATTCTCTCCTCGGGTCACCACCTCCTGGACTTCCAGCTCACCTGCTCAAGCCCTGTCATCTGGATTCCTCCAACCCCTTACCTTCCCCAGTTCCCTATCTCTCCTTCCCTCCTTCACCAACTTAAACTTCATGTCATTTTCCTTCTTTCAACCCGCTCACTCCTCACTCTCTCCCTCATTATTGTGTATTGTAATCCCAGCCAGGTTAACCCAACTCTCCATCTTGTCCATGCTTTCATCAAGCAACTGAACATTGCTGGAGAAATATTGCATAACTGGGTAGGCTCCTTTCACTTTAATCTTAGGCTTGCCATCCTCAAATAAACTCTTGGCATTTTTCTGGTTTCCACCACTACTGCCCTTCTTGTAAGACCTCCATGTTGGTAAATCAAAGCACGCTTCCGTCCCCATGTCACTAGACTGCTCATTGGAGTTTCTTGGAGTGAGCATCCCGCTAGACACACTGTCTTCCCTTTAGCTTTTATACTCAAGCCTCTCTCTGGCTGCTCCTTCACACTCTTCTTGGCTGGCTCCTCCTGTAATATGCACTTTCTGCAGAGCTTTGTTCTGGGCCATTTTCTTTTCATTGATGCTCCTACCCAGGGGAACTCAGCTCTTGCCATGATTTGTGCTTCCATCTGTATGCCTGTGACTCCAAAATCTAATATTTCCATCCCAGTTTGAGCACTGGACTCAGACTTAACTCTCTGCTTTACCCTTGCATGTGGATGTTCCAGGAGTAGCTTTAAATGAATATACTGAAGCAACTCATAACTCCTTTCCCAGGTCCTGTCTTCTTCTCTCCAAGGTGCATGTCCTAGGACTAGTCCTCTCCCCTTTCCAAGCTGCTCCTTCAGAAATCTCAGGAGTCAAACTTAATATTCCCTTCTCCTCCATTCTCCAAATCCAGTAATTCTATCTCGAAAATACACCTCTACGTCCAATGTTACCATTTAACTGCCCTCACCTCTTACCACTTCTCTGGTAACTCCCAATTAGACACCTCATTTCTTCTCAGATTTCTTCTCTAAGCCGTGTTTACAGGGAGACCAGAGTCGTCATACTAACACTCAAATCCATTTATGTCAGTTCCTTGCTTAAATCTCTTCAATGGCTACAGATGAAAGAATATGCCTTTCACATGGTGTGCTAGGGTCTGCATCAGCGAGCTCTCGTTACGCTTTAGTCCATGCTGTGCCTCTCTGGGCTCTCGTCTCGGGGCTCCACACTGGCCTCTTTTTAGTGCCTAGAAGGTGCTGAGTACTTTTGCATCTCAGGGCCTCTGCAAATGCTGGTTCATCTGCCCGGAAGGCCTCTCCCTCGCTCTTTACCTGGGTAACTCCTACTCTTCCTTCAGGCTTTGTCTCAGAGAAACCTTCCCAGACCCCCCACCCCCAGCCCCCACTGTGCTCTTGTCACATGCTCTCAGGGGACCCAGTATTTTCCTTATAGCAGTTTTTTTGCACGATTCAATGATTTATTTATTTGTATATTTATTTGAATAGTATCTACCCTCCACCCTCACCCTGGAACTTAAGATGCACGAGGACAGTGACTTTCTATGCTCTGTTTACTGCTGAATTCTCAGCTCCTCGCATATCGTAGGTGTTCGATAAATAAAGAGTTAAATGAGGGAAGGAAGGAGGGAAGAAAGGAACGAAAGAGGGAAGGTAGATGGAAGGAACGGCAGAAAGCTGCAGGTAACTGCTAGAGTGGGAACACTTCGCTGGAGAGCTTTACGAATCACGCGGGTCTCATGAGCCTGGAATGGTTTAAGAACGGTGTGGGGCTGCCCACGAGCCCTACATTTTGGAGGCAGAACTCTACCATGTCTAGCACCTCTCCGGATTCCCAGAAGGAGCTCATTTAAACCACAGCTGATTTTTAGCATGGGTCTGCAAACATCACAATGAGGCTGCCATTGTTCTGGAAGGGGCCTTTTCCTCTATTCTGACCCTGCAGGTGGAGTTTCCGTGAGTTTCAGATTGCTCTAGAGGGGGCATGTAGAAAAGGTTTGAGAGAGCAAAAGCCAAGGAGCCTGAAAACCTGTCCCTCTCCATGCGCTCTCTCCCTCTGGTGGCCAAGCGGTGAAACAGCACGCTGGATCTTTGCAGAAGATCCCTTCCAAGACACTGAGATGAAAAGCGAGGAGCAATTAGATACCTAGACACATGATCTGCATGACACCATACGTCTGGATGAACTAAAGTGTTCTGGAAATACCTTGTGTTAAATTCAGTGGCTGCGAAATTCATTAAAAGTCCAGTTGAAAAATGATAACGTTTTACCAAATGTATTTCACTGAATCTAAGATGTTATCCACTGTAAGATGTATCATTATTTTGTGTATCACCAAGAAAGAAGAAAATGCTGCCAATCAAAATTGTAGGATGCATCCTGATTTCAGAAATGTGAAAAGATAAAAACAACGTATATTATCTAATCAAGGAAAAATGGTGTTTTTTTTTTTGTTTTTTTTTTGTGATAGGTGGCAGTTGAGGATGGGTTATATAGGAAATATTTTCTAACCATGAAATTTCAAACATTTTTAGATTTCTTTTGCTGAAACGTGTATGTAAACATTATGAGCCCTTTCAGAACAGGGCCTGTTACCTCGTTGATTTCTGTATTTGCACAGCCCAGCAGAAAGACTGACTTATCACAAGCCTTTAATATATGTTTAACTTATTACAGAAAGGATGAATCATTACGCAAAGAACGTACCCGCCAAAGTCCCTTCCAAAAAGGCACTTCCTTTTCCACCTTTGATTCCCTCCTGTATGCAGACAATATTCCCAACTACAGATGGAGAATCAAGGTGCAGGAAAGCAAAACAAGCATTGTTTCTCACACTTTCCACACTTTCTGAAGCAAGCTCTCCACCTTGTGATGGACAAGAAAGCAGAGACCCAGAAAACTTGGCGGCTTGCTGCAGAGCCGAGATTAAACCCACTTCCCTCCCTGCTCTCCTTCTGTGACTCCAGCTGCCTTGTGGGGTATAGCTGGGGGGATGCAGGGGAGGGACGTCTGCCTTGAGCTGGGTCCAGGCTCTCAGCCCAGTGTTCTATTTCATAAGCCGGCATAGCCTCGGCACGAACAACGTGATTGCATCTCCTCTGGGGAACACAGCGTTCCTTTGCCATGGGAATGTTTATCCTGTTCAAACGGGGGAATTTTGGCTTTGGGGGGAGGGCTGAGACGTGCGGCGAAAATGGCCTTGTAAAGAGAAGGTCGCTCTGGAAAGAGCACAGGCTGTGGAAGCTCAGATGCCCAGCCTCACCCTTTTCTCTGCCAGTAGGGACTGCGTGGGCTTCCGTTCCCCCCTTTTGTAGGGCAACGTAGGATTCTTGGGACAGTGAAATTGCTGACTTGGTTCTTGGCACATAGTTGGAGCTCAGTGATTTTTAGCTTCCCCTCTTCTTGTGCTCCCAAATTGAAAGGAAAGATGGCTAGAGCAACCAGATGAAGTACAAGCTGGCTGGTCCCAAACAGAACGCTTTTCCAAAGTTTCCATAAGGCGTCAGCCACTTGTTAAAACTGGACGGTGAAATCCCTGCCCGAGCCACGTCCCGTCTGAAGGCAGCAGGCCTCAGAGTCCCTTCCCAGCTCAGCTCTGAGCCAGCCCATTAAACCCACTTCCAAGAACACATAATTATCTGCTTGGCGTGCTCATGCTCTCCTTGGCTGCCCACACCTCCTCGTCTCTCTCAGAAATGTGGACAGAAAGGGCTGTTTGGATCAGTCCCACATCTCTCCAAAAGGCCAGGTTTTAGAAGTTCCTGCAAGGGGACTCCCAAAACAACTGGCTCCTCCATCCTTCTTGTAAGAATACTGTGTTGAGTACCTACTGTGTGCCCTTGGTCTACCCCAAAAGGAGCAGAACTGAGAGGCCCAGGCCTGCAGAGTGGCAGGGAGAGAGGTGTGAACAGACATTCAGTGCAGAGGGGATATGCAATGGCCACGGGGAAGCAAGGGGCAGCTATAGCAGCACAGAGCAGCCTAACCTCCCAGGTTGGAGAGACAGGACCCCGGCTTTCATGTCAGGAAGAGGGTGGGGTTGGGGGGGAGCACACTCCAGGCCAAGGAAATGCCTGAGAAAATACACGGTTTATGCCAGGAAATCCCAGTTGTGGACCCTGCTGGAGTGTGGAGAGGGGTGTCAGCAGGCAATAAAAAACAAAGCTAGGGCATCTGAAGCCAGACAGTGAAGAGTTCTCAGTTCCTGTAGTTGGACCCCAACTCTTCTTCCGATGTTTAGAAAACACGGCTCTGACGCTATTGTAGTAATTTTTAAATGTTTCTCTGGCTCTTTTCTAAAAGACTATCTGTTCCTGAAACAATGTGCCCATGCCAACGTGGGGAGACTGCCCTGTGTGGCACGTTCCTGCTGTCACGGGTGGAAAGGAGCTGTGATTAGAGGGGTTTCTGGAGTTGTTGCTGTGAATTAGTGCAGAGTCAAAGCTCTCTCTTTCCCGATAGCTTATTGGGTTGAAGTATACCAGCAAACGTGTCAGCTGGAGGGGAATCTAAAAGGGTCTCATTGATGTCATCTTCCAATCAGCTGAGTTATTGAGGCCACAGCAGCTCGGCAGAAGGAAAAGTGACCAGCAGGTTCTCCAAAATATTTGTTGAATTCATTAATTTTGCCCAGGGCTTTGCAACTGATGCAATGATAGAAAAGGAGAGTTTTCCAAAAATTTCTGCAACCTCAGGACCAAAAGGGACGTTCTTTGTCCTCTTTCAAACAGGGACAGAATCCATCTTTTATGCTTCTGACTGTTGACTGGAGTCCCATGACTCTATGGGGCAGGCTGTTCTCATTGTGAACAGCTCTGATTACAAGAAAGCCTTGGATCTGTGGAGCTGACATCAAGTCCCTGGGACTTGTACCCATGGCTGTTTCCAGTTCTGCCCATATCAGCACAGGACCTATGGACGCCCTTCTCCACCTGAGAGCAGTTCAGAGATTGATCTTCACTAAGCCTTCCTTTCTCTTGGGCAGACTTGGCGATTTCCCTTCACTTTGGCTCACCAGACAAAGCCCCCAGACTCTATGCCATCCTGCTACTGGATCATGGTGACAGCAGGATCAAAGGCAGAGATATCACCCTACAGAACCTTGCTGAGTAGGCGGCTTCCCTGGGCCGGGGCTCTGCTGATCCCTGAGCCGGATGGACAGCTGCTGAAAGGGAGAGATCAGCTGTGCAGGGCTAAGTGAATGCTGGAATGGGGACAGAGTAGGCTCATGGGCTGGTGGATCACACCCCAGAGAGGCCAGGGAGGGGCTGAAGCCAGGAGAGGCCTGGTCACTAGACAGATAGGGCAAGGACACAAAGGAAGGGGGCCTGGCTGGCAGCTGGGCTAAGGTGAGAGGTGCCCTCTCAGGGCTGGGTTGTGTAAGAGGTTGGCTGAGTGCTGTCTCTTGTTAGTGGTGGCTAAGAGCTATTCTTGGCAGCTCCAACATCAGACAATGAGTCTGATGTGGCCTGAGAGGAGCCTGATTCACTGGGGCCAGAGGGTCAGGCCGGGTGGGTCGGGAGTCAGGAGGAAGCACAACCTCCCCTGGGCCATCTGCAGGCTGTCTGTTAGAGACGGCTGGTGGCCAGCACGCCTGTATCTTTCTGGGTTCTCCTCAAAGCCAGCTGGAAACCTAACCAAGCCTGGCAGGGGAGCTCTGCCCTTCAGCTTGGGAGTCTAGTGGGGTGGGGGATAGAGGCCAGACCTCCTGTGATTTGTCCTTAGCTATTAGCTTGTGTTTGGAGGGACATTTGGAGGGGCGCGACACACCCTTCTCTGCTGACCCTTTTAAATTGGGATGAGCCTTTAAGGAGCCATATAGGGAGCCCCTGCCTCCCCACCTCCCGACAACAGCAATTACTAACCAATCAGATCTGCCTGCAGGGCCTCTGTCAGGATCCGTCTATTTTCTCCCTCTGGGTCAGGCCCTCCCCTGTCCAGGCGAGCTCCCAGCTGGTCTCCCCAACTTCAGGTTCCCCAGTTCCTCTCTACCTCACGACTGGTGATGGACAAATTATCTTAAATCACTACTTGGTCATGCCATGGCTCAGAAAGCTTCTGAAGTGTCCATGTCTGAATGGCGTGGGCTGGAACTGGGTACGCTACCCCTGAAGGTGGCCCAGGCCCAGAGCGTGGTGACACCCAGCGTTCTGGAATGCTAATTGTACCTGATAGGGAGAAAATATAGAATACTAGTTGTATATTTAAGTAAACAGGACTTATAAAACAGTGGAATGCAAACCTGTTTATTTTTAAAACAAAAATTTCTGGGAAGACAGTTTGAGTCTGTAGACAGCTGCTTCAGGTGTGTCCGCATACCACCTGGGGGCAATGTGTCCAATCTCCCCATAAGTGGGGGCTGCTTGGGGGCAAAGTTAAACAGCACAGGAGGTAGCCACTGTTCTCGCTCTCCCATGGTTGGGGGACTCCACCTGTGCCTAAAATGATTTCTACGTTCTCTGGAGCATGTGAGCTCGTTCTGGGCAGGCAGCCTCCACCGGCCCCACAGCTACCTCAGGCTCAGTTTGGCTTCCCTGTATGTGGTTCTCTATTATCCACCCTAATGCTGCCCTCATGCCCAGGCCTGTCCTCATGGCGCCTGCCTGACCACCCAGGGCACTCTCACCTGGCCTTCGGCCTGTGGGGTGGTTAGGATCTATTTCACAGTACAGTAGTCACACACACAGGTGCATGCACACGCCATCATCCACACACTCACACACATGCACTCATGCACACATTCACACGTGCACACACACTCACACTCATGCACACACTCATAGACATATGCATTCTCACGCGCACACACACACACACACACACACACACTATGAACTCTGCAAATTGTGCACTACTTTGAACCTTCATGGACCTAATGTTTCATACTTTACAAAGCACTTTCCTTTCTATAATTGCATTTGTTTCCTCGAACAATCCCATGACGGGGGAGGGAGATCGGGGGATGCTCTTCTTCTTGTATCATAGGCCTAGGCACGTGAGGGTCCCTGCCTGAAGTCACCCAGGGAATTGACACAGGAGCTGGGACTAACTCAACCTCCTAATACTCAGACTTGGGCTCTTTCCCCAACAGCTATGGGTCCTGGATTCTTCCCTAGGACTGTCCCTCCTCTCATGCAGAGCCCAGGGGCTGGCAGGTGTGTGATTCTCCCTGGGGCCTGGCTGTACGTAATTTAGGTGTTTGGTCTTTGGATTTAGTGTGTACTAACACAAGTTCTCCTTTCGGGAACTGGACTATGGTAAAAAGCTGGGCTTCTGGTGTGTCACCTGGGCTGGCATGTATCCCCATCCTTCCTTTGGCAGGGATGTAGTTGTTTTGCACTTGACCTCTCCGAGGACTTAGTTTGGCATGGCCTTTAGGCTCTTGAGCTACCTTCTTTTTTGTCAACAAAACCTTGATTATTTTTTTTTCCCTGCACAGAAGTTTATTTTCTAAAAGCGACACTGATTAGAGTGGGGAGGCAGGGTTGTCCCTGGGAGGGTGCGGACACTGGGACCGATCCTAGCAGGCACTGTCCCTGGAGTCTCTTATTGAGGTAAAACTCTACCAAAGGCCTTCTGCAGACAGAGTGGGATGTTTAGAGGGGGTGAGGGTGGTGTTGGAGGGGGGTTATGGTAGGTACTTAATGGGCTGGCGTTAAATCTCAGGTCTTTCTTAAGCATCAGCCCAAGAGCCACCGGGGCTGGGTTCTCCTCCGTACCATCCCGCGTGCCCCACCCTCCGGGCCTCTAGATGGCGCTTCTCGGTGTGCGGTCATGTGCCCAGGAGTCGTCACAGATATTGGCTTTCCCCAAGTCATCTTGTCTTAAAACTGGCCTCCTATCATCCATTTTCTGCACATGATGAACCCGAGCCCCACTTTTGGCCTGACTTGGTGGAAAGCTGACTGGGCCACTAATGTTTCCAGAGCACTTTCCTCTTTCCCTTCAGCCGGATGTGGATGCTCCTGAACCAGAGAGCAGAGATCCTCCAGCCTGACAGCACACAGTCGTCGGTACCTAGGGAGCCTTAAAAAATGCTGATGCCTGGGCTCCTCCTGCAGAGCTTTTGACAGAAGTGGTCTGGGGTACCACCAGGTCACTGCATTGTTAAAAGCCCCCCGTGAGGCTAATGTGTGGCCCAGACTGGGGAGCACTGGCCTCCACCTTTGTCTATCAGTTCCCGCCACACCCAGTCTACTCCCTTGCAATTCAAGGGGCAGATCAGCTACATTTCTAAATACCAGGTGTTGGCCCCACCCCCAGAAGTAGAATCTGCATTTGAACAAGATCCCCGTGGTGGTTCCTCTGCCCATGCAGGTCTGAGAAGCCCAGGAGTAGGGGTCTACCTGGGCAGTGCTGTTGCTGAGAGGTGGGCAGAGCTACAAGAAGGGGGGGGGGCATGGTGGGAGAAGGGCTGGAAATAATCTTCATTCATTTCAGAACTTTTACTTAGTGGTCAAAGCATTCAGTAAACAAGCAAGACCAGATTAGATTTAGGAAACAGCAAAACCAAAGTGAAACAAAAGCTAGATTTATGACTTTAATTAAATACCGTTTACATCGTCTACCGCCAGATGAAAGGAGGTGGCAAACACCCCAGTCTTTTCCAGCACGTCTCCGTCTGTCAAATCTAAATCACTGCTTCCCACACACCCTGCTCAAGGTCGTAGCAATGGCGTGCTCCCGAGGAAGCTAGTTGTAGGGTATGCACAATTTCAAAACTAAAAAGCACCACCTATGGAAATGGAAGCTCATTCAGCTGTTGAAATCTAAATCAAATGCTCACCTTTGCCTTCCTTGTAAACTCATACAAGGCCATAAAGAGGAGCTAGAGGGGTGGGCAATCTCCCAGCCCCAGGAGGACAGACCACATGGACCCCTGTTGGAGCCAGTCAAAGTTAAGAAGCTTTGGTTGTGGCGCTTTGGTCAGGCAGACTTGCTATGAACTTCAGTGGGAAATGCTGGGGGTGGGGTGGGGGAAAGGCAGGAATGCAGAGCACTAGCAAAAACCACCAGGAATCTAACGAGAAATTTGGGCACTATCAGAGGAGAGAACAGAGAAAGCCCTGGCCGGAGTAGACAGGGACATTTTGTGAAGGCAGTGAGGAGAGAAATAGAGTTGGGATTTGCAGAAAGGAAAGAAAAAGTGGAAGGGTTGGGGAATTACATAGACGGACGCAAGGAAGACGGAGGAAGAATCAGGAGAAAAGTAGTAAATGAGAAGAGGAGAGAAAACGAAGACTCAGCACAGTAGGAGAAGTTGAAGTGCTGGTGGTAAGATGTGCTGACAGGGAAGCAAAACCAGGTGAAGGGGCGATGGAGCCGGGGAGACAGATGGCTTCTGAGTCATTGTCCCTGCTCGGAAGGGGGCAACAGATTCCTGGCGAGGCTTCCCCCTCCTGCTCCCCTCTTCCGGGAAACCTGGGACGGACGAAGCAACCATTTTCCCTGAGAAGAGCTGGGACGACGCTTCTTCATTGCCCTGTGTGTGGCTCCTGCACATCTGCTGGACTTAGCGACAGTCGGCCCCTGGACCAGCCATCTGAGAAGGGAACCAGGGTGTGGGGACAGGAATTTAACAGTTCCAGCTCTATCCTGCCCTGTCTCCTCCCTCACACCTAACCAGATTTGCAAAATGAGCTTTCTTTAGATTCCCCCAGTACCACTTGGGGTTCATCTCTTGAGTATTAAGAAATATACGGATTTCGGAAATGGCAAAAGGCGTTTGCCAAGATGGCTGTCCTCTGACCCCTGAGGCTTGACTGAGGTAATGGGAGAGATAAGCAGGCTCTGTATATATGTATATGGATGTATACACAGCCAAGACTCGGAAGAGATGGAATGTCTCTGGATATCCCTAGAAAATAAATTAAGCTTGTTGTGAAATCTCTGAAGATGTTTTCTCGAGAACATCTGAAATGAGGGTGAGTGTTGATGAGCAACCCCCACGGGGATGGTCACAGAGAATGGAACACAAACATTCTGGACTTGGGAATCCAGCCAAATCCCAGCTCTGCCATTTACCACAGTGCCACGCTGGGCACAGATTCCTCCCCACCTGTGAAGCAGGATGGTGATCACTACCTCATAAGGCCACATGCAGAAGGCCTAGTGTCCTGGCCTGCACGCAGTGGATGTCAACAAGTGTCTACTTGTGTCTCTGTCCTGTCTTTTCTGGGGTTGTTCACAAACTCTAAAGGCTCCAACTACCAGGGATTTAATGAGAGTGGATTTTTATGATGTAAATATTTAAAAGTATTAATCTTCCTAAAACACCAATAGCTCCATCTCCATAACAAATCCTGTATTGTATAGTGTTCATTCATTCAAAAGTGTTTGTTGAGCACCTACTATGTGCCAGTCACTGGAGATTCAACAGTGAGCAAGAAAAAGCTCTTTTTGTCCTAATGGAAACCGGAAGGCAAACTGTAAGTGGCCAGGGATGGAACTGCCCTGGTTCCCATTGTGGGGAAGGAGTGAATGGAATGGAGGTGGAAATGAGGGGAGACTCTTTTGGTTGTCCCAAGGTCTGAGGGGCACCACTAGTATTTATTGGATGAAGGCCAGGGAGACTAAATATCCTGCAATATGTAGGACAAGTCTATGTGACAAGGGATTGTCTCACTCAGAGTACTCAGTGAAAAACCCTCATAGACCAAGGATGAAAAAAGTCATGAAAACCAAAAACTTGCCTCTCGGTAGAAAGATTTTTACTATCATCACTTTCCTAAGATCAAATTTTAAGAGATCTTTGAGTTGGTGATTAAAGGGTCCTATGTCCTGTTTCTGCTTTTCAGATTAAGTACATCCCTCTTCTCCTGGGGCCTTTCCTGTCACATATCAAATGTGTTGCTTTTTTTTTTTTTCTGGTAATGTTCCTAATTCATGCACAAGACTGATGCATACAACTATGAACCAAAAAGTGGGATTTGATCAAAATTCCTGGAGGGAAGCCTGATCAGTGATTTGATCAGTGATTTGTTTCTGCAAGAGGTCCAGCTCTGGTTAGGTGTGTAGACCGCGGTCCCAGATTTGGGAGAAGACAAATAGCTCATTTGGGGACCTGAACCCATTTTCTTTGCTGCATTAAGCTACACTCTGACCACTATGATAAGAAGCATGTAAAATACACCTCTACAAACTGAGGACCCATCTATAACATGTTCAAGGACTTCTGAGGCTCTAAGATTTAAGCATTGGGAGGATATGCTGAAAAAAAGAAATGACAATATAGCCCACCAAATAGTAATATTCTTTATATTTTAAGTCCCTCATTATCATGTTCATAAAAGTGTATATATTCATTGTGAAAACTTTAACTACTGAAAAGTATAGGAGAAGAACTTAGTACTGTTTCCAAATGCAGAAATGGCCATCATAAACATTGGAGAACTATCCTTTCTGCTCATACATATCCACAAGCAGCAGGAGAAATGGACAGACAAAAAGAATTTTCTAAAAACAGGATCATGCCTTATGAGCAATCATTTTTAAATTAAAAGTACTGTATTTAATTTTACATGACTTTAACAAAAGAAAAATGAATTAAAGTGAGACTAAAGAAACCGCCAAACTTCAGATAAATGTTTATTCATCATGGGAAATATTTTTAGTTTCTATAATCCTTTAAGGCTAAGAAAACCAAAAAGTTATTTGGAAAAAAATGAAGAACTTAGTACTTTTTAAAAATTCCATGTTTCATATTTAGGTAGTATTGATTGCCTCCTCCCTAAGAAAAATAGGAAATTGATTTTCTTGTATTTTTATCAATTTTATTATTACTTTATTTTTGGTTTGTTAAAGTTTGTATCATTTCATTCTATTTAATTATAATTCACAGTTGCCATGTTTTTCTATATCTATTGAGAGAAGAAAGAATATTTATACGTAGAATATATATTTATATACTCGTATGATATATATTCTACATATAAAGGAATTCAGTAATCATCACTACTTTAAATCATAGCGTATACATTCCTAAGTTCTTTATTGCACTTCATTTTGTGGGTAACATTTTATCACACACACATACATGTAATTCATATACATATATACTTAAAAGCAAGGGCCCAAGATCCCCTGAATTGCTCCATGTTTGGGAATGCTTACATATTGCTCAAATGATGAACTTATTCATTCTTCACATATTTCCTGAGTGTCTAACGAACGCACCCCAGAGCTAAATGTTGACAAAGACTAAAGCATCTCGAAGGATACCTCACACATTTGCACTGAGACATTCAAAATCTCTTCCAAATCACTATGACAGTCGCTGGAAGAGCTACTATATTAGGTGTGGCAGCCAGCCTCCAAAATGGCTCTCTGTGATCCTTGCCTCCTGGTCCTCACAGAGCTGACCTGTGAAACCAGGAGGGCATTGGAGAAATGATGTCCTGCAACTTCTGAGGCTAGGTTATCAAAGATACTGCCACTTCAACCTTGAACTATTGGGTCACTGGCTCTGGGGGAAACTGCTGCCATGTCATGATGACACTGAAGCAGGCTTAGAAGTTCCTCCTGGAGAGGAACTGAGACCTCTTGCCAACAACCAGCCTGAACGTGTCGGCTGTATGAGTGAGCCATGTTGAGACCGGATCCTGCAGCCCCAGTCAGACCTTCAGATGACAGCGGCCCCGGCTGACATCTTGATTGCTATCTCATTAGAGACCCTAAGCCAGAATGACCCAGTTATGCTGCTCCTGGATTCCTGGCCAAAGACAATGTAAGGAAAATAAAAGTTTATTGTTGTTTTAAACTGTTAAATTTGGAGCAATTTGTTATATTTCAACGGGTTATTAATGCATTAGCCATTAATATCTCTTCAAGAATCTGATTGGCCAGTCTCTTAGCAGGAATCCAGATAGGCACATTTTTTTTTATGGAGGGAGGAAAAGATTCTTTGGTGGGGGGGAAATAGAAACCAATATTTATTGAATGCTTATTATGTGGTAGGTACTGTTATCTACGTATGTTATCTTATTTAATCTTCATAGAAACCACGTAGAACAGTGTACAGGGCACTGGCTTACCAATTTGGAGGTAGTCTGCTGCCAAAATGGGATGACAGGACATGTAAGGAAGATCCAGTGACCTCCCACTTTTTCAGGAAATTAGTTTCCTATTGGTTGAGCTTCGTGGCGTAGAAATGTCTCTTGGGGAAAAAAAACCTCTGACTGGGGACCAGTTTTGAAATACAACCCACTACCTGAGGAATGTATGTACCCAGCCCTGTGGCTCACTCTGTGGGGACATACCTGAGAAATACTAACCAGTATTGCTAACCAATAAACTGTTAGTACTGAGAAGTAATAACCAATAAACCTTCAATGAGTTTTACTGTGGAGACGACACTTAAATGCAGGAACAGAATCAGAAAGTAAAGTAAGCAAGTACTGAAAGACTTAAGGTGCTCCATCATTTCATTATTTGGCTGTCCTTAGCAAGGATCTCTCATCTGAAAGGCTTGTAGCCTGAAGGATGTGAAATACATGCTCCCTGTCCTCCAGGAACTGAGGGATGGTTAGATACATAAAAACAATGTAGGATGCATTATTTGGAAAACTCCCATGGTGGAACCTGTAGCTTGGCTTGCTCAATCCTCCTTCTATAGTAAGGGGAACTTACTATACCCAAGAGGCTGAAAAGTGAAAAGTCAAATTTCTCAGCATCCCTCACAGGTAAGATTTTAGAAGAAAATCAGGCTTTGTCCATTTGAGGCATTTAGGCTAAATTGAGAAGGTGGAAGTGGAGCAGAAGTCTTGCTTTTTCAGCTGTTTTCTCATGAGAATAAAGTCGTGAACATATGATGTTTTCTGTCATTCAAAGCTCAGCCACCAGCTTTGTGGGATTTGAGAGGCAGTCGCTACAGTGACTTCTTGATTCTGGCTTCCTGCTTCCTGGAGTACAGAGGTGGGTTCTTGAACTGAGTAGTTTCAGGGATGGCCTCAAAAACATGGCTCTATGGCAGATCAGTTTTGTAGTGTTCCAGGATTCATTTCTGCTCTGACCTAGAGCGTTCCCTCCTACAACTCTGCCCCAAAGTTTGTAAGCCCCTAAATCCCTGTATTAAATCCTTTCCTGTTTAAAATACCTGTAGTGGTTTCTGTTTTCTATACTGAACCCTGGACAATAGGTGCCGTAAGAAAGGAACCAGCGTTAGGAGATTGGGACAGGGGAAACAAGAGGGAAGGGGTAATTAGAAAGGAATTTTGGGGGGAGGTAACTTTTTAGCATAAAGGAAGAAGGATTTCAAACAGCCCAGAGGAAAGATGCAGGCTCCCTCGTGGGAGTGATTACAAAAACCTGTTTGTCTTTTCCCCAAGTTGGTACCTTTCTACCAACTATCTGCCCCTCAGCTGGATGGATTATGGTTTTTATTAAGGCCTGGACTGGAATGAATAGTTACTTGGAGTGTCTGTTTGTTGTCACTGGGAAGTGTGTTATTTCAATATGGGATTCAATATCCAGAAAACAGATTCTCATGGAGCCCCTCATGGATCCCGCAAAGATAAATACATCTGGAGAAGGCAGTGCTTTTCCTTTCCTGTTGCCTTCCTTCATCACCCAGCTGGAAACTGCAGGCTGCTGTCTGGGCTCAGCTCCTGATCACCAATCTCCCTGGGGGAGCATAAAACAGAGGGACCAGGTGTTCTCTGACATGGCAAATCAGAAGAAAAATCACTATGTTGGGAGTGAGGAGACCTGGGAACTAAATTTAGCTCTGCTGCCTACCAGCTGTTTAACCTTGGGCAAGTTTAATTAATAACCAAATCTTTACTATCTTGTGAATCTTCCACCCACTTCTGTCCATTTTAAAGGCTGCAACCTTAACTCAGTCAGACCCTTATCACTTCTCCTGTATAACTGTGTGTGTTCCCTTGGTGGATCCAGAATCCTGTGAGAATGCAAATCAGGTCTTATCATCTCTACTTTCAGACTCTGTAATGCTTTCCAGTGGCCCCAGGATGTCAAAACTCCTGGGCATGAGATTAAGCCTGATTTGGTCTCAGTGGGCCTCTCTACCCTCCTCTCCAGAAGAGGCTGTATTTTAAGGTGAACAAGAACCAGTGGTTCCAAAATGCAGCAATCATCCTGAGGGGTACATAAGACAGTCCACTGGGGTGAGGATAGAAAGTAGTAGAACTTCTACGTATACTTTTCTCTAAAAATTAAGAAGGAAGTCAAGCTTTGCCACCATTTAACAGAAGGTGTGCTGGCTCAGATCACCTTTCAAGTTGTCACATGTCACGTATGGACCTTGTGTATTGTGTGAGGGTCAGTATGACAAGGTGAAGAGGTTGGTGGCTGCCTGTGCAGGCTCTGGAGCCAGATTTCCGTGATAAGTGTCTTCTTTTTTTGTGTGTGTGTATTGTTTTAATATTATCACTGCTATCGTTCTGGCAAAGAGTGCAACTCCCATGGTGCAAAAGGAGTCGTACAAGTGGGTTAATAAGACTCCTGCAAAGAGGCTTCAGATTATAAAGAAAGGTTGACTAATATAAGCCCAGATGAATCCCAAGAAAGTGGTGGGGCTATCACTTCCTCAGTTCTGATGATGAGCTCATCACCAGCTGCATTAGGAAGTAAAGACAATGACGACCTAATTAGCATGGTGAAGTTTAAGCCAAAAAAAGGTCAAAGTTATGAAGTCTACTTTAAAAAAATTTACATTCACTGTCGGTAAAGATGACCTGCATCTAATGTGTATTGTACTTTGACATATTGGCTGTTGTAAGTACATTATATAATTTGTAACTAAACAAACATATTGTGGTGCCTGCTCAAAAATATTTTTCAGGTAGAATCACACAATAATGGAATTTGGAGACCACTAAGCTAGGCATAGACTTGGGTCTAGACTGTGCAAGGACTTGCGCTAGAGCGAGTATATGTCCTCTGGCCCTAATGCAAGAAGGTGGACTCCTTGGTTATTGATGCTTCTAATACATTTATGAAGCAAGGCTGTTACTTTGCAATATATTTTCAAGGGCTTTAAAGAAGCAGTTTTTAAAATTCAGAGTATTTTATCTGCAAAATAATTTGATCTGGATATTTATCAAAATCATTTAATGCTTCGATCTTTACTCAGAATAAAAGAAAAAAGGTAAGTATTATGTACCATAGAAAATTATGTCACCGATAGGATGGGTTATGGTAACCTGCTCCCCCATGATGGTGAATTGCCCCCCTGACATTAGGACCAATTGGATCACACACCAGTTCCATCATTTAGAACCCAGCAAGCAATGCCCTTTGTGCGCCACAGTCATTCTGGAAGTAATTTGCTTACCCCAGCCATCAGAACACAGTCGATAAATGGCAGGGATTGACAAAGGGGCACTGTGTAGGCAACAGAGGGAAACTGAAAAAGTGAATTGTAGGTGGTGAGTGACTAGCAATAAATAATCTGCTTAATCCCGTTGCAGAAATGCCTGTGACCAGGAGAAAATCTGACCAGTGGAAAATTTGAATCGGACACAAGTGGGCCACTTAATTCTAGAGGAATACATTCAAGAGCGGGTATGTTCGGATGCTCTGAGCACGATGGCTCTTCATAGTACCTGATTTTGTGAAAACCACATCTGCTGACTCTTGGACACTCTCCAGGTACCTGGCATCTGAAATTATACCATTAGTGATCCACTCCTTGGAGCTAAACACAGACCTCTTCCTGTATTCTCTTTTGAAAAACAAGCACCGCTGGAAAGAGTTAGCACATTGAGTCAAAGATCCCTCCGTGGGACTTGGTTTATTAAATGGTTCCACCTGTGGGGAGAGTTCTGGGACAGTGTTAGGGGTCTGGGCATCCTGGGAGGGGGTGGAAGAGGAGGTGGTCTGCTGCTGAGGCTTGGGGAAAGAGGGAAGGCAGAGGAGGAGAATACCAAAGGCCAGCTTTAATAGTTCTACTTTTAACAAAGAAAGAACCTGATCTTAACCCTGTCGCTCAGGTCTAACACAGACCTAAATTTATGGTGATCTTCGACTTGGGTAGGAATCACACCTTTCAGAATTAATTCAGTATAATACAACATTCAAAGGACCCCAGTACAGTCAGCCCTCAGTTTTCAGGGACCCTGCCATCGGCTTGGGGATAGGCGATCTGGGATACAAATCACAGCACTCTCTGGATAATCACCCCTATGGTCTTATCAATTATGGACAAACAAGAGACAGGAAGGCGAATTTCTAGAAAGAAGAGAAAAATGCTCTTCAACACACTGAACTATTGTGATTAGGGATTACTGGTTGTACATTTTACAAAATTCCATTGCTCCTTGTTATTGTAGATGATGGAGCAGTGGCCATTTGATGTAATTTTTTTGATGATTTTTTTTTCTGACATTCACCTCCCTGCTTGTTCAGCAAGCTGACACATTTGTTCAATAGCCGCCTCCTAACACACAACGGAGTGATTTAGTAGATCCAGTGGAAAAAAATCAGTCGTTTGACAAAAATGTACTTTTTTTGATAGAAGTTATTAATCAGTTGCTAACTAAATGGATAGGTTATTTTTATCTTGATTTTTTTTTTATTTTTGTTTTCGGAAATAACAAGTTTAGCGAACTAAAAAGGCCAGGTGTCTAATTGAGTTGGCTGGTTGTGCTGACAGATATTTGATATGACATCAATTGACTAAACTGACGGGCATTTGAACGAGTTCAGTCAAAATGTTTGAATCCATCAATGGGGAGTGTCAACCAATTTTTGCTCTGGAGAAAGCACTCGAGTGTCTGCATTTTACAACAAGGAAGTACAAGCTGTTTGGCCTCAAGAAACAGAAGCTGATCCTAAAGGAGAATTTTTGGGCAGAATCTGAGTGATTTTTTTGTGTCTTCTGATCTCTTGAAAGGATCTGAGAGTCTCAAGGAAAGACCAACATTTCATTTGGGGCCAAGATCAGTTGCCTAGAGAGAAGTGGGGAAAAGCCTGGAAAAGGAGGAGATGGCTTTTCTACTCGCCTTCTATATGTTAGGTGACACTGGTGCTTCTATATAAATGTACATTTATGACCCCATGTTTTGTATTTTCGTCACAGTGCCTCCATGTGGCAGATTGGGCTAAAGCTCAGGAAACTAAGTGACTTGCCCAAGGTCACACAGCCAGTTGGTGGCTGAGTCCGCAGGATGGGGCAGGTTGGGGTGTATACTATACTCTCTTCCGCCTTTTCCACCAGACTGCATGGTCTTAGGCTGACATCTCCGAGGGGAGGCAGTCAGCTTTGTTGGAATAAGGTACACATGAAGCGATAAAGGAGGCTCTGGAGCCAGGTGACTGAGTTTGAGTCTTGATGTCTCCCACCCCTACCCCCACTTCCCAGCATCATGACCTTGGGCAAATTACTGGGCCTGAGGTCTCCCATCTACAAAATGAAGACGGTGGTAAAATCTACCCAGGGTGAGCTTCACGGGCAATAGACCAGTGCAATTGCATATGGCCTGTGCTTAAAAGGGATCCAGGCTTGGGGTTTAGTGCTCTACAACTGCCATCTTGAAGTTCTTAACAATTCCAATATCTTTAATTATTCAGTGAGGTCTGATAGGACAATGGATCATGAATGAGGAAGTCTGGGATCCTTGGCTCACACTCAGTTCTGCCCCCACTGCCTCTCCATGTTCTTGACCTACTCCCTCCCTCTTGGTGCCCATGGCCCTGCCGAGCCTCTCCCTCCAAATCCCTCACCTGACACTGCTGCTACCCTCTGTGCACAGGTATGCCCAGGTGCCTGTGCACAGGTATGGGGAGGGTCAGGGTTGGGCGAAGCACCCAGCAGCATCTCGGTCCATTCTGGGTACCAAGTGCACCCTGGAGCAGAGGTTGCAACCCCTTGACGGTCATCTCCTCAAAGCTGGTTGGGGCAGAGGCCCTGTGGGAAGGGGTGATGCCTGGCTCAACTCCTCCACTCTGGTCGGGGCACGGGGAGTCCGTCTGATGGCTGATGGCAGGGGAACCTGGCAGCCAGTGGGTCTTTTGTGAGTGCACTAAGTCTCAGGGTGGGGCCCGTGGGTACCTGTGAGGATCTATCTACACTCACCTGGCAGGTATCCTTGTGCCCCAGAAAGTTCAACACTAAATAGCAGATAAAAACACCATGGCAAGTCAAAGAAGTGAGAGAGAGAGAGAGAGAGAGAGAGAGAGAGAGAGAGAGAGAGAGAGAGAGAGAGAGTTGTGGGGGGTGGGGCACCAGGAGAGTGAGAGGAAAAAAGCGCCCAAAGAAAAAATAAAAAGTCTTATAATTTAGCAACTTTAACTGTACTTTCCCCCTGCTTTTTGAACAAGGGCCCCCCATTTTCATTTTGCACTGGGCCAACAAATTCTGTAGCTGGCTCTGAATTTGCTTCAGGGCTCTGAGGAGGATTCTATGAGTAAGCACCTGCAAGTGCTCAGAACAGGGCCTGGGGTCAGCCAGCACTCAGTGTTCTCTCGTCCACATGGGCTCTTAGGAGAGGGAGAGCCACAGTCACGCTCCATGTGGGCGGGGTGTCCCTCTGCCCATCAAGCCCATAACAACAAAGAGAATAATCTGCTCTCTAGCTAACTCCTTACATGCTTCTTAAACTCGGGCCAGGTAGTGAGAGGTAACGACTTTTGCAATAATCAGAGCGGGTCAGGGCCTGAGCTGTGGCAGGCATCTCGCTGAACCCAAGTGGAAGGGAGCAGGGGGATGTCATGTGGTCACATCTGCTGCGATTCAGCTCATTTCCAGCATGATAATGAATTCAAGAACGAGCTTCTGAAATGAACTCTCGATCAGGAGGGAGGCTGGTTATTAGCGATTACTCCTGGATGGCGGTTAAGGGTGTGAGCAATAGAATTAAATGAATTTCCTTTGAAAGTTCTGCTGTGCAAAGTAAGAGATATAAATGCTACATTATGCATTTAAAATACCTCCAGGGTTTTTGGTTTATGGACTCGTTTATATTTATATATTTATTTGAGTGTTTATGGCTTTCTCTCTGTCATTTTCACGTTGGTATCTCTGTACTCATTATGGTTTTATGGCCGCTTTTTGGAAATCAGTGGCTGCACACACCAGCACATGATTTGATGAGAGAAGGAGATCCAGAAAAAGAAAACAAGTTTAATATTGTAGTTGGGGGAAGAGCCTTCCCTTGGGGTAGGAGAGTTAAAAAGGAAGCTTGAGGTCTGCCTGCATCAGGTAGAATCTTGGGGAGTTATTGCTGCAAGGTAGCTGAGAGATGGTCTAGCCCCGCCCCTCCTTGAAAAGAGGAGGAGGCAGAGAGATCTTGAGAGGTGGAGAGACTGACCACAGGTCTCATGGCTTATTGTTCAGAAGTCAGGACAAGGGCCCGGGTTTACTGGTAGCCATTGCTATTGCAGACCCACTTTCTTCTCCTTCCTATATACAGAGGGCGACTTTCCTGTGGGCATAGTGGGCAAAGCACCTAGAGCCCATGATGCTTTTCAGGGCCCACGAAGGTGCTTTAATTTCTTTTAAAATCAGAAGAAAAAAATTGCATATAATCCAGCCTGCATTATATTCATCTAGATACCAATGCAGTCATAAAATATCATTTTTAATATTTTTTTATGGAGGAAGGGACCTATGAAAATCAAGTGCCGTGGGCCCCCACAAGTCATAATGTGGCCCTGCCAATACAGATCACTCAGGAGAGCCATGGGAGAAACGTGAGGGTGAGGTGGGCAGCCCCCTGAGTCAGCCCTACCCAATGATCATGCTGAGGCTTCACCCCCTCTTCTTCCCCACCCCCTTTTAAGACCCAGTGTCTCAAATGTCTTCTTGTCTATCACTTTGCAGAGAGATCATTTCAAACAGGGAAGAGGGGGTGCTGAGTAAAACGTTATGATGGGTAAGGAGTGACAGAGATCAACTCGGTGGACAAATCCACACTGAACAGTAAACCCCTGTGGACTGAGTTTTGATCAGAAGGCACTTGAGGATGTCCCAGGCCTCAGAGTCTCCATGATGTGCCTGAGTCATAGTTGCTGTGTAAATGTGTGGATGGCCTATTTCTAGAAGGTTCCATTTTGTGAAATGCCAGCTGTGTGGGGTATCTCGGGTTGGGTGTGTATCGATTGGCTTGTACCTCCTCAAACCTGATCAGCCCGCAAGTCTCCCCAATGTCAGTAACAGAGACTATCACTCACTGCTGTAAACTGAATGTTTGTGTCTCCCCACCCTCCAAATTCATACGTTGAAATCCTAATCCCTAACGTGATGGTATCTGAAGGTGGAGCCGGTGGGAGGTGATTTGGTCATGAAGGTGGACCCCTCAGACTGGGATCGGTACTCTTCTAAAAGAGACCCTAGAAAGGTCCATTGCCCCTTCTGCCTTATGAGGACACATCGTAAAGATGGCCGTCTATGAACCAGGAAGTGGGTTCTCACCAGACACTCAATCTGATGGCGTCATGATCGTGGGCTTCTAGCCTCCAAAGCTGTCAGAACTAAATGTTTGTTGTTTACAAGCCAGCCAGTCTATGGTATAGCAGCCTGAACTGACTAAGACACCCAGTTACTCAGGCCCCTCTTTCTCTTCCACTCCACACCCCCAAAGCACGAGTAATTCCTGTTCGTTCCACCTCTAAATTACATCTGGAATTGGCTTTTCTCATCACCTTCACTGCTAGGTAGTCGAGCCTCAGGCACCATCATCTCTCCTGGGTTATGTGAGTAGCCTCTGGACCAAGACCGGTCTCTCTGATTCCTGCCGTGCCTGCCTTCAGCCTCGCCTGAGCAGCCTGAGTGGCCTTTTGAATACATAGCACAAGTTCCTCCCCTGTTCAAGACCCCTCCAGTGACAGCCCAGCTCACTCAGACACAAGCCAAAGCCCTTCTGTCGCTTACTGGGCCTCCATGATCTGGCTACTTCTCTGATGTCATCTCCTCCCCTTCAATTCCTCCCTTGCCTCGAGCATGTCAAACCCACTCCTGCTCCAGGACCTTTGCACATGACATTCCCTCTGCTTACAATATCCTCCATTGGTTAGTCATGGCTCCTTCTCAGAAAAGCATTCTCCAGCCACCTCTCCACTCTCACACCCCTACCCCACTTTCCTCGGCACAATCACCACCACCAGACACTCTAACATATTCCATTTGTTTCCTGTCCATCCTTCCCACAGAGATGAAGCCCCCCAGGGCAGGGACCATGACTCATTTACTGTCTTATTTCTAGGCCTATAGCAAGTTACATGTTCAAATAATATTTGTTGCACAAACGGATAAAAAGCGGGGACTGTAAAAGAATTTATTCTTTAAAAATGTCTGAACATCTGCTTGTATGGGCAGGTTTTTTTATTTTCATCCCAGATTTGCATCCTCAAACTCTGTTGATTCCTCCTTGTCTCAAGGGGGGCCCAGCCTAGTTCTATGCCTCATCTTTTTTTCAAGTGCTTTCCGGAAATACCCAGGTAACTGGTCTCCCTACCTGTCCTCATGTTGCCAAGGGAAGGTATTTCTAGGATATAACTGGAACCTGTCCCTCCCCTGCTGAGAATCCTGCTGAGGCTCCCTGCAGCCTTCAAGGTGGATGGTGCTACTCAGACGGGTATCGAGCTTCCCTTTTCACCGCCCCCCCACCCAAATTTACCCTCCTGGCTGAAGCCATCTGTACTTTTTCAGTTCCTGAAACTGGCCTTACTGTCTCAGGCCATACCTTTTGTATACCATAAATTATCGTGGCACTATTATTGCTCAAAACAGTTCTCAAATTAACAGGGGAGGCAGAGGGAGAAGAAAAAAAAAATCACTCCCCACCCCAATAAATCTCAGATGGCACTATGGGAAGAGGAAGAAAGTGAGAAGCACTGCTCAAAGAGCTGGAGATGCAATGGAGGGGCCAGGGTACTGCTACTGGCCAACATCTTGTCCATTGATTCAGCCAACATTTGTAGAGTACACATCGTGAGCCAGACGGCTGTTGGGATGGGCACTGGGGTCGGGGGGCACAGAGATGCTCTTCAGTTTGTGGTGGGGACAGAAAGTAGCCAGGTAGTTATGGCGCCGAGTGACGAGTGTCCCAATGGAGGGAAGCAGGGGTGCTGAGAGAGCCCAGAGAAAGGGCTTCCCACACCTGAAGAGCAGCATGCTACAAGCTAGTGTTCAGTGGGGAGGCAGAGGTGGTGAGGCAAGAGGGCATGGGAGAGCATGGGCCTTGGCGCTGAGGACTGAGCCAGCAGGGCCCGTTCTAGGATACTTGCAGCAAACAGGGTAAGATGACAGGTGAGAGGGTAAGGTCGGCAGGTGAGGAGTGCACAGTTCACCAGGTAGCCTGCGGGCAGCCATCTTGGCCCTGCAAAGGTTCACCCAGCTGCAGAGCTTAGGAATATGTACACGCTCTTGGTAGCGTGGATTTGAAGGCAGGGAAGGAAGCAAGGAGGCCACTTCAGGAACTCGCTTGAGAATCGAAGATGAGTGAAAAGACATACAATCTATTTTGGAGACCTGTTTGAATTCTAGATGGGATTGGTAGGCAGGCCATTCCTGGAGACAGGGACACTAGAGAGCCACTTGAGGAGGGGAGACTTGAGGAGGTGCTAGATGGGTCTGACGGTGGAGGAGGTGGGGGCTGAGTGGCAGGGAGAGCGGAGCAGCTGTGACGGTCTGTTTAATGCGTCAGCTTGGCTGGGCCACCGTCCCCCATTATGCAGTCAAACAGTAATCTAAGCGTGAAGGTACTTTGTAGATGTGATTAAAGTCCATAATCAATTAACTTTAAGAAAAAGAGAGCCTATATGACCTTGGGTGGGCCTGATTTAATCAGTTGAAAGGCCTTAAAAAGCAGAACTAAGGCTTTCCTGAGAATAATGAAATCCTACCTGTGGGCAGTAGCTTCCGTTCATGCCCAAAAATTCTCTACGGATTTGGGATTTGCCAAGTCAGCCTCCACAATCACATAAGCCAAGTCCTTGCAATAAATCAATCTACGTATATCTCTATCTCTATCTATCTATCTATCTATCTATCTATCTATCTATCTATCTATCTATCTATCTATCATCTACCTATCGTCTATCTATCTCTCCTACTTTTCTGGTTGACCCCTGACGGATATACCAGCTATGAAGGGAAGCAAGCCCAAACCCTTGCCTGGAATAGGCCTCTTGGTTTCCTCCAGCCATGTCACTCCCTAGATGACAGTGCGTCTTCCCCTGCCTCCTTTATCAGACTTGTGGAGTAGCAGGTAGTAAAGACAAAGGGAAGGGCAGGCCCGTTCACCTCGTATATACACATGCAAACACAAACAGCTGCAATAGTGAGACTGGTCCCTGCCTCCCCGAGAGACCCAAACTAATCTACCCAGCGTGCTTCACTTTACAAGTGAGCTTCTTTCTCTTATGCAACTCCCGGACAAT
Organism: Rhinolophus ferrumequinum; assembly: GCF_004115265.2. Taxonomy (NCBI): domain Eukaryota; kingdom Metazoa; phylum Chordata; class Mammalia; order Chiroptera; family Rhinolophidae; genus Rhinolophus; species Rhinolophus ferrumequinum. Next base: position 37,626,567 of record NC_046302.1, on the reverse strand, counting down.
TCCCTTTGGGCTTAACACATCAAGGGAGAAGGCCCGTGCTGGCATCTTTCTTTCCCTTTTAATTCTAATATCTCCCTACTCCCCAGGAAGGGTTTGAAATATAGCCACTATATTTTTAAATGAAGATGCTGCTCTATCTGCCCTTGCCTCCATTAACCAAAATCAATCTCAGAAGTCCTGGGGGTGAGATCAATTTTGTTCCAGGTAGCTGTGCCAAATTCCAATGCTTCCAATACTATTTCAAACTTATCGAGAGCACTTGGCAAGCCAAACATTTCTACATGGTTTACCCACATTAATTAATTTAGCCTCATGCCACCATGGTGAAGCAGGAGAGTGCAGCTGGGGTGCATAGGGAGAATTTAAAGGGGTGCTGGAGAGGAGAGGGGCCTTGTGAACCAGGGTCGGCAGGGGTGGGGGGGCTCCTCCCAGAGCAGATGCTTTCCTCCCATCCACAGTACTGGTTTTCTTTTTCTTGGATGGAATCTGCACTGCTCAGCAGGAGGCCTCCGCGAAGCATGAGCAACACAGGCCCTTGATCCCATTTCTGCACTGTCTTCATGAGTGTCGGGGGGCAAAAACCTCCTTTATGAGTATGCTGGGGCGGCCTGCTCAGGCTGATGCTGGCTCCCAAGGACCGAGTCAGGTGAATGGAACAAGGTTGCTGCCTGCAAGACAGCAGAGTGTGGGAGGGAGGGAGGCTGGAAGGAAGAGAAGAGGCTGGAGGCTGTCTCTAACTGAATACATGGAGCCCGGAATTCCATGCTGGGAAATGTAAGAATCTTTCCTGGTCCTTAGCCTCACAGCAACCCTGCTAGGTAGTTATTACTACTTTTTTTTTGCAGAAGGGGAAACTGAGGCTCTGCCTGGCTCTATACTCTTTGTCTCTTACCTGGAAGGGACAACCCAATGGTAAAGCTTGAAAGAGGCAGTGAGGCTCAGTTGACAGGACCCGATTTCTAATCTCAACCACATGACTTCAGGGAATTCACTTAACGCTTGAGTGCTTTAATTTAGTTACTGGTTAAATGGAAAGATAGTTTGGTACAGTGGCAAAAGCGTGGGGTTTTTAAATCAGACTGCCTTATGTTCTAGCACCTTCTATGCCACAGCTTTTTTTTTTTAAACCTATAATACCTACCTTATAGGGTTATTGATGAAATGAGATATTGCATATAAAGTGCTTATCACGGTGCTGGCCACATTGTCAAACGCTAAATAAGTGCTAACTCATGAATTCCTCATAGAGACATTGTGGAGTTGATTTTTTCAGTTCATATTTAATGAGCTCCTCCTTTTTGTATAATATTATGCTTGGTACTGTGTTTCCCCCAAAATAAGACCTAGCTGGACAATCAGCTCTAGTGCATCTTTTGCAGCAAAAATTTAATAGTAAAATACGACTGGGTCTTATATAATATTGTATAATATAAGACCGGGTCTTATGTAATATAATATAATATAATATAATATAATATAATATAATATAATATAATATAATGTAATACTGGGTCTTACATTAATTTTCGCTCCAAAAGACGCATTAGAGCTGATTGTCCGGCTAGGTCTTATTTTCGGGGAAACACAGTACTCTAATAGATATGCAAGCACAATGAAAGGGTGTATAGCATACTATTATTTTTATTATGCAAGGAAATAAATAGTTCTAAAAGGTGGTTGTGCAAGTAGGTAAAACTGTTGATATGGTTGAAAAAACGAGGTGGTCAGATTTTGGGGTGATTGATGAAGAAAGGTTTCATGGAAGATGACAAGTTGGGTAGGGTTTGAAAAGAGGTAAGGTTTTGGGGGGAAGAGCATTCATTTCTGGAGGGGGGTAAGGTCTCAAAAAGGTGGGAGAAAGTTTTCTTTTGTGTGTGTGTGTATGTATCTGTGTGTGCATGCCTGTGTGTGTACGTCGGCCTGCGTGTATCTCTGTGTGTGTCTTTGTGTGTTTATATTTGTGTATCTCTGTGTACACATGTGTGTTTGTGGGGGGGGGCATGGGAAGGGCTGATGGACGGTTGCCCAGAAGGAGCCTGTTCTGCTGGGGTGGGACCACCGCTGAGGGCAGTGGAGTCAGAGTGAGTGGTGAGCCATGAAGACCATGTGTGAGAGTTTTACTTGGGTAGTGAGACTTAGGCAGTAGAGTTCTTGGCTTGTTTCCTAGAATTACAGAATTGAGAGCTAGAAGACATCTGGTTCAGACTTCAGTCCATCAGGCTAGTAAATATTATTCCAAATTTTATAAGGAAGAGACTCATAAGGTGCCAAGAGTTGTGATAGGCCTGCTATCAGCGACCCCACTGTCCCCTGGTCTGCCCCTGTGTCCTGACGGCTTCTGTTAACAGAGGCAACAATAGGTCGAGGAGAAGGGGGAGAGGAGGGTGTCAGGGAGGAAGAGAGGGACAAGTGGGACCTTGGAATCCTGGTGATAAATAAGGCAAGTCATGAAGCTCGTGGTAAAAACCTGCAGTGCCATTGTCTGCCTGGAGGGGGCCACAAATTGTTCAAATGCAGCTTTTCCTTCACCCCATGCGCTGGTTCCCTTGAACCTTGAATCCAATGTCCAATACTCTGTGACAGGTCTTACACTTAAATTCCCCATTGCTATAGCACAGCTCCCAACATCCTGCATCCTTGCGCCCTCTCCCTGGTACCCCGTGCCTGAGTCATCTGTAGTTTGTACCGCGGTGCTTTCCAAAGCTCTTCTCTAGCAGCAAATATGTCACGTCTTATGCGTTAACCCTCCCCTCTGGCCCGTGAGGCCCCAACTCTGTGTTCTCAACCCATCACCCATGCAGCCTTCCTACGCGCACCCTATGCTCTGGGCGCCCAGGTCCTCATTTAAATCACATTTTTACAGCAAACAGCACTGAACACTTATTTGTTGGAACTCCTCCTGCAGGTGCTTTTGGTGCTGCCCAAAGCCTTCTCCATCGATCAGTCAGAGTTCCCAAAATGTGTTTATTGAGGAGCTTAGGGGCAACAGTCCAGCTGGAAGGGGGTGGCGTTAATGTCTTAAAGTTGTGTGTGCATAGCAAGCTCACAGTCTTTACCTAGCCCAGACACTAACGATCAGTAAAAACAATACAGAATACCCTTTACATAAGATTAAGGAAGTGCCTCGTCATCACACCTAAGAACACTATTCTTAGGATTTTAGTGTGATTAATAGTATTATTAGGGATGGCTGGGCAGGGGAGGCGTTGGAGACGACAGAAGGACTAAACCCTGCCCACCCCCCCAGACAGCTTTTGTTGCCACTCTGGGCGTGTTGCCCACTGGTGTCTTCTGTTCTAACACTGCACTTTTTGGTACAGTCGTCACTAGCCACACATGGTCACTGAGCACTTGAGATACGGCTGGTCCAAACTGAGATGTGCTCTTAATGTAAAACGCACACTGAATTTCAAAGACTTAGTACAAAAAAAGAATGTAAAATACGTCATCACTAATCTTAACTCTGATTACCTGTGGAAATGACACTATTTTGGATTTATTAGGCTAAATGAAATAAATGATTACAATTACTAGAGCCTGATACTTTTAATGTTTTAAATGTAATATGCTCACATTTTTAAAAACTTTTTTTTTTTTACTAAAAAATGACACAAGTGACACACACTGATGGCTAGCATTCTATTTCTGTTGGACAGTGCTGTTCTAGAACCCTGGATCTTTCGTTGTTGGGCAATGCATGTTCCAAGGGTCCTCTTGGACTCTGTCAGATCGGAACACAGATCCGGGGAGCGTCTGGTTAATACCAACCATCCCCTCCGAGGAGCAGCTTCACCTTATTGCGCAGGCGCTCTGTGCTTAGCCCTTTCAAGGAATGACGCTCGCAGTTACGTTAGGGACCACAGAGGTTGAGAGTCTACCCCAGATCTGGGGGAGCTAGGATGTCAGCCCAGCTCTGTTGGACCAGCTGTCTACCGGGCGCCCCCGCCGCAGTGCTTTGCCTCCCCTTGCCAGAGAAAGCCAGACGGAAGAGGTCAGGGGTCAAGCGCTGCCCTGCCCCTTCCTGTTCTCAAGTGCCTGTTTCTCTTGGCTGTGCAAGGCCTTCAGAGCTCGGAGGAGCACAAGATGGTGTGTTTTGGCTGTGAGCACAGCCCTGGGGACAAGGCTCCCGCCTTCTAGTCTCGGCTCTCGGGCAGCATTCTTGGTGACTGCAGGGGATCAGCCTCCCGCATCTGCTTCCCAAGATGCAGACTGGGCACGGGGCGGCCAGGTTCATGTGAGAGCTGTTTATGGTGCTCAGCCTTCAGCTGGAGAGGAAACTGCTTCTATCTGATATCCTGATGTGTGGTTGGCAGTAGGACATCAGGATATTTAGACGTGCAGATGATGGGCTGAATTTTTATTTACTGTACAGGCATTTATAGGCTCATAGATTAGAATGGGAAGGAGAGGAGGGATTGAAAGATTATCTAGTGCAACCCTCTCATTTTACATGTCAGATGGAATCAGGAAGTTCTGCCCAAACTCGCCAACAAGAGGGAGAAACTGTCACACTGGGCCAGTTCCTCTGAGTTAGCAGGTTCTTCCCCCCAGGATGTGAGAGAAGCATTGGTGGTGACAGTTCCTGACCCAGTGATTACTCATTACTGTCCCTGCCAGCGAGGTAGAGGTACTGGACTCTCTGTTGCTTTGGCGCCTGGCTACAAAAATTTGAATCAAAGGGCTTCTCGTGGTCCCAAAGACTCTGCACCTTCCCCAGGTCTCCCAGTGCCTGAGCCTTGCAGCTTGGAAATCTAGTGGTTCTACCACGGGGTAGCAGGAGGGCTAGTCTGTGCCACTGCTGTGAAATGGATGAAACGTCTGGCTCTCCCAGCTGCCTTCTTGTATGTGTGCCTTCTTGTGGGTGCCGCGTTCGGTGCAGGAAAGCAATCAGGTAAACAGCCTAGATGCTTGCTACGCAAGGTGTGCTCCATCGCCCAGCAGTACCTGAGAGCTCATTGGAAAGGCAGAGTCTCAGCCTCCTCCACTGACCTACTGAATGAGGCTGTATTTCAACGAGATAGGTAGGGAATTTATATGCCCATTTCCCCTTGAGAAACCCTGGCTTAGAGTATTAGTGACTTAATGCATTACCACACTCAGGGGTATTTGCGTATCAAAAGGGTAAGGAGAGAATGTGGAATGTTTAATTTAAAGAGTACACCTCCAAGGGGAGTGAGAATCAGGAAAATTAAAGACCTCACTGTCTGCAATTGGTATTTAGGTCTGTGTGAAGTGGGATGGCTGGGGGGTGGGGGGACGGTGGACAGTGTGAGAGCTCAGACGCTGGAGCCTGGCTGCAGAGGATCAAATACTGGCTCAGTCAGTTATGTCAGTTATGTGATCTTAATTGATTATGAGACCTTGGGCAACTTGCCTCAGTTTTCTCATCTGCAAAGGGGGATAATAGCATCATTACATCATAGTGTTGTTAGGATTAAATGATTTAATTCATGTCAAACCCTTAGAACAGTGCCTGAGCGCACTGTAAGCACTCAATCAACGTCAGCTTTTATTCCAATCATTTTCCATGAGGGAAGCTGCCCTTGGCAGCTGGGTCAGAGGTGTTGCTGCTTGCAGAGTGTGCCCTTCCTATTTCAGGGACCACTGCATGGATGACAGGTGGGTCACTACGTTCTGTGTGCCTTTCCATTCCAGGAGTCTGCACTTTGGATTCCTAGAGTGCCAAGAGTATGGGGACAGAGCACCCCACTTGGCTTCCTGTGAGGCAGACTCGGCACACACACACACACCTGAGCTCCTCCAATTGCTCAGGTCCTGTGGCGGTTTCCAGAGAACAAAACCAATTTATCTCCGGGGAGTCCTCACCCTGTTCTGTTTGAAAATAAACATGCAGTCATTTTATGATCTGAATTATAGTCCAATAGGAAATGAACTCAGAGTGTCCAGCTTCTTCAGGGTGGACCATTTCATAGCTGGGGGGGCATCTGGGCCTATGAGCTCCTGCAAAAAACAGTGTCGTCAGCAGCTCTGATCTGAGGTAGAGAGCACCAGTGCCCAGTGAAGGGGTCTGCCTTGTGTATCCAGGGCAGTGGCATGCTTTGGTGGAAAGATTAAACTGGGATTCAGGAGCTCTGCGTTTTCCAGTTTCCTGGACCTTCCGTGAGTCATTCTCTTTCTCCCTCTGCCCTTGGACCCTCAGCTATAAAACAAGGGATGGACCCTAAATATCCTTCGGGATTGCCGGGGTCTCTTGTGCTCTGAAACAAATCACGCTAGCAGCTAACTGGTCACTGTTGAATCTTCAGTAGATTGATAGGGAGAAGAATGATGGTGACCACCTCCTTTCTTAAGAAGAGTCAGACCTTGAGAAAGCCTGGTGCTGTTGGGGTCTGAAGGAGCCCTCATACCCAGACACAGAAATTTACAACCTCTTTAGAATTCCCAGCACTTCTTTCCTCAATAGCGCCTCCCGCCTCAACACCCTGCCCCAGCCATGCCACTTCCCTCTTCTTTAGCAAGTTAACCAAATTCTCTCTTCATGGATAGTTCAATGGAAAGTTAGTCTGAAACAACAGTATATCATATTTCATGAATTTAATAGGGTTTTCATGATTTTACAAAGTGCCTCCACCAGACACTCGCAGCTGGAGGCGGCTCGGCGGGAGGCTGAAGCCCTGCATCTGGGTTTTTCAACTCTTGCCAAAATCCATTGAATTTGATCCGGAATGACTATGAATCTTTGGAATGTACAGTCCCTATTCTCTTGCCTTATCCAAATAAAAAGAGGGGAGGGCGGAGGGTGGTGGCGGGGGAAATGTCCTAGGAGATTTCCATATGGAAACACTAAACGTGCATTATAAAGGATTTCCTATAAACAAAATCACAGTCAGAGATGTTGGACCCTCACCATGTTGAAAACAAAGGGTCCTTGTGTGTGTGTTTGCGTGCAGTTTCAAACATATACAGGTATTCATTCAGGGTACCTTGGCAGCCCCCCTTTCTCTCTCTCTCCAGCTAACTCTCCTCCTTTCCATCTCCCCACCCCCAAAACTAGCCCCAAACTCCTAACAAGAACAAACTTTAATCGTTCTGTGCAGTAAATCCCCTACAAATAAATATCCAGGGCAACTTCAAACGCTCTTAATTGGAAGCACATGGGAAGAACTCTACAGTCCTGGCTGAGGCTGTGGGGTTGTAATTTCATGTTATGATCGGCCATAAATATGTGCCGTAATGAGCAGAGTTTGGGTTTCCCTTCTGTGTATCAGAAAACTGCAGGTTTGAATTTTTCCACATTCTTTTTCTCCTTCGCTCTGCTTTTGTTCAGTCATCAAACTTCACGTTTAACAACCCCACCCCCCACAACCCCAAATGAAAAAAGACAACCACAATCTAAACAAACCTTCTTCTCCCTTTAACCTCTCACCACAACTCCCTTGCTCCAAACCGTGCATGACTGTCCTGTCTTTCCCTCTGCTGTACAAGAATTATGGTTTAGGGTTTATAGGGTTTAAAAAAACGTGTTCAATCACCAGAGTGGGGGAAATGAGGCTAAATCACCTCGGGGCCTTCTAATGATTTTATCACAGAATTGTAGCTAGAATGGACTGGCGGGAACTTGGAGAGGTCGTGAAGTCCATCCCCCTGCCTCCACACTACTTTATCTGCAGCACGGAGGTCTATGGGTATCCACCTTCTCCTTAGGGATCACCTAGAGAGAAGTTTCTAGAACACCCTCTGGCAACTGAACTTCACCTCCAAACTCACAATACAGATAGCCTTTCACAGGTCCTATGCAGGTCACATGATTTAAAGCAATTTCTCCTCATTCCATCCGTGGGGGATGAAAGACTTTTAGATATCCTCGTTTGAGAAGACATCATTGGGGAGAATGCCTCCAGCCACGTGGGCAGGAGAAACTCTTTCTGGTTTCCAAGGGAGGGAACCCAATGCCAAGTTCCCTGTGTGTAAAATTGTTGAATATCAGGCTTAGAAGGGACTTCAGAAGCCATCCAGGCCAACTGCCCTAAAGAGCTGGAGTCCCCTGAGCAGCCCCCATGAGTGGTTGACTTCTAGCCTGGGCCCCAGCCCTCCCAGGAATTGGGAGCCTACCACCTACATTATGCTAGGAGGTGAGAATTACTATGAAAAAAGTAAATAAGGGGAGGAGGTTACAGTTTAAATAGGAAAGTCAGGAAATGCCCCACTGAAAGGTGTCATTTAGGTGGGAAGTAGAACCACAAAAAGGTTGGAATGGCCGGAGTCTAGAGCAAGCGGAAAGGGAAGGAGATGGTGTCAGGGAGGGGTGGGGTTGGTTGGGTGCTGGGGAAGATGGGAAGCCATGGGAGGGTGTGAATAGAGGATGATATGATCTAACTTACACCAGGAAAAGGCCCAGAGAGGTTAAATGACTTGTCCATAGCCTACATCTGATAGAGCCAAGAAAAGAACCCAGGTTTTCCTATTTCCAGTCTGTGCATCTCAATAGTCCAGCACTTAACATTTGTCCCATAAAAATACATTTTCATAAACATAATTTCGTTCTATATTCAGAAGCCTACTGCCAGATCCTCAATGTCAGAATACGGAAGCATACATCAACCTACATAGATTAGGACTGTTTCTGAAGGTCACACAGCTGGAACCCGTGACTTCCGATGCCTGCGCCACTTCTATGGGATGGCAGAACCCTCCTTTCAAAACCAGAGGCCTTACATTCTCCTCTCCGAGGCTTCTGTGTGGCAGTTCATCTCCATGGCTAATCAACAGGTACATTTCTGAACACCTTCATTCACATCCAGCTTTTGCAACATCAAGCTTCATTATCTGTGTTCCCATACACCCTCCAGCAGTCACATGACGGGAGGAGCCGGTCTGGGAAGGGGGCAATTCCTGTGACTAAATTGGCATGTGGGATGGGGGGAAACGTGTAGCTGGGCGTGCATTTGCTGCCTTCCATCTCACACACCGAAAGCCGGAAAGAATCTGTGACCCTGATGGAGCAGGCTTATGGCTGCGAAGGTGTAACAGATCTAGCTTCCTCTTAAATTGATCGAGCCCAGGGGACAAGCATTGTTTCTGCCTGAAATTGTAAGAAGGCAACACCATTTTAAAAATTGTCATCACTGACAAAATCCTAGACATGACCGGATGGCCACATCGTTCTGTCTCTGTGTGGCTCTGATTCTGATTCTAGATCTGTGCTGTCCGATGTCGGTAGCTACTAGCTATACGCAGCTAGTCCAAAAGGCACACTGGCATTTCAAAGACTTACTATGAAACTAAGGACGCAGAACATCTCATTCATAATATTTTATAAAGATTAGATGTTAAGTATTATTTTGCATTGCTGAACTAAAATGTTAAGATTAATGCTGACTGTTTCATTTTACAAATGGGACTCCTAGAAAATGTAAAATTACATGTGTGGCTTGCATTCAGTGGTGTGCCAGGCCTTGCCTATACCAGCTCATGAGAGCCAAGTGGGTACCCTTCGTCCCAATTCTGTGTTTAGTGAGGTCATGTTGGTAGCTTGAAATCAGCCATGGAGGAAGTTTCTGCACCATGGAAATTGGGCGTGGGCAAGTGCTACAAAGTGGGATTTTTTTTTTTGTTTTAAGAGCTGGTTTACCGATACCCCACTCTTCACATTAAATTTCTCAGTTCTACTCTAGAAATTGTGCTTCCCCCAATTTCTTTTCTGGGTGTGCAGGTTCAGTGTGGGAGTTTTTTTGTGCGTTTCTGTGTCTCTTTCTTCTAGGGCCTGTATTATTTCATTCACCTACAGCCGTTGAATAAGTACTGCAATAGAAGGTACTATTTTAGACCATGGAGATCTACAATGAATATGAATAATCACAATCCAGCTCTTGGAGCACTCAAGATCTAGTGGGAATGACAGCTGTGAGAACAGAAGTTGGGGTAAATTCCTGTGGCAGTGGAGAAGGTGGATCCACTGAATAAGTCAGCGTGCAGTGCCTGGACAGGGGAGAGAAGCAGGGGCAGGAAAGGCTTCAGAGAGGCTATTGGAAGGGCTGTTGGAACTGGGCCTTTTAGGATGAATAGGAGTTTGTCAGGAGAGACTCGGAAAGGTCATTCCAGGTGGAATGGCATTGCCACAGCACTGGAGACTGGGAGGGGTAGTAATGTTAGATAAGACCGAAAGAGGATTTTGGAATACAAAAAGGAAATCTGTATAACAAACTAAACAGCCTCATGCACATTTTCTCCTTCTTTCTCCTCTCCCCGCAACATCTCTTCCTAATGATGAAAATTGGAATGTCGAGTGTTTAACCATCAAAGCCTCATCTCCCAGGGGTCAGGGATTCCATGCAGAAGACAAGGCTTTCAACACCAGACACAGGTGGGTGTTGAGGAGATCAGACTGGACCCCAGAAGGGCCAGGAGGGAGATGGATTCAGAAACTCCATGTGTGGAGGCTGGGGTGCTCCATTTCATCATTTGGAATGTTTCTAAGGGGGTGGGTAACTTTGGCATTTCCAGGGGTGTGTTTCACTGGAGATGCAGAGTGGGGATGACATAAAATCTCTGCCATTGGTGCCAGCGGCAGAGTGGGAGTGGTATAGTGACTTTACAACAAAGGTGGTGGAAAACAGCACGTGACCAGAGTTGGCTGTGTGACCTGGGAAAATCATCCCGTCTCTGGACCTCAGTTTCCTCATCTCGAAAATGACCAAATGGGACTAAATTTTGTGTTCCAATGTTTATTACATTTGTTAATTATTTCATGTTTTCTCTTAAGTTTTTAACATGTGACTAGAATAGTTCTCATAAACACTAAATGCATTTATTTTTGTTGATGTGGCTTTGGTCAATATCACAACGGTCAGTAGAGCATAACGGAAAATAAAAAGCTTTCTCACCTCTGTACTTTATCCTCTTGCTTTGATGTAACTGACAATAGTAAGACATGAGGTAGGGAATTCCTAACCCAGAGGCATAAGGGTTTACACGTTTTCCTAGCATCTCTGGCCCAATATCATTTCCTTCCTAATTTGTCAGGGGCCATCTCACCATTCTGAGATCAGAGATTATACAGTTTAGATGCCAGAGGTGGAGGCTCAGCTGCGTGGACCAGGTACCCAGGGTGAGGCCTTCCTTTCATCATCTTCCTGTGGCTGGGGGTTCTTGCTGCTTCAGAAACCAGTGTGTCAAGAGAAAAGGTTTTTTGAACCGGATGGTGTCTTGCATGTTCTTTTTGATGGTTTCCATTTTCATCTGTAGCTGACTCTTTGGGTCACTCTGCCCACCTCTGCCAGAAAGTGCTTCTAAATGACAGCTTTTGTCTTTCTTTTCTTTTTTTTTTCCCTCTGCCCTAGAGCTACCAGTGGCTTCTTAGGCAGACAGAGGGTTGCACTTCCTGGGTGAGTGAGGCTGTCCTGAGCTGGCCTCAGCTTCATTTTTCCAGCTTCACTTTTCTCTGTCTACCTCCAGGCTGCCCCCAAGACCTCCCTTCACCTCACTTCGATGATTTGATCACCTGCTCTCCCCATAGCTCCAGAGACACCTCCAGGTTCCTTTCTGCCCCTCAATTCCTTCAAGACTCTGACAATTCTCTCTTCTTTGTGAAATTTCCCCTTAGTCTGTAGCCCGCACATGCCCTGAGTGTCTACAAACACTTGCTGTGAGTCCTCTCTGGTCCCTCTTAAGATCTAGTCTTCCAAGACAGGCAGTAAGACTGGCAGTGCAAGGGCCCCATAGGTGGAGGAGCAGAACTGGACGGCTGCTCTCCCATGAATGGACTGCATGACACTGCAAGCATTATTTCAGCTCTTTGGCAGCCTCACCTGCTTTGTCTATAAGATGGGAAGAACATTACCTATCCTCCTTCCCAGGATTTTGGAAGATCAAAATAGACAACAGGTAACAGGAGTTATCTATTAGGCTTAGTAAACAGCCGTGGAGTAGGTGCAACTAAGGTGTCCCACAGGTCTTGCATTCGGTGAGCACTTGTTAATGGACTAAGTGTCCCTGTGGTAGTTCCCGTGATGTTCCCCTCAAGCTATTTCTCTAACAAACACATAAGCAGGAAAAATTGGACATGGGTCTGTTTGGAGCTGAGCATGTTTAGTTAAAAATAAAAAGGAAGGAAAGACTTGGGTAGTGGGTAGATGCGGTGATAGATGTTTACAAACACTTTAAGGGCTGTCAGGTGGCCAAATGGTTGACTTACTCTGCTTGGAGCTGGAAGGTGGAAGGAGGCTGTAGATACTCAGAAGGAGGCAGATGTCTTAGGGAAGAAAGACATTTCTGATACGTAGAGCTGTCCCACGGGCCTCGCGGCTGTGGGAGGCAGAGGAACCCTGGAGGTGTCTGAAAACCCTGGGGGGTTGCGGATAGGAAGTCTCATTTCCCAGGCTGATCACAAGGTGGGGAAATGAGGGCAGCTTCTCTGGGGGACTAGAAACAGCTGAGACCACGGTTGTCTTTGTGCTGCTGGGAGACTAGACTGAATGACGGTCCCCTAGGCTTGCTCAGGACTCAAAGGCTGCTTAGAAACAACTGAACGGCCAACACTGACTGCATATGTGCCTGTTATTATGTTGTCCATTTTGTAGGGGAGAAAACTGAGGCTGAGAGGACATACCCCTTGCCCTAGGTATATGGCAGAGGCAATATTGAACCCCGGTCTCTCTGACTCAGAGCCTTCGGTGTTGGTGTTGCTTTTGGCCACCACTCAATGAGCTCGGTAATGCTCTCTTCTCCTTCAACCTCTGGCTCTCCCTTCCTCTTAGGAGGCCTGCTCTTTAGCGGTGCTACTTCTCAGCTCCCTCTCTGGTCCCCCCAGGGCTCTGGACTCTTTCCGCTCTATGTCCTCCGTACTTAGTTTGGATCCTGAGGCTGGTCATCCCAGAGGGCCTCTCTTTAGGACCCTGGACCCTTTGCTCCTATGTCATCCCATGCCTGTCCTTTGGCCCTGAAGCCCTGCCCTGGGGTGCTGAGTTCCTGGGGGAGGCTAGCCCATGCCCACCCTGCTGGGCCGCGGCCCTTTGTTCTCCACTCCCTTACTTCCCATTTGCTCATTCTTAATACTCACTGCTCTTTTCATGCCCCACCCCCACACCAATCCCACCCTCCCTGCACAGTGCAGGATGGCACTGCAAGGAGAAAGCAGGACACTCTCATTTCCCTTTCCCTCCCCAAGGCCATGGATTCTGTCTTCTGCCCTGGCCTCCCTCTCTGCTTTCCAAGGCTTCCCCGCTTTCCATCTGCCCTGCAGAACAGCCCAGCCTCCTGCCTCCTTCCCAGCCTGGTGGTGCCTGATTATCCCCTCTTCTGCCTTTAGTCCTTCTCTTGACCCCCATTGATCGGGCTTCTCTTATCCTAAAGATCAGTAACTTGCCCATTGTTCCCCTGAAATTACAGTCTTCTCTCTCTTTCCTTCTACCACCACTTTTGAAGGAGGCCTCTGCTCTCTTGGTCTCCGATTCCTCAGTCCCCGATGCTTCACTCTCAGACATCTGTCTCCGTATTGTCCCAGGCTGTTCTGTGAATGCACGGCCCAACCACAGGGCTATTTTCTGCTCCCAGCCCCCTGGGCCATGTCCTTCATCATGGGAGTTCACACAGCACAGACCATGCCAAGACCATGACCTCTCCTGAGAGTCTCCGTGTGAATCTTGGCTTTGCCTCTTACTAGTTTTGTGACCTTGAGCAAGTTATACAACCTCCCTGTGCCCCAGTTTTCTCATCTGTGAAATGGGGCTCATAACACTACTGGCAATATAAGGCTGCTGTGAGGATTAGAGGAGTTAATACATACAAAACAATTAGAACGGGGCGGGCTCATGGTGAGCCCTCAATGAGAATTAGATGTAATGATTCTCTTTCCTTCTCTATCAGACTGTTTTCTCTGGGGGCGCTGAGGCAGCATTTCCTTTCAGGCTAACCTGTCCCACAAGGCTGAGCCTTCTAAGGGTCCTCTGTAGTATATGCATCCTTCCCGTACTTTCCTGAGAGGCTGGTGTGCTCTCTGCCTTCCTCACCTCCACCTGTCTGCCTATTCTTCCCCAGTGTTCTCTACTCCAGTGACTTTGACTGAGATAGATTTGCTGACAACGCTCATATTTCTTCTTTTCAAATTCAGGCACTTTTATTACAGAAGCAATCCATGTTCATCGTCAAAAAATTGCATAGTATGGATAAGAAAAGAGAAAATCAGTGTACATCATTCATAACCCCACTACTAGAGACACCAACTGCCTATACCTCTGGTAAGATCCTCTCGGTCTTCTTTCTGTGTGTGTTTATATGATGGATAATATGTGTATATGTTTATATGTACTTAAAATAATACATGCAGATCCCTGTCATTATCTTACGGGCTGCGTAGTACTCCATTGTATGCTGTACCATGATGTATTCAACCAACTCCTCGTGGGCCATCTGGGCTTTTTCCAGTCTGTGGCTATGATGACCTTCTTTGTACTCCTACCCCCATTACCTCCCGTGGAGAGTGCCTGAGAGAGCTAAACTCGTACTCGGAACTGCCTGTGGGGCATCTTCACGACAGGTGCTCCAAGGTCAACAAACTCCAGGTGGAACGTTGTGTCTCTTCCTCTTGTTCTCCCAGTCTCCGCAAATGGTGGCTTTCTAGCCATTCTGTCTCTCAGATTGGAAATGAGACAGAGCCTTTACACTTTCAAACCACCACGTTTATTGCTTCTCCCTTTAGCTATCTTCTGCACATGGTACTTCCTTTGCATCCCCACTGGCCCTGCTATGGTTCCAGTTCATGTTGTCTTGTTTCTTCCAGGTTTGATCACATGACTGTGGATTGAAGTACTGCAGCCTCTTTACACAATCTGCCCAAATCTATTTCTCCAGCATCAATATCCTAACACTCCCTCTGTCATACTCATCACCTACTCTGGTTTCGAGGCACACCTCAGCCTCCCATTCCCTTTCACCACTCTATGCGTTTGCACCTGCCGTTCCCTCCATCTGGTATACCTTCCTCTTGATTCTCTGCGTGGTGCATACACTCTCTGTTTCTCTAGCACTAAGTTTACTTTTGCTGTGAAGGCTTTTCTGATTTCCTCAACAAAACCAGATGCTCTCTTCGTGTTTCCTGCAGGTGTCAGTTCATACCTCCAGGACTTTGCCCTGTGTTCCCCCCACTAATCTATGAGCGTCTTGAGGGCAAGAATGGGTCTTTTATTTTTGTCATTGCAGCCTTAGTGACTGTAATTTACAAAACAGAATAACTTACAAAACTGTAACTTACACAACAATTTAAGGAAGGGAAAGCAAGTTATCCGTTCTCTATACAGCCCTGTTAACATCAACACCTGAAGGATCTTAGAGAATCACTACCATCCCAATCTTATTGATGAGAAAAAGAACCCCTCCCCCGATAATATTTATTCTTTGCATTATGTTGTATATTTTTTCAAAGACCTCTACACGTGTGATCTCATTTGATCGTCATGAGCTTCCTGTGTAGATTGCAAAATTGGCCCTGATTTTCCAGCTCTCTATGTGTCTATGCCCTTTACAAAGAGCTATTCCCACCAAGAAGTGAAATGTATTTCCCTTGGATCTGGGCTGGCCTCCTGAATTGCTTTGACCAGTAGAACATGTGACATTGTGCTAGTTATAGAAGCTCCAAAGAACTTGCAGCCTCTGCTCTCTCTGCTTGAGCACTGTGACTGCTTGTGAGTAAGTCTAAGCCAGTCTACTGGAGGACGAGAGACCCCAGGTACACAGCTGAGTCAGCTGATTCATCCCAGTCAAGATGTCTGATGCATGAGCAAGCTTAGCAAAGCCAACCATAGTTAACCTTCCAGATGCCAAAAGACACGTGAGCAAGGCCATCCTAGACTAGCCAGCCTCCAGCCAATGTTCAGTTCATGAGCTAAAGACAACTTTTTTTAAGCCTCTAAGTTTGGGTGGTTTATTATGTAGCACTAGCTAACTGATACACTCCCTGTGAGAGAAGTAGGACAGGAATGGCAGTGATTCCCATTTTTTAAGTGAGGAATCAGAGGCTTGATGAATCAAAGCTTCATTTCCTAAGTCAATGCCATTTTCATAACAATAGTGGTTTTCAATAGTTGGGTGGTCACAGAGTCCTTTCTTCGAGCAAAATTATATGAAATCCCAATATGGAAAACCAGTCATAAGAAGCTGGCACAGGGCCCACAGCTCTGTATCTTTCTTCCTCGTTGGCTCTTCTCTGAATAGCATAGCTTCTGAGGGAACCCTTCGAGGAACACAGTTTGGTGACCACTACACTTATACCATCACCCGCATGCTCCCAAAATATACATGGAGTAGCTACTGTGCATGTAGACTTGGTCTTGAGACAATCTGCAGCATTCAGGGCAAGCAGAACGTGAGGTTTACGGTCTACAATAACCTCAGTCTAGTGAGGGGAAAACAGATCACCCAGTTTGAAATCACATAAAACAAACAGCATAAAAATGGTGACAGGTACATGGTGACATGTAAATGATGAGTTATGTGGTAGAAGTTCTAGGTCCTAAGGTTGTGATAGCGATGGAGTTGGTCAGTGGGGAGGAGTCAGAAAAGTGGTCACGGAGAAAGTGGAGTAGAAAGCAGGGCAAGATTTTAATGGGTGAAGGAGAAAGGGAACAGCTTTCTAGGGGGGAGGATGATATGGCTGAGGGGAAGGGAAGAGCATTTTTGTGTGGGGGGGACAAATCTGGAGGTTTGGTCCACATGGCTAAAGAGACTTCCTGACCTGGGAAAGACAGTGAGTTAACCATGAAAGTGCCTCCACTTGGGACGATGTCAGAAGGAATCCTTTAAGGTCCACGTCCTCCATGAAGCCATCCCTCATTCCTTCCCAAAGACCAGTTTATCATTTTTCTGAACTCCATGTCTTGCATTAAGTGTCTCATGACTTTTCTCTCCCACTAGAGTGATGTTCCTGGAGGGCAGAACTGGTTTCCTCCTTTCTCTACATCATCCTTGAAGTTGGACGTCTACTGGGAGTTTCTGGCACATGTATACTGACCAAGTGACGAGCTTCACTGCAGGTTTCTATAATTCACAATATTGGGATCATGATTCTTCCACTCAGCCCCTGCCATTTAAGAAAGTCCCGAGGATTATTTTGACCTCACCCCTGTGTCTAGGATTTTAGCTGGAGAAACATGGTCCTAATAGAAGAGCAACTGGATTTAGCAGCTTTCCGAGTCTAAGGCTTCTGGATTATAAGGGATGGGGAAAGAGGCCCATAAGTCATTAATGACTGGTTGTGGAGACTATTGTGGGAGGGGTGCTGGTTTTAAAACACGTTCACAAATTCTTTGCCACT
Organism: Rhinolophus ferrumequinum; assembly: GCF_004115265.2. NCBI lineage: Eukaryota > Metazoa > Chordata > Mammalia > Chiroptera > Rhinolophidae > Rhinolophus > Rhinolophus ferrumequinum. The sequence continues at coordinate 37,609,301 of NC_046302.1, read as the reverse complement.
CCTTCCATCAAAAGGCTGAGTCTGATTCCCTTGCTCTTGATTATGGGCTGGATTTAGTGACTGCTTCTTACAAATAAAAAGTGACAAGTGATACTGCATGACTGCTGAAGCTAGCTCATAAAAGGCAATAACAGTTTCTGCCTGGCTCTGTAGCTTTGACACGTGCCTTTGGAGCCTTGAGCCACCATGTGAATTAACCATGTTTTTTTATTTTCTGTATTTTGATGCTTTGACATCGGGGGGCCTTGCTGACGCTGAGGGATTTGCCCCTCCCAGAACTAGCTAATTCCTGGAGATAGCAAAAAAACTCCTTAGGGAGTGCATTGTTCATATGCAATCTAACCAATACAGAGCCACACCCCAACTGCCTCCGTCATTGTGCTCTCACATCCAGGCCACTATCCACCTGCTCATACCAGGCACCTAAGGACAGCCCTAAGCCCCAGAGCCCATGAATTTTCCAATCTAGCCAGTCCTAAGGTGTGTACTCTGCCTCACCTGTCCCTTCCCACAGAAATTCAACGAAGGCTCTTGTCTGCATTCCACGCCTCCCCTCGCCCTGACCAGCGTTGGTACTGCCCCAAGCACTCCTGTGCATAGCCTTCCCCTCCTCTTGGCTTCTGTGAGTATAACAATCTATCTTTTCAACGACAACTGTCTCCTGATCCATTGGCCTCACCACACCTGCACAATAATAAAACCTACATTTGAAAGCACCATATAAGACGTCTGGGTACCCTGAACCCATCATGTCACCATGCTGGAGGCACCACAGGGAGAGATGACATAGAGAGGGAGGCGGATACCCAAGGAACCGTGGCTGTTGCAACCTCTCAGACCAGGTACCAGCTGCGTGAGCAAGCCTTCAAGAAGACCCCTGCTCCAGCCACCTTCTGACTGTAACCTCACGGAAGACCCCAAGCAAGAACTGCCAGTCAACCCCCAAAACCATGAGAGACCATCATAGTCAATGACGGTTGTGTTGTGGCACTGTTAGGATGGCTGTTACAGAGTCATAGGCGTCTGAAAGAGGAGGAGAGATCAGAATGACAGTTCTGCTGATTTTCTTCCTCTTCCCTTTGACTGCCAAATCACTGCTTATGCCTTTTGAGGATCATTTAATTTTTGAAATTGGAAATTTCTCCAGTGCTAGCAGAATGCGGCAGATGGCCCCCACCCCACACCACTAATATCCCTCTCGTATGGCTTGGTGCAGTGCCTCAAAGAAAACATCTAAAACTACTTAGACATATTCCTAGGGCACCAGATAAAACTCAGAGCTCAGCACGGCCAATCAGAAAAAAAAAAAAAGAAGAGAGGGGAAAAAAAGAAAACAAGACAAACTAGCCTTTCAAAGAAAATTGAAGATCTGGAGAGGCTTCAACTATTTTGATTTATATTTAAACATTTCTCAAGATTGAAGTCGTGATTAGCCCGGTCCTCTCAAGTTCTGCCTCCGCTCTGATTTATAGGAAGGCCCGGCCAGAGCGAAATGAAAGCAAAATGAAGTATTCTTTAAAATTACCTTGGAGCACTTGAAGAAAGGCACAAGTGCTAACGTGGAGATTAAAAAGGAAGTGATGAGATGTGCTCCTGAAGCCCTACTTCGCAGTCCTGGTGGGGTAGTGGGGGAGGGGAGCTCGTGAGATGAACTACAGTCTCTGCCGGGGAGACCCCTGCAGAATGCTTTGTTTGCCATGGCTCCCCACAGACTGAGCTCTCCATCAAAGGGACCTGAGAGCACAGGCTGGCATTTTGATTTAGTGACCCTTCATCACGAGGTGAAAGGGAGAAACTTCTCACCTGGAGAGAATGACAGGAGTGTGAAGGGAGAGACTGCTGTGGGTTGTGATAGTAGAATCCAGACTCACAGTGGTTCAGAGGCCGAATCACATTGAGACCCCGGTGCAAGCAGCCCCCGACCCTGGCTACCTACTCTGACCCTCCTCGAGCCGGACCTTCCACATGGGCAACACGCCCCGGGACCAAGAAGACGTGGTCACTTGGAGCCCATTGTGGTCTTCTACCATCACCTGGGTACCTGGGATCTATAATTCCCTGACCAAATGGCTCCAAGCCCACTTCTAGGGGCTGCATAAGCCTCTTTCTGGTTCATCCTTTTGAGGATGGACCACAGTGGTGCTTGTCACACCCCAAAACTTGAGGAGTGACCACTTGAGTGGTGGCCATTTACAGGAGGCTGTGGAGTCGCTGGGACACGTGGTCTGGGACGTTCACATGCATGCGCAGAAGGCCCTTAAACGTGGGGTGGAGCTAAGGGGGGGAAGAGAAGAGAGGTGTAGGCCAGAGGCTGGAACCTATACATCCCCAGGCCTCCAGCTTCAGTACAGAAAGCTGAGAATTTTGAGAATTCTAAATTCAAACTTGGTTTTCCAGTCGATATAAAAGTATATCTGTCAATGGAGCAAGAGGGAACATACTGTATTTGACATTTGCTATCTTGGTTTATAACTCTGGCATATGTAGCCATAAAGCACATGTGGGCCTCCATATGGACTCTCACCCTGGGCCTGCAAATGTCAGGAGAGGGTCTGCGTATGGGGCCGGGGTAGAGTGTGTCTTTTGTCTGTTGTATCAGCTGCAGTGAGCTCAGCCTTTTCCAGCCTTCTTCCTTGAGGGTGGGATAGTATTTGTAGGATGGTATTGCTTTTAACTTAATGTCTCTCACAAACCTTCTCAGCTCAAGAGTCAGCAATAGCTACTCTCCTTTATTAGAAGAGTCCCAAATAACTGTGGAGCATTCTGGACCCAATCTATTATCCTAAACCTACCTCTCACCACTATCCTCTTCTCCTCCATGAACCTTCTGTATGTGAACATAAACCTCTTCACTGCTCCTCCCTACCCCCTTCCACTGCACACACACACACACACGCACACACTCACACACTCACACACACACACACACACACACACACTGCGCAGGTTCCTCCCTCTCAGTTTGCTCATGACACTTATTCTGTCTCCAGTACCATTCCTCTTGCTCTCCATCCATCCAACTCCTACGCACTTTTAAAGCTCTAGTTCAAGTTGAACTTCTTAAACTTTGTTTATTCATTGATTCATTCATTCAGTGACTAATCTGGCATGTACCATTCAACGAAACCCTGGCACGTACCAATTCCTGGGTTATGAAGATATATGTTTTTCCTACCCCAACTCACACTGGTCTTGAGTTTCCTAATTTCTATGTCCTATACTATCATTACTACTAAATTTTAAACAAAATTGCAGCCTTGCTTTCAAATGTTCTTCGTTGTAGGGTGTGTATTTGAAACTAGATGATTTATTTCTTGTGAGCATGAACCCTCCGTTGCGCCACTTTTATATTCTGTTCATTGGCCAGCAGTGTTTAATGGTATAAAGTTGATATGTAGCAAAGACCCATTGATTAAGTAATAGGCAAATGGGTGGAGGGATCAATTGATTTGCTGCCAACCGCCGTCCCACATAAAGGAATTTGCAAAGCGCTCTGGTGGTCTGGCTTCCATGCTCTCCCGACGTTTTTTTTTTTTTTTTTTTTTTTTTTTATCATTCCATTGGATTATTTCTAATCTGTTATGCATCTATCATGCCTGAATTTATTTCAACCCCTTTGAACATATTGATATTTTGGCTTGAAGTCTCAACAAGAATGATTTCTTTATTACATATTTGAGTTTTTATTTGTAATTTATAACAAATTACTCTTATAGACAAGCATATGTTGAAATAAATAGGGTTAGTCATTTATTATTTCTTATTATTTCCATATGACTTTGGTTTGTTTTTCTAACAGCTCTTCTAATAGGCCTGAGATCACTGTTTCCATCCTTTTTCTTTTAGGACACAACTTGTAAGAGAGCAGTGGTCCTCAAAAGGACTACAGGTTGTACTGCTGGTACTGGGCCTCTACCATCAGCACTATCTGGAATTAGCTAGCAATGCAATTATCAGGGCCTGGACAGATCTACTATTTGAACAAGCCCTGTAGGTGACTCTGATGCATGCTAAAGTTTGAGAACCACTCTGTGGGTTGAAAGAATACTGAGCTGGCAGTGTAGACCCTGAATTTTAGCTCTGGCTCTATTATGAAAAGGCTATGTGACTCACTCTGAATCTTACTTCCCTCGTTCCAGTTTTTCTGTCTTCCTTGGCATCTTTGGGGATAAAGTTGAACTGCTCTCCTTTTAGTTTCTTTCAACTGGTGACACAGTGAAAACAACAATGACACTTCATATGGTTGTTCTAAAGATCAAATAAGTCATTGCATGCACACCCTCGCGGGATTCTTTTTTGAACCTCTCAGGATTCTCAAGGGAGCCCAGGATTCTCATTATTTTACGATGGATCACACAATAAGGAAGACTTGGTTTCTACCACAGGTGTTACAGTCCGTTGGGGGAATACACACACACACACTTGTCCATGCAGTGTATTTGAAGTGTCTGAATAAATGGTCCGTGCAATGAACAATAAACTCAGAAAAAGAAGCAGCTTCTGAGAGCTGGAGTGGTTACACAGAGAAGCATATCAAAGATGGGTTTTGAGTTGAGACTTAAAGATAGGCTACGAGAGATGATAGATGATAGAGGGGAAGGGCATTTGTGGTCAGCCAGCCTAGGTTGGTGAATGCTGGGATTAATATGCAGACTAAAATGGGGTTGCAGAGGGGGACAGTGAGCAACTACCAGCAGCTGGCTGTGTGTTGAGGGATATCGTGGAAGGAAGTTTGAAAAGGGTGTTGGACCAGGTGTTGAGGGTCTTGATAGTAGGCAAAGGACTTCGGAAATTCCGAGTGAGAAAACTAGCATAAGAGGTCACTGGTTTAGATTTCTCCAAAGTCAGTGTGATATTCGCTTGGCGATGCGTTTGGAGGCATCTGATCACATGTTTTCAGGAAAGAAGACAGAAGTCTGAGGCCGGAACCCTTGAAACCTATCTTGGGAACTACTTTGGCTGATTCAATGAAGCCAATCTAAATGCCTATGTATTAATTAACTCCTAATAGCTTTAAAGACTAGCCTGACAGGAAGTTTCAGTACCCCCGAGGAAAGGAAGCAAGCTCATCATAGCAGTAGTTCTTGATCCTGGCTACATATTAGAATCACTGGGGAGCTTTAAAAAATCCATATCTGGACCCTCCTTTGGAGATTTTGATTTAATTGTTCCAGGGTGGGGCCCATGTGCCGCTATGTTTTAAAAGCTCCCCTGATAATTCTGACGTGCAGCCAGGGTTGTGAACGCCTGCCCCAGAGTGTCCAGGAGATATAATTGTAGGTCTCAGATAATTTGCAACTAACCCCAACAACTTGTAACATATTCTGCTCAATGAGGAAATGTTTCTGTTGTTTCACACATCAGTTGTCTCTGAGTTTTGTGGATCTTCAAATAATGAAGCAGATTGCCATAGTCTTGGCAGGCTGGGGACTCTGGCGTACATGAGTGGTCTTGGAGGGCATGTTGAAAAATATGGACGCAGAAAAGAAAACATAAGGTCTGGTGGAGCAGTGGAAAGGACTCTGAGTGCAAGCATCTGAAGACTTCTGCATAATGCCCAGGAAGGAGTCAGAAATTACAGATCAGGAACATAACTGTAAACATACTGTCTGATTTCTTAGACTTTATAACCGGTCACATGTTTCTGTTTTTATACCCCGCTCTGTAGCCCTATAGAAACTACCAGTAAAATCACTGGGATTGAAAAAGAACACAGCAAACTTGATGTCAGCGCCTGAAAGGAAAATGGAGGGCTTTGTGGTATAGTATCTTGAAGGAAAGGAACAGCCAGGGCCAGGCGAGGGTATGGGCAGCTTTCAAGAAAAAAGAGAGCAGGGCTGTCAGGAAGAAAGCCAGCGGGGAGCAAAAGTCCTCTGGCTCCATTGTGTTTAAAAGTGCAATTAACCCAATACCCAACACATAGAATTTATTAAAGAAGTGATTGTCAAATGGACATGTGTTCTCGTCCTGACCTCCATTATTTTGGGTTGTGTATTCTTGAGTACGTTCTTTATTTATCTACAGCTCTGCTTCCTCCGCTGTGAAGTGGGGTAAGTCATATTTTAATTTCCGGTCTTCAGGAAGTGTCCCAAAGGCATGGGCAAATGAACTGATAAACTTTTAAGAAGTCTAGGAGTAGAGTTTAAAGTGACATGCCTTAGATGACCTCATTTCCCCCAACTCTCCAATTTTAGCTTAAAAATTCATACATGATGTGTATTCATTGACCCATAAAATTTTACTGAGTATCTACTGTGTGGACGGCATTACTCTCGGCATTTGGAACTCAACAAGCAGCAAAAAACAATAAAAAGATTCCACTTTCATGTTGTTTCTATTCTAGTGAGGGAGACACAATAAACTCCGTAATTTATCTGTGGTTGTTAAACATAAACAAGTAAACATTACTTACAACTTCAAATTCCTTAACACCCTCTCGGCCTCCGCCTCACACTCTTAGCTTTACTTGGTGCTGCAGGAGGTGGGGCCTGATCCAGGCCCCCGCCCGGCCGAGGTAACTGCCAAAGACACAGGGGCCCAGATGCAAGAACTGAGAGCGAGAGTATCGTGAGGATCATAGAAAATGATGCAAGTCACACTGCTGGAAGACTTCAACCTATTGGGTCAACGTAAACGATGGCTACGATTTTCAAGAGTTTTATAATTCCAAGTTAGTAATGTACTGTGTATCAGGAGACAGTGGACTCAGTGCCTGCAAGTGATGGATTCTCTAACCGGTTGTCTTACTGTCAGGTTGCTCTTAGATCCCAGTATTTGGGTACACGTATGAAGGGACAGTCTTAGAATAGGAGGTTGCCCAGGTAGTCTGCTTTGGGTGATGTGAGAAAGGACCTCTGGACCTTTATTGAAAGGACCATGGTGCCTTAAAATCCACCATTTGGGTTAAGTGTCCACCATATGATACAACAAGAACTTCATTTCAAGGTAAGGGTGGGGTGAGGGTTTTCATAGACTGCCAATTTGGTCTTCAAGACTATGTAAGATATCATGGAATTTTAGAGCCAAAGAGTATCCTACCGTAATTAAATGACAGGTTCAAGATCCCAGAGCTAATAAGGGGTGTTGCTGGGATGAGGACAGAGGGCTGTGCTCTTTCTGTACTTCCTCTCTGTTAAGAGACGCTAACCACACAGCAGCCCATATTAATCCCTCATCAGCTGGTTGTCCTCAATGGCACATACTTGCTATAGGATGAAAGATACTTTTCCCCTGCTTATCTGGAAAAAATTGATACAGTTCCAATTCTTTCTTCTTTCTTGACAACACTATAATTTAGCACAGAAAAGAATGATGAGAGGGAATCAACTAATGTTGCAGTTTTAAAGGCCATTGCAGGGCTTCCAGTCAAACTCTTTTGACTAAGGGTGGAGGTGGGTGGGCTGCAAACTGAAGCCTGAAGAAAGAATGTAACTGGCTCCAGGTCATACAACTGGTTAATTGACAGTTGGGATGGGGACCCAGGACTCTTGCCTTCCATCCCAGGGCTCTGTCTTTCACTGTCATTGGTGTGGACCAGCACTCTTGGCAGATACGTTACTTAATGAGCCAAATTATTTTACCATAATGGCATGAGCATTTCACAGTAAATCAGATCCACTGTCACTATAGTATACCTAATTGCCCATATGCAGTCAGCCAGGGTGAACTTTCCTCTTGAAATTGCTATTTCATAGAATATTGATTTCCTAGATACTATGTTGTAAGGTGGCTAACACTAGCCAGGGGTGAGATCTGAAATCTGGATTAAACAGACCCTGAGTTGCTTTTTATAGCATCTGATCCCTAAAGCTGTAATTTTATTTTGTAAGGAGGAAGTATAGAATTGGCATATTAATGAGTCATTTAGACTAAAGAGTGTGGTTTCAGGTTAAGAGATGATTTTGATTTCAAAAGGGAGGCATTTGAGAGCATTTACAGGCTGTTGATAAGGAACCAGTGGAGAAGAAGGTATAAACACCATAGGGGAAAGGTGAATCACGGAGGGAGTGAGGTCTCTGACAGGGGGGGCGTGGATTGGATTTGGATCAGAAGAGGGCACTGTATTTTCTCAGACTGGAGGTAAGTGTGAGTGAAGATAGAAATAAATAGAAGATCGAAGGCATGTGTTGAGAGGCGGTTGGGATGAGGGGAGGGGATCCTGAGGGGTACAACTGAAGTCTGATGCCCTCCTAAACTAATAAGATGCTGAAAGTGCAATTTAGGCTGGCATCCGTATCTAATGTTCAGGGAGAAATGGGAGAGGTGGACGTTTCCTCCCACTCCCATCAACATAATTTAAATCCTCTTCAGAGTCCTAGAAGTTCTTGTAGACTGTGTTAGCTTACAACAAATTCCTCTTTTACTGCATCCAGTGTTCACCACCAATTTCATAACATTCAGAACATGACCGTGCACAGCCCTGTACTATTCTCATCTTGTCCAAGACCTACATGCTTCGTGTCTGTGTGTCAGTCAGTAGATTAGGTTGTGCGGCAGTAAGAACCCTCAAATCTCTGTGGATTAAGACAACGTAGGTTTATTTCTTGCTCATACTAAATGTCTGACGTGGTCGGTGGGGGCTGGGGTTGGGCTCTGCTCTTCACTGCCCTTCAGGGACTCCGGCGGACAAAGGAGCTGCCTTCTTGAAGCAGCAGTCGGTCCTCATGCCAAAGATAAAAGAATGCTCTGAGAAGTCTTGACTCCGCAATTAGACGGCCTGGCTTGGAAGTGACACGACACTTTTGCTCACAACTCATTGACCAGAATCATGCGCATTCTCATTGACCACCATGAGCAGGAAGTGTAATCTTACCATGTGCCTTGAATGGGGAAGGACTATAAATATGTAGCCAATGTATAATGACAACCGTGCTCTTCCAGTCAGACAGCTCGGTCTCTGAAGGCAAGGCCAAACTGAGCCTCCTGCTTCTCTGGCAGAGGTGCCATATGGGGCAGCTGCAGTACCAGGCACGAGATAGCCACGTGCTGGCTGCACCCAGAGGGCTCCCCAATTAGCCCAGTCCCACAGCCACAGGCCACAAAGCTCATGGGGCAGACCAGGCAGGGAGTGGGTGAAGGAACAAGGCACTGCTGGAGGCGGCAGTGAAAGTGAAGGATCACAGGGAAGTGAGGACCAAGTAGTAAGACACAGAAAGGAGGCTGCTTGTAACGACCAGGACACAGAAGCTGCCATCTTGAGTGGTTCAGTCCCTCCAATACTGGGCACTTCCATGAGTGTGAGGATGAGGGATAAGGACAGCTCAGCACCCATGAAGCTTCCGTTGCAGTGAATCGAGTGTGAGAACACGGGAAAGAGCAGCCTACGCCAAGCCCTGTGATATTACGGAGCAGGTTCTGAGAGATCACGGCTGCCCTTCTCCACACCTTCGTGGTCATCTCCTGAACATCCTTTGGTGGGTCTGTTATTCATAAAATTGGTTGCATTTGCCTGTTCTTGTAAATCTTCTTTTTACAGGCCCTTTGCTGAGGCCACTAGCCATTTTGACTTTGAACCCAACCACGCTCCAGTGACGTGGGCAGCAAAGGTGGAGGCTCAGAGAGGCGGGCGGTTTGCTTACGGCGGGGTGGCCGATGACCAGGGGTCTGCCTGCCTCACGTGTCCCCCCAGGTCACACACTAGCTCGGCTGATCCCCACACAGACGTTAGCTCTTTCAGAATGAGAGTGAAAATAACCTTAGGCGTCGGGATGTAAGAAACACTCTGACTCCTCCCCAAGTTGTAAGGCCTCCTCGGTATCGAATAAGACAGTGAAGCTTCCCTGTGTTCAAAGACAATGGCTCAGAACTGGCGGATGGATCTGGGAGTTCTAGTCAGTTTGCTCTCTCTTGGCCAGCTGGGGTCCCTTTAAGATGCAAGAACTTGGAGGTAGGGAGGTCAACCACAGGCCAGTGGAAGTTTCCACACTCTGTGTGTCTCTGCTGGGGAAGGGTGGGCCCTGTTCCCACAAGCCTGAGATTTATGACTTCAGTCTGGGAGGGGGCACTGGCTTTTACTTCTTGGCATGAACAATGGTAAACAGAGTAGGAAGAAAATTTGGAACTGGTACCCTTCAGCCTATTGTTAGGCTAACTGTCTGGTCTTTTCTCTCCTTGTGAGTTGCATGTGCATACAGACACACACACACACACACACACACACACACACACACACACACACGCTATGTGTACCACTCAGCTATAAAATGAGACAGAATGATAGAGTGGTTTGCTTCTAGATTTCCTCAAATACTCAACCCAAATAAATTACCAGACTCCCATTGACCACATAAGGCTGCAACTTTAGTTTTCACTTGGAAATATCTTAAACACACACACACACACACACACACACACACACACACGTGCACACACACATATTTAAAACCTTTCACCTTTCCCTGCAGGCCTCCTCAGCACCTCTCATAAACCTGACCTACTGAGCAAAGCTGGAAGCATTTTTCAGCCCATACCGCTCTGCAGTTGTCTGTTAATAAAGACACAATCTCACACCCCCGAGACTCCTCCTTTAATGCACTGAAATATTCAGAGGCAAAAGCTGTAAGTCTTGAAGGTCCATGTGGAGATGAAACAGGAGTCAAAGATCAGCAACTAACTGGCTGAAGCCTTAATTGTTGGTGAGGGGACAGTCACAAGGAAGGAAGTGTGGCCCAGGTCAGGAAGGCAGCAATGTGGATGTGTGGTGTGTGTGTGTATGTGGTGTGTGTGTGGCGTATATGTGGTGTGTGTGTGAGTGTACATGTGTGGTGTGTGTACATGTGTATGTGTGGTGTGTGGTATATGTGTGTGTATGTGGAGTGTGTGTGTGTGTGTGTGTGTGTTGGGGGTGACAGCAGAGAGAGGGCTGCCCTTAGCTTTCTATTTACAGAGTTTTTAAATGGTCCCATGTTTTAGGGTACCTGGTTAAGGTTCTGTGTGTATGGGAGAATGATTCCACTTTCTTCCATTAAAGGCAGTAGATCACAGTGTTTACAACTTAAGACACAAGCTTTGAAGTCAGACTTTCTGAATCTAAAATTTGGCCTTGCTACTTCTACCTGTGTGACTTGGGCAAAATCCTTAACTTCTCTAAGCCTCAGTTTCCTTGCCTGTAAAATGGGCATGATCAGAAAATTGCCATTATAAAAGTGAGACTACTGAGTTCTGAGCACAGGGTCAGAGATCCAAAGTTACTATTATTGTTCCTTGGTTTTCTACCTGAACTGATGTTTGGGCTATTCCACATTCTTATTATCTCACCTGATATAATGCATAAACCATCTAGAATTCTTACTTCTGGGGCAGAAAAGACCCATCCTACTTTTTTTCCTTGAGGAAGCACTGAGCAAACTGCCATAACTCTGCCATTAAAGCAAAAGACACAACTCCCCTGAATTCATCTCCCTGCCTGAGGCCCAGGGCCTTATGGGTTTAAATGGGGACAGTGTTGAGCTGAGGCATCAAGGTGAAAGGCAACTTCTTTCTCTCCTGAGTCAGCACTGGTTGGGTGACTTATAGCAACAGAGTGACCCCCAGAGGAGGAAGGAGGATAACATCAGATTCATTTGCATTCCTTCCTGCTCCAGGAAGGGTGCTCCACCAGTGGAGAAGCTGGTCAGGGTGCACTGATACAACCCTGGAGAGAAACGGAAGGTTGTTTGTGGTGTGGTGGACATCATCTCGGTCATAGTGTCAGGAGACCTGGGGATGGCTGTGTTCTGCCAGTGACCAACTGTGGAACTTAGCGCCGGATGCCTCATCTTTCTGGGACTCAGTGTCCGCCTCATGGTCACCATGATGTCTACCGTTACGCTAGGCCATTTCTCCTGCAGACTTTATGCTGATCCCTTTACTTCCTCCCTACACGTGCTCACACATACAGGCACATACATACACACACGTGAACTCAGGGGTGCTCCCTCCAGCCTTCTGAATCATACTCAGTTCAAGTTCCATCTCCTGCTTTCCTGGGCCTTCCCGTCTCACCCTGCTCTCTTGCTGGTCCGAACCTCAATGGCAACCCCAAGCAACATCTCCCTTCAATTTCCTTCTCATGTTTGGGTTGCATGCAGCTCTGTGCTGTTTTTATGTCTCCGTAGACATAGTTAATTCCCTGACAGCTCCAAGTGCAAGGTCCTTTCCCCAGATCTTGCATAGTGTGCATCAGAATGGCCACTTTGGAAACGAACTAAGGGGTAGTTGAATGGGGGGTGTGTTTGGTTTAGGTTTAGTGGGATGTACCTGTACTTACATGGTGTTTAGTCACTTCCCTGTGAAATTCACTTATTGTTAGCTGTCACGGTGTAGCAAAGGCTGCACTGCTGCCCCCTGTACAGAGGCCCTCCACGTTGTGCCATGAAGGGCCACCGGAAGTTGTATGGAGACCTGAACAAACATGTTCTACGCTGCCCAGCGCTGGAAGCAGAAGGAGAGTGAAAGAGAACTAAGGTGTAAAACGTACAGAGCCAGAGGCTAGTTGGTGGGGAATTCCTTCCTCCACATCAGGTACGTGAAAGTCTAAATAGAGGATTCTGTTCTCATCACCGCCCCGTCAGAAATGAAAGTTCTCTCTTGTCAGGAATATACTCGATCATGCAAAGTAACGCAATTATAAATGCGCCTTTCATTTTGTTTCCTTTTTGACGGGAATTACCGACAGAGAATTTATCAGAATCCCTATGTTTAAATGTCTTGCTGATTTGACAGGAAATACGGACGTTGACGGAGATAACATAAAACTCATTATCCGCCACTACAATGAGGACATCGATGACAATCTGGTTAGTACGTTTCATAAATTCACAGAGTATTTTAGATTTGTCACTGTAAAAGAGAGGTTGAAATGCCCTGAAATCTCATAGCTCATATATGAACGATACTTGACAGAGGTTTTCCCAAGGTTGATAGCAATCCTGAAAATTCATATGGCATTACCGGTGATGAATTGTGAGATGGAAAGAAACTTTTTCAAATTGTGAATAATAAAATACAAAATTAGATCAACTTATTAGAGGAAAGACTGAATTATCTTCATATTCTCTTTATGAAAATGACATTGAAAAAATGGTAGTCCTTTAAAGAGATGAGCAAAGAGTTTGTAGCCAAATATATATATGCATATATATATATATGCATATATATATTTATGAAAAGTGCTATTGGATGAGTGTCAGATAGTTATTCTAAATTTTGTGGTGCCTGTGGAATATGTCAGCTTTTGAAAATTTATGATTAGTTGTGATTTCTTTTCTCTTTCTAAATACAAGTTGACTTTCAAACATAATTTTGTACTTGGAATTCTTTGTCTTTAAGACGGCCCCTAAATTGTGAAAGCTTCTGGCTCCCACAAGCTGAGTCTGCCCTGTGTAGCCCTGGGCCCTGCAAGTAGCTCCCTTAGCCTGTGGCTGCCAGCAGAGGGTTTGGATGTGGGCACAGGGTCAGGATGGCTGAAAAGGGCGCTTGCCATGAACCAGTGTGGACTGTGGGCCTGGCTGACATCAAGCATCCTTGGAGACCACCTGACTCTAATTCCACAAAGGGCCAAACGTTTGTCACGCTGCTTGTGAGGGCCCAAACCTTTCCACCAAGTGTCTCGTCAGGGCCTGGCTGGGCCCTGCCAGTCCTCCTGCATTTCCTTTTAATAAAATTTAATGTTTTCATTTTCAAAGACCTAGAAAATCCAAACACTTTTTAAAAGCCCCGAGGAACTATAAAAATTAATAGCACAGGGATAATTTCTTTTTCAGTGGCGACTCAATTAAACCTGCCAAAGTCAGACAGTGTGATTTAAACGTACCACTTGCAGAGAGACCCGAGCAGAGCAGGCGAACATGGAATGAAACAATAATATTTACCAATTACCCTCTTGGATGTTTCCCACCCGGCCCCTTCCCCCCGGGGAGAATTTGTTCCTTCCCTCCCTCCCCTAGAGGGGCCAGAGGTCAGCATGCCTAATTGTTTTCTCCTTGAATGGTCACACTGCTATCAACAAGTGAGTGAACTTCTCCTCTGCTCAGGGTAATGGAAAAATACCACTGGGCTAGCTGCCCAGGGCAACAGGCCACGTGGACATCGTCCCGAAAGTGGGGCTGAGCGCAAATTTGAAAATGGAAGAATGGCTCCCAGCTCATCTCAGTCAGGCGCTCCAGCCGGATTAGACATCGCACATTCCCCGCTTAGTCCTGCTGTTCCCTGGCCAGGAATGCCCTCTTTCCTGTTCATCGAACACTTACCACTAAGCCCTTAAATCTTATATTTCACTGTGAGGCCCCTAGCAAGACTGAGTTCTTTTAAGAAAGCTTTCTTGATAAAATCCATATCCATGTATATTTTCCATTCAACCTCACTGCCCTCAACGCCTATGTTTTGAGTGAACTGCACGCTATCTCTTCGTGGCAATGGGCTGTCTAGGCACTGTCGCAAGCTTATAACATGCAGGCTTCTAACAGGCTTATCCCTGTCTAGACTGCAAGCTCCTCCAAGGCAGGCCAGCCGCCGGATGTACTTTTTTGCATTATTCATTGTATTTAGTTTGGTGTTCTGCATGCAATAGAGGCTTAATAACTGTATTCGGATTGGAATGGAGAGTCTCAACATTATCTCCACAACAAGAGAATGTGTGCTTTAGGAAATAGGAATTTCACGGATTTCAGCGCAGCATAGTTTGCATAGAGCCAATAGATTAATAAATAAACAAATAAATAAATAAAGACGTGAGCTAAATGTCCATCAGTGGGGAATGGATAAAGAGAATATGGAATATGATGACATGCTTGGGAGCATGTTAAATAAAGGAAATGAAAGTGAATTATCAATATGTACAGATTCCCACAACAGAAATGCTGTTTGTTAAGATACAATTTATGAAGATTCAATGCCACATAAACCAATGCTACCTAGTGTTTTATGGATCTACAGGAATATATCCATGTGTGAAACAGGGTGAGAAAAAAATACATGCAGTTCTTGCCAGGGGTTGCCTCTGGAGAAAGAGTAAAAGGAATGGGGAATGGGACATAAAACTCTTTAATTTTCTTCTGTACGTTTTTTGCTTCTCATAATAAAAATCTGAAGCAAACAAGAGAATGTAAACATTTGCTAATTCTGCTTGGTGAATACATGAGTGTCCGTGAGGTGGAGACTGGCAGGATGCCCATCCAGTGGGCTGCCCCTCCTCCTGGCCCACCCCTGGACCCCATTTCCCAGCCTCCCCAGCAGTGAGGTGCAGCCATGTGGCCTCAGTCTGGCCGGGGAAGTGGGCAGGTGGGTGGGAGTGATAGATATCACCTCTAGGCCTGGCCCCTAGAATACCTGGCCTGAGCCAGCAGCCCTAGAAGTAGACAAACCAGCCATCGATTTTGCTGTTGCTCTCCCCAGGGAGCGTCCCCAGACTAAACTGGACTGTAGGGAATAGGAGAAGGAAAGTATGACTGCTGAGCCAAGTCCAGGGGCTTTCTGCTGTGTGTAGGATGACAGTGAAGTCCCCACACAGGCACTTTGCCCTTTGATTCATCTTGGCCAGACTCCTCACTGCCCCAGAACACACTTTGCTGATTCCTGATCTGCTCCCCACCTGGGATGCCCACCAGCCGCTCTGCTTTCACAGCTCACGGTCCATCGTGTAACCCTTCTGCCTGGCTCAGGTCACCACCACTGTGACTCCCCATTCTAGCCTCACTTCCTACGCCCCCTGCAATCCTCTTATCTGTACTGCTTGTTTTGGCTCTAACTGCACACTGTGGTTATATCTTGGTGACAAGGACAATGCTTTATTTTTGTATCTGCCCAGGACAGACCTAAGTTGACTTTTTCTGTGTTACACTGGAGGATGAGAATAGCAGAGTCTATCCGTGAGTCTGATGGCTTACAATACATTGCTCAGAATTTCCAGAGTTGGAGTAAAAAAGAGCCTTCCTGGAGAGGGACAGGGGCAAGCAGGAATGCACCCCCAGGTCTGAAAGACAGAGCAGAGCGTGGAGGCTCCCTACAAGAAGATACTGGAGAAGAGGGCTCAAAACCCGAGGCTGAGTTTCATTCTCATTCCAGAGAAGATCAAGGTTAACTCCAGCCAGGGTTTCTTAACATTGTTTGTTTCACTTCTGCTTCCTCTTATCCAGTAGGGCCTCTGGATAAGATCCTAAGGGTGTTGATTATTTCAGAGGCAGCCCGGAAGGTGGAGGTGGGAGGGACATCAGAGCTCTGCACCCTATTTCTCAGCCAGTCTTAGGGGAGGAGAAGTCTCAGGAAGGAGAATTGGAGGCCATAATGGGGTAGAAGAGGTAACTGGGCTAAACCCTGAAGTTTATGGGTGGAAAGGAGCTGGTAGTGGGGGAGCCCAGGATGGAGAGACGGTCCTGGGGGCACGGATGGGGTGAAGTCTATGGTGTAGCAATGGCCAGGGATGAACCTTTTGGCTTTGGACAAAGCCAGTAAGTCTCCCTGAGACTTAGGTTCCTTATTTTAGAAAAAGAATGCTATAACTTTGCTGGGCTGCTGAGGTTTAAATGAATGTAAAAGGGTTTATCAACCCTTGACTGTTATACAAATATATGCCGTCACTGTGGCTAATGTAATAGAGGCCAGTCGGAATGAATAGGCAAATGAACGAGTGAGTGAATGGACGAAGAAATGAGCTGGGGAGGGGCCATATGCTCACTGGTGGTCCAGAGGCCCAGCTGTGGACTTGTGGGCAGAGGCAGTATCTAGAAAAAGACACTGAGTGGGGACTTGGGGCCACAGCCAGGAAGCCTCTGCTCCACGGCCTTGATGTGATTGATACTTTATTGCCCGAAGGCTCAAGAGCTTGGTCAAGCACCCAATTCTCCAGATGAGAGCCCTTGGGCCGATACCTGGTACTTGCGGCTAATGGAGGGTCCTGCGGGTTCTAGCACCCCAATCACAGCTCCAAATTGAGTCCACTCCAAGGAGGGCATGGGGAACAAAGCAGTCCCTCGGATGTTAGTTATCTGGTCAAATGGCAGGCAGAGTTCTCTAACCACATGTTTAGAAGATAAAGAGATAATTGTAAAGGTAATTAGGGAAGAACCTGATACACATCCAGAATGGAAATAAATACTTTGGAGGAGAATGTAAGGACCATCCGCGTTTTATACCAGAGGGCTTTATCTATTTGACATGCCTGCCTTCCTACTTCCCTGGAAAATAAAACCTGACTATCGTCTTTAGACACTGAAGCTTTCCACAAACTGGCCACGTGGTCTCCCCGGTGTTTCTCCCACTTTGGCTGCTTTGCATGAACCTCCTCTCTGCTGAGCGGAGGTGAACATACGAACCTATTTCAACGTGCCGTCTTATTTCTTTTCTCTTTTTAGCCCGCTCGGTGCTTTCCTCAGGTCCCCACTCAAATTTTATTTATCTTTCCACTGGATTAAGTGTTTCAACTTCAACTAGACATTTCGGCCTTTCCCACTCTCCATTCCTCACCTTGTGAAGAACGGTCAGTGCCTCTACCTTACGCCTCGCCCTCTGACTTAGCATTCCCTGCCCGGCATTGTGGCTGTTTCAGTGTCTCACCTTTTGTTTTCACTGCAAGCTCTCTGAAGGCACTAATTATGTTTCTTTGTGTCCCTTCATCCACTGAGCACATTGCTGGGCACATACGGGACATAGGGAACCCAAAAATATTTGATGACTGCTTGGGAAGATAGAGTCCTTCGTAACCAAGTAACACCTTGTCCCTTGGTATCTGTGGCCAAATGGACTCTTGTGGGGAATTCAAACTTCTCAGGCTCGCCAAGGTATAAGCATTAACAGGTGACTGCCCCCTGGCTTCAGCTCCCACCTCCATATTTCCCCCCAGCCCACCCCAGTGAGGCTAGAATTATTATTAGTCCCTATTGCACATACAGCACCTGTGCGATCCTGCCGTGGTGATGCTGTTTTTGTGGTTTCTTCTCTGCTCTACGCCTCAGTCCCTGACCACTTCCCTTCCGCTCCTGAGAAACAAACCCACAGCCCAGTGTGGTCTCCCAGACACTGTCTTCCTCAGCACCATTCCTTTCTCACACCCACCTTCTCTGCATTGTGCCTGGGACTCAAGCGCCTGCCATTCCATTGCGGTGGGGTGGGATAGACGAGGTTCACAGGCAGGGGCTGACTCGTGACACAACGCATGGCTGTTCTGAGAGTGTGAGTTCACTTCTGGGGAAGGTGCTCAGCGATTCACAGAGGAGATGGCACTGGAACTGAGCTTTGAGGACAGCCAGGATTGGGACTGGCAAAGGAAAAGGAGAGATACGGAAGCAAGAGGGCAAAGTGCTGGGGAAAATTGAATTCACAGAGTAGCTGGAAAGGAGGGATTGTATGAGACGGGCCCAAGAGTGGGAATTATCCATAATGACGCAAATCCTCATACCTGAAGCGTTTCTGAGTATCTATGAGTATCCACCTTGTGCTGGGTCAGGGACAATCAGAATGTCCCATGCCTGTGTCACTCATGGCAATACCCAAATCCTCGGGCATGGGGTGAATCTATTCATTTACAGGGAGGTGTGGGGGAGGGCGTCCTCACGGGTCCACACTCATGTGGGTGTTGGGATGGTCTCTCCTAGGTGCCTAACCTGCCTTAGGAGTGTGAAGAGCCTCTAGGCAAGATTAATTAAGTGGGCAAAAAGGTACTGCTAGGCTCCTTTCTCTTCAGAGAGAAAGCTCTCCAGACAGAATAGACAAAAGTTGGGGACGAAGCGGTCCTGGAGGGGAAGTTCATCATACATTGAAGCCCGATATGTAGGATCTCTGATGTGTCTTATGAAGGCAAGAACTTCCCACGACCATAATCAAAGTCTAGAGAAGCAGGGACTTGGGACCCTGAGAAATCATGTTGGGGACATTTGGGGCGGGGAGAGGGGGGATGAGAGGAGAGTTTGAGTCAAACCCTGCTGCTCCAGCTTATTTTCAAATGCCTTTTCCTTAGGAAGTTCAGGAGTGCATCACCATAGTACCTGAGCCCGCAACATGACAGCGCTGGCAGGAAAGTAAATGCAAATTTAGACACATGCATGGGGCTGGGCAGCCGGGCCTGAGCATTCACCCCTCCTTTTGTTTCTCCCCTTCTTCTGCCTTCCCGTCCCTCCACTCTAGTTCAAGCCACTGTTTCTCAGTCTAGTTTTGTAGGACACGGCTCCCTGATCCATGCTGGTATTACGAGCCTTGCGCTCCCCCCTGCTGAGGCAGTCAGTCACCAGTCATTGGTCGGCCACTCACGCCAACCTCTGGCTGCTCACGGCAGCCCAGCTCCAGGGAGAGCTATTGTTCACAATCTTAGCTGTAGAGTGTGCAGCTCACTGGCCTATGTGGGAATCGAACTGGCGACCTTGGCATTAGGAGCACGGCGCTCCAACCACCTGAGCCACCGGGCTGGCCCTTACCCGCTTTTTAAGAGAGACACTGGCATGTCCAGACCAGGGTGGCAGGGGCTAGAGGGAACCTACTATAGGAACTGTTAGGGATGGGGAAATGAGAAGCATGGGGAAAGTGATAGAGGATAAGAGTGATACAAAACAGGAATTTTGCCGGTATAAAATAGGAGCTGTCAAATATGTGATGAGTTGTCATCTGGGTGAGGGGTTCAGCTCTGTGGGTCGTGCTTCCACAGAGGGTAAGACTTTAGAGGATACTGGTTTCCTAACACTTGAGGACTGTACCACAAGCAAAGGAGCTGTGGTACTAGTATTTCCTACTATTTCCAGAGCGTTTACCATACACGGGGCCTGATGCTCTCTTGCATTGTAGCAGAAAGCTGGCTGTCCTCAGGTTTGTAGATACATTATTTGAGTTTATTTCAAACATGTTGGGAATGCTTTCTTTTGGTAAGAGTATTCTAAAGAATTCTCATATGCATAAACTTTTTATACGTAATATTGGCAAATAGTGTGTGAGAGCAGTGTGCTCTCAGAAGAAGGGAAAGTGACACAAACATCCCCTCTATGGGTGCTTCACGTGAGGGCCAACTCCTAGCAGAAACAGCTGTCTACATCATTTTTGGCACGCACGCTCAGCCCATCCTGAATCTGGCTATACATGAGTTACATATAAGGTCATATGTAAATAAATATAAACTGTGTTGCATAAATAGACATTTAGAATTTCAAGCAGCCGGGAAATCATAGCAATGTGTATTATCTCATGTAAGCCTCACGATAATCCCATGAGGTGGAGACCATTATCTTCATTTGGCAGAAAAGGATACCAAGACATAGAAGGATTAAGTGAATTGCCCCAAGATGCTTAGTGGGTAGATGGCTGAGGCAGGACTTGAACCCAGGTCTACTTGATGGGCTTAGTTTCTTTGCTCTACGGGAGATATCTAAACAGAGGCTGAAGGGTACTCTGTCAGAGACACTGGATAAGGCTCTCCACCTCTCTAGGTCTACAGTCTCCAGGGTTTTTAGGCAAACACTAAAACATGCTCAGGTGGGCCATACCCTCCACACCACTAAGCAATGCCAAAGATGCAATATTGGGCGGGCAGAGAAATAGGCACAGAGCAAGGCGGGGAACTGTGTTTGTACCACCCTGACTTCCTGTTTTCTCAGCAGTTTGTCCTTGCTGTCCCTTTAAGGGTACCTAGTCCTTGGGGACCAGAGCAGCTGGTACACTAAAACTGACAAATGGAGAACACTGGAGCTCGAGGCCTCAAATCCATCTACTCAGAGTTTCTCAGCCTTTTTCCACTCATGAAAAAATAAATTCCCCTCCCTCCTTGGGAGATCTAGAGATGCTCTGATTTTTGGTGGGATGGGCAGTGCCCATTCTGAATTCGAAGGTCAGTTTGTGAATCCTCACCAGCCAGGAAGATTCTGTTGAGCATTTCTTTCTGTAGATTGTGTTAGGGAAGTCTTTTGTATTAGGGGCAGACTATTCGGTTTTCCAAATATAAAATTATATTATACTATTGAATATTCTTTCTCCAACCATGAATACTACCTTCTCCTCTGAATCTGATGCACCCCTTGGAAAGACATGGCACCCTGTCCCTCTGCCCTCACAATGGAGAGTCACTGGTCTAGTGTCACACTTACAGCTAAGAAATAAGAGCTATGAATTCATATGTACATAGTCACAAAATGACTTATTCAACTCCTTGCCATAGTTGAAAAATGACTTATTCACTTCTTGTCAACAAATGCTTATTGAGCAACTACTATGTGCCTGGTATCCGAAAGGAATAGCAGGTGCATCTGTACGTTAAATCCATCTCGGGAGAAAGGGACCCCTTGACAAAAGGACTGAATGTTTAGTGGTAGAATTTAGGTAGTGGTGGGGTACATTCTTTTAGTTGGGAATCTGCCAGATACCACTAAAATCTCACCATAGACAAATTTCTGTTCAAGCATTGCAGAGAGCCCATCCTGCATGGGCGCCCAGCTTTGAAGATGGCAAAAGGAGGAGGCGTAGAGACCTCTTGCTAAAGGAACTGCATCTTTTTGGGGCCTCTCTCTTGTCAACACCCTCTTCTCCCTGGATTTGGCCTTATACCCTGCCTGCTGTTCTCTTTGTTGTCTTTTCATCCCCACCAAGTTGGGCAGAAGGGTGCCCTACTCTTATTTCCTCCCATCACCCCCCTGCCCCCCAACCCCGTCTTTCCCAGCACAAGGTTCCATTCTTCATTAATACTGTTTTAAAGCCAGCATGGAGCTGTTTTCCAGATGTGGCCATGCGCAGACAGTAATTGTGCTCTGTGATCCCTTCCAGCTGCTCCCACTGCTTGCCAGCAAACTCTCCCTACCCCCACCTTGCAGCCCCAGGAGTCCATGTTTGGGGGCTGCAAATTAGGGCAAACGTTGTAAAATGATCATGTGCTACACACGGCCTGCCCCACAAGAATTATGGACTTTATAACTGAGCTAATTGGCATTAGGTCTTGCCTGAAAGGTCAACAGAGTGGCAGAGAAACAGGATCTTTGTAAATTGATCAGCTAGTCCCCCACCCCATCGTCCCCCCCAACTCCTTTTCCCGTTTTGAAATACGGCCTACCTGCCCTGCAGAATTGCTGACTCTTGTAAATTACTGCTTTGACTGTTCCGGACTGTGACACATTGTTTCATATCATGTGGAAGGCGGTGGGACATCGAAGGGGTGCATAATTACACCCTGCAAATTCTTCTACCAGACCACAAGCCTCAGCCTTCATGCACCTCGGTGAAGCCGGGCATTGTAATGCTCTTGACCTTCAAATCAAGCATGATTTATCCCAAGGCAGCATATAGGCTTTGGATCATTTATTTATTTATTTCTCCCAATAAATGTGTTCCTTTGGAATGGCCTTTTGCCCTTCTGTTATTTCTCAGATTGGACACTTGTCTAGCGTTTTTTGTTGTTGTTGTTGTTGTTTGTTTGTTTGTTTTCATTCCACAAATTTTTAATGAGTATATCAGAGACAGGGTCCAATACCTACTTTAGGAGGGAAAGACAGCTGTCTTTCCGGAATCCGAGATGTTACTTTTTTGTCTATAGAATGTGTGGGTCTTTCCGCGTGGAGTGAAATCAAGCCTGATGGATTCAAAATGTCTGTCTTCCCCCAGCCACTCCCCATCTGGTGCTCGCTGTTTGGGGTCAAGCATTGAAAGTCCTTGTTAAAACATATATAGTATCTGGGGGGGATAATTCATTAAACGTATGGGTCCCTCTTTCTTTTTCGTAGTCAGGGCCCCTTGAGACTCTAATGAAAGTTGACCTCGTATTGCATGTACTCGCATGAATTTCGCCTACGGTTTTGGGCTGTTCTTGGATCTTTCAAATCTCAGCCTGGGTCACTTCCAAGTTACGAATCCCTGCTCAGTTATCATCATTGCCCGTTGACATACTAGCCCACACGAGTTTCTTAGAGCCTTCTAGCAGAGAGGTCTGAGGAAACAGGGCTTAGGCTGGCCAATGTAATGGGAAAGGTGACCGATGCAAAGTTTTGGTGGCCTCTTTATGGGCCACAGTGGGGGAGGGGAACTGAAAACCACCTATTCACTGAACGTGCGGCCTGCAGACCTAATACACAATGCAACTTGCATGCATCCATGTCTGACTGTTTTTCAAATATATGTAAATGCTGTTGCAATGTAAACACTGTGGATTCTTTGAGCAATATAGACATTAAGTGTTTGCTCAATCAACAGATACTAAAATGGTAACTTATTATGAGGGGAGGTTATTTAATGCAAAAAATAGGGTCTTTGAGCTGAGGAGTTTGGGAGCCCCTGGCCTACTCCTTCGATCATCACCTTTCACCCCAGTTATTGCCATAGCCTGAGCACTCTTCTGCTTGCTTTTCCCTGTGTCCCTTCCCCAACACTGCAGCTAGGTGGCCCTTTTAGGATGTAAGTTCCTCCTAAGCTTAAACCCTCCCATGGTTGTCATCTTGCTCCAAGACAAAGCCAACTCCCTGCCATGCCTCCCTCATTGGCCTCATCTGCTATTACTCTCCCCTTTGCTCATTTCACCACAGCCCCCAGCCCCCAGCTGCTTCTCAGACATGCTGGGCAAGCTACCCTCTCACATCTTTTGCACTTACTGCTCCCTTCTGCTGGTAATGCACCTGTCTCAGGTGTTCTGATGGCGAGTCTCCTTCCTCCTTCCACACTGTTGCTCACGTGTCGCCTCATCTAAGCCACCTTCCCTCCCCACCTCTTCTAACACAGTTACCATCTGTCACCAGCACTCCTAATCCCCCTTCCTGCTTTATTTTCCCCACAGCATCCAACATCACCTAACTTCATGTTGATTTGTACTTGTCTGTGTCTCCCCACCAGAATATTAGTTCCTTGAGAATCGGAACATTGTCTGGGGTGTCCATTGCTGAATCCAGAGAGTGTGATGGGCACATGGGGACTAAGAAAGGAGGGGGGGAAACCACACATATGCTGGGAGGAGAGGAGCCCATGTTCACTCCCTTCCCTGCCTTGTGATAAGGGTGCCAGAATCAATGGCTCATTCGTAACATGGAGAGGGTATCCCTGGCCTTTCCGACATGGTGCAGTTGCATGGAGCCTTTGCTTGGGTCCATTTCACTCTCCTCTGTTGCCCCTTTCAAGCCCAAGGAAGGGATGGGCTAATAATAAAGGGCGTATATGGACAAGAGCCTGGTACTGGGAGTCCTCTACAGGTCTCAGATCTGTGACTGACAAATTATTTCCCTTCCCTTGGTCCCATAAATCTATACAATGAAGGAATTTGTCTAGAAAAATCTCAAAATCTAAGCGTTTGATTCTATTATGAAAAGAGACGTGAGATGCAAATTAACGTCAAACCCTTATAAGAATTACTACGTAATACTTGCTGTAATCTCAGGGGCCCTTGAGAAAAACCCCAATTTTCAAATCTGTGACCGTGATCCCCTTTCCTCACTTATTTGAAGTCCCCCCACCCCAACCTTTGTGCACAGGTCATGTAAGACCTTGCTTCCCCTCCAGAGCCGGCCTGGAAGCCCCAGCCACCCCTGCTGCCTCTCTCCTGACTTCCCATGTAGGATGGCTTCAGTTCTGCCCCTTCTTGGCCCTCGGAGGCAGCTGACCCCACAACTTACTTTACTGCTGAGTTTCTCCTCATCCACCTGATAGACTCCTGTGTCCCCAATCATCCTCGTAGCTGCCATTTGGGGGCAGAAGGCACTGCCTCCTGTTGGTGGTTGATCTCCTGACCAAAGGCGGGGAAATCAAGGAGAGAAGGCATCAATGGGAAAGCGTCTGTAGTTGCCATGGGGACGGAATGAAGAAATGAGATTGACAAGTGGCCGAGTGATCACCTGAGACAACCTGGAGGAGTTAGGTCTACCCTACATGACAGACAAGGGTGACGAGAGGAAGAGCAGGACTGAGGTGGTTATAAGAACGAACTGGACACAGACCCTGGTCATATGGGAGCTGGCTTGGTAGACAGTCACCCTCCCCTCAGGTCCCCAACACCCTTTCTCCCACACAGGTAAACAACATTAGCTATTCGAGTATCTTTCTGAACCAATAAAGCAAAAGTATCCTTTGCCAATGTTTCTCTTCCTTGCCCTGATCGTCTGTGAAGAAAACCACACTCTTGCTTTTCTTTTCTGAGCCTTAGTCCAGTCCATAGTCCAGGCTCTAAACTAGATTCTGTCACTTGCTTCTCCCTGGAATTGGTTCTGAGCCTGGGTCCATTTAATCCATTTGGAGAGACCGTTCTGTTGTGTTTGTCATTGAGAATCACTTCTGTATATAAACCCCTGGCCCTGCTCTCCTCATCCTGCCACCCTGAAGTAAGGAGGCCAAACTGGATGGGATACGAATATATCATTCCTTTCCAGAACTCTGTTTGTCCTGATGTCACAGTGTGTCCCCATCCTTCTGTTGTGTTTTTGTGACGTATGTCATTCTCTAGCTAAAGGGCACTCAGCATGCTGCCCAGCCAAATCCATAGGGTCTAAAATGAATGTGGTCTGTAATCACTAGGACCTTTTGGACGAGCAGAAAGCACTGCCTCTGCTTAGGGTCAGAACTCACTCAGGGTCTCCCACCTGCATCTTTCACCTGCTGGATCTTGGACCAGAGACCAACTAGCCAACAGCTCCTGTCACCGTCTTGGTCTACATGATTCCTCTGGAATTTAATCTCCTGGGGGATGTAGACACATGTCCCTCCTGGTCACTACCTACTTATCCCTGTCTGCTCTCAGGCACCAGACTTCCCGAATGCCTGATTCACCGTGCTGCTGACTCCCTCACTCCTGTGGTCATTGTTGTATCTTCTATAGGGGAGTGTGACAAAGATCAATGTTCCAGAAGGCAGCAGGTCGATGGACAAAGTGAACTTCCACATAGGTCCCCTCTTCCATCTCTGGAGTGTAGTTTAGATGACAGTAAATGTGGGAAAACCCAGTCTGCCACAGTAAAGCCAGTCTGGCAACCTCTGCAGCCCTCAGACACCCAGAAGTGTCAGCTTTCACAGTCATCACTAGCCCCACTGGTGGCCACCTTTCCTCTCACGGGCACACCCTCACCACTATCTCCTCTGGATAGTTTCTGCTTCCGGCACGTCTTCAACTCACAGCCCTCACACCAGCCGTCACATTAACTCATCTCCCTTTCTCTCCCTCCCAACATAGAGAAAGAAATGCCAGAGAACTTTCTTCAGCCTGGGCTGCAATGGAGAGTTAGCCCTGACAGAATCTGGTGGGAAGGGAGCCTGCTCCAAATGGTCTGGGCACTGTTGTTCCAACAGTGGTAGATATTTTCTCCTTGGTAAGCTCCAAGCCCTTGGACCCCATCTGCTGCAGCTCTGTGCTTTGAGCATCACACTGCAGCTTTTCCTTCAGAGGTTTTCACAAGTTCAGAGCAGTCCTGGGTATTGGGGAGTTGAAATTATTTTTACCCATGTACAGCTGAAATAGCCATCTGCCATCACACCGCCCAATTCCCCACTGTGTTTAAAATCCATCTGGAGTTCTTCTTCTTCTTCTTCTTCTTTTTAAATTCTCCATATTAAAAAAAAAAAATCAGTGTCTTGGTGCAAAGGAAGGTGTCGTATCTTCATGTCTTTTTTGCCTACGGCGGAACCTGTCCTAGGGGTAGAGGATAGATTTAGAACTACTCGTTGCTTGTTCTAAGGTACATTGATTAATTATTGGTTCTATGTCCATGATTGTTCCTTCTTCTAGGAATGTCTGTCGTTCTATATCTAACTATAATCCAAAGCCCAGTGTATGTCATTTCATCCACAAAGCCTACCTGGTTACTTGAGCCCCCACTTTTCTGACCTCTCCATGGCAGAAACGGACCCCTCCTTAGCACACAGTCTTACACGTTCTTCTGTTTGCCTTAGTGTGTTGGCTTTGTACCTCTGTGAACTGGGACTGTGTCATTGATCTCGCAGCTGCCATGAAACCCAGCCTTGAAGGGCTTTCAATGAAGTCTTGGAATGTCCTCTAACCCCTTTTCTGCCTTCAAGGCTCCTCAGATCCTAAAACAGCTGAGATTTTCTCCACAATTGAACTCCTATAATGCCAATTCAATTGTCCAAATTCAAATAGTGCGCACATTCTTTCTGCTTTGCCAAAGGTTTTCACAAGCTCTAGAGTGTAGGAATAGCAACTCACACCCCATTGCCTGCGTAATGACCAGCTCAAGGAGATACTCAGTGAATGATTTTGATTGAAATTAAGATGGTATTGATGAAGGAACCATTCAGTTATTAAGCATCTGCTAGGACCCTAATAAGTGCCAGGCCATTTGGCAGGGACTGGTGATCGAGTGATGAGTAAATCAGAATCTACCTTCAGAAAGCTCACAATCTAGTGGAAGAGCTAGATGGGGGGACGTGCCAGCATTTCAATGTGATTTCAGAGGAAGGAGCGATAACCTCATTACAACATTTAAAATGTTTGATATTTGGATTTGAAGTTCTGATGCACAAAGGCACGGAAGTGGGAAGAGTCTGGTGCCTTCAGGGAGCAGCCGTTGAGTCCGTGTGGCTGGCGGGTAGGAGAAGCGGGCAGTGCTGAGAGGTCGGCAGGGAAAGGTAGAGAGGACAGGGAGCGGGCCCCATTCGGCGTGGCTTGAGGCCTCCCCTTCCAGGTTTCCTTGGTCATTTGTTCCAGTGGCAATCCATGCATTTTTCTAAACTTCTCTTTGATAATGAGGTCTATGAGTTTGCCCTCTAGGAAGCAGAACTTCCTTTGATTCACCTTATGTTGTTCATTTCCATCTTTCTATAGGGTTGGATGTGGCTAATATCCCTCACGCTCCCCTTGTTACTGTCAGTCCAGTGATGTGTCCCTTTTAAAATACAAGACATACATGGAAAAATATTTGGAAGCCAGGCATCTGGAGATATATCCATCTCTTACCTACATGGCTTTGGACAATTTCTTTAACATTCTGAGCCTCAGTCTTTTCATCTGAAAAACTGGGAAAATAACACCAGTCTCACCTACTTCATTGGGCGGCTATAAAGCTCAACTATAACAACACATTGAAAAAGAGCCTCGAAACATAGAAAATGCACTCAGCACAAATGCAAGGGCAAATTACCCTGATGGAAAGAGACATCTGCTCCTTCCTTTTGCGAAAACTCCCTCGCCAGGCTGTACAAACTTCAGTGGGGTCCCTTGGTCTCCCATAGCAACTTGCCTTCTCATCCCACTGGCATTTTTGCCTTCACATAAGGCGGTGCTTGCTCATTAGGCATAACAAATTACCCACGCGCCACTGGGGTATAGATGGAAAGCTGTGAGGTAGAAGAGATTTCTTCCCCTCTGCTTCCTTCCCTCTCCCTTTTCATGTTCACAAGTGTCTCTGGAACAAGCTGTCTCCTGTCTGGGGAAAGCAGAGGCGAGGCCACGTGGAGGTGGTGTGTGGGGCTTGAGAAGGCAGCTAGCTACTCCAGCCTTGTCCCCAAATGCTTTCCATAGCTTGGCTGGCTCTGGCCTTGCCATGCGTGTAGAACATCTGAATATCACTTATTTGAATAAATTGTGAACCCAGCACATCCTAGCCCGTCATGATAGACACTCAAGTTTATTGGTTCCAGATATCCATTGAGGGCAGAGCAACAACGGACCTATTTTTTTTTTAAACTACCCTGATCTAAGGAGGGTGAAGGAGCCCGTTGTGGTCACATTTCCAGCCCTTGGTCCTTTATTTCACCCAAGCAGCAACACATATCCCAAATCCTGGCATGAAGCAGAGGCAATTGGTAGCACGGGCAGGAAGACGGGCAGAGGCCAAACTACGGCACTACTGTGGGATGATCAAGAGTGCTGCTCTCTTTCTACTGTCTGGTGTCCCTTTTCACTTTAGTTTAGGTACATAGGGTCTTTCTAATACCCACGGCAAATGTCCCTGCATGGCCTCCAGGCCTGTCCCCGTAGCCTGGCATCCTATGCCCTGCCTCCATCTAGGTCACCGTCAAGAATCCAAAAGATCACTGAATGATGAGGCTGGAGATTAAATGATGTCACCCATCGAAGCGTCAGCTTCCGTACAGTATGGGCTCTGCAACGGAAGGGGACGGACCCCATCTAGCTCTCACGTTCGTGATTCTTTACCTGCCTCTGCTACTACTCTTCTCCCTGATCAAAAATCATTTTTTCTGTGGTCATTTCCTTTAGGGTCTTGTCCCTCACCGAAGGAAATCTTGTTCGACTGCTATTGGGAAAAGCTAATGCAGTGGTGGGTTGTGTGGCACAAAGTCCTTCTGGCAGCCTCAGGCCCCGCCCTCCCACCCCCATCCTTAGCCCTGAGCCCAGGATGACAGCTCATGTCAGGCCTACTGCTCCTTGGGGCTCCCCCTGGACAGCTGTCCCTGCATCCACTGCTGTCTTAGATCCTTCTCGGCTTGTTTTTACTTTGGCGACCCTGTCTCCCACAGATGACAGAGTTCCCTGACACCTGAAATCAAGTTGGCCCGAGGCTGAGACCCCTTGGAAGGCTCTCCATCACAATATTTTGAATAACTGCTTCGTTGGAAAAGACCCCCTTTTCTGGGTTACAAGGTCTTGTTTGAATCCTAGCCTACCTTGTCCACCCTTCAGTCTGAGCCTCCTCTGTCTGCCCTAGGACAGCCCTCGTTCTTCCTCCTGATCCAGGGCCTCTGGCCCTCGCAGACTTCCCCATTAACCATCTGCTCTGCAGCCTGCTGTCCTCCAAAATCCCTCTTCGACAGGAAGTCTTCCCAGGCCCAATCGACACACAATAGGCTTCAACATTTTTTCTTGATTAATATCCCTCACTGTTATATCTGTATTTTCCAAGGCATTTTCATGGAAGTTATCTCCCTTTATCATCTCATAGACGTTATCGTTCCCATTTTAAAGGTGAGTATTCTGAGGGTCAAGTCTGTCACCAGAAGGCCCACAAAGAGGCAGGAGAAGGACTCAAATGCAGCTCTTGGGTTCCATGCTAAGTGCTCTCTCAGTTACACCATAGGCTGTGCAACTCAAGCCTCTGTGGGGGCTTAGTTTATTCCAGGGCGGCTTAGTTTATTCTTTATTCTGAAGATACCCAAGGAATCAGGGGAGGAGTTGCTGTAGGATGAGACAGATTAGGAGGGGATTTGGAGGGAAGGGGCATTTGGCATGGGCATGGGGGATTTCAGGGACACAAAGTCAGGTCTTCAATGTGTCTGAGGAAATTCTCCCTGGGAGGAGAACATGTTCAAGGTGGGTGACCTGGCCTTCTCGTTTTCAAAGCTGGGTGTCTAAACATGACGGAGATCAGAAAGAAATCCTCCCTGCTCCTTAAACCAAAATCAGCAAAGATTGTTCTTTTCTTTTTACTTTTGCTATGCTCAGATGGCAGTATTCGTGGTTTTGTAACTACTAAGAGCTGGTTGTTTTGGCAGCAGCTTCCACCAAGGTCAAAAAGGAGCCCTGGATCTCCTGGCCTGTGTCCTAATCAGAAGGGTGTTAGACAGTG
This sequence comes from Rhinolophus ferrumequinum, assembly GCF_004115265.2. Lineage (NCBI taxonomy): Eukaryota > Metazoa > Chordata > Mammalia > Chiroptera > Rhinolophidae > Rhinolophus > Rhinolophus ferrumequinum. Next base: position 37,578,915 of record NC_046302.1, on the reverse strand, counting down.
CCTCCTGCTCAGGTTGGCTCAAAAGGGTTCAGAGATTGAGATAGGAAATGGATTAGTTCCCCGGGTTGAGAAGGCTGGGCATGGTCTGATATGTCTTCCCGAGGCTGTCAGCTAGCAGCAAGAGCAGCCAGCCTTCAGGAAGGAGCGGAAATCTAGGTGGATCTTGCTTTGGGGACATCTAAATCCAAGAGAACAAATGAAATTGACTATCCTTGAGAGCTTAATAGGTGTCAGACACTATGCAAAGAATTTACATAGATTATCTCATTTTTTTCTCTATCACAACCTGCAGGTTCTATTATTATTCTCATTATACAGATGAGAAAGCTGAGGCACAGAAGTTTATGTGCCCAAAGTCAACAACTCGTCAGTGGTAGATTTGAAATTAGTCTGGCATCAAGGCCAGACTTAACTCTTGAGCTATTTGGTGTTTCAGAGTTCAGAGAAGATTGTTTTGTAGAAGAACCTGTCCACAAGCTTCCTTTCCATAGCAAGGGCTCTCCTGTCCCGGTGATGTTGACTGCTGCTTCCAGAGCCTGTGCCAGAGGTGGAGGCAACTTGAGGCAACAAAAGTGAAAGCTTAGCCCAGTGCTTTTAGATATTCAATTTGATTTGATTCTCTTTGATGTGATTCTACTCCATTCAATTCAGTTCCCGTTTATTCAGTACTACTTGTGTGGGAGGCAGTTTTCTGTGTCTAGAGGATTCTCCAGTGGAGCCGAGCCAATCCAAGTGATCTTTGAAACCTTAAAAGTTTAATGAACGTTGTCTCAGCAATTCTTCTAGGAGCTTATTCTAATGACATAATCTTGACTACATGAGAACATTTGCTATGAAGATGCTCCTCTTTGTTTATTACACAGTAAAAAGCAATCTGAATATCTGAGGAAGAGGGGCAGGTGTCAGATGTGCCTAATACAGGAAGCACCAGCTCTATGGATGTTTCCGTATGAACTGAGACTAGTCAGGCAAGAGTGAAACCAGTCTGCACAGTATCGTTAGCTCCACAAAGAATATACCAAAGGTTGTCAAACTTTGTCTCCGTAATATTTTTTTTTTACAGCACCCCTAGGCCAAAATAAATGCCTCAGAGTTAGGTGTAAGTCTATAGGTCCCAGTACACTAATAAGTATTTATGTCCTAACAACTTAGTAGCTGTTTGAAAAAATGTAACACATACATGGAAAGAAAAACTAATATTTATATTTCATTCTTAAATAATCATAATTATTTACTAAGGGGAAATGTGCACCTGTTGGGCACTGTACCCCTAGTCAAACCTTGGAATCAGATTGGATATGTTCGCCCTCATTTCCTGTTCTATGTTGATTTTTGTATGGTACTTTCTGCTTAACACAGAAACCAATGAAAACCCAGCTTTGCAAAAATATGACAATATCATATGTAGTATGATCTAATGTTGAAACTTTGAACTCCCTCAGCTGGTGGTTTGTGCAATATTTGACAGTCCTGAGTATCAGAGTGTGATAATTGATAGTGCCTTGATAACTACAAATACCCTCAGTGCTCTTGTGGATTCTCTGTGGTGCACTGGAGTTCCTTGGCATGCAGTCTGGGGACTGCAGAAGTGTATTCTCTACCATTTTGTTGAAATAAACTTTGTCTCATTTGGTCTAGATTTTGATAGGTGCAAGAGTACAAGACATATTTAACTTCTCTTTTGATTGTAGCAAAATCAGCTTAAGAGCACGATAAATAGTGACCGATCCTCAGCCTCAGTTTTAGGGAAGCCATAGGGCATGGTGGGGACTGAGGCAAAGAGAGAGCACAAACTCCATTCAGAGAGGGCAGCTTCCACTCAGCTCCATCCGTGTGGCCCAATGGGATTGTAGCATTACCATTTTTTAAAGAAAAGCAGAAAATAATCGCCTTTTATGTGAAGTCTCCCAATATACAGTTGCTAGCAACTAATTCTAACATATTATTTACAAATATTGGCTAGGTCAATACTATGCTGCACACACACAAAAAAGCATGTCTATAGGTGGTGTTTTGCTTGAGAGTCACCGGTCTGAGACACGTAATGAGTTATTATTATGTAACTATTAAAATGACAGTATTGATAAACATGTAATCACATGGACACATGTTCATGATACAGTAAGTGAAAAAAGGTAACTAACAAACACCATAGCAAGAGAACTAAAAGGATATATAACCAAGTGGTTAAAATGGTTATTTCTGGGTAGGGCATCATAAATGATTTTCTTTTTTTTTTTTTTTTTTTTGCTTCTCTGTATTTTCTAAGTTATTTTTTTTTACCATAACCACATATTGTATCTGTTTCTAATTTGTTTTGTATTCTTTTAAAAAAAGAAACTTATAACAATACGAATGAATAGGACATTATTAGGCACAAACACAAATACAAGTCAAAGTCCTATAAGAAATGATCCTTGATTTTATAGCAGCTTATTAATAAGGGGGAAGAGAGACACCACATATTACTAGTGATATAGTAATGGACAAAACAAGGGGCAGAGTTGCGTGATTATGTTTATATCCAACTTCCTTAAGGGACACAAAATAGGAAGAGAATTGAAGGATGGAAGAAGGGGTTCAGTGGTCATATGGTTCAGGACTGAGCATATAGTTGTACTCATGGCTAAAAGTTATTATAGCGAAAGGACACAAAGCAAAAGCAGCAAAAGGAACAGGCATACGGGGCAGTCTGGAGGAAACCGGACTGGAGGGAACACATTTCCAAGAATCCTCTGTACGTGCAGTCACGCAGGACGTGCTTAATTCCTCCAGCACTGAATTGTGACAACACATGTGAAGTGTTGTCTACCAGGGATGCTCAGTAGAGACGCAGGACCCAGGGCTTTTAGTGGGGGCTGCTCACATAGGCCCCCTCTGCCTAGCAGACTCCCAGAAGGAAGCAGTTGTTCAGCATAAAGGGCATTGTTTGTACACACAGTTTAGGCGTAGGGAGCCCTGCTTATCAGTTAGGACATGGTGGGAACATTACAGAAATCCGAGTTCCCAGGCACCAGCCAAAGGCTAACCTTCCTGAAGACGGCAATCTCAGGCCTGCTACGTTAGCTCTTTCCTGCACAGAAGCCTTTATGGGGCAGGTGAGATTTGAGCAGTGCCATGATTCAGGATGGTAGAGAGAAAAAGGGAAACTGTTCCAGGGAGGGCAATTATTCACAAAACTAAACTTCTTTTCAGAAATCAGAGAATCTTAAAATGTTATAAAAGTCATCTAGTCTAGTACTTTCTGAAGGGCTAACATATACCACTAGTGATATGCAAGAGGATTTTAGGCCATCTATGGATGAGTATTTCATATTTTAATGTTTATAAATTTATTTTCATTTTCGGTTATGTATAATATAAAATGAATAATAATATAATGATATTTTATAATATATTATAGATATTATATATACATGTGTGTATGTATCGATATCCATCTATCTATCTCTCTCTCTCTCTATCATCTTTGTAAAATCCTGATACTACGGATATTATCAGGATAAGGCTAATTTTTTTTTAAAAAGTGGGTAAATTTAAAGAAAAATATTAAATAATAAATAAATGTAAAATAATTAAATATTAAATAGAAATATGAGATAACATTGACTATTAAATAACTAAGCCTAGGGGTCCAAAGTCATGTCTAGTCCCTGAGGGCAAATGACTGATGTTGATTAGCCCACCCTCCCTCTAATACAGAAATCTCATTATTACATTTTTGCTTTCATTATGGACTCTCCCAGTTTCATATACTTCCTCTGTAAAGTAAGGGATTTGACCCAAACCTCTAACGTATCTTCAGATCTACTAGACAGTACCTCACTGATTCTATGAGATCTAGTAATATAAGTCAGTGGGAAAAAGGAATTCAGTTTTTATTTCATATTTCAAGAATGCTTTTTTTTTTTCTTGTATGAAACAAGATGCATCTTGATGGATTCTGTTATTGTTTATCTACTATAGAAAGTCCAGGAAGGAAAGACAATACACAAGTCACCCAGGAGCTTCCGGATACACATTACTTCCTGCATCTTAAATTGAACTTCCCCGTTTCTTCATTTTTGCACCAAATTCCGTTCTAATACTATTTGCACTTGAGACATTGGCATTGCTGGGTTAGCCTGATTCTCTGCTTTCTCCTTGCCCATCCTTCAGAAGAGGCAGTCCGCGATGACAATATTTTGACCCTACTCGTCACTCTGGGATCTATTAGACCTTCCAAAGCCACTAACTGCAGTTCTCAGCCATGACCTGTGGGAATTTCATCCTACAGAGATTAGAAAGTTATTATTAAGCAGGGAAATACTTTTGTAATAATCCTGAAGGCTATTTCAGGCAAGAGACCTAGGCTTTGTGACTGTTGATATCTGAGGGACCCAAAACTAAAGACTCTTTTCTCTTTCATCTAACAAGTCCCTAGCATAGTTGGACCTCATAAAGTCTGTCAAAGAAATTAACTTGCTGTCGGGAGAGGTCTCTGTCTTTCAATATTATTAATCCATTGAACAAATAAGTATCTATGTTGTATAGACCGTGCGTTCAGCTGCGAACACAGCAGTAAATGTGGCATCCGTGATTCGGTCCATATAGAGATCTTGTTGCATGAAGAATCCTCAGACATAGGCAAGTAGACAACCCAGTGAACTCACACACTCTCATCTGCCTCAGTGCCCTCTGCCAATTCTCTCCCTTCTTTCAGATTTGACAAATCTAGATCTTATCTTATCCGTAAGGCTTTGTTGTCCAGTGGCCATTAGACAGTGCTTAGGTCTGGCTCTGAGACTCTCTCAGTGCTAGAATGACCTCTACCTACTTACACTTGGACCAACTTTTAAGGCTCAAATCAAGTGAAAACTCTTCTATAAACGATTCTGTATTTGAAGCCCCAAGAAAGCCTGTCCTTCCTCAGCATCCTGCTGGGCACGAGTTCTGTCCATTCCTTTATCTGAGCAGTTAAGCTGGCACCTGTAAGCCTGTCCGTTACAGATGGATGAGTAGACCACAGGGGGAACCTGAGCCAGGGGCAATTTATTTGTAGGCTGATCAGGTACCTATGAGAGGGTCCTGGTTTGAGAGATTTGCCTAGAGGGGCAATGTAACGTTAGTGGGCTAATCTGATCTAAGAATAGGGATCATCAGGCTGGTTGGTAATGGGAGCAGCGAGGGACACATGCACATACAGATGAATCATGGGAAAGGCAGAACACTGGCAAGAAGACCAAACACTCCTGCTGCTGAGGGGCGCAAACATCCCTGCCTCCAGAACGCCTTGGATCCCAATGCTCTTAGAGTCCCATTTGTATTGTTGCGCTGTGAGGAAGCCCCACTGCGCTTGAGGTATCCTGAGCTTGTGTTCCTCCCAATCCAAAGGAAAGAGCCCTTCCTCTCGTCATCCTCTCTCACATGCCTTTCGGGATTGGAACCCAATTGAATTCCTGATTCTTGGCTTCTTAATCTCAAGGGCAAGTCTTTGTGAAGTTTCTGCTGCATGCTCAGCTCTGTGCCAGGTGCTAAGATAGAAAAGAAAGGAAGAAAGACATGCAGCCATGGCCCTCAGGGAGCCTCCACTCTGCCACGACAGAGCACCACTAGGCTTGGTGACAACTCAAGCCAGCATTTGACTGATCTGATTGTGGTATGTTTGGCGCAGGTGCCGTGTGAGGTCCAAGGGGGCCTCTGGGCATTGGGGTAGGTCAGAAAATGTGGTTGGAAAGTGGGGTGGTCATCCCAGTTATAGAGACCAGGATGAGCAAAAGTCTGAGGAAGGGAAGAAGGCTGGTCAAGGGGTCCAGAAGGAGAGTCCGGGACGGCGGGGGGCTGTGGTTGCTTCACCCTGCAGTCCTTACCCTGCCATTAAATCTGGGGAAGCAAAATAGGTGAGCCGGCCCACCTGCCCTCTCAGTCACCTCATCAGGCATGAATTGCCCAGGATTAAAAAAGAAAAAAAAAAGAAAGAGGAAAAAAAAAAAAAAGGAAAACCCTCACTATCTGGTTGGAAATCCTCATACCAGGGATAAAATTTTATGAGGTGCCTATTGCTCAGCACCCCGTATTTTTGACATTCCCTGTTTCACATACAGTATTTTAAACACACGAGACACAGACATTACTGTTTTTATTTTATTTTTTTTTACCCTTTCATTTTTTTTTTTTCTTTCTGTCATGGCTTAGTGGGTAGCTCTGAAGTTTTTAATACTGAAGGGCCCATTTCATGTTATTTATGACCCTGCTTGCGTGAAAGCTGAGGCCTATAAATCGTCAACACAGGCCGTCTAATTCCAGCAATGGCAAAGCTTCGTCACATGTAATTAAAAGATCCCAAAGCCATTGGAATGTAATGGATTTGGAAATGACACCATGGGGGCATGGGGAGCAGGCCCAGGAAGAGGCAGCCGTATTTCAAAGGCTCTCCTGCATGGACTGGGATCGATGGGGCTGCTTGGCTGGGCTCCAGCAGGGCTAGCTGCCTGGGGATAGAGGCAGGGTCTGGATTTGATCTCATCCTCAGCTCTGACACCATGCCATTGCAGTTCCCACCTGTGTGAGGTGCACCCAGCGCTTGGCCTCAGACACTCCTTCAGCCAGGCCTACCAAGGTGCCAGCTCTGATGGCAGTAAGCATCCATGCCTTGGCAGGAGGGTGTCTAGAACCAGAGAGTAACCTATCCTTACAGACAGAGCCCAAGGCCAGGATGCAGCAGGGGTGGAGGAGGAGAGTCCTTAGTTTCACCTTCCCCGTAAGTACAATGGTTCTCTTATTCCTAGTACCTAACTATCTCCCTGAAGCTGTTTTGTTTTTTTCTAGACCCTAATGGTTATGCTTGAGCGGCTCCTATATTCTGCAGTGGTTTCCTTGAATCCACACATCTTCCTAGAGTCCATTGCTTCTTCCTCTGGGCTCCCAGAGTACCTTGTCTATCCAGCTTTGAAACACTATGGCACTGAGTATGGTTATTTGATTACCTGGCTGCCTCACCATCCCCAAGAGCTCCTCAGGAACAAAGACTACCTTTAAGTTGTCTCTGACCCCAGTGGCCTTACACAGGCCTGTCCCATAGATGGTCACAACATTGTGGCAGGAAGGGGGAGATGGAGGATAAAAAAGAGAACAGGAAGGAAAGAAAAACAGGACAAAAGGAAAGAAGGAAGAAAGGAAGGAAGGGGGATCTTTGGTGATCTCCTCCTGTCTCATGGCCTTAAATAATAAGGGAACCAGTCTCTGAGATGAACCCCAATAATCACCACCTCCTGGAATTCATATCCTATACCTTCCACATTGTACCAGGGTTGGTATTTGCGACTAATAGCAAAAGGCAGAAGTGAGGTATGTCACTTCCGAGATTAGGTTATAAAAAAGACTGCAGCGTCTGGCTTTTTCCCTCTCTTTTTCTCCTGAACTACTTGCTCTTGGGGAAGCCAGCTGCCATGCTGTGGGAGCAGCCCTGCAGGGAGGCCCACAGACCAGGGAACTGAAAGCTGACAACAATTAGGTGACAGTCTTGGACCCAGTTGAGCCTAGCAACAACTGCAGCCCGGGCCAACAGCGCGACTGCAGTCTTACGAAGCTTCTCCCAGATTCCTGACCTCAAAAACTGAGTGGGTAAATGAAAGTTATTTTAGGTTGCTAAGTTTTGGAATAATATGTTACCCAGTGACCGATAATTAACACAAATGCCATTTACATGTTGGTGACATCAAATTCCCAGCTCCGACCTCTCTGCTGAACTCCAGAATTGCATATCCAACTGTCTCCTTTACACCTCAGACCTACATTCCAAACCGAACCCCTGATCATTCTCTCAACCTGCTTCCTGCCCAGCGCTCCCCATTCCAGTTGGTGGAAACTCTTACCTGGATGTGAGCCATGGCCTCCTATCTGCTTTCTGTCCCCTCCCATGGCCACTGCAGTCTATTCATTTTTTTTTTAAATTTATTTATTTTTATTTTTAATTAAAGTTGACATTCAGTATTACATTAGTTGCAGGTGTAGAGCATAGTCAAAAAATGAGCAGAAGATCTGAACAGACATTTCTCCCAAGAGGATATACAGATAGCCAACACTCTGCAGTCTATTCTCTACCCAGCAGCCAGTCATCCCACTCAAACATAAGTCAGATCATGACGCTCTGAAAAAAATTTGCAGCTCAACCCCCGTGATCGCCCAGGCCTCGCTACTCTGCTCCCCCTTCTCCTTTCACAAAGCACTAAAAACCTTCAGAAGTATTATACAACTTATTTATTATGCTTACGGCTTATTGCTCATCTCTCCGAAGGTGCAAGCTCCAGGAGAGCAGGGATATTTTTGTTGCTGTTTTCTATTTTATTTATTGTGGTATCTCCAGCACTTAGGACAGAGCACCTAGAACTATGTGCCTGCCACATAGTGATAATCAATAAACATTTGTTGAAAAAAGGAAGAAATGAAGGAAGGAATGATAGAAGGAAAGGAGAGAGGGTGGTAGGGAGGGTTAGATGGCCGGAGGGCAGAACAGCGGTAGTGAAGGGAGGAAGGAAGGACCACCCCATGAGAGCCCTTGAATTATGGTCTGAATTGCTCCTCTCCTTGTAAGATCTAGACTGGAAGGTCCTTGATGGCATGAGAGGATGTCCTACCCACAGAATCCACTGACAGGCCCTGATGAGACCAGGGCTCAGGGAATATATTTAATTTATCTGACTATGCCCATCCAGGAAGCCCAAATATCCAGCAAACCTGGATAGTTTTACTTCCTTGGTCTTCTGCTGCTATTGATATCTAGCCTCTCTGCTTTTCTCACTTTGTCGTGGCGTTGAATTGTGTCCTCCCAAAAAATACGTTAAAGTCTCAACTATATAGTACCTTAGAATGTAACCTTATTTGGAAATAGGATTGTGATAAATGTAATTAAGATGAGGTCATACTGATTGTCTTCTTAAGAAGAAGACAGAGACACACAGGGAGAAACACCGTGTGAGGACAGAGGCAGAGATTGAAGTGATATGTCTACAAGTCAAGAAATGCCAAGGATTGCTAGCCACCACCAGAAGGTAGGAGAAAGGCATGGAACAGATTCTCTCTCAGAGCCCTCAGAAGAAAGCAACCCTGTTGACACCTTGATTTCAGGTGTTTAGCTTACAAAACTCTGAAAGAATAAATGTCCGTTGTTTTCAGCTCCTTAGTTTGTGGTATTTTGTTATGGCTGCCCCAGAAAACTATTAGGTTGGTGCAAAAGTAATTGCGGCTTTTGCAATTATTTTTAACCTTGAAACCACAATTACTTTTGCACCAACCTAATAACACACACTTATGCCTTCTTCAAGCCCATCTCACTCTTGCCTCAGAGGCTTCTCTTAGCACTAACAGACTATTAGGACACATCACCTTCGGTTCTCTCCTGGGTGCTTTCTCTCTCACACATAATAACTGAATCTCATGTCTTCTAAGAAGCCCTTTTGGACAGCTTAAGAAGAAGGACGTCAATGCTCTTAGCACCCCTGTATTTGAAGGTTAAAATCTGGAACACCAGGCTTCTTTACTCGCATTTAATATGTAATCTATTGGCTTCAGAAAATATAGATAGTCCATCTTATCCATTTGTTCCTGACTTGCTCATTCATTGCCATGTTGTCTCTCTGATTAAATGTCCTCCGATGACAAGAAACAGATCTGTCTCCTTCATTGCCTATAGTTCCAAGTCCAACTATGGTAAAGAAAAGGTCCTCAAGCTGGTGGATAAGGACTGTTTAGTAAGTGGGGGTGTGGGGGACCTGGCTCACTTCTTTCTTTTTCCTATTTTACAGATGAGGAAACTGAAGCCCAGGCAGGAAGAGCGACCCCCCAAAAGATAAAGAACCATCAAACATTTGCGTTTTGCCTCCATATAGAACTGTTAACCTTGCGGTTTTTGTTCAAAGTCAAACAGTTAGAAAGAGACCCCCTAGTTCCTTGCACAGTTATTGCTAACCATGGACTCAGAGCCCCATTACTCTTTATTTGTACAATCTTGGGTCAGTTATTTAATCTCCCCAAGGCTCAGAGTCTTCATCTTAAAAATGAAGATGGAAATACAGATCTTCTGGGTGGTGAGGAGGATTCAATGAGAATGTCACTGAGGAACTGAGCCTGTGTGCCGTGGGAACTCTATGAACCTTAGTTGGTTACCTTTTATTCCCAGTACAAACGAGGATACTTCAGACTAGAAAAAGGTAGAAACAAATTCTATTTTCAACAACATCTTTGTCTATTTGTCACATTCCGTGCAAGCTGGAAAAGTTGTCAGAAATAATAGAAGCGTATAAAATAATTTCAGCCTTGGCATTAATAGCAAGTGTTACAATAGTGCTAGTGAGATCCTTCATCAGCAAACAAAGGCCCAGTGATGCTTCCTAGACTAGACTGAATATAAGAAGAAAAGGGGAATCTGACATTTTGGAAAGATTTCCCAAAATCAGAGCAGAAACAGGAAGAGCTTTCTGGTTGCCTCTTTGTGAGGGATCAGATATCATAGCAGATGGGAGAATGGGCAAGAATTACAGACATGGAACAGACCTTGGGTCTCATTAACAAGCTAATTCATTTAACCAGAATGCCTCATTTCCTGAGAATCCCAGTGAACTCAGATTTTACCATATGCTAATGATTGCGAGATATATTTTTTTCTTTCCATCAATGGCTGCAAAGATGTCCTGCGATGCAGTGAACAGCATATAAGGCTGAGAATGATGGTGCCAGGGTTTAGGAGCCAGCTCTACCATTAACTAGCCAGCTCCTTTGTCTAATTTCAGGGTCACCCTTCATCTCATGCAAGAAAGGAATAATGATCTCTGAGGTTCCTAAATCTATCATTTTATATACTCCTGCTCCATTTTCAACACTTTGCCCAGGTCTCACAGCCTCCATGAAGGCTCAACTTATCCCTTGCTTGACCTTGAACAAGTAGCTATAAAATGTAAGTGTTGGACCAGATAAACTCTAAGGCTCCTTTGAGACTTGACATACTATTATTTTAAGGGTACACATTTATATTATTATTATTATTATTAATATTATTATTATTATTATTTAAAGGACTAAATTTACAAAACCTTCATCTTAAGTGTTTGTGGTGAAATAAAATGAAGAAGCTCTTAAAGCCATATTACGTGGTGTTATAAAGGTTTGTGTGTCCCTAAAATTTGTATGCTGAAATCCTAACCCCCAATGTGATAATATTAGGAGGTGAGGCTTTTGGGTCATGAGGTTGAGCCCCCATGATTGAGATTCGTGCCTTTATAAGAAGAGACACAAGAGAGATGTTTGTCTCTCTGCTATTTGAGGGCACAAGAGGAAGAGGGCTTTCATCAAGAACTCGACCATGCTGGCATCCTGACTAAAACACACAGTATGATGGAAAAACCTCTGGGCTCTAGTTTTAGTTATGACCCAGCTGCTAACTAGCTTTGCCATCCCGGGCAAGTCAACAGAACTCTCCAGGACATTGAACTAGTTAGTCTTTGGGCCTCGTCTAGCTCCCTATTCCTAAGACTTGTCACCCCTCCAACTTCAGTGAGATTTTGTAAAGAAATAATCTACAGTGAGGACGGGTGGAGAGTGGAATTTGTAGAGGGAGTGCAAGCAAGATGAACTCTTAAGGTCTCTCCCAGCTCCAATGATGCAGCTTTGCTTGCTAAGACTCAACGTGCCTTCCTGAGCAACACCACAATTTCACTGCACCTCTCTCTTCCCTTGATGTGAAGCCCCAAAGTCCATGATATCGCACAACCCTAACCAAGGGTGTTTCTTTTTTTTCTACCTTCTTTCTGATTTGGATTCTTAGTCTGGCATGTTTGGTTTTATAAACTGCTGAGCCAGATTTAGTCATTAGAAAAAGTAGGGCTCGAATGCAAACCCCTGGGTGAGATTATTCACTGCTCCAGCTCACCAGTTGGTGTTATTTGACCTCTCCTGAAAACCAGTCTCTACCTTGGCCTCTAAACAAGAGGAGCACGATTTCTAGTGAGCTCTCTCCCACCAGGAATGATGCAATAATCAAATGCATCCGTTCACACAGACTTTGAAATTGATCACATAAAATGAGTAGGGCCCCAGTTTTCAAAGGACAGAGTTGAACTTGAAATAGTTCTAGTTTTGTAGAAACTTTTATGTAGTAGGGTTCTTGGGGCATCTTTGGCTGCAGTTAACCTGAATGCTGTATCTTACCAAGAATAACATCAAAATGATATTTCAGTAGCTCATTTATTCAGAGGCCACACTAGTAGCAACTTGGACCTTGGACCCCATGTGCAAGTACAAAAACCATCTTAACAACTAAAACAGCTCCCCAGAGGATTTTGTTATAAGTAAAGTCCATGTATCTTTCTTTCTCCTTAGGCTCTCACACAGCACTTTATTGTCTCTTGTTGTCTTTATTGTCTATGTATTGGAACACGTAGTTCCAACATGTTAATCATAGATGATTGCCAAGACCTATAGAAGATTAGATATGGAGAATCAGAACTAAAAGAGGGTTATGAGAGCTACTGGCATTCGGAAGTAATAAAGCTGACAGTGTGAGATGGAAAAATAAAAGACTAGGTCCAACTAGGTGAAAATACAGCAATAGAATGACATTTTTATATTAGGGCAGATGGTCTCATGCAACTGTAAGAATATGTAGATTTATATATATTTTTTTCTAAAGGTTGTCTTTCTTCTAGCAAAAGAATTGAGTAGATTAAAGTATGAATTGGGTAATTTATGTAATTCTGTTGCTACCACTAGTTTTACGGGGGGACCTTGTCGTCATGTTTTCCTCTTAAGCTATTTTTGACCAAATCATCTACAACAAATAAGACATTGAAGGGGCTGTGTGATGTCAAGACGTTAGAAATGAAAAATGGGATCATAAAGGTGACTGTATTCCTAATCATCTCAAGTCTTGGATTTGTCCTGTTGTCCCCACAGTGCCAAGTATAGTTAGTCTGGGTCTACTGATTGGTAGGGATATCTGACAATAGGAACCTGTTGGTTAGAAGAAACCACCACCCAATTAGGCACCAGAATTAGGAATTAATATTTTGTTGCAGTGTCAAAGCACTCTGACAGTGACTACTGGCCTTGTCACACACCGTTCTCTCAGATTATGCCAGCAGAAAGGATTTGTTATTCCCTTCAGCTGGACAGGAAATCCCAGTGACTGTAAACCATGAGAAGTCACCTTTGGGAAGAGAATGGTTGTGCAGGCTAAGATACGCTACACTGAAGACCCTCCCTGCACAACCCAAACACTTACAGCTGCAATATCAGCTCATTTTATCTGAAACTGTTTCTCATATGGAGAAGAACATTTCAATACCTTATGCCTTCTTTCTTTATTTAACAACATAAAATGATGCTTTTATTGACCATGTAACATTTTTAACATTTACCCCTTTTTGCTTACAAATCTCCTTTGAACTAGTGGGTTGCTTTTGATGAGGCTTTTGCAAGATCAAAGAGTCCCGAGATGTACCTTGAAGTCCATCGTGTTTCAGTAAACATCTAGAAGCAAAATGGCTGCCACCAATTGTGCTAAAAATGGTACATCTGTCATTAATTTGAATTTGTACAATTGGAAATTTAGAGTAACTGCTGCACTGGCTGTTTTCATGGGCCATAGTTAATCTAGTACACTATCAGAATATATACTCCTGGTCTTAGGAGCCTTATCTAAATGTGAAAATAATTCTTGAGCAGATTTATAAAACACTAATTGGAAAGCACAGCAAATAGGTCGGTTAAGTTTGTGAGTATTTTGAAATTATCATGGGTGAGATAAGCATATTTTCATCAGTAGTGTTTAATAAAAGCTATTTCTGTGTCTGGGCCAAGGGCTTTGGCACATGTTCAGTCCAAGTCAAAGGAGTTAATGGCCAGTAATAAAGGGAAATGGAGCCAAGGAATATCTAAGCTGTGTATCCGTAGGGAGCTTGGAAGTGGTAGAAGGAATATTTCTCAAGACACGCATGGTAGACTGTACCAGTGATACTATAATCGGTCATTCATTGCAAGCACAATCCACCTGACCCTGGGAGAGAGAGACGAGGAGGTGAGATGCCACGGTTGATCCCATGAGGTCCTTGGTTCATTTCTATGATTAACTGCAAGTTATTCTGTTTGCTTCATTAGCAATAGAAACCACATTTCAAGAACTTGCAGGTAGGTGGGAAAGAGAGTGTAAAATATGCGCAAGGATAGAAGGGAGGATACTTTATGGCATTTCACCTGATAATAAGGCCACACACACACACACACACACACACACACACACACACACACACACACACAATTGTCTGTCATGGAATTTCCAAATTACTTTGTCTTTGGTGATTACATGCGGTCAGAAGGTGTGTGGATGCTGTAAGTCTCCTGAGTTAGTCCTACCAGAAACCTCCCCAGTGTCAAGGTCAGGGAAAAGGGCCGAGGCCTCTCCTCTCAAGGTTGGGCTAAGGGGTGGGACAAGGTACTTACGGGGAAAAGACTTCCAACTTTCGGAGGAGGAGAAATGATATTCACCATGCTGCAGACTTCTGGTAACTTACATTACTTCAAACATTTTACGTGTATCTTCTCACTGCATCACTGAAAACATCCTGTGGACTAGGTCTAGGTGCCCTGCTCTCAGTTTGAAACACAAAAAATTCTGAAGTTCAGATAAATGAGTCAGGTGGTTTGCCCAAATACACCCCATGGGTGGCAGCCCTTGTACCAGAAACTGTTTCTTTGATGCTCTGCACTGCTCCGAGCCAGACGGCATGACCCCGTGGCATGAGCTGCGGCGCTGGGAGTTTCTGGGAAACCACATGGGGTAAACAGACAGAATCTGAGGTCGGGTTCTTTTCCCGGTTCTGCTACATATTTGGGCAAGGCATTCCCTGACTCTCTCAGCTTCGGATTCTCAATCTGTTCATTGGCAGTGACGATGGGATGGGGTGATCGTGCCCACCCTCTGGCTCCCAGGGAACGTATAGGGATCCGTAGGCACCCATATCTGGGACAGGCACTTGAACGCGTTTTCTCATTTGATCCTGACAACTGCACTTTGAAGTAAATATTATCTCTGTTTTATATATGAGGGACTAGACTTCAAAGAGGTTAAATAACTTGCTCAAGGCATGAGGCTTGGTAAGTGGCAGGAGCTAGGATTCCAGCCCAAGTCTTGTGCTCTTTTCACTGTACACTGCAGCCTCAGATGGGATAATGGCTGTGGTCATTGCTTGGAAGTATGAAAAGTTGTCCTAATGTAAGAGCAGCTGGTTGGTGTCTTGACATAAGTATATGAAGTCTGGAACTGCTGGGGAGCGACCAGGGTAAGACAGAGACGAACCAGAGCTCTCTGATAATTAGGGCAAAGCTGGACATAGCCCCTGAGCTTCTCAGTCATCTGTTCCATCTATTTTGAGTGTTCTACATTCATTCATTCATTTGTTTATTAAACAAATATTTACTGAGTCCTGCCAATGGCCAGGTACCCTGCTGAACGGGGGTTGCAGGGGTCGATAGAGGAGTATTAGGTCATCACAGTGGATATGACAGGGACTCTCAGAGAAGAAACAGAACTGGAGGGAGTTGTTATCTAGAAGAAGCATAGCGTGCAAGGTTGGGGAGGAGGGTAGAGCTACAGACTAGAGAGTCAGGAAGCATCTAAAGAGGTGTCCAGGAGCAGGCAAAATGTCCAGACTCAGGTATTTCCCATGGAATCTCAGAACTAGCCTGTGCAGTCCCAAGAACATTTCAATAGATAAGACTGAAGACAGACTGACCCGTGGATGTGGAAGCCAAGGGTCACTCCTCCTGTCTTTGAAAGGCCTTTTTGATGACTGTGGGCAGGGAATGCCTTTGCCATCCTGGAGAACCGGCTAGAAAGCCAATTGGGTGGGTACCTTCCAGTGTAGGAAGGACCGGGAACAGGGAGAATGCCTTCAGAGAGAACCACCGGGGCCATTTGTTCCCTTGGCCTGTGAGCCCTGCTACCCTCACCTGTCATAACCTGGGTCAAGCCCTGGCAGCCCCTGTGTGAGACCCTGGCTGGGGCCCCATCTGGCGTGCCTCTCTCCAACCTCACATGCTGTCCAGGGTTCAGAGGAAAGTGCTGCTGGGGCCGTCCAGCTGCAACTGGGGACAGCTAAACTTGGAGCCTGCAAATGAATAATGAACGCCCATGGCCTTGCTCTTCCCCAGTGGTTTCAGGAGCGTTCTTCAAGTTTCCATACTCTATTTAGATTCCTTGAGGACGGGGGCTTGTATTTTCTCTTCCTCTTGACTGACACCCGTCTGGGCAGGGTAGGTGTTTGTTACCACCTGACGGAACGCAAGTTGGTCCTGTTGTAGAGCAAAGATTGTACAGAGTTGTAAGGAAAGGCGCTCTGAGTTTTAAGTTTCATTTAGTCACAGAGTCACAGAATGCAGCAGCTGGCAGGGCCATGGTTCTGACATCTCAGTTTATAGATGGGACGACTGAGGCCAGAGAAGGCAGGTGAGTCATTCAAGGGCTTAGGAGAGTTAGGTCTATGCTTGCGTGTTTTTATTTCTGGGTCTTTGTTCTTGTGACCAAAATGTTCCTCGTCTACTCTCCTAAATGAGCCCTGAACTAAGGGGAAGAAGAAAGTTTCATATACATATGCTGCCTGCTGACCGCCGGTGGGTGGCAGAGGGGCTGAGGTCAGTGTCCTTTGCCGGCCCTGAGTGATCAGGCTGCTCTGAGCTTCCTCGAGTCCTTGTCCAACTTTATATCTTTGGTTCCAGCTGCACTGGTCCCACACTGGGTCAAGGGCACATCCCTCTTACTGCCTTTGTCTTCTCTTCTTCCCACCCTATTCAAACCCTGCCAGTTCTTCAAGGCCCAGCTGAGTTCAATACAAGGCGATGTGATCCAACAGAAATGTATTGAGGACCTCAAGAAAACAAGGCACTTCCTGGGGGTGTTGAGGACACTAAGTGAATAAAACATACTCTCTGTTAAGGTTCAAGAGGAAGACAGATTTGTAAACAATGGAGACCCACCGTCCAAGGCTGAGAACTTTCACAATAAGAATCATTTATTGAGCACCTACAAATTACCAGACTGCAACCCAGGCACTTTATATTTGTTACTGCCAATCTTCCCAAGGCCAGGAAAGACAGGTGTTAGGTGCAGCCAGGGTATTATAAAAAGCTCCAGTTTTGTAATCAATCTGGAGGCTAAATTCCAACTTCCCCCCTACAGATTGTGTATCTTTGGGCAAGGTACTTAACATCTATGCATCTCTCATCGGCAAAATGAGGACAACAAAACCTTCATCGTTGGATAGATGTAAGGATTAAGTGATAAAATCTGCACAAAGGGCCTAGAGTTGGGTAAGTGCTTGACCGATGTGACTAGAGACCTGGATGCTCCAGGAAAAGTGGAACAACATCCACAAAGGTCCGGGCAAGCTGCCCTGGCAGGACAGAGGCTGATGTGGGTTAAAGTGGGTCACACAGGCAGGATGCATCATTTGAACAGGGTTTCTAAAGACAGGCAGGATTTGGTGGGGGAAGAGAATGGTGGCCACCAAGGGGCTCTGGGTGCCCTGAGTGGCCTGTCTTCTTGATGTTTGCCTACACTGTTGGGTGTCTGGGCTGGGATACCCCAAACCAGGGCCCAGTGTAATAAGGGAGCTTGGAGGGACTTTCTTGGCATTTCCCCTCTTTATTTATTTAATCCCTTTCTTAAACTGAGTATTAGCTACAATCCTCCCCAGCTTGGAAAGTGGGGACCCCTGAGTTCCCATTACCTTAGTGGTCTGTGTAGACCACAACTTATTGCAGACATCTATGGAGTCCTGGTAAGATACCCGGACTGTTCCAGGCTTGAACTCTAAATAGACCAGATTTTTCACAACACGTATACAAAGCTGTGGCACGCTCTGCACTGGAATTTAGCAGCAATGGGGAACCCCAAGCAATTCAGACTGTCTAACCAGGTATCCTTAAACATGTCCTGTGACTTCTGTCGCCCAAGGTGATGGGGTGTAGCTGCTGGGTGATATGATTTTCTAATGACCCACATGTCAATCAGAATTGAGAAATCAGATGAGGGCCTGAAGAAAGCACGCAAGCAAGGAAGCAATATCATCAAGCAGCAAACTACACCAATAGCAGTAGCAATAAGTCCAGTGGAAAAAAAAAAAAAAGAATATTTGTGGTCTAAAATGAATGAATGAATACACAAATGGAATTTCCTGAAGAAAGTCCTATTCCCAAAACCATCAGCTTCTTTTAGAGGACGACTGAGCATGAGGCTTGTTTCCCGGGAACTGTCGGCGCAGAATTAAGTGTGCTTGGTGGCCTTTGTCACTCCGGGGAATGAGTTATGTAGGACGGTTCCTGCCCGGAGCTGGGGGCCGTCGCCGTGCAAGACAGGGATTGAGGGACGCTGCTGAGAAGCTGCTGCGCCTGACACGGGCAGGGCTGACACGTACCCTGGTCTGAAATGTGAAGGACAAGCGTGCCCGGGCTCCTTCTCGGCTTTATCCCTGCAGGCTGGACATTTTCTCCTGGGCTCTTAGTGTTTATGCTTCTAGGGCTCAGCTGCTTTGGATAACAAGGTGAAAGGTAAGAAATGCTTCCCTTTCAGAACACCACATACCCATAACACGGTGCCAGTGTTCCTACGGCACTTCATATTTCTGCAGGTGCTTTAGTATTCATACTCCCACTTGAAACGCACAATGGAGGATGGAGGGTTGTATGTATTTCACAGTGAGGACGCTACGTGAATAAAACACACTCCCCATGAGGGGGATTGTTACCTTCAGTGATAAAGGTGCAAACTGAGGGTCGGCAGAGGTACAGGATGGCTTTTACATAACTCAGAGGGCGAACAGTGAAGGCAGGATTGGAACCTGCGTCTCTTGACTCCCAGTCTAGCACTCTTTCCTTCACAACAAGTTGCCCCCAAATAAGACGCCTACTGAATGAGTAAACTTAAGGACCGGTTCCCCACAGGGCTCTGAGTAAATGCTCTTGCCTCCTGGTGACGCTCCCACCCCCTCATCCTCAGCGTGCTCACGCCCACTCCTGCCTCCCTCAGTCCCCAGAATCACCTGGCTGTTTGGTACAAGTGCAGATTGGGGGTGCCAACTCCAGAGATTCTGATTCTGTAGGAATGTACAGTTTGGACACACCCACTGGTTCTGGTGCACATGACATTTTGCAACTTGCTGGTTTAGGGAATACAGTGAATTCTGAAGATCACTTGAGCCAGACATAATCTCATATGTAAATCTGTTCCCCTTGAAAGATAAGTTAAAAAGAAGAAACAGAAAAAAAAAAAAATAGGCTTCCTCTTCTGTACTCTACTATTCTTGTCTTAAATGTCCCCTCTGTTTCCTGCTTCTCCCAACCTTCCAAGTTTTTTTGACCCTCTCCCTGGGCTGCTCTCTGGTCCCTGAGCTGCATCATACGTACGTCACTACCTTGTCACTGTGGGTCTGCTGTTGTGCATCTCTGTCCCTACTCTGGGCACTCTCTATGGGTGAGTCTTCCGTATCCCCAAGTGTACTTGGCACAATGATGGAGACAAACATGGTAAAAGATGCCTTTACCATAATCTCAGAATGAGCCACTTAACTCTGCTGGATTCTGTCTAGCACTACTCCTTCCCTCAGTGTGGAAAATCCAGACTGGATCATTACAGATACATAGCCCATCATCAAACAGGCATTGAGTCCCTACCAGGGGTAATGCCCCAGTGAAAATCTCAAAACTCCCTTAAAAAATATGGGGACTTAGAAATAACAAGTGTTGGTGAGGATGTGGAGAAAAGGGAAACCTTGTGCACCATTGGTGGGATTGTAAATTAGTGCAGCCGCTGTGAAAAACAGTTTGGAGGTTCCTCAAAAAATTAAAAATGGAACTACCTTATAACCTAGCAATTCTGCTTCTGGGTATTTACCTGAAGGAAACAAAACAAAAATTTAAAAAGCCATATGCACACCTATGTTCATTGCAGCATTGTTTACAATAGCGAAGATAAACTAAGTGTCTATTGATACATGAATAAAGAAGGTGTATCTATGTTCTTTCTTTTCTTTTCCTTTCTTTCTTTCTTTCTTTCTCTTTTTCTTTCTTTTTGTTTCTTTCATTGTCTATCTATCTATCTATCTATCTATCTATCTATCTATCTATCTATCTATCTATCTATCTATCTATGTATCCTATCTATCTAATCATCTACTAGAATATTACTTAGCCATAAAAAGAAGGAAATCTTGCCATTTGTGACAACATGGATGGACCTTGAGGGCATTATGCTAAGTGAAGTAAGTCAGACAGAGAAAGGCAAATACCATATAATCTCACTTATAGTCTGTGGAATCTAAACAAGCAAACAAACAAACAAAATAAAAAAACACCTCAAGCTCTGGAGATATTATCACTTCGTGAGGGGTATAAATGATAAATGTCTAACTATTACATTGTTTTGTACACCTGAAACTAATAAAAACAAAACAAAGAAAAACACCTTAAGCTCATTGATATAGAGAACAGATCGGTGGTTGCCAGAGGCAGAGGCCGGGTGGTGGGTGAAATAGGTGAAAGGGATCAAAGGTACAAACTTCCAGTTATACAATTACTGTCTTGGGGATGTAATGTACAGCACGGTGAGAATTAATAATACTGTATTATATATTTGAAAGTTGCTAAGAGAGTAGATCTTAAAAGTCTTCATCACAAGAAAAAAAATTATGTAACTATGGTATGTGAATGGATGCCAGCTAGACTTCCTGTGGTGATCATTTCACAATATACACAAATATCAAATCATAATGTTGTATACCTGAAAATAAAATAATGTTATATGTCAATAAAAGAAATATGGGGACTCAAAAATATAGGTATACTAAATGTGATTGTTGACGGATCACCTGATCAAGAGCTGGGGTGATGGGAGGTGCAGGGTGTGGGTCCAGCCCACAGATGGGCCTGTTGGTCGTAGACATCACACTTGCCTGGGTCAGTTGTTCAGATGCCAGAGGGTAGCAGAGGAGGTGGAAAGGAGGTGTGCACACAGTCACCTGTACTGCTGGAGGAAGCGCTCCACACAAAGTCCCTACTCATTGCTGGTTTAGGAAAATCATCTTTGTCATTCAAAGGAACGGAATGCAGGCCTCCTACAGTAGTAATAATCATGATAATAACAGTTTATATTTGCTCAAGGCTTTGCCAGGTAGTAAGCCTTTCCCCTGATCTTTTCACAATCTCCTGCAAATTAGGTAAATTGTTACCTCTAGGCTTACTGAGGAGGGAGGAAATGGAAGTTCCCAGAGGTTAAGTGAATTGCCCCAGGTCATACAACTAGATGTGTTAGAAGCCAAGTTTCCTGATGCTGAAATTTCTTGCTCTCCCCAAGACACCATTCTGCTTCTCATCCATGGGCCACACCTCTTTTAGGATATAAACTCCCAGAGAAACACTTTTCCAGAAAGATCTAACTCATTTTACATGTAAAGTTATTTCCTAAATTTTAATAGAAAACCAGAAAGAAATGCAATTTTAAATTCTTAAGTCAGTCATTCAAATGGTGTTAGTGTAGTTCTTAGTACTATTGAAACAGGTTAGTTAACATGTTGTTAAGTAGACAGGAAGGTCCCCGGTAAAATAAACAAAAGACAGCCGTGTCCTGAAACTTCAGGTTCTGAACTAACTCCTTCATTCCAGGACAAAATGTAACAGCACCTTGAGGTTAATAAATTATCTTGTAAAATTCCTTTTGCCGGACAAACGGAACAGATCTGATACATAAGAATGGGTTTGTTAATCCCTTTAGGGTGGGCAAACAGAACAAACCTGGTAGACGGAATTCCATTAGAAGGCGCCTGTTCCCTTCTCCAAACAGGCAAGGAAAGATATAAAAATAAGAGCCTTTTCGTCCCTTGTGGGGCATCCCATTTGGGAACCTCCTCCCTCCTCTTTTATAACTCCTCGCCTCTCTTTGGTCCGTGCTTCCATTCTTGGGTTTCACGAGACACCATCCCGGCACTCACAGAAATTCTCCTAAATCACTATGTAGAAGTATTGTTCCAGGCACTGTGATGGATACGAAGCGTATGTTCAAGGCATGCCCACTGACCCATAACCCTAGTTCTCTATCAGGTGATCTGTCAACAATCACATGTAGAACGCTCATATTTTTGGAGGGAGTTTTGAGGTTTTATTTCGAGCTTTACAGCTGGTAGTGACTCAATGCCTATCTGATAATGGGCTTTGCTTCTGCAACAACCATGTCTCAATTATCCACACAAGTGGAGGAAGTAGTGCTGAGCAGAGTCCAGCAGGATTGAATGGCCAGCAGGATTTAATCTCCATGGACATATCAAATACGGTTCCTACCCTCTGGGAAATTAAACGAAGCGATATACACAAGGCATGCCCTTTGACCCACAGAGCTCTGAGCATCCATAGGTGTGGTTTCCAGTGTGTGAAGGTAGCAATAGCTGCTACCTCCTATCCACGTATGCAAAAGTCTGCTAAAGCCCAGAGGAGCTGGGCGAGTAGCTTAATGCTACTGCCAGGTGCCTGCTAGCAGCAGCCTGATAGTTCCTAGCTCAGGACTCCATCTGACTCGGGCTTTACTCAGAGACCTCACCTTAGAGTAGAACCCAAAGTGTTCTCACAGCCCCAGGTCCCAGAGCAAGGGTGTGGTCGGATCACTCTGAACCTTTAGATTAATTTCTTAGAGTCATTAGCCAGAAGATACTTGGCTTGGCACCCTTTTGAATGTCAAGTGCTCAGGTTGTGGTTTATAAACTCTCTTCACCTCCTTTGTCTTGACCTCTGTCCTCTTATTCCAATTAGTTCTCTGCCAGGAACTGTTTCCCAGCTAACAGCTCATAGCGAATGATGTGTCTGGGATTCCCCCTGGAGGATGAGCGAGTAAGGTATGTGTATGTGTGCTCTCATGTGCTCACGTGTGGGCTTGGGGGTGTGGAAGTGGGAGAGGATGATCCAAGATCAAAATTACACTGGGGACTCTGTGAATGGGCAGATAATTTCCCCTGAGGGTCGTGCCCAGCCTCAGACCATTCCATCTACTACAAGAAGTGATCAAATGGAACTATGCCTGGTTCACGGGTAGCTCATCTGCAAGGGAGATTTTTTCAGTCTGTGCCCCTTTCTTGACTTCGTGGATTTCATTTCATTTATACATGGATTCAGTTGCTTGTTAGTGTGTTCTGCTGTGCTTCCCTAAGGATATAACTCTGTAGATGGACGACATTTTTTATATTATTCTTAGCTTTTTGGAGAAGACTTTTTAACAATTATTCCTCCTGGTATTATTGTAGTTTCCAATTACAATGTGGGGATACTCTTGCACACTGCTATTTTGTAAATGGATGTATATGCTTATTGTTAATTGATTCCCCAAACAGGCCCCCAAATTTGCATTTAGATTGTGTATTATACTGCTTGCATGCCACTGGGTTGGCCCCCTGCCAGCTGGGGCTCTTAGCTTACCAGAAGCAGGGTGGACATATCTCATTTCCCTGACACCTGTGCAGCTTGCCTGCCCTTGACTTTGCTCTCCAGGGAGAAGGAGCTAAGGTGGCACTCTACTGAAAAGGTGCCTAAAAACCTGAGATCTGCCTGTTTTTTTCTCCTAAGAAAAGGACTAGAAGATAATTTCAACTCTAGTCCCCTAGACTATCCATCTTTTTGTGAAAACACAGAGGAAGGTGAGCTCTGGTCACAATGTCTTCATCCCTTGGCTTAAGTTCAGAACCACTCCTCGAAGCTCTTCCCGGGGCCCTAGAGTCCTTTCGTCTGGGTTCTCTCTGTCACTACTGGATCCCAGCAGTGAAAGTGCTGTTGTACTTACTAATATGTCTATTTTACCTTCAGACTGTAAGTGTGGGCTGGGGTCTTTCCTTTTTACCAGTGATTGGTAGTCTAGCACTATACTTGACAGTTGCTAAATAGATTGAATGAATGAACAAATGACCAAATACAAATGCTGTCATAGAGGAGTTATGCTGGCGTTTAACAATAGGTACATGCATACAATAGATGCGTAATCTTTTAAAATAAATAGAATCTTTTTTTTTTAAAAAAAAATCACAGTGTTTAATAAAGTATGAAAGCTAAAGTGTATAGCACATGGTGAACAGGATCCAATTTGTATCAGCTGTGAAATGAGATGGAATATCTCAAAGATGTCTCAGAAATGCTGTAATAAACCAGAGCTGTGATCTATGCTTTGGCAGGTAAGAGCTCTTTTAAAGCATTGGATTGCAATTGGGGAAATATATTATGCATCTTATTCCTTACTCTATATGCTAGAGTAGAAAGCAGATTGAATCTAGATGGTGTGCTTCTTATTAATAATAATTATTATTATTTTAGAGTTAAGAAATCTAACTGAAGACGCCAAAGTTAAGATCCAGTATTAATTTGGATATTCCAGTATAACGATCTTCTACAACAGTTGCAGTGAAGCATATTATTCTCACAGCAGCTGTCCTGTTGAGCAAGCTGCTTGTTTTCTAACTGTTCTCTGCAACCAGTGAACTTCCATTTTTTTGCACCCCTACGAACCTGACTAATATTCCCCTCCAGGGAAAACAGGGATTAAAGACTTCAGTAAACTGCCCCTAATCCCAAAGGTAGAATGTCAGGTATCGGTCAACAGGCAAGAAAGCTCCAGGAGGAAGGTCAGGACGTGGAGTTCCTCGAGTCCCAGGATTTACCAGGCCTAGCCAAGAACTGGTGGCCATCCTCACGTCTGGGTCAGACTGGGCCTGGACATGATAAAGCCCATCAGAAGCTCATTCCACACGTTGGACAGCAGCACCAATGTTCATGTAATGTTCGCCTGAGGTTTAATGCCACAATTAAAAGAACAATAAACTTTCCTGCTGAGAAGTCTTTTGGCTCCCCAGACCCTTTAATTCCCATCAGAAAATGGCATGCCACTTCCAGGGGTTCCCCACACAAGGGTTACCCACACGCAGCTGCTTCGGAGACCTGAGGACATAATTATCTTTTGGGAGAGGCGAGGCTGAGGTCAGTCTGATTGGGGCAAAGGCCTGCCCTCTGGGCAGATATTGGAATGTCTCGGAATCCCAGCCAAACCAAACCAGCCAGGGCTGTGTCTCATGAGAAGTTACTTGGAGGTCATTTGGTCCACCCTGCTGCTGACTCAGGCGGCCTGCCCCAAGCTAACTAGAGTCAGACGAATTCGTGGGAAAGACTCTGTCATCAGCCTCAAGTCCATCAAATGGAGTTGGTCTCTGAGCCCTCTCTGTCCTGTGGTGAGCTGTCCACTTCTCCCCAAATGCTAAGTTCCAAGAGAGCAGGAACCCTGCCTGTCTTGCTCACCTCTGTGCCCCTCTGCCAGATCATAGATGACATGCTGTGAGGACAGTGGAGAGAGAGGACAGCCTCCCAGTCTGCAATGGACTCCCCCTTCTCTTCTAGATACCCCCATCTTTCAAGGCTCGACTCAAGTTCCATGCACCCCTCTGTGAAGCTTTCACTGCTCACTACTGCCCTCCATGATCTCTTTCTTTTCAGAGCTCCATATCCCTTGGTGCCCCCAACACTATTTTAACCTCCATGATTCATCTTGGAGCTCCCAGAGCCATGGACTCTGTCTTACACTTCTCCTGCCTTTACTTTGCAGCATTGAGCACAAGGTCTTTCACATGACAGAAATTCAATAAATAGTAAAAACCTATAACCCTAAAGTAGGAAAGGACCTTCAAGATTAACTAGCCCAGCAGGTTTCTAATATTTCATGTTTAAAAGCAAAGGGAACAATTTGTGCTTTTGAAATGAACTATCATGGAGTCTTCCCCCACGCCCCAACCTGTGTGAAAGAGATAAGAAACGAGCTTCCTCAATTGAGGAGCATAGAGAGGGTTGGAAATCCTGTCTGTGATCTTTCTCTCCCCAACTCTGCACCCTGAGGCAGTCTTTGAAAATCACTGATCTGTTCAGAGCCTTCATTTACAAATGAGGACACCAAGGGCCAGAGAAATAAAGTGACCATGCCAGGATCACACTTATGTTAGTGGGAAACTTGGGAGGAGAATGAAGGTTAAGGTTTCCAAAGTATTGCCCCAGTGACCTTTCCAGTTTTAAATATTGCCTGGCTTTCGGCTGAAAGACAGAAAAGAAAAACGGAAGGAAGGAAGAAAAGTAGTGGACAGAGGGAAAGGAAATAAAGAAAAAAAATGGAAATTCACTACTAATGCATGACTTTAATTTAAGGTTCGCCTCTCTGATCCCAGCATCCACACAGCCTGATTCCTCGTAACAGTAGATTCCCCACGCCCCAAAAGTCCAAGTATTAAGTTTCATAAAGACAATCTTCCGAAAGGGGATTTAGGGGGAAATATCAGTGGTTAACTCAATTACTTATATTAAGATCTCACACTGCCTATCAGCTCTGACTTTTGATAATGAGCAATTCCTACAGTTACCCGGGCGGTGTGGGCGTGTGAGGCTGCTCATTCTTAGATTACCTTACAGGAGAGGAATGCAGAACACGCCCGGCTTTATTTCCAAGAGCAGTCTGTCTGAAGTCCTTCTTTCTCTGGGTCCCATTTCCTGTGACGTGCAGTGTTGCCACCCTCATGACCTCCCCTGCTTGTGGCTTTGCCCAGGCCTGCCCTCACAAGCCCCAGGTGTGTGCCATCCGTGGGGCTGGGGTGGGGGCAGAGCTGTGGAGAGCACCTGAGTGTTGCCTGGGATGTTCTTGCTTCATGTCTTCCTCTGTTCTCCCTCTGGATTCGGTTTCTACTCCATCTCCCAGTCTACTTCATAAGGAAACAGAGGCTCAGAAAGACGAAAGGAACTTCCCAAGGCCAACCTGGCTAGTTAGTATTCATCAAGCTTCGTACCCGGGTCTTTGCATACGAAATATACACTCTGTCCACACTCTCCATAATCGCTCCTTAAAATTGATTTTGACTCCGTGATGCTACAGTTAGGATGATGAGGGAGTTACTTTAAAAATCATATTATTCAGAATCTGTAGTTGTATCAAGAGTACTTGAAAATTCTTCCATTTTCGATCAATCATTCGCTCATCAAACAAATATTTATTGATAAATTGCTTAGTGCCAGGCACTGTTGCAGTGGTGGGCACACAACACAGGTGCTTTAACACAGCTGTGAATGGAGTGCTAATCTTGTTCAGCCAACAGGCCCCCCTCAACCTATCCTGGGTGAAAGCTGCCATGATGCTTCATGGGGTTCTGATCGTTTTCTCATTGGGTTTCAAGGGAATCACTGAATCTGATGCTTGAATGTCTATTTTTGATAAATTGGGGAACAGAGGAAAGAAGGTAGTCATAATGGGTAGAATAAATGCATTTATTAATATATCAATGAATATTTTAATGGATATTAATGGAGATATTAGTAGCCACCACAGTGCTATGTAAGCAATAGGGTGTTTGCAATAGTTATTTCATGGGTGGGTTCCCACCTAAATCTCGAGGTCTTGGGTTGGGCCTTATTCATCTTTATATTTCTCATAGAATCTATCCTTGTACGTCATAGATGTGCAATAACATTTTGCAGTAACACCTGCTGATTAACCAGTACACCTGCCAGTATTACCGTTTGCTCAACAAATAATATAGCAATGTCCACCTTAGGCCTCTCCCCAAAGCACTTTTCTAACGTGGCAAGTTCATCGACAAGGCCAGATTCACATTTTATCAATATAGATATTTACCTCCCTGGTATCATCTTTGGGGGAAATTGTTTTTTCCACCTGTGGCTGATGCTATTAGTCTGATGAGAACCAACTTTTTAAATTGTAGAGATGAAACTAGTTGCTGTAGGGTAGAAGTGGTAGAATGCTTATCCAAAAAGCCACACAAAGGGTTACAGTTTTTCGCCATTCCAGGCAGACCACTGGGTGCGCTGGGTAGAGAACGGGGTGGAGATGTTCTCTTAGTCTATAGGGTCCCCATGGAAATCGGGCCCACCCTCAGCTATTCAAGAGAGAAACTTCTTCCATCATGGGTCTGAGTAGGTATAATGAGAATGGCACAGACCAGATGAGTGTCTCATGCTTTCAGACCACCCCAGAACAATGCCTTTGTGTCTGTCCTGACTGTACACATATGACTCGTTGAGAATGCTCAGCCATCTGGGGCCAGGCACTCTAGGCCCAAGGCACCCATCAATTCTCTACATACATGTAAATAAGATCTAAACACTTTTACCCTTCAATCTTTATATTTGGGGCTAAACTCAAAGTGCTGTTATTATAATTAAATGTATTTAAATTTTGTATAGCACTCACATACAAAGTTGACTATGGGCCCTAACTAATTTAGAGGATGGTGGTGTGATGCATAAAAAGGCTGTATCATTCATTCCACAATGGTATTATAAAATACACTTTGTCTGTGGTATGCATTCCCCCCGACGCCCCTTTAGCTTATCAAAACGATGCTGGAAATTTGTTTATCAGACTGTTAGTGATTAAGGCTTAAAGTGAAGATTCTTCTGGGAAAAAGAACATAATGATTTATGTTTCCCCTGGGGGAGGGGAGGAAATGACAGGTCTGAAAGGTTTTCCTAGAGCAGGTTTGGACGCAGAGACACACAGAGAAATTTAGAAGTAAAGGTTGGAAGAGGGGTGGTATAGAAGATCAGGACGAGCTTCAGATGGGGACCATGTGTTCGCGAAGAGCTGGGCCACTAACCTCTACAATGGCTTCAGCAGGCCCTTGAATAACATTTCGTTCAACATTATTTCATTATCACATTGATGAAATACTATAGCTACTGAACTCTTGTTTATATCAATTAGCTTATGGCAAGATTTCGATTCAAGTTGCAGAACCTATCAACGACGTTAAGGGAAGACTTACTATACACTCTCAGGGTATCACTTCACTGAGGCTGTGGTGCAGCCATAGACTAGTGTAGCCGTCACCGGGCACCTCTCCAGTGGGGCACACCGGCTAATGGTGTTCCCAGGACTTATCTACACTGAAGCTTGGTCAGCAGAGGCCTTCAAAGAAGCACATGCTCTGATCCCAGCCCAGAGTACACAGGCCCTTGGCAATGGATTCACCCAAAAGTTACAGTCAGAAAAGTACTTGAAAGCATTCTGAATGAGACATTGGCCCTCAATGTTGAGAAATGATGTCTGGGAATTCCGCTCTGCCACCCCACCCTTCCAGCCCTTCGCTCACTCCAGTAATGGCCTTGTGATCTCATCCTCTGAGACAAATTTTGAAGGCAGAGTGAGCCTGATGTATGTAAATCTTGTGCCCGAGCCAGACTCTCCCAGAGAGGCTGCCCTGAAGAAAATCTATTGCCCTAATCAATTACCAAACTTCCAAATGAAATAGATTGTTCTCTCTTGCTGGAAGACTATCAAGCCGTCATTTTTCTTGGTAATGAGCAATAGTGCAGAGGGGGAATTGCATTTTCTCCGTGGCACTGGACAAAGGGTTCCAGTAAGCAGGGCCTGGCCAGGAAAGCTCGAAGTTACCTGCCAAAATGATGGAAAGGTGTCTGGAAACCTCTCTCACTCCTAAACTGCACTCCAACAAATTTCCCTTGACTGGTATGGATCAGGCAGTTTGCTCAGTGTGGGGGGTATAAAATAAGAAAGGACCCTTCCCCCCGACTGGGGAATCTCCCCATCTGGCTTTGCTTCCCTCTTCCGCACTCTCTCCATAGTGGCCCATTTCACCCCAATTCCTGAGCTATACCTGACGAGGACAACAACTCACATGGGAAACTTGCCTTCATTACCTGATAAAAGTGGAATTAACCTGGTGCCCAGGGACATTCCATGGGCACTGGTACATAGTCTCCAAGAATTTCTTTCCCCTGAACTGTGCTCCTTACATACATCTGGGCTCCTGCCTTGGTTTACCTACCCAGCCTCCTAATGCCCCTTTGGAGTTGGCACAGCACCTGAAACTTTAGTCTGCTTGGCTGGGCTTTTGCTAAGCTCTCCCCCGGAGAGCTGAGAGCCCATTTTTCTACCTCCCTCTTCCTATGAGTAAAGTGATGACTCATTGCCTTCACGTCACAAGCTACCTGTCTTCAAACACTGGGCATCCCCGGGGCATTTCCCACTGTGGTGCTCTGCCTACCAAACTCAACACTCTGATATTCAGACGGAGGTCTGACCCTGGTGTGATAGCGTCACACCTCTTGACATCTATAGTCTTCTTCCAAGGCAGTTTTTTTTTTATAAGAGATCCCTTCCTGGGGGCAGGACTTGACACAAATGGAAGACTTTTTACTGGAAGAAGTTGGGACACTTGGATTAGTCTTCTTTTCCTTTCCTACCTACTTCCAACTTCCTTCTCCTCAAGCACATATAACTGAGATGCCAGATTGTCCTGGAAGCTCTTCCTAGTTTTGGCACTTACCTACCTTTTCTGCTGCTCACCTTTTGGATGGAGAGACATACAGATATTTAACAGATGAACATGAACCCCTTTGATCAGGCAATAATAAAAATGTGTATAACGGGCCGTGGGAGCGAACCCAGGAAGGAGGTTACTGATTCTACTTGGAATAGGGCATGGCACCAGGGATAGTGTAAAGAAAATATTTGAAGTGGACCTTAAAAGAGGGATAAGAATTGACTTGGTGCACAAAAGTCTTCCAGGGAAAAGTTACCGTGAAAGGATCCACTGCTGTGAGTGATAGATGAGAGTCTGAAAAGAGTTTTTAAATGGCTATATAAATCCCAGAGTTTCAGAGGTCCAGTGCCCCAAATACAGTTTCTGTCCCATAGAAGCCACATCCTAATTGAGAAAAGTTCCTCACACAGTAAACAGTTAAACAAGAACATAAGGCTATATATTATAAAGTGCTACTTTGGATATAAACAAGTGCCAACAATGTGTCAAGTGCCAAAATGGCCCACGTAATGCTCCCCGTGAAGACCAGAAAACGAGCCAATGATCCAGTAAATGATTGAAGGGAAGTTAATACGTGAAGTAGGAATAGGGGCCATTCTACTGTCTGTAAAATCATATGGTGTGGGTGGCTGTCTTCTTGGCCTCTGCCCTGCAGAGGACTCTACTGCATTTCCGGGAGAAAACAGGGGAAAAAAGTCTTATTAAAAATAACAGACTTCGTGTACATGTGTGTGAGTGAGCGTGTGTCCAAAGAAATGTTTGAAAGGGCAGTTAGCTCTGAGCATGGGCTGGTGGAGAAGTGTCCTGAATCCAAAGTGGGGGGAATGGCCTTTGCAAATGCCAGTGGAAAGGCTGCCGTGCGGCACAAGAAGGATGAGAACAAGCTAGTGAGCTGTCAGCTCTGTAAATAAGTTTCTCTTTCGACTTTGGGGTGTCCTTTGGCTGTTTTGAGAGGGGCTTTAGGCA
Source organism: Rhinolophus ferrumequinum (assembly GCF_004115265.2). NCBI lineage: Eukaryota > Metazoa > Chordata > Mammalia > Chiroptera > Rhinolophidae > Rhinolophus > Rhinolophus ferrumequinum. The sequence goes on along the minus strand of NC_046302.1, from coordinate 37,547,572 downwards.
TCTTGATGCCTCTTTCTTGGAGGGGCAGCCATCTGAGTGTGGGGAGTGTGGCTAAATGCTCCTTCATTCTGCAGCTGGTTGGAGCACTGATCTGGCTCACTCTTGGAGCAAGGACCCTGACTGGGAGGCAAAAGGAAATGTGCTGTTGTGAGAGTCTATGAAAGAGGGGGCTAGGCTGCTCTCTTGTGGGCATGGCCACCTGTTTCTGCACTCCCTTGGTGCCCAGGTCTTGGGGCAGGGGGCAGCTCCCTGCCTGCACTGTCAGGAGCAGCACGAAGGGGCCTGGGATTGTGGGTGAGCTTGGTCATGAGTTCCACTCATTTTCCTCTAAGCACAGCTGCGGGGCACTGGATACACCATTGGGATCAGGATTTGAATTCCAACGCTATGCTCTTCATGATCTTAAGGAATTTACTTACTCTCACAGAAACTTATTCTTCTCCCCTCTAACATGGGAATTTTAACAACTACAGTAAACTGCAGAATGTGTCAGCTTCAAAGGTGAGAGTCATTGTAATCAACCCTTGATATTCTATAAGAAGCCTTCAAAAATGGTATCTTCCATGCACCCCAATTTTACAGAAAAGAACCCTGTGGCTCAGAATGGTTAAGTCTCACCAAAGCCACCCATCAAAGACAGGAGTAAGGTGGGAACTTAGGAAGTATAACAAGGAAGTGAGGGAGAAAAGCTCTGGGCTCAGCTCTACCCTGAACTAGCTGTGGGATTTTGGACAACCTTGCCTGTCAGGCTTTTGGTTACGTCTCTGTTAAGTGGAGGACAGATCTGGTCCTCTTGAGGCTTCCTCTACTTCTGCTATTGAAGGAGCATCACTCCTTTCTCTGTACATCAGAGGCCCAGCCCATGACCCACAATTCTCTGCATTCCAGGAGAAGCACCTGCACGGGTCCCCAAGTTAGACAGCTCTACAAAGAGAACTTATCTCAACAGAACTTCTCAAAGGTTTTGGGCCTTGACAACTCCTTTGCGAACAAGCTAAGGAGGCAGGGGTGAGGACCCACAGAGGAGCAGATTGACAATATGAGGGGACCTGGCCTTCTTAGTCTTAACTTTTCCATTCTAATGTTTTTTTCCTTTTCTGTCCCCTCGATGACCTGAAATGCAGTCACACTCTTCTCTTGGCTTTCCTGTAAATATCTTTTCCTCTTCTTTTAAACCTTGATTTTCATGCCACTATTTAATCCACTACAGCTTGGAATACAGCAAAACCATAGTGCACACTGATTCCTGACGGAGAGTAGCGCTGCTGGGTGTCTGAACAGGCCAGTTGGCCAGCCATAGGGAGGCTCTGTGGAGGCCATTGGGGTTTTGATGGAGGGAAGGGTGGGCTTTCTGAGTGAGCAGACAGTGAAGGGCAGGGTAGCGGAGGCTGATGGAAACAAGGCTGTGGGAGACTTGAAGACTGTCGCCTCAGCTAGTATATGAGTCAGAGCTGGGAGGAGAACTCAGCAGGGCCCAAGGGTGGGAGAGGTTCTGCCACAGTCTGAGCCCCTGCCTGAAGGCTGACAGATCTTCCTTTGTTGGGAGTTGGAGGAGGTGGGTGTGTCTCCCTCTATTTTCCCAAGAAGGTGATTTTTCTGTTCTCTGTTTGGCCCTTCCCACCCCCAATTCGGCTGAGAGAAACCCAGCAGAGAACTGACTGGGGTGAAGGCAAGTGGCCCTGTCACACATCCCAGTTGGCTCCTTGAGAAGAAAATGAGAGAGGAGGCAAAGCTAGGCTTTGCATCCCGCCTCCCGTGAAACACGTAGGTGGATCTGTACATAAACATCGGCTCATACAAATAAACCAAACCTGGCCAAAAATAACAGAAAAGGCAACAGATGCTTCCAATTAAAATGTCAGCATCTCCCAAGAAGCCGCGTTCTCACATGGTGTGGGTGCTGGGGGCCGAGGACTACTGGAAGGGACCACATATGGAAATCTGTTTGCATTATACCACGTCCCAGATGCCACGTAAGACACTGCCCTGACCTTGCAATTAACACGTTGGCTGTTTCTGGGGTGCTGTATGTGGATGTAGGGAAAAATCAGGGAGCTGTGAGACAGAGTGATTATTCCCACTGTGTCCGGTAAGCAGCGAGGGACCCAGGAGCAGCCTCAGGGAGTATCACCCTGCACGCATCCTCGCCTCCATTTTTCTTTTCTCTTTGCCTCCATTTCCTGGGATTCTTCAACATTGTTATAAAAGGCTATCAGTTTACAGGAGTAACAGGAAATCTTAGTGGGGAAGAGGCTGCCAGAAGGATGCACACGGGGGAACAAAATGGTCAATCTCCCTCCTGTGCCTTAGTGATGATGGAGGGGGTTCTTAGGACACTGGACACACCCCGAAGTATGCAAGGTGCACACGGATGGCAGCTTCCCCCAGCCCACTGCTCTCCTAAATCCTTAATAAAATTATTCCTTTCTAATTGACTTCACTGTTGCCTGATAGTGGTTCTCATGCCCTTGTCTTCCCAGAGTCGTTCTGTTTTGTTTTGTTTTTCTCCAAACACTCTTTCTAGCCTCAACTGGGTAACAACTAAGGAAACCAATGAAAGAGGCAAGGAAACAGCAGAGGAACAGGAAGGAAACAAACATTTTTTCCCCCAAAATGTCACCATTTCCTTGAGCCAACAGGGAGTGTATGTTTGAAAGGGTGCTTTACTCTAAAACGTGAAGTCTCCCTCTAACTGTTTTTATTATCACCACTATTCTAAGAAAATCCACATTTTATAGCTCAAGGTCCAACTAGGGTAATGTCCACAGACAAGAAGAACAATAGAGAAATTAACGCACTGAATCCTCATTCTCACCTTCTGTAGGGAAAGATGATCATTTGTTGAGTTGAGTAAACTCCAGCATCTAGTTGATACTATAGGCCAGTGCTGCGAAGCCTGGGTACCCACTGGGTAGTGCAAGATGCGCAACTCAAATATTTTTGTGTGAATGCAAACACATTTTCATTTCTCAATGGTCACTCTTTCTAGCCAGATAAGAGAAAGACCTATTCACATAAAACAAACAAACGATTAGTTTTGAAAACAGCAGCTTACACAGGACGTTAATTAGCAGCCATAGAGATGGGAAGGTCCTGGATGGAAACAATTACGCAGACCAACCCACAGTACGGCTACAATGTGCCAGGGTCTCATCCCTCACCATATGGCTGCAGTCTGGTGAGCGGGCTCGTTGGCAATTCATTACCATATCGCTTAGAACTCAAGAGTGGAGGGTTTACGATTAGCCAATTCATTATGCTATCCTTGATACCCCAAGAGGACCCTGAGGGCTTGCCTCTCCCGTTGTGTTATTTTAAAGACATATGACAGGGAAGGAACAGCCCTCCCTTCCCCAGCTGCCTCAAAGTACTGTTTGCTGGAAAGTTTGCTGGAATCAAGATAGAATCTTTCAAAAGAAAATAAACAAGCAAAAAAATCCCCGCAGTCATGAACTGTAGCCACAGCTGGAACCATTGGAACATTCCAGGACATAAAAACAAAGATTTCCTCCTCCTTCCCTTCCATCCTACTGAGGACACATCAGCCAACCTGTGAGTACATTTTAGTTACAACAAGAGCGTGATCGGAGAGAAATAAACACTAAGCATCATTAGACCAGGACACAGGAAGCTGTCGTTCTCACAGGGACGGTATTACTAACTGTGGGTAAGTCAGCTTGAGCCTCGATCCTTCACTTCAGAACCCTGCAAAATGGACACGGTCCTCTCTTGTGTTACCCATTTCTCAGTGGTATGTGGAGCATCATGAGAGAAGGGTTTTTGATGGGGAAATCCATGGATTATTCTGAATACATGAGGCTGATTACACTGCATCAGATTATCAGGTGAGCTATCAGAGAACTTTATTTTCAAGTCATTAGCACAAGTGGGCCAGGAAGGAAGGGGCACAACCTCTCTCATTGGATCTACTACCAATGGGTTCTGCCTGCCTAGTTCTGTAATTTAGCATTTTAACTCGAGTTGCCAAGAAAAAGTGTATGGGACTTTGTATAACGGAAAAAGTGGAGATGAAATTGAGAACTAAGAGGAATGCATCTCACAGGGAACCTGACATAGTAGCAGGAATACCTAGGGAGTCAGAAGAACATTAAGACAGGAGGGTTACAGTGACAAACAACCCAAAAATACAAGGAACGGAAAAGGGATGGAGGATACACAAGAACCAGACATTGAGTTAGTTACATGAATGTGATTTGCTAAGCATTTGGCTGGGAAGAAATGTGGCCCTGTAGAAGGAAGTCCCTTAGTGAGAACAGAGCACGAGGTAATCCCATATTGGTTAATGTGTGTAATATGGAGACGCCCGTCATAGAGCTTGTTTCCTGAAATCCACTGCAGCCCATCCTCCAATCCTATAAAACTTACAGGTTATAGGCCTAAGTAATAATCCCAGGCCAAGACAAAGGTCCCAGTATCCTAAAAACATATACAACACTATCATATGTCACAAACACTATCACACCCCTGCATCATAATTATGACCTAAAAGAAGCATGCTTGCCACAATCAACAGTGATTACATATTTAATTGGCTCTAATTTTGTTTCTTCCTAGAATTTTGAGGAGCTTTGGGGAAGGCTTTCCATGGCCTAGCTCCCGGGTCAAAGCTATCCAAGGAACTTTAAAACGATGCCTTCTGCTTTGTGGTAAATGTCCCTGTAGCAAGCAAAAAGGAAAAGGTTTTATTGATCATTCTTTAAAAAACCAAAACCCAGGTCCTTTTCAGAATCTTGTGGCTTTAAGGAAGTACTGCACTGGAAATCCAGAGACCTGGGTCTGCGTTCTGGGTCTCACACTGATTCGTGGTGCAACCTCGAGAGTCTTAGGCCTCATTTACAGAAAGGTGTAAGGTACACTGTTATCACATCGGCGCGATCATCTTTAAGCACATGTTTCTCAGAGCATAGCCTTACATATCTGAGGGACTGCCGAGATCCAGAGCTGTGTCCTTGCCTTATGGATGTTGCAGAATGCATTTGGGTACTTTTCAGCTCCATCACTCTAGCATCCCTTCCATGATTCAGTATTATTGCCCATATTTAGGAGATACGGGGATTCAGCGACCCTCGTCAACAACACACACCCCAGACATGAAACTATTCCTATGGGAATGGGATGTATTTTATGGGTCAGCTTCCAGATCTGGTGAGCCCAACCGAACACCTACTGCGTGCCAGGTGATCTGCTAGACTCTGGAGTAGAAGGGTAAGAAGGCACAGGCCCTGTCCTAGAGAAGCTTATGATCTGGTGGGGGAAGTTACACCCATAAACACGTCATTTCAGTACAATATGGTATGTGAAACAACAGACTATCAGAGGGTTTCTCCAAGTTTTTCTCCCCAGGCTCACCTGCACTGGAACACCTTGGGCCTTTGTTATAGGCATCTTTCTGCCCCACCTTTGCCTCATGAATAGGAATCTCTAGGATTGAAACTTGGGACTCTGCCTGTTTAATAAGCTTTCCAGGGTCTTCTGCCTGACTCAAAAGTTCATTATGGGAAAAGTTAGCTGTGGGAACTCACAGAAGGATGGCACAGCGTCCTATCTTTATGGACCACTTATCTGAGCTCCATGCTTGTCTAGGTTCTATGGGAAATCCAATAACATATAAGATAGAATCCATTCCCTCTAGCATTTTATAGCCTATACTTTTCTCTAGAGCCATAAAACCAAGACATCATATCCTAAGGGCTAAGGGGAAAAAAGCAGAGTAGGAGATCATCCCTCCTGATATTCTTGCTCTAGCCTGCTGCAATGACCTGCCAGCTTGCTTCCCTGTGACTCTCCTTTTCCCAGGGCAGAAACCACTTGACTGACCATAGATAGACTTAGCGTTGGCCAAGACTCTAGGATCCCTCTGAACCTAGGAAGGCGTTAAACAGCCCATGTGAGGACCCTTGTCACTGCCAGTCCTGCTCTGACCTTGTAACTGATTATCAGACCTCAGCAGCATTCTGGGCTCCTGCTTCATCCTTATCCAGTGTCCTGAGACCTCTACAGCCCTTTTTATGTCTATGCCAAGGATGTAGTCTTTCCTAGCAGTCCTGTGAATGAAGGTAACGCCACCTTTTCTACCTGGTGAGGACACAGCAGAAGACGAAGCACGTTCACAAACATCATTGCATTAGAACTATACAACTTACACATTTCCCAGAGAGATAATGTTATGTTTATTTTATAGATAAGCTTAAGGGACTGAATTACGTTTATAAAACTGGTGAATGGCAGACCCAAGTATCAGACTGCAGACTCTTCACTCAAATATAGTATTTGTCTATCACATAATAATCAAAGGTCCTTTATCAAGAGGGATGTCTGTGGACAGGACACAACTGGAGAGTCACTCTTTGTCTTTTTCTGGGTGTGTCCAGCCTTTGGAATGACCTCTGATACCTTTGGTGAGCCAGTTTTCTACAATGAAAACAGCCTAGCATGTGGAGTCCCTCTGTTCTTTACTCTGTGCGATCTTGAGCAAGTTTTAGCCTTTCTGACCTCAAAGTTCCTTGTTGATAAAGATGGGACACTAAATCTGTGCCAGAGGGTAATGTTGAGTAAATTGAATGAAGTAACATCGATAATGTCCCTGGCTCAATAAATGTTATCCTCCCTTTCATTTCCTTATTCTTCTGCACATGGAGCCCAAATACTCATCCCTTCTCACTTCTGCAATGAAGGGCCAGTTCTACCCCTTTTAGGTCTAGACTGTTGAGAAATGCTTCTTGCTGTGTTATCTGATTCTGACAGCAACCTGGCTTGTCCTCCAGATAATAGCTAATCTCTCCCTTCCCACAGCACCAGGGGAATCCCATCTCTTTCTGAAAGCAGATAGAACCTGGTGAAAAGGAAGAGATGGATCCACATTAAGCATGATAGTTTGTCTGCATCTATCCCTGACCCCTGCGACTCTGGATGTGAGCAGGGCACAGTGGAGCACAGAAGAAAGGCCTGGCAACAAGGAAGGCACAATGGTTCCAGTAGCCAAGGTCCTTCAAGGGGAACTGGAAATGTAGGCACACGTACTAGAGGCTACGAACACTCATGCATCAGGGTAAGGCAGGATTTCAGGTCCGAAAGTATTTTATGGCAACTCAGTGTACCAAAGAGACTCTAGTGTTCTTTGGGATGGGTTCAAGTATAGGCCAAGTGGCCAGGAGGCATGATTATTTCTACAAAGGATAATCTTTCTCACGTACTCTATTCTTTCTCTCCATGCCCCCTTTTTAAAAATAACATGTAGCCAATGATTGTCAATTTATTTGCTGTTTCTTATAATTAAATTAGCCATGATTAATTCGCTGGAGTATAATTTGATTCTAGAGCTATTTCGTAAGACTTCTCCACCATTGGGCACGGTGGGACTCTTGAGTGCAGCCTCACTCTGTTGGGCTCACGGAGCTCAATTAATGCACATGGAGAGAGACAAAGAAGAGGACGAGAAATGGCAGGCACCTCAGTCTTGCTGAGTTGCAAAATCACTCCACATTTGTTATTTGCTTTGATACACGAGCTCTATGAGGTAGCTAGAATAGCTATTATCATCTCCAGTTCACAAATTGGGAAACAAACCCTAGTCAAGTACACGGTGCCCAAAATAGGATTCAAATCCACCTCTAAGGACATTAACCAATGATTTTAATGTTAGTCATTTTTGTAGTGCTTTGAAATTTACAAGACGTTTTCAAATTTCTGATCTCCTTGGATCTGTACAACAACACTGTGTGGCAGAGAAGAAATGATAATACCCATTTTTACAGAGGAACTAACTTTGGTTTAGAGAGGTGACTTGTTCAAGTCTTAAAGGTGTGGAAACTGGGATGAGAACTCTGGGCTCCTGCCTTCTGATAAAGGGCTTTACTCTATTACAGCTAAGAACTTATGAGAAACCTGTGGTTTAAAAGCAACAGGAAAAGCCACATGATATCATAATTACATTTTGTACAAAAGGCTATTCTCTGGGACAGAGGCTCTTAATTTAGGGAATCTGTGAGCCTCCCCTGAAATAATGTTTATATATGGACATGCAGGCATATGTATATATAAACCATATTTTGGGGAGAGACTTTAAAACTTTCATCAGATTTTCTAAAGAGTATGTGACCTCAAAACATCCAGTAGGTCAGATGATTCTGGCCTCTTCTCCCCAATGAGGGACTAAGGTGGTGATGGGGGTCTTGCGACTTGGAAGGAGGTGAAAAGGCTTTGGGGGAGACCAGGGGAACAGGGTCATGTAGGCCCAAGGAGGAGAACGTTTTAAGATGGGGCCAGGCAACAGTTACACAGAGACAAATGCTGCCAAGACTAAAGGCTTGGATAACTCGGTGTTTCTGACAGTTAGAAAAGTTTTTGTGGAATTATGGGACCAGAAAGAAGACTGGGAGGTATTAAAGAAGACAGAGATGAGGAAGGGAAGACCATGAGGATGGAAGTACTTCTTTAAAGTCTGGCAATTCAGGAAAGTGGAGAGATGGAATACAAGTTTAGGGGGAAAGCAGGACCAAGGAAAGTTCGCTCTCCCTTTTTTCATTCCTCTTAAAAATGGAAGATGATGTGTTTGTTGAGGAAGACTCTAATTGAAGGCGAGAGACCAGATGAGAACGAAGGGCCTAATTAGGAGATAGTCCGGGATGAATCCTCAGCTGAGATGGAGGGTTAACTTTAAAATACATTTGAGACTCTCCTAAAGCAAGAGTGGTAATGGGCGGGAGAGATGAGGATACACAGAACGTGTTAGCTTCTCGCACATTTCCTGCCAATTTCATCTACAGCATGACTTACGGCACTTACAACAAGCAGCAAGCTATGCCACCCAGCTGGGCTGTTCCTGTCACCTCCAGGCACAAGGTCTCTTGGCTCTAGGCATCTGGCAGCTTCTCACTGCACTTCCTAACTTGTTCTACGTCTCTCCATTTCCTAGCATCTAGCACTAAACCTGTCCCGAGGCTTCTCCAGCCAGCTGTTCTCTGTGGCCTCCCCTCGAGTCCCCAGCTTCACAGATTTCTCCTGGGGGTGATTTCAGTAGTAAAATACAGAAATGTATTGGGATAATGTATTTGGTTTTCTTTGTTGTTGATTTATTTGATTGCTAAACCTTTTTAGAAAACTTGCACTACACAGTGTATAGATATATCACTCTATAGTTATAAAATAGATTGTACTTGGCAATTTCTGTTTAAAGCTTTTTCTCTGGGCCTTGGACAGGCACAGACTAGCATATTGTTCCTCAGGTGCAATCAGAGTCTTCTTATTTTACTTTTAGTGCCTTTCCTGGAGATATAACCTCCCAAGTTTCTGAGGGAAGCATTTTCAATGAGATGCTGAAGCATACCTAAAGTCCTGTTTCCCCCCACTAAAATTCTCCAGGTATTATATTTACCTCCAATTTCCCTTTCTAATAAGAGAAGGGTGTTCAGAAGGTGTTCAAAGGCTGGCAATTATCAGATTGTCAGGATATAATATATTCCTTACGTTGTTGAGTCATTGGGCCATTTGCTCTGGGGTTCTGCTCCCTAAGCTAGATGGTGGCTGTCCTCCCTACTTGTGAGGACTGTCCCATGGCAGGGCCGTGGCAGTGCTGGGGCTTATTTTCAAATTCCCCTTCTTTCCTGGGGACCCCTTGTCTACTGTTCCGTGTGTCTCACCTGCTCATTGTCAGCCCAATGCCATGCTTTGGGCACGAGTAAGATGTAGGTTAGGTTGGAAAGGATTTTGCCGGGGAAGCTCAAAGTGTCAACAGAGAAGCCGTCCCTGACCATCCTTTAAAAAATAATATCCTCTTCTCTGGACCACTGCTCTCTGCCACCTTCTTCCTGTTTTATCACCACCCACCCCCACCACGATGAAGTATTTTGTATATGTTTGTCTTTTCAGTTGAATGTGACCTCCATGGGAACAGAGATGTGTCTGTTTTTAAGCTGGGGTGTCCCACTGGCTTCACACAGTGTCTGGCCCTTGGTAAGGGCTCACTATATGTTTGTTAAATAAATTCTTGAATGAATGTGGCAATTAGGTTGCTACTTGCTAAAGTCCAGGAAGCAGTGAATTATATAGTGAAGAAAGAGCCGAACTGGGAGCCAAGAAATCCAGGTTCACCTTCTGCCGCTATCATCATCCACCATATACCTCACTTCTACCACGTCTAAGGTGAGCTAGCCCCTGAAGCCATTACAATGCTGATAACCTTTTGATTTTTGAAAGGAAGAGACATGTAGGAGAGGATATGTGCTTTGCTGATATTCATGGTGGGTTTATGTTCAGGCTCCCCCATATTGATGACCTTGGGAATGTCACTTAACTTTTTTGAGTTTCCATCCTTTTTTGAATAATAAGGGTAATACTTCTCCTCTCAAAGAGGGTTGTGAGCACTGAATAAATTATATGTGTGAAGAACTGGGTTTGTTCGCATCTGCTGCCACTATTAGGGGTCAGGTTGGCCTTGAGAATGGGAAAGATCTCTGATCATTCACCTTTCCCACTTCAACTGTCTGGTTTGGAAACGGATCATTGCATGAATGGGCATGAAGCACTGCCCCTCCAGAAACTGGTGTTGCCACAGGGCTTCACCCAGCCTTTGCTCAGATCAGTTGCCGAAATGCCTTTGGGTGGCCTTCAAGATCTTAGCATGATCAGATTGTGAGCTAGAGCTTCCTCGGGTTCTGGGAGAAGGATGCTTGGTCTCACGTTGAAGGCATTGCATGTCCTTTCCTCTCTTTCCTCTGGGCTCTCGGCTGCTACATTAAAGATATTAATTATTCTACCAGTTCAGTCCTGAATTTGATTGGCATCTCTTATGAGTCATCGTGCATACGTGATCAAAATCCCTCAAGAGCTGGAGACAACTTATTAATGAGTGTGTCTTTCTCTAGGTGTTGTGGAGAGGACCAGAGAAGTGGAAATGACTCACTTCAATAAGACGGCAAAGTAGTCTCTGTCCCAGCAGAAAGGCACATCTATGAAATCCCAAGGTGGAGCCGAGACTCAGCCTTGACTTTAATCACTGCTCCTCTGACCTGTCCTCAAGGCTTCAGGTCCTTGCTCTGTTCTGTTAGTCACCAGGTGACTAGGTGGCATTTTGAGTTCTATAGTTCCATACTGTGGATCAGTTAAGTGAAGTTTATACCCTCCAGTTTTGTTTAAAATAGAAACTGAGGTCTTAGAAACAACGCTCTGCCTTTGAAAAAAAATTTTTTTTCCTACTTTGGTCAAACTTTCTTCCTCTTTCCGCATTCCTGGTTTCTCTTTTTATCATTTTTATCCCTCTTTCCTCTGACTGTCCTTCATTTTTTCTGGATCTCCCTACACCCAAACTCCCTCATGTATTTGACAAATAGTGATGGAGAGGTGGGGACAGCGAGGTCATCAGACAGAGGAAGCAGCACATGCAAAGGCTCACAACTTAGGGAGCTCCTGATGCATTTTGTGATATCCAGAATTTGAGGGTGCCTGTAATATGCAATCCAAGGCATAAAAGGTACAGTTGGGAGAAAAGTGGTGGCCAGATATTGAAGGACCTGGCTTTTCATTTTAGGAGTTTTGACTTTATCCCAAAGTTTATCGAGAACCATTAAGAAAGGGTATGTGTGTGACATGACCCAATTCTGTTTTTGAAAGCTCTGGTTTTGTTATGCCAAGAAGGGATTGGCAAGTGTTAGCTTGGAAACAAATTAAAGCCAAGATGGAATGAGGGCAGTGGACAGATTGGAGAAATATGAAGGGAAAGAGCAACAATAGGACTTAGTGACTGTATCAATGATGGTAGGGAGGGAGAAAGAGGAGTCAGAGATGACCCCCAAATTTTGGCTTGGTCAAATGGGTAGATGATGTTGGTATCTGGAAGAAGAGCAAGGAGCAGTTCGTTCACTTTCTGGCAGGGTTGATGATGAGTGTCTATGAACCTGAGGAAGCACAGCCAGCCATGAGTGTGGGAGCATGAGTGTACAGCGGCACTGGCTTGGGGAGTGAGTGATTTCCCCTGCAGAGTTCAACTTCCCAGATGGAAGAGTGGCTATGGCCAGGCCCAGCTCTGTCCTTTCTAGTCCCTGGATGGACATCCAATACCACCACTCTACAGAAAGAAGTACAGGACAATGACAAGATATACCCACTTTCTGCCTTGCCAGAGCTTCACTCAAAAGATGCACAGAACATTTGCCTGAGTTTCTCTCTTTTTCTCTCTGTAGACATAATTTGGCGGAAACATGGCTTTCTATTCAGGTGACCAAGGATGTGTCTTGATGTTTCCATTTAGTTCTTAGGCAATGGCCTTACTGGGCTAAGTCAAGAATCCCATCAACTTCTCCTGTGAAGACTACCTATAACTAATAAACTAGTATAAAGCCATTCAAAGAGAATTTGGCCTAGGAGTCAGAAGGCTAGAATTCTTATTCAGACTCTGTGGTTTACTGCTTATAACATAATGTTTCCAAGTACAGCCTCTGCAGTCAGGGCACCTAGTTAAAATCCTGGCTCTGCCCTACTAGCTGAATGACTTTGAGTTATTGCAGGTTGAATTAATTTATGTAAAGCCCTCAGACTGGTGCTTGGCATGGAGGGTGAGTGTGAGCTGATGCGGTTTTTATTACTGTTGTTGTTATGAGCTGTATGACCAGGGACAATTCAATTCTGTCCTTGGGTAACAATGTCTTGATTCAAGATATCCTCTTTTCAGATTATGTTCTTTCTGAAAAGGCTTGCGATTCCTCTACCCACCCCACCATTTTATTCATTTTATACATTATCATGGGGTTTCACATAAATTTTTACTTGAAGAAAGGGCTCTGAAAAAAAAAGTTGTGAATCATTGGGCCCGATAATCTAAGGCCTATCCTCCATAAAAGTATCTGATTCTCTGAGTGAAAGATGTGCTATTGACAATGGACAAATGATGGTCTCATAGGAGGAAGCCACAAACCAGGAAGGGGTCCTTGGAAGAGGTAAGTTAGAAAGGTAACTTTGTGTGTTTCTAGCAGTTGGTGAACGTGGAAGATAAATTGCAATGCCTCCCAAGTAGGGAGTGTAAAGCATAAATGAAGAACCAGAACTATGGAGGGAGAAAAAGGTTAACAGCTCAATTCAGACCTATCCCTGGGGTGGTGGGAGGCAAATGGGCAGACAGGGGCTTCAAGTATCACTGTCCCAAGTAGAAGTTGGACCAAAGTGTGAAGTGATGAATGGCAAAGATGATTGGCTCCAATAAGGAAACCATCATCTAGTCTATACTCCTTCTTGAGTGGATAGGAAAGCGATATCTTCATAAGTACATAATGAATTACCACTGGCTGTGGAAACCACTGCTAGCTGTTAACGAGTGAGCCATTCCCACTTCTTCCTTAGCAGTAGGACTCCCGACTTTTTAGCTGGGCTGAATGAATTAAAGACAACATTTCCTAGCCTCCCTTGGGGTAAGGAACAGCCAATAAAATGTCCATGTGAGTGAAGGACTTCCAGGAAAAAAATAATATCAGAGGGGTATAGAGAGCTGATAGGAACCGTTTTGCCCTTCCACCCCTACTTCTTCCTGCTTGCCACCTGGATGGCTTGGAGCTGCAGTGACCATCTTGGATAATGAAGTGATCTTGTTGATGGAACTCATATACTAGGGATGGTAGAGCAGAAAGATGGAAAGATCCTGAATCCTAGAGACATCTTGCAGCCACCATATTAGCTCCGGACTGGCTTACTCTGAATTCTTTTAAGTTGAGAGAAGTACCCTCCTATTGTATTTATACCTTTGTTATTCCTGTGCCTTATTCCTAGCTACAGAATGCTGTTTTTGATGCTCTGGCAGAGCTGGGGCTGGCCGGGACCCCCTATGTGCCTTGACTATCTTGCTTGGCAGTGCTTCTTTCATGATCCCTCTGGTCCCATGTGTGGAACTGTCTCGGTGGGTGTGCATGAGCTGGAATCCAAAGCCAAAATAATTTTCAAAGCCATTAGCTCTGTGTCCTGCAGACTCATGCTCCCCACTGCCTTCTCGTTTCCACTGAGGATAGAGGTTGCTGGTGAATAACTTTTTCTTTCCTGAATTGTTTATTATATCAAACACCCAATATCCACAGCACAAAATGTTATAATGTTAACATCTTGCTAAATTTGTGTTAGTTTTTTTAATTAAAGAAATAAAACATTTTAGGTTCAGTTCAACCCTGTTTGAGCTGTCGTTGAGCCCATTCTGCTTCTTCCTCTGAGAATTCATTCTCCTGTGCTTGCAGGATCTGTGTTTTTATGATTTTACCACACATATGTTTGAATCCAAAAGTGACAGACAATATTGTTTTGTATGTTTTAAATGTGCATGTAAATGGTATGTTAATATGATTTGATTCTTTTCACTCAGCTTGGATTTTCCAAAATCATCCTTCTCGATACATGCGTCTAGCTCACCGAGGCTCACTGCTCTGAAACGTACATTGCTTTTCCGTTGCCCTGTTGATAAGCATTTAGATTGTTTCCAAAATTTCAATATTGCAAAGAATGCAATAATAAACATCCTTTTACATGTCATATTATACATAGGAGTGAGTTTTTCTAGGACATACATCTAGATGTAAAGCTAATTGTGAAACATTTCTTCACATGTATAAGATATTTCCCAAACGCTCTCTACAGGGGCTAAAACAATGAATGGCATGTCCCTTTCCCTCCAGAATGGCAATGTCCCTTTCACACAAAAAACTTGGCATTATCGATTCATTTCGTTTTTGACGATTGGATGGGTGTGAAATGGTATCTTTTTGCTTTAATTGGCCTTTCCTTGATTATTAATGAGGTAGGACGACTTTCATATTATTACAGACTATTTTGATTTACATTTCTGTGAACTGTCTATTTCTATGTTTTGCCTGTTTTGCCATCGGGGCTGTTGGCTTTTGTAGTTCTTCCCTCCCCACATGTTTTAGATATTAGTCCTTTGTTGGTCAAATCCTCCTGCAAATCTCTCACTGCTCTTTCTGCTTTGTTCATGGTATTGGTGGTCATATAGACGTCTTCGATTTTAATGTAATATAATTCGTCTTTTTCTTTGGTGCTTTTTTTGATTCTTAAGAACTTCTTTCCTGATTAGATATAAAAACATCTTCCTGAATTTTCTTCTAGTAGTTTAAAAGTTTATTTTATTTTATTTTTTTAGCTTTTAGCCTTAAATCCATGTGGAGTTTATTTGCAATATTTTGTGTTGCTTTGTGTATGAGACAGAGCTCTAATGTTAGTTTTCCAATATGGAGAGTCACTTGTTATGGCGCTACATATCCAATAGTCTGTGCTTTGCCTATTTTTATTTTTAATAACCCCTGTCATGTACCAAATTTCCAAAAAATGCATGGGTTTTCCCATGGACTTTCTAGTTTATTCCATTGGTCTCTGTATTCCTATACCTCTATCACAGTTTTGATATCTTTGGTAATTTATTTTTGCCCAGTTTTATTGAGATATAATAGCCACGTGTCACTCTATAAGTTTACGTGTACAGCATTATGGTTTGATTTACATATTGTGAAATGTATATAATTTTTGATTAATCTTCTAATGCTTCCTTCCTATCTCTTTTAGCAGGTACTTTTCTCCCTCCCCGTTCCTAGTCCAAAGATTTGGGTTCCAGCTCTTACTGTACCACCAAGTGGTTGTTTGTTTTTGGGTGAGTCATCTAACCTCTCTCTAGTGTCTTCCTCTATCAGACGTGCTTTGTCTACCTCACAGGGTTTCTGGGCTGATCAAATGGGATAAGGGCGTGAGAATGCTCTGGTGAGTTAAAAACACTGAGGCAAAGTAAAAGAATGACTTAAAAACAATAATCTGAGGACTGACCTAAGACAAAATGTGCAACTCAGACTATTTTTTTTCTCAGCTTTCTGCTTTCGCTAGGCTTCTTGAGTCTCTTTTCTCCTAAACTTCCAGGGGTGTAAAACACAAAGGTCTTCTACTGGGGTAGACTTTTCATGATAATGTATTAGAAGCAACTTGGATTCATAGGCCTGGGTCCAATTTCAGACTCTAACTTTGTGACTTAAGGTAAGTCACTCAAACTCTTTGAATCTCAATTTATTTATCTGTACAACAGGCATCATAATCCCCCACCCCCGAGTAGTACTACCTTCTTCACCAGAAATAATGTAGATGGAAGTGCTTGGTAAAATGTGAAGCCTTATAAGAGTCAGAAGGCGTTATTATTAGTATTCCTGCTGATATTTACAGGCGAGAAAGGGCCTTCAGGAAGGCAATGATGTTTACTGTGTTGAAATGCTTTGTTCTCACCACTTGAATCAAGGCATGTAGGAGAATCAAATCCATTTTTGTCTGTAAGTATGGTTGACCCAGTATAGTGTCTACACAGTCTTCTAGAAGATGTAAGAAGTCCCTTTCTGAAATACCATTTCCTTTAGACTTTGCAGCTGGATGTGTGAAATGGAGGTGTCTGGGAATCCATGATGTCTGTCTGGAAAACTAGCAGAGCGGCTGTGGTGCAGCGGCTGGGCTCAGCACCGACTGGAGAGACTGAGAGCCTGAGGGGTTCAAGGTTAGGAACAAATCATTCTTTGTACCCTCCTCACAGACACCGTTCTATTAAAATGAACATGAAGGTCAGCCCTGACGTTCTGTGAAAGGGCTTCCCTTGGAGTGAGCATATGGAATAACCTCGCACTACTCAGACGACGGGAGCATCTTTTACTCCTGCGCCAAAATCAGACTTGGGCTTGGGCCAAATGACAGTCATGGGCCAGATGACACGAGACTGTAGCCCACCTGCATAAACTAATAGAGCATGCCCTTTTCCTTGGTAATTAGGTTCTTGCCCTTTCCTCAGTTCTATTGAAACAGGATTTCTTATCTGTTCTCTAGCTACCTCCACAACTGATGATGGGCTCTACTGTTTTGACCACCAGTCTCTGCTAGAAGTTGCTGGAATCCTTCTAAGCCAATAGCAGCATTACCACCCCGCCCATAACCTCTGCCAATGTTTGTTTTTAGCTGTGGTTTGCGTAGAGTCCTGGATTTTTGACCTGGGATTGGATCTTAGTCCCCAGAACTCATGATCTGCCTGTTTTTTCCTCTAGGGTCCATGCTATATCTGACTCAGTCTCATTCCCTTATCTCCTGGTGACCCTTGCCTGCTCTTGCTGCCATGGTCATGCAACATCAAAGGTCTGACTCTCCTCACAGACCTTGTCTTGTCTACCGTTACACTCCTGGTAAAGTACATGACTCTTTCCCTTCTAACTTGTAAGTTCTGAGTCTAGCACCCCTTTGTGAAATTTGTCAGTCAGGTGTCATTCCAAACAGACTACAGCTAACTTTGTTATTATTCTTTTTTCAAATGTGGACATGAAACTTAGGGAAAGTTAGTACTCTAGGAGAAGCTTTGTGTATTTAGATCCTCCTTCATGAGGGAAGGAAAAATTCTCCTGCTACTGGAGTTGTCCTTGTCAGAAGAGAGCTCCTTGGTTGTGAGCCCACATCCTGTGACTGCTTCTGTGCTCATAACAATTAGAGGGAAACAACTTTAAAGGCCCAGCCCCTCATGACAACTCTGATGGGCCAGTCCCATTCAGCTGAGGCTTTATGACAATCCAGCTCTTCCCTCTGCCCGTTCCAACCTCCTTCCCTTCCCCTGCAGGAGTTGATCCTGAGAACACATTTACTTCCAACACACAAGTCTATCTAGAGTCAGATTCCTGGAGACCCTAACCTGCAACAGGTATCCCAACCAATCCACTCTATATGGACTCAGCATCTTCTTTCTCTGTAAATTCCTTTTCCCTGTGGTAGGCAGAATAATGCCATCCTATCCAAAGATGTCCACTCCCTAATCTCCCAGAACCGGTGAATCTGTTACCAAGAATGATTAAAGAGACTTTGCAGATGTGATTAAGGCTATTGACCTTGAGCTAGGGAGATTATCCTGGATTATTCAAGTAGACAACATCTAATCACATTGGTACTTAAAAGCAGAAAACCTTTCCTGGCTGTGGTCAAAGATGTGACTACAGAAAAAAGATCAGAGAGATGCTGCATTGCTGACTTTGAAGATGGAGGAAAGAGCCATAGGCTAAGGAATGCAGGCAGCTTCTAGAAGCTGGGAAGGACAAGGAAATGGATTCTCCCAGAGTCTCCAGAAAAGAATGCAGCATCACCAACACTTTGATTTTAGCCCAATGAGAGCCATGTAAGACCTCTGACCTACAGAAAGGTAAGATAATAAATGTGTTGCTTTGAGGCACTAAAACTGTGGTAATTTGTTACAACAATAGAAAACTAATATACTCTCCTTAGGGTTTACCTTAATATTTCTTCATTTGTATGACCTTGGATGTTCCCTTCACTTGTGTGAGCCTTAGTTTCCTTACCTGTAAAATGGTTATTTTGGGCCATATGTTTGCTAAACCTCTTCCAACTTGACTAGACTCTTTACTTTGCAACATTCATCTTTTCCTTCTAATGAGACAGGTGTTCCCTTGTCTTTTTGATGATGATACTGAAGCAAACCTATCTGAGATTCTGCAGGAAGCAATAAATTGGCCATGTACCAGGGTCAGGAGTGACATTCTTTCTATTTATCTGCCTGGTTCTTCTGGTCTGTCTTTATGTCGATTTCTAAATTTCCTATTCCCATAATTCCTCATGGCCCCAGGAAAAATGCATCTCAGCTGGTGGACAATTTATGAGCCAAAGCCTGATGACTAATGGATTTTGACATATTTTTTTTTTCCTCTACGAGTAGACCTGCAGGTACAATTAAAAAAAAAATTTTTTTTGGTTACGCGGAAAATAATTTGTTAAAAGTTGTAGGTACTAAGCTTAGAAGTGAGATCAAAGGTAGCAGTATTCTGGCAGCTCGTGAAAGTTAATTCAGCCTTTAGGGAAATCCACCATTTTTAGGATTTAAAAAAAATTGTCCTTAGCCTGATTTTTGTTAGGAGTAAGTATAATGAAATGCCACTGTAATTAAAATACTTATAAACCCACTAGTCATAGCTGTTGTGAAAAAAAAAAAAGAAAAGAAATTGGATACTAAAATGAGATAAAAATAGAGCCTCATTTGGCCCCTTCTCCCTCCTAGTGAGAAACCAATACAGTTGCCACTTCATTAACTGCTCTGTGTTAAGAAAAGCTGAGCTGACCACAAAATAATAATGGCAATAGCACAGCGATAATGATGACTCTCTGCTACATTTATGTAGCACGTTATGCTTCTCAAAGCACTTTCTGTCTACTGACTTGTTTGAGCCCTAAGGTCTCAGGATTTCCATAAGAAAGTGGGGCAGGTAGAGAGGGTGGGCATTATCCACCTGATTTGACAGATGAGGGCATCGTAATCTAAAGGATCTAAATGACCTTGTGTCAGCACAACAGTCAGCAGGAGGTCTGGGTCTGGGGGCTGCTTTCTACATGGCGATCCAGATCCACTATAGTTCACTGCTACTGGCAGTTGGACTCAGCCAACGCAGAGTCAAATATGGTCTCCAAAGACTTTATACTGCAAACCTGAGGCTACCGGAAACAGTTCTTTTTTTGCTATCAGTAGAAAAGGTAAAGTCACTAAAGAATCAGTCATTAAATTTAGCCGGGAAGAGGATAAAGAGTAGAATGGAGGTCAAAGAAAACCCTAGAAGTGGATTCCTGTCTGTCACTCCGCTCACTAAGGTTGGTGATGCTGACCAGTGATGTCCCCAAATGTGCCAAAGTGGAGAAAAATTGTCCCCTTTTCCTCCTTCCTGGGGCTTCACTCATGTTCCTTGGAGCAATTTCCAGGAACCCTGTACGCTACGGCCTCTGTAAAATGATGTCACCAACACTACTTGCCCTTCTTCCCACTCTCCGACCCAGGTGCAATTAGACTGACTAACTAACCTTGAACAAGATAAAACAAACTGAGGCCAGTGGTATAAAAAGGAACAATACTCAAAGGCATCCCTAACTCATCTGAACAAAGACTGGGTGAGACTAAATCTGCTCAATGATTCCATTTCTTCCAATAAGATCTCATTTTACATTTGGTGTAGCAGTATCATTTCGAGTTCAAAGACCTGGATTTGAGAGCCAAGTGGCGACTCTGACTGGGCTATAATATAGTCACTTAGCCTTCACGAGGCTCAGTTCTCTCACCTATGAAATGGGTGTGATAATAGTGAGTCTCCTTTCCACTTTATAAGGGTGTCATGAGAGTCAAATACCTAAATGTAAAGCGCTATAGGGAAAAGGTGTTATGATTTTATCATTGGTGGTAGCGCTAATTATCATCATTGTAGCCTAATAATAACAACGATATTATAAGAATCAGAGCTTGCGGTACTGCTGGTAAGGCATTTCTGAGATTATTCATCATATGTGGATACTTGTGGAGAAGTCACTCATGTGTTGAGATAATGTGTATTGTGAGTATTTCTTTGGGTATACCAACCCTAAGAGGTAGAGTCTATTCTGGTTATTTTACTCAATAAGAAACTAAGGGGGGGGGGCGGGGCGGAGAAAGGTGTTTGAAGGTTGGTATCTTGAAATTCCAGTGGATTTTGTGGATTCTCAGCATTGGCAGGCACACCTAGCACTTCCAGGATAGAACAGCACTGAGCCTTTAAAGCCTTGTTATCAGTGGCTTGTTGCCTTAACCACGAGAAGGTTAATATTAGAAGTGTCTTCAAACAGGACAGAATGATTCATTACTCAGAGTCACTGATAAGTCCATTAATTCTTGCTCTTTGATCGATGTCTAAATGCCCACTAAGAATTTCCTCAGCAAGAACTTTCTAACACTATGATTTTTCTTTACTAAGCCCATGATGTGTTTTCCGCCAGCACAGAGTGGTGTTGTTGGGGAAGTGACTGCCAGACAGGGACTAACGCAAGGCCTCTTTCATCAAGGCAAAGCCCATGTTACCAGTTCTCTCCAATGGGATGTGAAGTGTGCCGACGGTAGGCCATGGTGGAGAGGAAGTGGGTGTGCCATCTTCACTTTCTCTTTCCTTGTCAACCAAGGGGATGCAGAAAATTTCAGCATAAAACTCAGAGGCCCTATAAGATGGCGAAGCCACAGATAGGAGGCACCTAGACTTCTGAATCACCATTTGGACAAACACCCATTTGGGCCTCATCTGAGAGAAAAGTGATCTACTGTTAATATACTGGCAGCTAGCAGTAAACATGTTTAGGTATTAGATCATAGAGTCCAGAGATATAGGTACAGGCTTTAACTAAATGTTTCAGTTGCTTTGGTTGTTACATAGCTGATAGTCAAAGATTAAGAAAGTATGTTAGTCATGTCCTAGAAACCTGCCTGTAAAGCAAGTTCCAGAAAAAAAGTTTTAAAAGTACATTTTGCTTGAAGATAACAGAAAAATGTAGCTAGTTAAACACAAAATAATGAGAGCTTAAACAATAACAAAGGTCACTAGATGTTTAGTTTCTGCCTTTTGCTTTAAAGATGACATCACTGACGCACAAGTATGAGATATTTTGCAGAATCTTGGTTCCTCAACCTGGTTAGATCACCCCACCATACTGACGAAAACACCAGATAAGATGATGTCGGGAAGTGAATTAATCAAACTAAAGAAAACCACCGAAACTTATACCAGAACTAACCCTTGACACCTAACCCTTGACCCTGAATCTCTGTCTTTAAAAACCCTTGATTGAAAATCATCTGGGAGTTCAGATTTTGAGTGTTAGCTTGCTGTTCTCCTGTCTTGGTGCCCTGCCAAAAAAATACCTTTAATTTCTCCACTGCAAAACTTGGTGTTTAGTGTTTGGCTCTGCTGAACATGAAGTGGGTGGACACTTTTTGGTTTGGTAACATTAAACCATCAAGATTGGAGTGTCATCTCTTACACGAGCTATTGCACTATAGATGTCAATGGAAAGAGACCACCAGTATTTCAGACCTGGTTCCAATCCCCTGCCATTTTGGAAACCATTGAATATGGTTTCTAATCCCTTCTCTCATTCTAATTCCCCGCCATCTTGAAAACCCCACGAATACCAGCTCATCCATCCTAAGCAGCTTCCGTCGTGTTCTTTATTGGCCAGAGCAGCTGTCTGCTTGTCAAACAACCAAATATCTATGTTTGGCAAAACAGTAGTTTTCATCAGTAAGTGACCTTAAGATAACATTTACATTGCTGGAGAAGTTATTTCATCCCTGAACCAGCGACATCCCAATTCAGACCCTCCTGGTGGCATGCGGCAGGAAAGCTAATGAAGTATGGGGATTATTAATGACTTTATCTTCTCACTCTCCAGCCCCTCTCCTTTTTCAAACTTTCAAATATATTCAGCAGTCTCAGATCTGTTCATCTATTTTCGACAAATAAATAGAACCTATCTATCCCTTTGGAATTTTGCAGAGAAGTTGGCCACGTGATCGTGCTAGCTTGTGGTCTGCAAACAACCAGAATTGAGCTGGGAAGACACTGGCTCAACGGGAAAAATATTATCATGGGACCCAGTTCTCTCAGGTCAATCATAGTTCCCATGTGGTCCTAGCAATCTCTGAAGGAAAAATAATGTTAGTTTTCTGTGGTAGCATTTTTGGTGATAATAGTTGTTTTAGAAGACACAAACATAGTGACCAGTTCTAGAACTTACTTACGATTTCCTTGGTCACAGTGGGATCGAGGGATTCTATAAAAGGTGTTGTGAACTTCTATTTAGTTGACTTCAAGTAGTAAGCAAGAAGTAGTCCTGTAAAGATAGACAATGGAGGTCAGAAATAATAAATCTAAAAGGTTTAATTTGCTTTTTTAAATTGAATAACATTTACTTTTTTAAAAAACGGTAAACAATACATGTTCATTTTAGAGAAAATAGAAAATACAGATTAGGAAGTAAGACATGAAACTCAACTGTCATTCTACCATCCAGGTATAACCACGGTTAACCCATGTAATCCTTACAGATTGTTTCATGAATATTTATGTATATATGGATGTATATTTTTCTACTGTTTTTAGTTAACAAAACTGGGATCACACTGCACATACTTTTTGTGACCTGCTTTTCTTTCATTGAATAAGATGTTATGAATATCTTTTGTCAAACTTCAACTGTGTGGTAGGTGGCTTCTAAGATGGTTCCCAGTGATCCCTGCCTTCTCGTGTCCTGATCATTGTGTAATTCACTCTCCTGGAATGTGGGCTGGACCCCTGACTTCTAACCAATAGTATATGGCAAGGGTGATGAGCTGTCAGTCTCGAGACTGGGTTACAAAAAGAGCCTGGCGGCTCTCTCGCTCAACCTGTTCTGCCCTCTGACTTGCTTTCTGTGATGAAGTCAACTGCTTTGCTATGAGGTACCCTACAGAAAGGAGGGCAGTGGAACTGAGGCAAGAAACTGAGGGAGGTCTCCAACCAATAGTCCCAGGAGGACTGAATCCCACCAACAACCACTTACATGAGCCTGAAAGCAAATCCTCTCCAAGATAAGCCTTGAGATGATTCAACCAACTTGACTATAGCCTATGAGAGGCCCTGAGTCTGAGGTCCAAGCTCAGCCACGCCCACAGACTCCTGACTCTGAGATAACATGTTTGTTGTTTTAAGATGCTAAGCTTTGGGGTAACGTAGCCATAGATAACCACACAGTTTTTAATAGCTGTTTATCATTCCAATGTAGGGTTGTACCACAATTTACTCCATCTGCTATAGCTGTACATTTTGGTGTTTCATTTTATTTGTTTTGCTGTTATAAACAAGGCTGCCATGAATGCTATTGTAGCTAAATCTTGGTACACATCCTTCATTCTTTCCTAAGCATAAATTCCTTGAAATGGAATAGCTGGATTTCAAAGGGTTTGCATCTTTGAAGGCTTTTGAGATGCCATTTCCCAGTTGCTTTCTGGTAGGATTGTACACATTCGCAACCCTGCTGACTGTAGTTTCCAGTGGCTACTGGCCCACACAAAAGGGTCTGTGTTTCTGAAACATATTTTTGGTTAATTTCAACTACTCTGTCTTGAGCTGTGTCTCCATGCAAACCAGTTACAAACAAAACCAAATACAAATACGAAAACCCAAGAATGAAGACTAAGGTTGAATGTTCAAAACTACTAGATAATTTGATGCTGAACAGTTTATTCAAAGCACTGTTGTTTTGAAATCAGTGAGATGACTTCAGCCACACTCAACTTGCTATTATCTTTATTGAGCACTGAACTTCTGAAAATATGATAATGCTCATATCCCCAAGGACTTTGAAAAGGGAAACGATACTGGTTAAAGTCAAAATAACAACAGGCTCTTTGGAAAATCTTAGCTTATTTCAGTCACAAAGAATTGTCAATAGATTCAACTTTTTAAATTACCAACATGGACGGACTGAATTCAATAGATATATTTTTGGGGAAGCATTTTGCATATATAGATACGACCAGCATTTCCAAATTGCAGCTTCACTGTTGGGGAAAAATAAATATTTTAATGAATGCTATATATTTTAACAGGCTCTGAACCCTGTAGTTGGTTTAAACTAAGGGTACAATTTCAAGCATCTAAATAAGTAAATAAATGAGGAAGAAAATCCATGTTAATTGCAGTAATTTGCGGTACTTTCAAATTCTTAATTAAGAAATAAAATAGGATTCATTATCCATGCCCACTGTAGATGGCATACATAGATCACCATTATGGCCAGATACAAGACCCGAAGTTATTGCCATAAATGAAATAACAGAGGGAAATCGCTGGTGCAATATTGGCTGAAATGTGCAGACACAAAGAGGGAGGAAAGGGGGCCCGACAAAATGCCTATCCTCCATAAATGCTTGTCTTTTTTACCTGGAGATTGTATTATCACAGAATATCTCCCCTGAGCCTGGAGTCCAGCCCCCAATCTCTGGGATAAGTTTTTCCCTCAAGCCTCACGCAAATTTCTCTGAGCCTGTCTGGCCACCCTGGTAGTGTCAACTTTTTCCCAATCACCTGCTCTAGGTCATTTGTGTGCCTGGACTTCAGATCCCTGTCTCCCTCATTCCCTTGGTGAGTCCTAATCTTCTTCTACAAAGGTAGGAAGAAGAAAAGAACATTTGTTATAACCAGGAGCATTCTGACTCACGCTACCGGTATTTTGAAAATTAAGCTAAATGAGGGAAAGCATATAATTTATAAATAAGTTATAAATAAGTTAAATGAGGGAAAGCATATAATTTATCATATAAAAATCACTTTTGACTGGGACAGATGCCTAATCGGACAGGGCACTAGACATAAATTGGGACTGTTTCAGACAGACCAGGAGGCTTGGTGCCCCCACTGAAATCCCATCCAGGTCCCCAGGGCAGGGCTGGGCGGAAGACATAGGTGTTTAGGCAGGTAAGCAAGAGTTCTGCTTTGGTAATGTGGGCTATAGGGGTCGTACTGATGGATGTCTGGAAGAAAGCATTGGTACTCCTGGCTGTGGGCAGAGATGGCTGGTCGTCGTGCTTATGTTAGGAATACTAACATGGGCTGTAGGGTGTCTCTCAGGCCCTCTCTTTCCTGCGGTCCTGTCCATCTTAGTCTTGCAGGCTGCCATGGACACTCATGGGCAGTCAGCACGTCTGTGGATTCCATGTCTATTGACACGGGCGGTGTGGGCAAGTAATTGCAGTTAGCTCAGCAGTGAGAAGTGTACAGAGCATGAGCAACTTGGAGGAGTCTGAGAGACTCGAGACAAAGGACAAAAATCGTGGAAATCATCCACTGACGAGCTCTAAAAGGAATGAGGCATTTTGTCTGGGATTAGACACTGAAGTGTTTTGAGTGAGTAGGACAGTTTTTGGTTTTACCTGCAGACCTAAGGAAAATCAAAATTAATACAAATACTTTTCAAGGGCCTATCATGCTCCACATGGAAGCCATAAGAATAGTCTGGGTCATACTTCTTGTTCTAAGGGACTTCAGAAGTACATTCCTTGACTCAAAGGCTCCTCTCTTTTGAAAGGGAAACCAGAAAGAAATTTGGACTCAGTATCTCTACTGACGAGCCAGCTGAACTTTTCTTGCATCACAGCCACCCTGAAGACCCCCAGGAAATTCACAAGGGCTGAAAAGAGTAGCCATAGCTTGTGGCGTTCCAATTCTCAAAGAACCCTTCCTCCTGGCTGCATCTGGACGGAGTCCTGGCCATTGAGGGACCTGGGGACCCGTTGCTATGGGGAATGTGAGCAATGATCTCTATTCCTTAGCCAAACAGAATGATTTCGTTCTGCCTTTAGTTTTCTGAAGATTTGTGGTAAAGAAAATACAGAGCTTTTCCGATTTCAGAAGTAAGCCAAGGAGAAACAAATTCAAAATGCATCCATAAAAACTGAAGCTAGACACCAGACTAGAAAGAAAGCCCCACTCCCCGCCCCCACCATATAAGGTGTTTCTGTAGTATTACCTGCTTCATGTGTACTAGGTGCTCTGACCTGGCTGAGATAGTGAGTGACAGTAGGGTATGCTAGGAAACTATAATGAAAGATGGGAGAACAGTGAGTAGGAGATCTCTGAAACATGAGAAACAGCCTGGGAAATATGCCTTGCTACGCTGTTTCAAGGAGGAACCAGGAGAATTAGTTGCTGAAGTTCTTTTGAAGAGAGGCCTTAAATGCAGCTATGTCTCAATTATTACATTTGAGAATTGTTCGTTCTTTTATTTATGCATTTTATTTAACAAGTATTTATTGAGCATCTTCTTTTTCCCAGATATAGTATTAAGTGCTGGAGATACATAGGAAGCAAGACAGGGGTTTACAGCCTTCTAAAAGGAACTTCTACTTTTAAGACAGCAGTGTTAAGACAACCCTGCTCACTTCTTTCTGAATTCATTCCAAAATAACAAGAGAAATGAAAAGCAGAGATGCAAACATCATGTTTGTTGAGGAAAGGCTGCCGAATGCAAAGAAGCTCTAATCAGAGGCAGGTAGATATTAAAAAAAGATATCTGTTGCCACATACCTCAAACAAATCTGCAGAGTATAGAGTTCACCAAAGAAGGCAGAACCAATGCCATCTTTCAGGGAAGAACTGGTCTACAGTGAATGGATTGTCTGCGTGGACTCTGCCTGGCTTCACTAGAAGCAGAGGAGGTGGTATAAACAAGAAAACACCTAGGCATGTCATCTCTGCAGTAAGTAGTCTATTGAGGAGGCAGATTGGGGAAGATAGCTACAACACTAATCAGTCTTGCAACCGCCTACCTCTTCTTTCTTCTGGGGGAGAAGACAAGGCTAAATCAATATGTACACACATGCATGTATGTCCTAAGATGCATCTCTGTAAATGAAAGAGATTCTCCGCTGGATGGAATCATGTCCCCAACCCCGTAAATGTTTTGCAAAAAAGCTGGTTAAGGACAAGCTTATCTCAGTCAAATATGAGTCAGAATAAAAAAAGAAACCATCAGAAGAGCTCTGCAAAGATGCTGCAAGAAAAGAAGGTAATGATTAGAGAAAACAAATTGACAAAGAACATGTAACCAGATTGTGTTGCCATAGAGCTAAAGGAAACTGCCAAGCAAATGCGCATAGACAAACAACAACAACAACAGAACCTTAATGAAAAAGATCACTTATACAAAATAAGAGCTCAAGGAAGACAACTGAAAGAGATGAAAAGAAAAAAGCTAGCAGAGCTCCCAAGAGAAGTGGGGGAGAAACACAACGTCATCACAAAAATTAGGGAGCCATCAGAGGCAACAAAAAGGTAAACAGACATTGCTCAAAATCAAACAGCGGGCGTAAGAACAGGATTGATAAAATGAGCAAAACAAAATGAAAATCAGCATTTAGAAATTATTAGAAGAAGAATAGGATAGCTATAGAAGATGAAATAGGCCATATAAACCTATTGCATATGCATAAATAGACCGGGCAGTACTTGATGAAGAGTATTGGAAAAAATAGAACAGAAAATGTATTTGGAAAAATATAATTACAAAACATTTTTCAGAAATAAGATATTTAAATCTACATTTAAAGAAACCAAACCAAACCAAACCAAAACCAAAACATAAATGGTCTCAGAATAAGTTGATACAGAACTATCAGTCCAAAAGGTAGAGAAAGACTCTTTTACTATCCAAACAAAAACACAAAACAGATAATACAAAACCAAGCCAAACCAAAGTTTCTCTTCTAAGGAGGAGAAGAGAATTTTTCCTCCTTAGAGGAGAAACTTTGGTTGGCTTCAGAGTTTTCTGCAGCACCATGTCATGCTAAAAATTTCATTAAGAATTAAACAGAAAACATTTTAAAAATGTTATACTCAAACATTTGTTCAAGTACAAATGCTGTGCTAAACATCTAATAACTCAGAAGTTACACAGCAAACCAGGATCTTGTCTGGACTAAACTAGAGGCTGAACTTTAACCAACAAGTAGAGAGCAGAGAAAGTGTGGCAGAAATTTTTTTTAACAATTTGTTTTCGGATTAAGAAAAAAAACCAAAACTTGTTGCAATTATGGTTAGAGGAAATAATGTAAATTGTAATGAACTATAATAACATGAAAAACACTGAAACTAACCAAATTTGGAAGGTGAGGGGAGAGAGAAAATGACAGGTAGCCGAGAGTCAAAAGTTACCACTTAGGGCTAACGCACCAAGTAATAGCGAAAAAATGTATATTAAAAATTATCAAGTTAAGATTAGCAGAATTATTATCATCGTATCACTACCATCACCATCAACTAAAATTGGGTAAAATAAGAAAATGAGAGGTGGGAGAAGAAGTGTGTCAATTTTATCATCTTGCAGAGCTGACAGTCAACAGATACTAAGGATTAAGTATACTATATTTCATATTATGAAGGTAACCACTTAAGGAATGAAAAATGTTAAAGTTTTCTAAACTATCACTATGAACCCACACATATGCCAAATTAACAAAACAAAGAAATCCTAGCCCATAAAGTGAAATCAAAGCAGAAAGCATATGATAAGACCAAATCTGATAAGCATATCTGTCATATTAAAAATATAAAAGTAAAAATGTATTAGTCAAAAGAAATAGATTTTCAGTTTAAATTCTAAAGCAGAAAAACCAGTGCTATGTACAGGAGGCCCAAAACAAAATGACTGGAAAGTTGAAAATGAAACAGATGGGCAAAGACCTAATCAGCAAAAGCAAACAAAACAAAAATAAAAGCGAAAACTTGAATATCACACACGTAACAGACAAGGTTGAATTCAGGGCACAAAACAGTAAATGATGCGAAGATGGGAACTTGATTGCAAACTACAACGATGCTCTAAATATGAGCGTTTATGCACCAAAAAATATAGCAGTAACATTTATTAAGCTAAAAGGCAGTACGTACAAAAATAAAGGCAGAGACGTCGGAATGGTAAGAGACTAACGCAATTTCCTCAGTTCAAAGTAATCAGAGAATGCTTTCAGAGTCATATTATACTTCATTTTGGGATTATCAATATGTTTCAACTCTCTCTATTTGCATAAACAGCTACATGAAAATCTGACAGTGTCTCTTCCTTGCTATAAAACCTTCTATAGCTTCCTATTCCTGCTGCATAAAGTTCAAGTTCCTGGGTGACCTGGCCCCTGCCTAGTTCTCCAGCCTTCTCCCCCTCTACATGTGTTCAGAGACATCCGCACCACTGGGGGTGGGGTGGGATGGTGGTGTCTCTTCTTCACACCTTCTTGCCTTTGTCTTGTCTAATGCTGTTTCTTCTCTCTGGATGTTCTTTACTCCCTCTGACAGCAGGTGGACGTAACCTTTAAGACGTCAGGAACATGCCACTTTTCTCGGAAGCCTCCTTTTCCTCTAACGCCATCAGTCACAGGACCCAGTTAGTACATGCTTACACCTCCCTGTCGCTAAGCCAGTTCTTTATTCCATATCATCCCTCACTCCCCACATGAAATTAGATACTAAGTCCTGCCATCTCTTCTCCTAGTATTTTTAAATCCCTCTGCAACCACCTGACTGTCTTCCCCTGCATTCGTGAGCTCATCAAAAGAAAACTGAGTGTTTTGCCACCAGCCTCATCTTCTCCTGTTGACTCAGCATCCAGTGTCTGCAAGCCACCTTCCCAAAGCACCACTTGGCCAAGCCAGCTCCTTTGCTCCAAGGTCTCTGGTGGGCTCCCTTTCCTTTGTGATCAATCCCTTCACCTAATGTTAAGACTTTTTGTAAGTGGACATAATGCCCTTTCCAAAATAATCGTCTCTCACTCCCATCTTACACTGTTCTATCCACACCCTCCCACCACGTCATACACACATGCTTCGCTATGGCCTCCGGACCTGTACTCAATTACGTTCCTCATGTTCTCTCTCTCCCCTTTTCTCTGCTTCCCTAGCCCAATCCTGCTGCAAGAGCAACAGCAGGAGCACCCCTCCCTGGTCCACCCGCCCATGGAGCTGTACTCTGAGCTCTTTTAACTTTTATTATCAACATCCCAGCCTTGTTTTTATCACAATTCATGCACTTATTGGTGCATGCTTACCTCATTTGATAGACAGTAAGCCTTAGGGATGCTACCTTGTGTTTCTTCTACATTATCCTTGGCACCTCGCAAGGGACTGAGAATATAGTAGGTGCTCAGCAATCATATATGCTTTTCAAAAAACATAGAGTCTTTTGCTTCCATTCATGTCACTGAGCAGGATGCCAGCTCACCTGAGTCCTAAGCCTTAAGTGGTCTCTTTCACTGCCTCCTGCCTTCCAGCGTTATAGTGACCCAATTTCTGTCATTTTCTAATTATTCACCTAACCTAATTAATCACAATAGTGTTGCTTAATGTTTTAAAAACTGTCTTTCTATTCATAATCTCAGTGGACTCTCACATGCTACTGTGTTGTGTACAAGGAGGAATGGTCAGCTCATTTTACAAATGGGGAAACAAAGTCAGTGCATCACTGGTTTAAAGGAGGCCAGACCCCCAGCTTCTGGTTCTCGTCCAATATTCTTTACATCAGAGCGAGCTCTGTCTCTTCTCTAAGTTTTTAGAACTTCTCTCAGGAAGTAAGAATGTGTGTTTTTAAAACATTGATTTCTGTTAAAATTTCTCTTTATTTTGCTTTTGATTTTCCCCTTCCTAGTGAAGACGCTGCCCTCTCCCCTGATGGTAAGCATTCTTTTTCTTTCCTGAATGATGGCCCCACTTGGTCTCCCTTCCGTTCTCTTCGCTTGAGTTTCCACTTAGCTCTGCCACCCCCTGGAGAACCATTCTGGCTTAATGCCTCCTGCATCCTTTCAAATTGTTCTTGTTCCTCGCTAGGGATTTCCTGCAGGGCTGGGCTTCTCAGCTAATGAAGAGCCTCTAGCTGAAGGCACTGTTCCTGACCAAGTTTCCCAATCCTGCTGGGAGGTGGGGGTGGTGGCTGGCAGAGGAAGTGGCGGTCCTGCTTTGATACTCTGGGATCCCAGACAGGAGGAGACTCTGCCAATGCTACTCTGGTGAGTTCTGGGACTTGCTGGTACCTGGTTTTGTTTTTAAATGACCCCCACTTGCCCCACACCCCTAAAGATACCACTGTATCTTTAAAATAATCTACTTTACCTTCCTCTTAGGAGAGCTCCATCATACTACCTTTTTCTTTGTCTAAAATGTTCAATGGTATCATTTTATATTATTTGTGGGGGTGGAGTGGGGAGAGTAATATCTATGCCCCAGGCATAATTGAGTAGGAGTGACCTTTTATTATGCATTTTGGAGAAATGCTGGGGGCACCACTCAGCATAATTGTCCATTAAGTAAAGTGGGTTTTAAGTTGTCACAATCCTAGTTTCAGATATCTATTATTTTCGTTCTCCCTCTGCTCCTCCTAGCCATAAACTGGAACAGGTAACCCACCCGGGGTACATCACAGAAATTATATATATGTATATAGTTACAAGAAGTGGAGTACAGCATTAGGAAAAGAGACAGTGGAAATGTAATGGCTGTGTGCGATGTCAGAGGGATAGTGGATGGGGGAGGGGGTTGTCACTGTGTGAGGGATGTAAGTGATAAATGTCTAACTATTACATTGTTTTGTGCACCTGAAACTAATAAAAAAAAGGTTAAAAAAAAAAAAAAAGAAACTCATTTCCTTGGCTATCAGATTGGCCTGAAGGGTGGGCATATGACCCAAGCTAGGCCAGCCAGAGTCCTTCCCTAGAGGTTGCAAAGAGGAGCTGGACAGAGGAGGCCAACTTTCCCGTGTGGCTATTGAACTGTCAGGATATGACACTGTGGGGGCCGATGGCAAATCCTCAAAACAGCCAATTTAAGGAAATGACATAACATCCAGAGAAACATAAATGAAGACTGAGGGATGGATGGCATTAAAACCCCCAGTTCTAGTTATTCATAAGGCCAGGTCCTATCCCTGGTTTTTCAGGAGTTTGGCTGCATGAACCCATAAATCACATTTCACTGCTTAAGCCAGTTTAATTTGTTAATTGCAACCAAGAGGTTCTGGCTAATAATATGACCCTTTGGTCTGTGACTTCTCCCATCACAGGTGCCAGACGCCCTGGTGCTGTCCCTTGGCTGCCTAGCAACACTGAGCGCTCCTAGGGGGTTGATTCCTGCTTGCTTGTGAACTCTAAAAGTCCCGACCCTTCGGATACTGTCTCATCATTGGTAGGTAAGGCATAAAATGCAAGCGTCCCTGCGAGAATTATAGCTCCACGAGGCAGGGAACTCTGCCTGCTTTGTTCACTGACGCGCCCATCTGTCCGGCCAGGGCCAGGCACACAGTGAGTGCACGATAAATATTGACTGAATAAAAGAATCAGTGAATGGTGGCCATTCATTCATTCACAGGGCCATGCGAGGGCTGAGACGTCTTTTGCTCAGACCTCTTCAGTCACTGCCCACTGCATCCTGAATTTAACCCTCTCCGTCTCACCTCAACCTACTTATCTAGCTCTGTCCCTTATTACTCCCTACCTGTTCAAAGAGCTTTCTAATGGGAAGTAGGAGATAAGTTAACCTGACTGTGGCCTACTTGTATTTCTGCAGCCTCTGTGCCTTTGCTTGGGCCGTTCCATCCATCTGAAAGTCACCTTCTCTCTGCACTTCACAATCTCACATTTTGAACTCATGCCTCAGATGGAACTCACGCTATGTGGTTGGCCGGTCCCTCCCATTGAGAAAGAGTGGCACGCTCTCATGGACCCTCATGGCAAACCTCAGCCTTCACCTTCAGCCACCGTATTGACAAGAGCTGCAGACGCACACGCCTTCTCTCCCCCAGTAGACTCCAGCCTCCTTGGGTGCAGTGCTCCTGTCTCTCTGTGCCTTGGTCCCTCGTCTTTTCCATCTGCCCCACTCTTCTCCGCCACCTACTACCACACTTTCCCGCCAACTAGGTCCTAGCACAGTCTCACATGAAATGGCTGTCTGATGACTATTATCATACATGACTGAATCTGTACACATCGGTATAAGATGGTAAACTCTGGCCCACCTGGGAAAAGCCCACGGAATCAGGCTGCATGGCTTCTCTGCAAAGGCGGCTCATAAAACTGCAGGCTTCATCGGGGTATGGCTGATAAAATACACGGCTTATGCAAAGTGCTTAGCCCAACGCTTGGCACGAAATCAGGTGCTTAATAGATGTGGGTGGTGGATGTTATTGATAGGTCACAGGTACCTACAAAGCCAAGAGGACATTACTTTTTTTTTCTATTTCCCGTCCAGTGAAGCCTCAGATATTTACAGCCTGACAATTACCGCTGTTTCATACCTAGCATCTACCCTCTTCAAGGGCCCTTGCTCTATGACCTCCTCCCACCGCAGCCCTCCAAGCAGCTGGTGGAGTCTACCCCGTACCACAGCTGCCCCGTCTCCTGGGCCAGAGGAGGAGGGAAGGGACGAAAAGGTCAGCCCCACCATGAACTTGCCTCCCATTCACCGCCCTGCCCGGGACTGGACAGGTGGGACAAAACCAGGATGTAAAGCGAGCCTGGCTGCTTTGAGGAAACACCCTTTGCACCAGAGCTGTCAACAATGAACCTCCATGAGGAAATGGAGCTGGTTTGGGTGCTTTTTTCTATTCTCCCTTCTGCACATACATGCAGTTGACTCTGGAGGTGCTGCTTCTCTTACTGAACCCCTAAATAGCTCCAGAGGCTTACAATGGGCCAAAGCTCTAAGACAGAGAGAGTGTTCTCTTCCTCTCCTTTTGTTTCCACATTTCTCTCTCTGTCTCTGGCTTACCTCCCTCTGTCTCATTCTACGTATCTGTTTTTTTTTTTTCTCTCTCTTTAGCTGATAGCTCTGTGATCCCCATCTCTTTCTTTACTGTCATTTCTCTGGCGATCCCTTCATTGTCTGTTTCTGTCCGTTGCTCTCATTCTGACTCTCCCTTCTCTACTCCTGCCTTCTTTCTTCTCCCTACCTCCTTATGCCTTTGGCTCCCCAGCATTCCTTCTCGCTGCCATGATGCTGCACTAGTGAAAAGGGGACCATCTATCTGTCAGAGACAGGCTATGCCAACCTCAACCACCTCTCTCCCGCTGCTGGCAATTATCTGGAGGTTGGCACGGGGCCCAGAAACTGCTGTTTGCACCGCCCCGTGGCTCAGGGCCTGCTCCGCCACGCCAGCCCCCTTGGAGGACTGCTTGGTGCCATGCCCAGGATGTGACAACCTGCAAAGGTCACACACACTCCAAAGAAGATGGACTGCTCTACGAGTGGAACTGACATTGGGCAGATTTGCAGATGTCCCCCACCCCAGCCTTTCTAGCATTTCACAGAGGTGAGGTATGAGCATCAAAAAATGGAAATTGTAAATTGCACAGAGCACCCCCAACACACACACACACACACACACACACACACACACACACACTCTTCAACATTGCATATATCTCAATTTTTAATTTCTTTTGTTTCTTTTTAAGGGGTAGCATTTGAAATCTAGCTTAGTTGAAATATTATAACTGACTCATCCACACGACTTCACTGAAAGTTGGCAGTGTGCCTCGTACCACCAGGCTGGAAACTGACCTTATGTTTATAGGATGGTGTGCAGCTTGGTAAACTGAGACAGAGCTATGACCTGACTCTCTCTCAGAAGCCAATAGGATTTCAGAGCTCACAGGGACTTGGGAGGTACTTGTGCCAAGCTCCTCATTTTGGAGCTGGGGATCTGCAGTCCAGAGAAGCTGAGAAAGTTACTGGAAGTCAGCCAGCTAGTTGGTAGGAAAGGCCAGACAGGAACTCAGGTTTTCAGGACCTGATAAAGTATACCCCAATGCCCCTGCTAGGAAAGGCATGGTAGAGTGATTGTCCTTTAATAAGGGAGGAAACTCATCTTTCAGGAGGACACATGATTTTTTTCTGCCCAGGTCACTTGGTTATTAGATGTTAGAGTTCCAACGTCTTCCCATATCTTATTTATTTAAAAATATATCCTTCCAACCAGTCTATTAGCCTCATGAAACATCCTGGAAGTCAGACATATTGAGAAAAGGGCAGGCTAGGCCTATCACCTTGGACTCATTGGAGCCTTTTCAGCTGCTTCTGAGCATGGAGGCTTTAAAAATCAATACTGAAGCAAAACTCTGTCCTAACGTGCTTACTCACACTCAACCAGCCTTTGGCTGAGGGCTGGCCATTAGACATGGGTTCATTACACGGCAGGGTGCCCCGTACCGAGTGTGTACACAGTGTTGTGTGCCACATGCTCTTCCTCGGAGACCTGTCCTCAGGGGGCTTCGTGACAGTAGGAATTTACCTGTACGCACTGTGGTGCTGCCTCACTCAACATACAGAAAACCCCAAGAGGAAATGGAAGTAGGCAAGCAGGACAACTGAAGGGCTATGGAATACCTTCCAAACCTGGCTATGCCCAAACCATGCCTCACGATGGGGTCAAGTGTAAAGTGGCAGATGGAACGGCCTTGGCTGTTTCCTGTGGCCTTTAAGAACACATTTCCCGGGTAATCATGAAAGCTGTCATTGATTGCGCATCTCCATGGCACCAGATGCTGTTGGAGTCTTTGCATCTCCCTTAATCCTCACTGCCACCCTGCGAAGTCAGGGCCACCATTGTCCTCTGTTTCCCTCACTGAGGCTTAGGGACGCCAAGGCCACACAGCTGTCAAGAGAGGGAGCAAGGGCTGAACGCAGGCTTTCTAACCACAAGGCTCATCCCTGTTCTTCATCAGTCTACCTGCCTGCCTTCTCGTTTGCCCAACTTACAGGGAACCCAGATTAGAGACTTTCTGCAGGGAATTCAGGATCCATGTCTCACGGGAAGGAAGAGACAGCAGAGTTTTTATGTAAGCAGTAGCAGATGGGACTGCTTATTTGGGAGGGTGGAGGTTGAATCTGCCTGTGTCCTACCTGGGCTCCCAAGGGCATTGTGCATCGCAGCACATTATAAAAATCAACGTTTATCAAATATAATCACCCTGAGAGAAACAAAAAGTTGACGCAAGTTCAGCATGTTTTGTTTTAAAAGGGGAGAAATCGTCATAATCATGTCAACTATAATAAAGGAGAGCATATGTGGAATACTTGGTTGGTGACAAGCAGTTTGCAATGTGCTTCCATTGATATTTCACAAAAATCTGCAAATTAGGTACTATCCCACTTTGCAGGTGAGGAAAATGAAAGTCCAAAGATGTGAACCACAAATAAAACCCCCCACAAAACCTCTGCAGATTTATTCACATTGTAAGCATAGGACAGGGATTCAAACGTTAGGCCACCTGCTTCCAAATCTTTTCCGCGATACGGCTCTCAAGGAAGTATGCACTACCATTCTGGAAGCTTTCCTACTAAATAATTGAAACTCCAGAATGCTCCCCATCCTTATTAAAGGGATATGTTTCTACTACCTGGACCAGTCACTGAGGCAGAACAAGGTCCCTGACTGTGCTCTTCCGCGGTTCAGTTTCCAATCCTCTATCTTGGAACGCTCAGGCTCTGGTGGACAATATACACCTCCTGCGTGGCAGCTTCACAAGGGCGCCCCAAAACTGGGCGATTTACTGGCCGTGCTAGACCCTCGTCTGCTCAGAATGCAGGACGCGGCCTGCCAAGGACTGACTCCTGGAAACCAGGACCCCTTTCAGCGAGTCCGCTGGCTCTAAACGTCTATGCCTTTGGTGCTGAGGTTTTGTTTTCCCTTTCGATGTTATTATGGGGGACAGTTGAAGAAGAAATTCCCTATAGCTCAACAGACTCCAGATTTATGGAGTCGTGGGAACATATTTGCCCGTGTTTGAAACTGCTGAAGAGGGAAAAAAGAAATGTTGTTTTCTACGGATGTATGAAAACAGAAACATTGATTTGTTTTGCTTGGGATTTGTCACTCTTTTAATGATAACGCCATGCTTTTGGGTGCTTGGAGAGGGCCAAGTTTCTTGCAGGTCAGACAGGTGCCTGGGGACACTGGGAAGTCCGTTTGGCGCACTTTCTCTTCCACTCTCTGCATTCCTCCCACTCCGTGTTCCCTTTCTAATTCCCACCTGCAATGATTCCAGTGTCTCCGGTCCCTGCAGACCCTCCCAAGGAGGGAAGCAGTCTAACATTAATTCATAGCAATTAGGAAGAACCGATGGATCACAATTCCTTTTAGATTTTTGTCTTTTAAAAAACATTGGAGGTGAGTAAATATTACCTAGCCAAGTATATTCTTACTCTCAAATGACATAATTTCAGGCACTTGTGAGAGAGATGAGTTTGGGTGGAATTTGAAGGTGTTTTCATTGTCCTTCTTGTTGTATCACAGGCAGTGGTGGATTCTGCCTAAACATGAGGCTGGCTCTGACTACACACATGCACTTTGCTTCAGAGCTCTGTCTTTACAGAGCCAAAATTATATGAGACACTTCAATCTCAAATATCTGTATGAGGCTTCCTAGCAGAGTTGAGGAATAGGTTCTAGGGCCAAAAATACATTAGGCTAGGTCCTGAAAAATAAAAGATTAGACTGGTGCTAACGAAGTATGGCTAAAAATGCTGCTCCTAGCAGGGGAGGAAGAAAGAGAAATGCAATTCTCGTTATAAATTGCTCAATTACACCCAAGCTAGGTGACTCCTGGAGAGGACCCTGTCACTCAGATTCACTCTCACTTTCTCCAATGTCCCTTAATGCAAAGGAGCTTCTCTGAGAAGTGACCACAATAATGCCCTCCACTGTGCAAGTTCCCCCAATGCAATAAAAACTTCTAGCAAACTCTGATTTCTCTCTGCATGTCTGCTCAGCAACCAAGAGTCCCTGGGACCAGCAGATTGCCAGTGTCAGGAATAATAAGAAACAGAAGAATGTGGGAAGGGTAGAGTAGGCAATAGAAAATAAGGGCCAAGTGGATGAAAGAGAGGGAAGTGTTTTGTGGGGCAGTAAAGATAAATCGGGGAAAGTAACGTTGATCTCAGACAGCCTTTGTGAGGAAGGTGGGAGGTGAAATCTGGTAGGAACGATTGGGACAGGTACTCAGAACCTACAACACTGGGTATTGAGAAAGGGTTTGAGAGCTATCCATTTGGCCTCCAAATAAAATGAAGGCGAGCCAAAGCCTTTTCTCTTTCTGTCTTCCAAGTCACACAGCAAGACCCAGGAGGCAGGAGCCAATAAAATCTTAAAGACACCTAAGGACCAGGCCCACACATTCCAAATGCTTCTTAGGGTGATATTTTCTGCAACAAAGCAAAATGAATTTACACGTATCTCATTAAAGCTGCAGGGGAGGGAGACTATGAAAAGTTTCTAGGGAGGGAGGGATGGTAAATGGAATTAATAGCACAGAACTACCTTAGTACCCATTATTACTAATTTAAGATATGTGAAATGTTATTGATATTTTCTTTATTCAGTATATAATCTCTGGTGTTGGTCTGAGACATCTTCCTTAGGGCTTTCTTAGCTTTGTCACAGCCTAGACTTTTCAATCTTATTTTCCCCTAAGTTGGAATGTTCGCCAAAGGCAAATTCTCCTATCACAGAGGGCTTTCAGGAAGAGTAGGGAAGTTTTCCCGAATCACAAAATCTGGGCTGGCTCTACCTCAAGATAGAGTGGGCAACCCCAGTGTTTACAGGTGGGGACAGCACTCCAACAGGAAGACTTTCAGAGGAGGGTACAGCACAGAGGCGGTGATGGGAAAAATGGGCAAAAAGTTAGCATGTGGTTTGTGAAGTGCCCTCAGTGATATCCTCAGTTTCTACCTTTTGTTTCCCAGTTTCTAGACTTTTGAACATGGCTGCCTGAAATGCGCCATGTTGGAACCATCATTGGTTTAAGGCAGCATCGTTCCCTGTCAGATAAGATTATGCTTAAGAAGGTAATAAGAGTCCTCATATCTTCATGAAAATGGCCTCCCAAGCCCTCAGAACCCAGTGGTTCTGTCTTAGAGAGCAGTGCTGAGTATTAAAGGAATTTGGAAGAAAATAGAAGCCAGAATTACTGACCAAAGAGGGTGGACTTGGGTAGGAGCATACGGGGGCACTGGGTGCCTGGCAGGAAACAGCTAAGGGAGAGAGGGAGGAGACGCAGTAACAGAGAGGCTGAAGTTGCCGGGGGCTGAATGCAGCCGTCTCCAGGCCTCGGCTGAGTTCTTCAAGTTCAGTTATCTTAAGGCTGGGTCTGCACAGGTCTTCACCACACATTTATAGGTTCTTCTAATGGGGAGCTCCTCCTGCAAAGCCACGATGAAAGCCGTCCACTGCAATGAGAGTGGTCATAGCGTGAGAGCTTCTACCTTCCTTTCAAGTCCAGTCTCCAAATGTCAGCACTGGAAGGGGCCATACGTTTCCTGGATTCTGAACGTTTTCTGATCAGCCTCATGTACCAGACACTGGGTGCCGTCCTGGGAATAGAAGGTTGCAAGTTGCAGTCCTGGACCTCCATGTACTTTTAGTCCAGCCCCTCCCCTCCCTCTTTTCACAGTTGAGGGATGTGAGGCCCAGCTGGGAGGTGACACACTCAAGGTCACACCGCTTGTTTGAGGCAGAGGAGACACACTGGTCATCACAAGATAGCCCTCAGTGTGGTCAAATGGGAAGCTCTCTAAAGGGAAAACAAGTTTCTCTGGAGAAGGGAGGTGAAGACATCATGAGGACAGAGTGTTTATCCTCTAGAGCAATTGGAGGTCAAATACACTGAAGTCCTGTGAAGGTGAAGTCCAGAGAACGCCCAGCCACTGGCAGCTACTGGCTTTGGAGCTGACAAGATGGCTCTCTGACTGTCCACCCAAAGACACTCATTTGCGTGGAGCTTGGGAGAGGGGCACCCTGGGGAACTGAATGGCAGGTTAGCTTCTCCTACCTGAGCTGGTGCTCTTTTCATTGCTGGAAGGAGTGTGGATTTGACAATTGCTCTTAGAGGATCACTCAGCAGATGTGCTGCACTGAAAAACTGAGGGATCTCCAAAAGTCACCCTGCACCCAAAATCCCTGGCTGCACATGGTCCTCCCATCTTGGACCCTCCCCCACTATATAGGGAGCACCTAGTTAAAAATGTCCTATTTTACTGTCATTTGTACCCCAAGGTATATTTCCCTATACATTAGTAAATTCACTCGTACCAAATACTTTGAAGATTTTTTTTTAACTTTACCAGAATCGTGAAATATCATGAGGCAGTGTCACTTCACACACCACCCAGACTTTGGGGTGACATGACATTACCCCGACTCTGCTGTCACAGCTTCACAAGCCTATGAGGACATTGGGGCTCAGAGTCTGTCCCTTGGCTAATAAATGTGTTCTTGGGTAAGTTAAAAATCTCTCTGGGTCACAGCTTCTTATTCTGCAAAAAGAGAAGGCTGGATTAGAAATATTCTAAGCTTTCTTCCCATTCTAACTTAATTCACGGACGTGGGAATGGCTGATGGGCCAGCAGAAGTGTTGTTGAAATCAGTGCATGGCTAGTTGATCATTTCAAGCGCAATGTCAGGAAGAAAAGATGACTCTTCTGCTGGGAAGAGGGGGATGAAGAGATTTGGGGGTGTGGAGCCCCCACAGCTCAAAGGGAAGGGCTTCTCTTCCTTAGTGTCACCCACAGAGTGCGGTTCCCTGCCCAGAAGCCGCGGGGCTACCCTGGGTTTTGCTATGATGTCAATTCCCCTTTCCTAATGTTCCGGGAAGAACATTTCATGGAACACAAATCACTGGTCCTTCATCCTGTGACAGCAAATGGAGACTAATGATAGGAACGGGACTTACGAGATGCCTTTACATTAGTTCGCATTGCCGCTAACTTGTTCCAGAAAGTTGTTTTGTGCTGCTCAGTTCCCAGCCTGAGGGCCTCACCCTGGGGGCGGCAGGAGGGCAGATGTTAGTCAGCAGTGCCTCCCCCAGGCAGGCATCTCTAGAAGCCTGCAATCCCCATTGTAGGCTCTTCCTAATTCCTTCACATCGAGAGCAAAGCCCCAGTGTCCTATCAGCTCCTGACACTTCTCTCAACACCGTTCTCCCAGGACACCTGGCACATGCATGTCCCCTGCTTCCCTACCACCTCTCTCAGCAGCTCCTGATTTTTAATTCTCAGCTCCCTATTGGAGAACATCTGAATCCAGGACTCCCCTTCTCCTCCCACCCCTAGAAGGCAGCTACTCTCATCATCTTACCATTTTACAGATAGGAAAATGGAGGCTCAGTGAACTAAGTTCACTTGGTCAAGGTCTTGCAGATGGTAAGTGTCAAAGCCAGAGCTGGAACCCAGGCAGTCCAGTTCCTGAGACTGTGCATTTGACCATCAGGCTCGTCTGCCTTTTTCACTTTCACAACCTTCCTGACTCCCAGTCACAACTCCCTGGTCCTTGGAAGCAAGCCACCAGCCAGTGACTCTCTAGCCTGCTGCTTCCACACAATGCTTGTAGGGCTCTAGAAGTTTCCCAACTGCCTCTGGGCCTCAGAAAGATGGGGGCAAAACTGCTTCACAACTGCGATGTGAAGCAAACTAGGCCACTTTCATGGAACTCCCTTTGCCACCAGAGCTGCCAACAGTGAAGCCCCAGGAGGAAATTGAACTGGCTTGAGTGCTTTCTCTTATTTTCCACTCTGCACATATACACAGTTGACTTTGGAGATCCTGCATGGGGGAAGTGGAAAAGGAGGCATGTGCTGTTCCTCTCTAAATCCACTGCACATCTAGGGAGGGGTACGGAGGCTTTTGGGTACCACTGTCCAACAAATCCATCGGAAAAGGACTATTGCTAGTTATTCTTCTCTACTGCTCCAGTCTTAAATGAGATCCAATCTTATTTGATAGTTGAATCCGAGACTCAAAGGGATTGAATATGTGGGGAAAAAAAACACCTCTTCGGTTATTGCAAAGTACTGTGCAAAATGGGCTTTGTTATGACTTATTAATATTCAACCTTCACCCAAAGTAGAATTGATGTTTTAAAATTTGTATTCATGTGCACTCCCTAATTGGGGGGGAGTGCCTGGCAGCCCTGTGTCCAGGCCCCTGCATCTCATGGGTCCTGCAGGCTCGTGCTCCATGAAGGCTTCATCCCTGCAGGCACATCTTGGTTGAAATAATAAGGCATTTCCTCACGTTTCTCCAACCCCACTGCCCACCTTGCATTTATTTCAAGGCTGTCTTTACCTCAGCTTTGAAAATCTGCAACAGCCCTGCAGCTGGGAAGAGAGTGTATCATTTGGCTTTTTGCCCAGAAAATAAGATGCTTCAAAAAGGTCATCAAAAAAAAAAAAAAGTCTCTTGGGGAAGAAAAAGAAAAAAACAAAAAAAACAACAACCCTTCTCTCTCAAGGTTAATTGAGTGGAAGGTGAACTTTCATCACATGCTGTCCCTTTGCGAAAGCTGCACACCTTTAAATGTGTGGAGAGGGTGACTCATGGGAGAATGGGCGGGACTATAGCTTGGAGACACAGTGGTCCCAGGCCCTGAGTCTGTGGACAGCATTTCCACCACGGAGTGGCAGACAGGAGTGTGCAGACACACAGCCACTGTACATGGAACCTAGTCCTTTGCAGGACACAGGGGAGTGAAGGCTGAGCACCTGCCCTCAGGGAGCTTTCAGTCTTGAAGGTGAAAGGGGGCCAAGGGCTAGGATGGAATGAATCAGAGACATGCAGTGTGTCTGAGGTCGCTGCCTCTGCTGAGTGCTCAGGGCTGGCTAGAACTGACACGCTGCAGACGGTGCAGCTCTGAGCTGCGGGAAGCCCGACTTTACTCAAAGCCTTTGTACTCGCCTCTTACTGTACCTAGACCCAATGATCTAACTGGGGACAATTTACCCTGATGGGGCATTTGGCAATGTTTGGGGACACATTTGGTTGTTATAGCTTGGAAGGGGGTACTACTGATATTAAGAAAACAGAGGCCAGGGAAGCTGCTAAACATCCTACAGTGCACAAGTTAACCCGCCCCACCCCCAACACACACACAATAAAGAATTATCCAGCCCCAGATGTCAATAGTGTCAGAGTGCGGAAATCTTGCCCTAGAACTAGCTCCCACCACGCCTATCGCATCCACATAACTTCCTCTTTCCTTCACTTTATTTAGTTATTCGCTCAAAGCCGCCTTATCAGAAATCCCTTCATGACCATCTTATACACGATAAAAACACCGTATCTCTCTCCATCACTCTGTTTCTCCCTCACAATGGATTTCAGTAGCACCGAGGTGACAACTATTCACTAAAGGACTGACTGTGTGCCAGGCAGAGGAGCTCTGTTGGTGAGGGTAAGAAGTCAGGATTGCTTCACTGTTTTCGTAGTTCTCATCCTTATCTGATATACGTGTGTGTGTTTCTGTGTTTGTTCATTAACTGTGTGTTTGTTCCCCCACTAGAACATAAGCTCCATGAGAGCAGGGACGTTATCTCTTGTTTCTCACTCTGTTCTCAGCGTCTACAACAGAGGATAGAGCAGATGCTCAATAAACTTTTGGTGAGTTAAGGAATGAATGGACGCCAGTCCCAAGCAGCTGTGTGACCCTGGGCCTGTTACTTAACCACTCTAACAGACATTAGGATTCTCATGTAAAAAAAGAATACTGAGGATGAAAATGTTTCCATAGGTCTTTTCAGCTTTAAGCTTTTTTTTTTTTTTAATTCTATAAAAAAGTGGAACTTGACTTGGGAATTTTGGATGACTATGAGGGCAAGGTTACCTAAGGGAGCATTGTGAAGGCAAATGTGGATGATAGAGTCTCTACTTCATGCAGATAGTGTATGAGCTAAACAAGAGAAGTGCTTAGACCAAGGCTACGTTCCCACCAAGTGCCCAGCGAATGACAGTGATTATTATAGACACAGAATTCAGGGCTAGGATTAGGGTGAGGCAAGTGAGGCACAACTCACAGGCACAAAATTGAAGGAGGTGCCAAAAAACTTGGTTATCAAGATAACTATTATTGCAATGCAATATTTAAAAAAAATGAAAATTAATACAAAATCCATAGTGAGTGAAACATCAAGATCTTAAACTAAAGACAAGATCAGCATTACTGGTTTTTTCTTTTGCTTCAGGCTCCAACATGGCGTGGCACAGCACTGCTACCGATCCTTTCTTTATTCAAAAATTTGGTAATTTTGTTCATTTCTAAATTTTTCTGCACTAATTTTAATTATTAAAAACATTGTATCGAACTATGACTTGCCTTGATTTCTGAGCTTTTCACCACGTCCTTCAATTTTGGGACTGAGGTTGCTGCTCCCGTCCCTAAGTCTCCCCACCTTAGGTCTAGCCCAGAGTTGGGGGTACTGGAGAGCAATGGGAGTATCTAGAGGCAGAGAGAAGCTCCTGACATCTATCCCTAAGGGAGAGAAACAGGGTGACAGGGAGCT
The DNA here is from genome assembly GCF_004115265.2 of Rhinolophus ferrumequinum. Taxonomy (NCBI): domain Eukaryota; kingdom Metazoa; phylum Chordata; class Mammalia; order Chiroptera; family Rhinolophidae; genus Rhinolophus; species Rhinolophus ferrumequinum. The sequence goes on along the minus strand of NC_046302.1, from coordinate 37,502,878 downwards.
TTTGGGACAGCTCGTGGGAACTTAGAATAGAGGGCTGGGCTTCCCAGGCAGAAAGGAGCTGAGTAGAGGGGTCTGATTCTAAGTGAAAAGGAAAAAGAACCCATAGGGCTGGGAGACTGCGGGTCCTGGTTTGCCTGGGCCAGTCCTGGTTGCACCAGTTGTCTCAGAGCAGTGATTAATCATTCCTCCGCTTGCTCTCTGAACTGTCCAGGGTTGGCCCATAAGTATATGGTGACCTTGGGTCAGGCTGCCCTCCAAGCAATTGCTGCAGAGGGCCTCTCTTGACCACTACAAAGGAGAAAGATGCTGCCCTTCATTTGAGACCTGATCTCTGATGATGCCTGATGCTGCCGGAAGAATCCCTCAGACCCATCTCGGACCTTTGCTAGCTGCATAGCTCTGACCCCTTGCTCGGTAGCCATTTTTAACATGGCTGACCTTGCCCTTGTCTTGTCAGCCTCTCAGCCCCTCTTGGCCTTGACTTGTGACTGGCTGCCAGCACGACAGAGAAACTCTCACAAAGAAGCATGGTGTTTTTCCAGTTTGTGGTCTTAGAGAGAAAAATGTAAATGACAAGAAAAATAATCAATACATGAAATTAATGTCAATTAAAAAAAAAACACCCTTTATTCCCATAGTATTAGCTTGAACTTCAATTCCTTTTCTGTTGCATTATTTGTCCTAGCTTAAAATGTATTATGCAAGGTACCCAGACAGACATACCAAATTCCCATATCATTCACACATGGCGTAAACTAATGCAATGAATTTAGTACATAGTATATAAACTCAAGTAATAAGAAGTGCTGAAACCAGAGAGGCATGTACCCTTTGATGATTGCAAAAAATGTATTTGGTGTCTTTTTTGAAAAACGCATTTGTTTCTCATCATCATCATCATACATTGGATTGTTAGTGTCTCAGACCCTGGGCTACACACTTTATAGGCACTGTCCCTTTTAACTTTATCCCTACAACAGCTCTAACAGTAGATGATACTAACTCCATTTTAAAGATGAACAAACTGAGTCCTACAAGGGTCAAATTGTGTGAAGACACAAAGTTGGTAAATGGCAGACCTGGGATTCAAACCCAGGTCGCTGGGTCTGAGCTCTCAGCTAAACCCAAGAACTGTCTTGTCTCCCATTGAGGGTCAACTGGCAGCCAAAGACATCTCTTACGCATGTATCCAGTCCTCTGTCAAAGGGACAAGCGAGCAGACATCTCTGCAGTGCCCTCCCTTTATATATATGAGTGTTCTCCCCTACACAAATCCTAAAGTATTCTGGTTAACTGAGGTTTGAGTTCTTTAATGGGCAAACAGATAAATCAGGAGGTACTTACTCATGTAACCAGCAAAATGATCTTTTAAAATAGATTGCATTTGACCCCTTGAATAGTTTATTGATGACCCATGATTTTTAAAAAAATCTCTGATAAGGAAGAAGCTTAGAAGTCATTTGATCTAAATCTCTTTGACTGTTGAATTGAGAAGCCAAGAAACTTAAACAAAAATGGTTTATTGGTAGACTATCTCCAAGATGGTTATGTGAACACGAATAGGAAGGAAGAGTTCATTGGCCTCAATTTGATTATTTATTCATTTTTCCAGTCGACGTTTATACCCATTTTGGGGAATAAATCAATTTTATATATTCCAATCCTTCTTCCCTTCCTTTCCATAATCCAAATCTTACTCACTCTTCAAGTCCTAGTTTAAGCCTAACTTTTTTCATGGAATTCTCCCAATGGTTGGATAGTTATTGTTCCTTTCCCAAAACTCCTATTTTTCTCTGTCTTCATCATCGTACTTAGTGCTTGATTATTTGATTGTTTTCTAGTAACTCTGTCCTTTGAAACTGATTACATGAACACAGAAAGTATATTTTCAACTTCATGCTTCCCCAGAACCCTTTTATTTAGGGATTGACTTCGTAGCAAGTGCTTTCAGGGACTTGCCCATATTCCTTGGACCCACCCTTCAGTGGGCTCCAGTGAATTTACAACAGCCAGTTCTGTATCTCTGTGCTTGAAGGCTCTCCCTCCTTCACTCTCAGTAGGGGAAAGCTTGTTCTTTGCATATACGGCAGGCCAGAGTTTCAAAGAATGATCACCCCCTCGCAGTAGCCCTCAAACCTACGACTCTTGGAAGTGGGTATATAAGCACACCAGCTCCCTCACCCATTGAAATGGTTCTGAGCCATGTGTTTTATACCATTTCCTAGAGTTTCCTTGAGAATTAGTCTCCACTGGTCCACAGTAGCGGCTGGCTAAATAAGTGATGCACCCTTTAGTCACTGCATTTTCTTCCATGTACTACTTGCCTTACTTCTCTCCTGCTGTACCTGCAATTCCCAAGTAAATGGTGTGTGCTCACATCCTTAACTCAGGGGTGGATTCTGGGGGGAACTCAAACTAAGATGGCATAGAGGATACAGTCAATATTGACTTGTTGATGGACCAATTAACCAACTGTCGGAGTGTTAACTTGCAGATATAGGGATTCTGCATTTTCTGTTCAGAGAGCAGGATGCTGGCCTCCCCAGTGGTACTCATTCAATCCTAGTTGCATGGAACAATGACGATAGGCATGGATCCCACCTCTGCTTCATCTGGTTCTGTTCACTACTTTGTATTTGTGATCCATTACTGGCTTTGGTAAGCAAGGAAGAGCCAAGCAGAATTATGTCAAACCTGTGTTACCCCTCTCCCATCCTTGCTGCTACCAGCTGCATATAATTCTCGAGTTGTATTGTCTTCACACTGATTACCTCCTGACAAGGCCAAGCAGAAATGTTGACCCTGGGTTTCAACTAAAGCAAAGGCTTCTTCCCTTTGGAAATACAAAAAGGATGGGAAAATGCACAACAGCAAGATGTTTCCTAACAGGGCCGTGTCAAATTTACAGATAAATAAAATATCAAAGATCAAATGAGGCTAAATCAGCAGTTTGGACCTCTCCCCAACCAAGCAGAGCATGTACTGTCTGACTCTGTCTTGGAGTGATTTCCAACTTTGTGAATCACAGCTGCAGCCAAGCAGAGTACATCCAATAATGCTATTTGTTTTCTACTTAAAAAAAGAAAGAAAGAAAGAAAGAAAGAAAGAAAGAAAGAAAGAAAGAAAGAAAGAAAGAAAGAAAGAAAGAAAGAAAGAAAGAAAGAAAGAAAGAAAGGGAGAAAAAAAGAAAGAAAAGCCTGGGGAAATATATAAATGGCTCATAGGAGAAGGGGCATTAGCAGACAGTCAGTCTAACCATAGTGAGACAGGCAGATGGTTTGTGGGACCGACGCCAGCTGGGTGTTTCCATAAGTGATCACATATCTCTTCTCTGTGCCCCAGCACTTGGCTTGATTAAGAGGTCAGGAGCAGGCTGCCACAGCACGAGGCCAGAGCGCACATGATATACAGCCGACCTGCCGGTCGCCTAGAAACAGCTCTGTCAAGAGGCCCGAAGACAAATCCATTTATAAGCCCACAAGTTTGGGCCCAGTCATGCTGACTATTATTAAACATAAAGTTTGATTCTTAGGGTTTGCTTTTTGATGCACCACTCAGCCCCTTTACCTTTGACCTCACATCACTTCCTCTCCTTTCAAATATGGTCATATCTTTTGATAAGTGACAATAGCCTTCCAGTGGGATTCTGGGAAGTGAGTGAGGGTGGAGGCAGGCAGACAGGAGAGGGAAGGGTTAAGGGAAAACTGGGTGAGATCTGGTTCTCCTTTCTTCCCTTGCGGAGCACTTACTGTGTGCCCAGCACAGTGGAGGAAGTGTAGGAAAAGGAGACTGCATCACCCTTTCCTGGAGAGCCAGAGGTTAGTGTGTGTGGAGCAGTGTAACCCAAGGGTGTAAAGGGTCAAAATGAGAGGTATGGATAATGTGGACTTTGAAATGGTCAGAGAGGTGGGCAGAAGTCTTCAGAGAAGGGGTAGAGTGTGAGGTAGGTGGCATCCATATAGAGGAAGAGGCGGGATTTGCAGAGATGCACCAATCACCAGGGCAACCTGAGGAAAGTCTTTTAACCTGTATACATTTTGGTAGGTTTTCTTCCCTTGTTTTTAGAGTGTAGGATGGAGAACTTTCCAGACAAAGGACTCAGAGAATAGAGGCTGAGTATGATAGTCGAGGGCCAATAAAGCCCTGGTCTGACGAGAGTGGACCTTGAGACTTGTTCATTCATTTGTAAGTAATCCCACTCTCCAGTGATTTCCACGGCAGACCTGAATGTCTCTTGGAACGGTGTGGCCACACCTTCCTCTGCTTATGTCCATTCCACAGGCCCATCTGCTCAGTTATGGATTCTGGTCAGTGTCATTTTTCCCTCTCTGCTGATGAGAAAGACAAGGGATGGGGGTTTCCCAACTACAAAATCTACTTGGCAAATGTTTACTATGCACCTACTTTTAGTGAGGCACCAAGACAAGAATATTGGGAGAACTGAAAATCTACAAGCGCAGTCTGTCTCTTTCCTCAGAGAGTTCACATTCTCTTCATGGAGAAGATCTAAACATAAATGCATAGATGAAGATGTTGCAAGCCACTGAGGTAGGCATTAACAGAGGTGTAAGCAATGTGGTGGGGGTTAGAGGAGAGTGTGAGCATTTGTGAGTGGAGGATCCAGGAAAGATTTCCTGAAACTGAAGGAAGGAAGAGGGCCAGGGTTTTATGTACAGGCTTGTATGGTGAGTGGCAGTCAGGAGTAGAAGCAGATTCTCATATGCACAGCTTGGTAAAAGCAACTCAACTAGATGGACAAAGGCCGCGCTAATTTTTGGAGATTCTGTCCTACCTTGCCTAGAACCCTCTCAATTTACATATTATTAATAACATCCTCCTTTGTTTTCAAAATTGTTCTGGTTTGGACAATGAATTGCATCTTAGTTATAAGTAATGCTTTCAGCAGCCCTTCCAAAAAATTCCAAGATGGCAATACTGGATCAGCCATTTTGAGCTGCAAGCAACATGGCAGACAGAAGGTGTTAGCTTGAACCAAGAAATCCTCTTTATTTTGCTTCTAAGTCAACAAACACAAATAAACAATATGAATAAGCCGAGGCACTAATTTTCTGTAGAATAAACCAAGTGACGGGAGCAGGGGGGCATGCCAAAACTCTACCCATTGTTGAACGACACTGCTAACACTCCGAATGATCATGAATAATCTATTAACACACTTGAGCCACACTCAGTCTTGCTTTGCAGACAAACATAGTCTCTGATTATTTTACAACACTGTTAAGGTGCTGGGGGTTGTCCCTCATTTATTACTTGACTAATAAATACTTTAATTACACTTAATAAATAATGTAAGCAGGGCTCACTGAAGTGGTAATTCTTTAAATTAATTATTAACTGCATGCAAAAGGCTGCACTGCCAGTACCACTAAAAGAAAATTCAGCCTTTAATCTAAAGTGATTATTCATTATCTAGTATAAAGGCCCCATTTACATATTATTAGGGAAATAAACTTCGGCCTCCTTGGCAATACAGATAGATCTCCATGTCCGTGCATTATGAATCTCCAAATACTAAAGTAATGATAAACAATATGGAGTAAAGTTTCCAGTTTATAGCTTTGTAACAGCTGGTTTTTGATTTTTCGAATATATTACGATGATAAAGTGACCAGTTAATGTATAAGCTCCTTGTGAAAGGTGGTGTCTACAGATGGTTGACTGATAGGAAACAGTAAATGTGCAAACTGCTCGTTTTCCCTTGAGATCGGAGCCATAAAATGATCTCAGTAAGATACGAGAAGAAAATCTCCGTTTAACCCTTTTCTCTGCTGCAACCCAACCAGGGTACTGCATTTAGTTGTTTTGTGTGTGTTTCCTTCTCCACTCCTCTCTGACTCCCACCTTCCCCAGTGGAAAAGTGCAGGTGGAATATTTGGATATGCAAACCTTGTGGAATCCTTGATTCCATCTTGGGGCAAAGAAGCAAGGCGAGGGTCCAGTCAAAAGAAAAATAATCTCTACAATGAGCAAAAGACTAAAATTCATGAGCTCTTTCGTTCTCTAGCTTGGTACTTCTTCCTTGAGACTTGGCATCTCCCAAGGGAAGTGACTAACCCTGGATTCGACAACAAGATGTACTGAGCAACCTCACAGCTTCCAGAGCTACAAAGGTTTCCGAAGGAGGGGAGAAATCTCTCTCCTTGACTCTCTTTAGCACAAGGTGGGGGTGGAAGATGGGGAGCAAGGTGGGGAGGGAGAGTAGGGGGAGACAGGAAGCCAGGGCCTCGTGAAAATGGTGACTGTCACAAGGGAGCAGGAATGACCTCTTCTCCCTCCCCATTTCCCATTTCATCCTATTAATTTCTCGGAACCCCATTTAAATACTACCTCTTTCAATCGACCTTCCCTAATCCTCTGTGCATTCCAGCAGCATTCATCTCTAGTGTGGACCAGTCAAGGGTACACTGATTCTGTAAAGTGAAAAAGGGGCTACGTGAAGATGAGGGATATCCTTCAAAGTGGTTTTTAAGGGAGCTGACACTTGTTTCAATAATGCTGCTATAGCACTAAATATTATTGGAAATCTTTGACAATGGCCTTTCATGTTTGTATCAACGTGGGCTGCTATAAAAAAATAGCACAGACTGAGTGACAAACAACAGGCATTTGTTTCTCACAGTTCTGGAAGATCCAAGTCTGAGATTAGGATGCCAGCATGGTTGGGTTCTCGGTGAGGGCTGTCTTCCTGGTTTGTAGATGGCCACCTTGTCACTATGTCCACACATAATGGAGAGAGAGAGAGAGAGAAAGCTCTGGCCTCTTCCTCTTTTTAGTTTTATTTGTTTTAAATTTTTAAGAAAATGATATATTTATTTTTATTTTTGTTATTATTATTTTTCAGTTCATCCCCCCAGGCCCAACCACTAAAAACCAGCTGAGCTCACGGACAAAGGAATATGACAGATCACTGTGACGAGGCCAGGCACTGCTATTTCCCAGTGTGTGGGTCAGCAGTTTGTTCTCCTCAGTCTGGACTTAAACGTCCATGGGGACCTACGCGGGGTGAGTGATACTATCACTTTTGCCCCTCCGGACTTACAGTGGAAGAACTTTTCCTTCCTGGATGCTGGGGACTCCTTGCGAAACTGTCAGTAGCGAGGGCATTTCTTTCACCTCCTTTTCCAGGACTCACCTAATGAGCAAGGTAACTGCAAACAGTACAGGAGACACTTTTCTCCAACAGGAAGAAAGGTCAAGTTTTTCTTTCTTTTTATAAGGGCACTAATTCCATTATGGGTGTTCTACCATCACGACGTCATCTATAGCTAATTACCTCTCAATGACCTGCCCCCTAATACCACCACATTGGGAATTAGGGCTTCAACATACACATTTGGGGGGCAACATATACATTTTAGGGGGTCAAAACATTCAGTTCATAACAATGTTCCTAGGAACATCTTCAATGGGAGAAAAATCATATTAATAATAATCACTCCAATAATCACGGAGTATGAATGATGTATGCAAAGAGTTTCATGTATATTATCTCATGTTATCTCCATCGTAACACCAAGTACACATTATCAGCCATTTACAATTGAGAACACTGAGATTCAGAGATGTTCAATAACTTGCCTAAGTAAACAGCACAGCCTAGATTTGAACTGAGTGATCCAAAGCCGAGGCTTTAACGGCTATGTATATACTGTCCTGTCTTTTGAAGGTAGATTGAAGTTTGGGAAATAAGGTGTGGTTAATGGCTGAACGTATATCACGTACCTTATCTCACTATGGGAGTTGTTTGGGCATTTCTTTAGCCTAACGGTAATTCTAAGAGTAGGAATTTGACGCATACTGCAGGTCAGTGGGATATTTGGGACGGAAGGGCCTCATCCAGCTTTTGAAATCATGCTATAATGGCAACTGCCTAGTACACCTGTGCTACCCACACCCAGCCAAATCCATTCTCATCTAACATAATCTGTAGTTTCTTGGGCCACGAAGTGTGATTTGTGTTCCCACATGTTATCTCATTCTGTCTTCCCGTCATTCCTATGGTCTAGGTTGGTACTGTTATTATCCTCTTTTTAGCGATGGGGACAAAAAACAAACAAGAAACTGAAGCACAGATAGGTTGAGCCACTTCCACAAGTTTACACAGTAAATGAGGAAAAGAACGAGGGCTCACAAGTAGACATCTTTGTTTTTATCACTAATAAACAGTTGGATCCTACATCATAAATGTCTCCTGTGTCCTATCACAAACTATCCTGAACTATTTGATACAAAGAGCTAAAAATTCATCTGTACAGTTCCCCCTTTACCTACAAGATTCTCATTCATTATTCATGTATTCCTTCATTGTTCCATTCCCTCATTGATTAATTCATTTAATAAATATTTTTGAAGCATGTTGACTGGTGCTGGCCCCTGTACTAGTTACTGGCTATCTCATCTAAATCTACAAAAGGAAATTGAACCAATGGACCGTTCACTGAATTGACAAAGTGATCTGATTATTTTGATCTTGGCGGACACTTTCTCACAGACCTCTCCAGGTTCTCAACGTCTTCTAGGCTCCAGGAGAGACGTGGGGTCTTCAAAGGAGCTGCAGATACACAACTACCTGCGAACCTCGCTACATCACTGGCTCTCACTTTGAAAAGGTGACGGCATGATTTCTGATTACAGCTAGTAGGCAAAATAAAACATAGAGAACATTGGCTCGCCAGCTTCATCCTGTTTAATCAAATCGCCTCATTTGTCGTATTCATTTACACTGTTTGGAGAAAATACCTTTCCATGCATCCAAGGTGGGCATGAGCAAGCCTGATCCCCGCTTCCCATCACAAGACACTTTGCTCTCCTTCCTTTTTAAATATAGGCAGAGGATTTTTCCTTCTTTTTTCTCCCTTCCAAGCACAATAGCAATGCAGCCAGAAAGCAACCTAAGCTGAGGACAGCATTATTTCTTCACGACACTCGTGTTGCAGCAAAATTTCTTTCTGGCTTTGGGGCTGGGCCTGAGCCAGGATCAGAATATCAAAGACTGTCAGACCAGTAGGGTCCGTGGAGAGGAGGTAGTCTTGACACTCATTTTATAGATGAGGCCACTGAGGTCCATGGAGAGGAAGAATCTTTTCCAAGTTCACACAGCAAGGTTGCTGCAGGGCAGGGCGCAGCACCTCAGCCTCTGGATTCCCAGATCCTGGCTGTCAACTTGTCCTATCACCATGACTGCTGCTAATGCCACAGAAAACCCCGGCTCAGGGACTGGGGTTCTCCAGCACCTGCTCCCAAGCCTGCCTTCAGGTAAATTGCTGACAGTTTCACAGAAGAGACAAACCCCCTCTGTTTATAATAGAGGCAAATTTGCAAAATTCGTGGTGATCACTCTGTTGTGCTTTCAGTTCCTCTCAGTGGGTCCCTCTGACTTTTCCAAGTGTCCCATACTCCAGGCACATTCCCAGAAATTTTCTACTGTTAACCAGGCCTGGTGCCTCTCTACAGAGCTCAGACCCTGGAAAGATCTCTTCTTCCTCCTTCCCTAGCCCTGTGTTTTTCCCAAGCAAAAAGTAGGAATGCCTTATTACTTCTTTCAAGGTGAGAACTATGTGACTGGTAATTCAGCCAGGATGAATCTCGTGGTTGCATTTCAAGGAATTTCGATTTTGGAGTAAAGAGATTTTCCTATAGTATTATTTTCAGAATAACGACACATTTGCCAAGATGGCTGGCCCATATACTGACATTGTATAGACATAGCCTAAAATCTCCTACAGCCTAGCACCTCCCTACGTCACTTGTTCCACAGGCCCTGGGTAATTTAGATGACATGATCGATGTGTCTGGGAGGTGATTTTTTTTTTCAGTCATGTGGCTTAGCTGAAGATAATTCTCTAGTCAATGAAAATTTAACAAAAAATAATAGCGATAGCTTCCGTTACTGAATGCTTTGCAGTGGAGACTCTGTCAAGAAGTTTATGTATATGTCGTACTTTTTAATTCTTATAACAATCTTGTTATGGGGTGAATTGTGCATCCCTCTCCACTGCCCCTCAAAAAGATCATAGGCTGAAGTCCTAACCCCTAGTACCTCAGGATGTGACTTATTTGGAAATAGGGTTGTTGCAGAGGTAACTAGTTAAGTAGGGTGGACCCCCTACTCCAGCATGACTGTTGTCCTTATAAAAAGGGGAAATTTGGACACACAGAAACACACAGAGAATGCCATGTGAAGAGGAAGGTAGAGATATTTCTATATGTGGAGGACTGCCAAAGATTGCCTTAAACCACCAGAAGCTACCGGGGAGGCATGGAACAGAGTCTTCTTCACATCCTGGAAGGAACCAAACCTGCTGACTCCTTTGTGCCAGACTTATACCTCCAGAACTATGAGATAATATGTATCTGTTTAAACCACCCAGTCTACGGTACTTCGTTACGGCAGCCCTAGCAAACCCATCCAAAGACTTTGAGCACTGTGGTCTTCGTCTTACAAAGAAGCTGAGGCTCAGAGAGGTTCAATAACTTGCCTAAAGTTATACAGGTGGTAAGGGGCAATGCCAGGATTTAAACTTAGTTCTTTACGCTCTGCTGCTTTTGTTTGGGAGCCTGAGCTGGTAAAGTATACAAAAGACCAATTTTGTCTCCATGACAAGCCAGATGTGATTTACCTTCTCTCTCAGCCTGTGACAGGGCAGCCAGGCCTTCCAGCCCACCATCATGCTGAGGTGTATCTTCTGAGTTTACCACTCTTCTCTGTTTTCAGCAATTGACAGAATCCCAAATCAAATACCTAGAGCTAGCATTGGAAAGTAAATTTTCTCACTTCAATCTTCTCATTTTCTTTTATTATTTTTATTTAGCCCTAGGAATGCATTTGAGGCCCCCAAATACAGTGCATACTTTCATACTGTTTCTGAGAGGGTGCATTTCTAAATTTACCTGGAGTGGGAAGGAAAGTCAAATTCAAAACTAAAATGCTCCTTTATTCCTGGTCTCTGTGCTCAGAGGGCCCTCGTGCCACCTGGTATCCATCCATGCAGCCTTCAAGCACACACATATCTGAAAGTTGAACTTGGCTCTTTTACTGAAGCCAAACAGACCAGATTCCTCCAGGGCCTCCTCATCTTACCGTCCATCCAGCACTAAGCACTAGTGGTCCCACCCTTAGAAGCCTTCTCCCACCACCTGTCCTGAAGCCAAAATCCATGGTGGTCCCGCCTTAGCAGAGATGAAGCCCCCTGCTCCCCTATCAGGGTTTTGACTGGATGGAGAGAAGGGGAGCCCCAGGGTAGCAAAATGGACACCAGTTTGCATTTGATTCCATTTCCAAATCACTGGAATCTAGTGCCCTCAGCAGGAGGGTACTTGCAGACTTATCCTTGGAATCTCTGCAAGAAAGATCCTCTTCTCAGCATTTCCCAAGCTGAGAAATTATGTAAAACTGTCTTTGAAAAAAGGGACCCTGCTATTTTTCCAACCTGTTGGGCTAGAATGTTGGCGTGAGTAGGATGCAGACTAAGAGAGCCATCGTGGAGGAGGGCAGTGCTGCCCATCAGAGGAGACAGTCCAGAGCAGCAGAAGCGTGAGGATGATTACAAACCAAGAGTTGAGCCCTGAGGCCAGGCCAAGCAAGGGCCCAGAAGCAAGGAAGTAGGTCAATACCAGATGAAAACAATGCGGCACCGAGAAGGCAGCCTTGGTTGATCTCAGACAGGAAGATGTTTATTGTTCAGGATAAAGCAGGGATCAATATCCCAGCCTCAGGGCAAAACCAGCTGGGCACCTAAGGACTCAAGGTGGCCACTGTTCTCGACTAGTAGCAGATTCTCATCGAGGACTCGAAGTAACAACAACAACAACAACAACAACAACAACTGTTGTGCTTGATTGCACAATGTCTCTATGTCCTGGGCTGCTCCAAGGGCTTTATCTTGGATGTAGTTTCCATTGCACTCCTCATTTACACATGACAAACTGGAGGAAGGATTCCATACCCAGGCTACTTGCCCAAATGTCACACAACGAGTAAGGGATACAGCCTGGACTCCATTTAGGTGGGTCTCACTCAGAATTCTGCCCATCACACAGGAAAAGCACTGCCTAGGCTGTGATCTCAGACTCTGTCCTCTTGTACATTCACCTCTCACTTATTAGGCTGACTATTTTCACCTCCTACTTAATTGCTGAAGTGACCATGTGGTCTGGTGCCCAGAGAACTCTTTTCACTTCCAATAAGCTGGAACAGTTCAGCTGGTGAGGAGTGATAGGAAACCCAGGTCTGGAGTTGATCCTGGAATCACCTCAATTCTGCTGTTATGGTCTTAGAGTGAATGCCCATTGACGGACCTTGCTGGACGTGGGGGTTGGGGGTGGATAGGGTGTTAGCGGAAAACCATATGCGATTCAGTGTACGTGTCAGCAAAAGCTACAGAGAAACACTTCTGGATTTAGTTCAGCCTGGCATGAATTAATGAAAGGAAAGAAAGCCTTTGGAAAAAAAAAATTCTTTAAAGCTGTGTTTGCATGGAAAGAAGCTTGGGCTGAACTGCCTAGAGGAAGCCTAAATTCATGCCCCTTTGGAAGCACCAGCCATCCATTTTCATTAGTTTTATGATTTGATCAACTTACAAAGGTCACTCTTTAGCTTCCTGTGAACCACAATATTATGACTGGGCTTAAATAATGCCAAAGCCATTCATTGAGAAGGAAAACATTAAGTTAAAGCAGTTGCTGGGCACTGAAACCCGCTTTCCAAAGCTGAATTACTCCCTTGTAAAGGATCGGTCTTGCTTACGAGAACAAAGCACAGAGTCTCCAAGGATTAGTCCTTGTAGGGCAGAGCCTGAGAGGGGAGACCTGAGGTATAAAGGGTGAGCTGGTGTCACTTCTGTCCCGAGACTGTCTCTTCTCTTCTGGGTTCCCCCACATTGCGACTCCCTGTGGCCCCCTCCCATTCCCCAACACTTGCTAGTGTGGATAAAGTGCTACCTCCTTTGGAACTCTGCATCAAGTGTAGGCACAACTCTCTTCTGCGTCTTTCCTTAGCACGGCGGAGCAGAGACCAGTCTACAAGGCTTTAGCTGAGGATATGTAAAGATGTCGTTAGCATCTCTTCCTCACTGGACTCTAAGCATCACAGGAACAGGAACCAGGTCGGCCCTGATCATCCCTGCATCCCAGGACTGACCGCAGAACCAAGTCCACTGTAGATGCTCCAGGAATAGCTGCGATTTGACATTTTGTCAAAGAGCGAACCAGAGGAAAATATCCCAGAAAACGCAGGCAGCACGAGACTCACTCTTTTCCTCACTTCAGTGTGTCTTTAATGAACACTGTGTTGAAGAGCAAATCCCTCATTTTAACTCAAGTTCAAGATATGCTGGGACCTGACAAGGAAACCAAGCACCTTCGCCTGGGTTTCAATGCGAGGTCTGCAATGTCTTCCCCCAACATTGAGATGCTAGAGGTCCCAACATTGGGGTGACATAGGGTCATTGGGAAAATTAAAGGAGACATTGTACAGAAAGTGCCCAGTGCCTGGTCAATAATGGGCAATAATGAAAAGCGTGTGTGCCCCTCGTAGCTCCGTGCTGAATTCTTAGCCAGGTAAGTGTGTTGGCACTAGATTACCTTCCAGGCATCAGAAGCTGGCCTTCCTGCTCATTTTCCTATCACAGGACAGACACGAACCTTTAATTCTCTTGCTAGATCATTAAGATATTTTTATTCTTGGTTTTTAATCTGAGGGATGCCATTCAAGCTTGTTTGAATGGAAAGGGTATTGTTTAGCCTCCGGCAGGATGGTTTCATTTAAACAGTTGCTTTGGCTATTCTAAATCATCTTAAATAATCAGCCTTATACAAAAATCTCCTTCTCTCGCACACACACACACACACGCATGAACACATGCATGTTCAGGGGCCTATAAATGTGCATCTGAACTCTGTCACACTAGTTCATATGTGTAGATACAGATAATAGGAGGGGAATTGTCTTAGCTGTGGGGTCATGCATATTTCTTTGTGCTTTGTGATTTCAATAGTAATAGGAGTCTTCCCCTCCCCTGCCCTGCCACTCTCCTTGACCTGTCTCAGCCAGTCATGCAGAGAATGCTGATTTGCTTCCTACTCTCAGAGAAGTGATTTTGGAGGTTTAATTCAAGTGATTTCATTTAATCAAATATGCATTATGCACCTACCATAGGCAAAGAACTTACTGTGCTGTATACTTACTGGAAGTCTTCCTTTTTGTCTTTCCATGTCCTTGAGGCTGCTACCAGGCTGCTACTCCCTTTTGTAGCTTCAGCGCCCAGCACAGTCCCTTGTATACA